>NC_077228.1:403629239-404303405 GCF_027887165.1 Monodelphis domestica
AGGCTAATGTTTAACTAAGCTTCTACAAATGGCTACTTTTTATCTACTTAAATTATAAGTGAAGTTCTTATTTGGGGAAACTTTTCCTAAATGGGGGACTATATGTATTAATTGTGATTTATCATAATTCTTTTTACTTGTACATCAAGTTGATAATTTTAATTCTCAAAAGAATTTCAGATTATTTTTTAAACCCCTATCTTCCATCTTAGAATCAATAGTGCCTGAGGTCAGATTTGAACCTCCAGTCTCTAGGCCTGACTCTGAGCCACCTAGTTATCCCCTAGAATTTCAGAATATTATCAACCATATGGAAGATTGTCTTACATTGCTAATACTAAATATTTAATCGAGATAATATATGTAAAATTATTTATAAATCTTTGTGAATTTTAGCCAGAGTTATTATTAAATTAAATTATTTTGAGTCATCACCTCAAAGGGTAGCTAGATGGTTCAATGCATCGAGTGCTGGGCCTAGAATCAGGAAACCCTTAGTTCAAATCTGGCCCCAGACACTTACTACCTTTGTGAACCTGGAAAATTCACTTAACCCTGTTCACCTTAACTGGAAAAGTTAATAGCAAAATATGCTAGCACCCTTGCCAAGAAAATCCCATAGACAGTGAGTCCCATGGGATCACAGAGTCAGACATGGTGGAAGATTGAATAGCAACAACAACCAATCATCCCATGCCCAGTAAATAGATAAATATGGGGATAGACAATGAATATTGATTAGTTTATGGAAAAACAGACACAGAAACATACATTTGATGGGACTACAAAATGGTTCAACCATTCTGGAAAACAATCTGGAATTATGCTAGAACAAAGTGACTAAAATGCCCATTATCTTTGACCCAGAGAGCTCACTGCTAGGGATTTACCCAAAGGAGGTCAAAATAGAATGAATAGTCCCACATGTAGCAAAATATTTATAGGAACATTTTTTTTTACTCCCAAAGGGCTAAAAACTGAGTAGTTGCTAATTGCCTAGAGAATTGCTAAAGAAATAATGGTAAAAATCTAATGTCATTTAGTGTGCTATGAGAAATGAAGACTATGAAGAATTAAGAGAAACATAGAAAGATTGATATGAATTGAAACAGAGTGAAACAAACAATGAGGAAAACAAAAAGATCAATAGTTACAACAATGTAAATGTAAAGAACAAAAAAAATCAAAACATCATTGCATAATTAGAAGGATGAAGCTTGGCCTTGAAGAAGAGAAGACAATAACTTGATTCCTCTTTTTTGTAGAAAGCTGGAGAACTATGAATGAGGGATATTGTATATAGTCAGACAAAATTGATGTGTTTCTTGGTTTTCTGAACTGTTTTTTTTCTAATTATTTATCTCTGTTACAAGGAAAGCTTCACTGAGGGGGAGAGAGGATTTTATTCAGATATAAAAGTGGCTAATAAAAATAAAACTAACTAGAGGGCAACTAGATGCTCAGTCAATTAAGAGCCAGACCTAGATATAGGAGGTCCAAGGTTCAAATCTGACCTCAGAAACATCCTACCTGTGTGACCCTGGGCAAGTCGCTTAAGCCCCAATGCCTAGCCCTTACTGTTCTTCTGCTTTGGGACCAATAGAGATTATTCTTTCTAAGACAGAAAGTAAAGGTTAAGAAAACCTAAATAATACAACTATAAGCAAAATAATAATAATAAAACAAAATAAACAATAAAATAATAAAGTTTAAATTGTTAATAAGGTTTATAGAAGCTTAATTACTTTTAACTTTATAATTCATATACAAAAACTTCATTTTTTAATCCCTAGTAACTTTTGCAATAAGTTGAATAAGATTTATCCTTAGACTCTAAGACAGTGATAATTTCTCCCAATGTCCTTCTCAGGATAATTATTAGTGGCTAAATTGGGCAGACTGCCCACCATGAGATAATAGCAACCTCTCAAGGTCACTGAAATTGTGTCATCTTTAGGCTAATTATAAGAAACTGCCCAATTATAGGCCTCTTCTCCCCCAACCTAGATAATAACCAGCTATTTCTGAAGCCTCTGCCTTGAATGTGTGCCAAAGTTAACTGGTCCAAAGGACTAATCATGAGTTCAGAAAAAAAAAATGTCTATGATCTTAGCCAAATCCATTCTGCTAAATCAGTATACCCAAATCTTCCTGGTTTATTGTGAAGATATACTTTTTTTCTCATGCTTTATCAAAGGTTGAGCTTTTTGTCTGTGTAAGCAAGAAAGATCTGTCCTCAAATTTTATTGTTGCTAAGACTCAATTTGGGATTATTTCTGAGATATTGGTGTATTTAGTGATGTGTGTGCTGATAACAAATAGAAGACTAGGTACTCTGTAGGCCTGGAAGAGTGTGGTTCTCACCTGTTCAAAGTACCATTAGAATTTCTAAAAGGAAATGATACTGGAGATTTCTGTAACAGATTTATAGTTCCTAGGGGCCTCAGGGAACTTTCACCATCCTTATACTCATTATCTAATTGAGATCTAATTTGCTCTAATATACTTTGATCATCTCTACTTAGATTATATGTGAATTGTTCTTTGGGTTCTGTTCTTACCTTTGGGGGAACATTTATCACATAGCTATCTATTTAGAGAGCATTTGCTGCTAATTGTTGGGGAATGGATGGAAGGAACTGATAAACTCTCCAACCTTTGGAATTAGCTACTCCAATATCAAATTTCATGTTATAGTTATGAATAGAAAGAAAATGAAAGCAGATCCAGTCTTGACTGAAAGTTGAAATAGATGGGCAGATAGGTACAATAGATCAGTTGCTAGAGTTGCAATCTGAAAAATCCAAATTTAAATCTTGTCTTAGATATTTATTATCTGGGTAACGTTGGGCAAGTCACTTAAACTTTCTCAGCCTCAGTGTCCTCATCTGTGAAATTATGTGGGATACATTGACCTCTAAGGTCCCTTCTAGCTTGATCTCATGATCATGGCACTTAAAAAAATTTTTTTAATAAATTTTATTTTTTCCAAATTACTTGTCAATGAAATTTTTAATATCTGTTTTCTGACATTTTTCAAGCCATGTTTACTCTTTCTTTCCCATCTTTCCCTCCTCCCAAAGAAGGCAGGTAATATGATATTGTTTGTACATATATTATCATTTAATATATATTTCCCTGTTCATTATGCTGAGAAAGAGGACATGTTGGCTTTCAATAGAGAAAAATTCACGAAGGAAATAAAGTAAAGAAGGGTATGTATCAATTTGCATTTGTACTCCATCTGTCCTTTTTGTGGCAATGGATATCCTTCTTCTGTCATGAGCCTCTTGGAGTTATCCTGTATGCTTACCTTGTTGATAATAGTTGTCATTCATAGTTGATCATCATATATAATGTTCTCTTGGTTTTACTCATTTTACTTGGCATCACTTCATATAAGTCATTCCATAAAAGGGTTTTTGGGGGGTGTTTGTTTATACAAAATAGCATTCCATTACAAGCATTTACCACAACTTGTTTAGCCATTGCCAATTGATGAATGCCTCTTTAGTTACTACTTCATTGCCACCACTAAAAGAGCTGCTATAAATATTTTTGTATGGTTAGGTTATTTTCTCTTATCTTGATTTCTTTGAGATATAGGCCTAGTAGTGATATATCTGGGTCAAAGAGTCTACAGTTTTATTGCCCTTTGGCCAAGGTTCCAAATTGTTCTTCAGAATGGATATATCAGTTACAGCTCCACCTAGTATTTTACCCAATTTTCCCACATTTCTTCAAACATTTATTTATTTATTTATTTATTGGTCATGTTAGCTGGTCTTATGGGGTTAGGTGGTACCTCAGACTTGTTTTAATTTGGATTTCTCTAGTCAATAGTGATTTGGAGCATTTTTTTTTAAAAAGATAGTTTTAATTTCTTCATCTGAGAATTGTCTATTCATACCTTTTGGACATTTGTCAATTGGGAAATGCTTATATTCTCATAAATTTCCTTCAGTTCTCTACATATGTGAAAAATGAAGCCTTTGTCAGAAAGACTTGCTATAAAGATTTTTTCCCATTTTATTGTCTTACTTTTAATCTTGGTTATATTGCTTTTGTTTGTGCAAAAACATTTTAACTTAATGTAGTCAAAATTATTTGTTTTATATCATATAATGTTCTCTAAATCTTGTTTGGGTATAAATTCTTCCCTTGTCTATAGGTCTGACAGATGAACTATTTTGTGCTCCCTTAATTTGTTTATAGTATTGCCCTTTCTTTCTAAATCATGTATCTACATTGACTTTAACTCAGTATTTGCTAACTTTGCCTAATTTCTGCCATACTGTTTCCCAGTTTTCCCAGTAGTTTTTGTCAGGAAAGGAAAGAGGAATTGGAAGGAAGGAAAAAGCTGGGTTTATCTTTGGGACTTGGGATAATCAAGCTGGAGGTGTCTTGGTGACTTTTAAGGCAGAAGAAAGAATTAAGTATTCAATTTCTTCTGTTTATCTGGACTATGTTTCTTTAAATAACTATATATTTCACTTAAATTACTAAGATTTATTGGCATGTAAATCAGAAAAAATAACTCCTAATAATTAAATTTTTGTCTTCATTGTATGTTATCGTTCCTGTTTCATTTTTGGTTGTTAAGGTTTTAATATGTGACTGCTAGGGCCTTACTTAGCTATCTGGCCTATACAAAGTTAAAAGATTTCCAATCTCTGAAGAATCCAAATATTCCCAAGTCTCATCTATCCCTGAAAAAGAAAAATCTTTCCTTGATTTTGACATTTCACAGAAGTGACCTCACTTTTAACTTCAGCAATGGATGATCTTAACATGATGTTTTTTAGTTCAAACTGACCATATGCCTCTGATTTGTAGCTTAACTACCGCTTTAGATATCCCCCGTATCATTCCAATTTAGGCCAACTCCTGATCTTGGATCTTCCTGACCTGGCTTCTCATGATATGTTCATGATCCAATGCAGTTAACATGAAGTCTTTGAACACCTGAGAGAAAACCCATGCAAGGAAAGAAAAATATCAGAGGTCTGCAGGGATCAGCAAACTCAACTTCACCTTTGTACTAGTTTTATTTAGTGTCAGTTCTCTTGATGACCCCAGATACAGAAGTGCTTTCTTGAGCATTATCTAAGATTATGTAGCATTAGAAGAGTTTAACATTAAATATGTTTTATCATATTCTAATTTGATTTTCTACCAGAATAAAAAGATACCATAATAGCAAATTATTGGAGAATTAAACTATATAACAAAATTTGCCACATTACAATAAAAGATGGCAGGGTGGAGAGAGAACTTGAAGCCAAGAAGACTTGAGTTCAGATCCTGCCCAAATCATTTATTAGTTACATGACCCTGAGTTAGTTTCTTAAACTGTCTTTCCCCATTCATCTATTGTCATTAATTGTTTTTAAGTCTTTCCCAATTCTTCATGACATCATTTGGTGTTTCCTTTGCAAAGACCCAAGTGTAGTTTGCCATATTCCTTCTCCAGCTCATGTTTACAGATGAAGAAACTGGGGCAAACAGGGGTAAATGACTTGCCTAAGGTCACACAGCTATTAAGTGTCGAAAGCCAAACTTGAACTTAGGAAAGTGAGTTCCTGATTCCAAGTCCACTGTTTTATCCAGTGTGCCACCTAGCTGCCTTTCTTTATCTATATCATGGCGGTAAGACTAGAACTCATTTTCCAGAGTTGTTGTGAAGATCAGAAAATCTTCAAAAGTAAAACACTTTGTGAACCTTTAAGTGCTGCATAAATACTAGTTATTACGATTATTCTGTTTATAGAGTGCTATAAAACACATTATTTCATTATATATCTATTCTGTGAGGTACTTATTCTCAGTACAATTGTCTCTATCTTATAGATAGGAACACTGAAACTCCAAAGTAAAATAGCCATTTAGTATCTTCATTGCAGCTTTAACCCAGATCTTCTGACTTCCTTCAATGTAGAAAAAAATGCTTCCCCAAGAACCCTAGGACTCAGAGCTACTTAGGTTTATAATTAGACATGATAAGAAATACCTGTGACCAGTGCCATTTGATGTAATTAAAAGCTACCCCATACAAGGTTCTGAATTGTTCTCCTTTCACCCTCTATCAAAGTAGAAAATGATATGATGGTAACCATTTATACTTATTGTTAGAATGCTTACACTTACCTGAAATTATGAAGAATGAAATGAACAGAATCAAGAGAATATTATTTATAGCAACAGAAATATTATTTTAAAATGGCTTATGTATGCTCACCTCCAGAGAAAGAATTGGTAAATAGAAACAAGGAAAACATAGTTTTAGATATACATATCCTTTTTTGTCAAATGCTATCTTCTCACTAGAAAAGGGGGTGTTGGGAGAGAAGGAGATACCTGGGAATTTCAATGTAACAAGTAAGTAAAGGAAATTAAAAAAATAAAAGGTGAATGAATTCATCGACCTTAGTCAACATTTGAATTTGAAATCTGGTATCTCTTTATTATAGAATAAAACTTTTACC
Source organism: Monodelphis domestica (assembly GCF_027887165.1). Taxonomy (NCBI): domain Eukaryota; kingdom Metazoa; phylum Chordata; class Mammalia; order Didelphimorphia; family Didelphidae; genus Monodelphis; species Monodelphis domestica. The sequence continues at coordinate 403,635,725 of NC_077228.1, forward strand.
CTTGTTAAAAGAATTCTAGGGGCAGCTGGGTAGTTCAGTGGATTGAGAGCCATGCCTAAAGATGGGAGGTCCTAGGTTCAAATCTGGCCTCAGACACTTCCCAGCTGGGTGACCCTGGGCAAGTCACTTAACCCCCATCACCTACACCTTACCACTCTTCTGACTTGGAACCAATACACAGTATTGATTCCAAGACCAAAGGTAAGGTTTTAAAAAAAAAGAATTCTAAATATCAGCAATGATGCAGGGAGATTACAATAACATTAATAATAATGAAAAATAACAGCAATAGTAATATTTATAATTTATATAAAACTTTAAGATTTGAAAATCACTTAAAATATTATTCCATTTGACCCTCACAACAATGATAATAGGCACTAGATTATAACCTCTATTTTCAGATGAAGAAGATGAAGCTGAACTTGTAAAGTAACTTGACTAAAGTAAAGTAAGTGACTGGGGTCAGATATGAATTCAGGTCTTCCTGACTCCAAGTCTAATTGGGCTACCTCATTGCTTCACTTTTTAAAAATCTAACTGTCCCTTCTACCTTCTCCATTTCCCAGTCAGATGTCTCTTTTCCAGGAAGGATTTGCTGTGGACTGCCCGAATAGAATGCAAAAGTCATTTCTAAAAATCACTAGGAATGGAAAAGACTGCTTCTCTTGGGATTCTTCTAGGACCTGGAATTCTTGCTAAGCTTATGTCCAATGTCAGGTATCTTTCCTCTATCTTTTCCTCTGCTTCTACTCTGCTTTCTCTACCTTAATGCATTAGACCCTTTTCTTCTCGTCTCTCTCTTACCCTTTACTCAGTCCCTGCTATTCTCTTGATTTTCTCTGAGATTCCCACATATATCTTTGTTTTCCTCCATATTTGACCTTTTTACTATTTCATATTACTATTTTACCTTCTATGACATCCTGTATCCATAATGGCTCTTCTGTTATGTTTGCCTAATTAAATTCTATACAAAGAATTGCTATTGAACAACATCCTCTCTTTCAAAAAAAGAATTACTGTATAATATAATAATTAGTACACCATTCTCCAACCATGCTGATAAGAGATCTTAACTACATACATACATATATATATATATTCCACAGAAAATTCTTCTTTTGATTAAGAGCATAAGCTTATTCCTGACCAAAAATCTTAGTTTCATGAATCAATTTTCTGAGCAACAGTCTTAGTGAAACAGACTCCTAAACTTTTAAAATATAGTAGGCCAAAGCACCACAGGCTCCAGTTCCTCAAACAGGAGTACTATAAAACTCTTATTGGGTACACATAAAAAAGAACAAAACAAAACTAAAAAAAAAAAACCCAAGCATTTGCAAACTCAGTTCTTGTCACAATCACTGAGGGTGTGCCAAATTTCCTCCCACAGCTGCCTGCTTTCCTTGTTAGGGATGGTATACTAGATTTTAGTTCAGTCATTTTTTGGTTGCTTCTGATTCTGTGACCCCATTTGGGTTTTCTTGGCAAATATACTGAAATAGTTGGTCATTTTCTTCTCCAAATCATTTAACATATGAGGAACTGTGGTTAACAGGGTTGTGACTTGACTTGCCCAGGGTCACATAGCTACTAAGTGTCTGAAGTCACATTTGAACTCAGGAAGATGAATCTTTCCTAACTTCTGGCTCAGCATTCTATCTAATGTGCCACTTAGCTGCCCTCATGAACTGGATGCTCTTGACTCAAAAATGTTCTCTCCCATATCCTCCTCCCAAGAATGTTCCTAGCTACCCAGTTCACAGGAGGTGTTTATATCAAACCTAGTGAGGAAAAGGTGTTTTGCTAAACTTAACATGCTATAGAAATGTGAATTTTCATTGTTTTTATTATCTTTACTACTACCAATAAAATGGTCTCTCAAAAATTTGTACAAGAGGTTTAAATTTTGCTGTTACTGAGATCCCTTCTTTGCTCCCCACAAATTCAAAGAGAGGTTATAGCCCTTAGAAGGAAAGGGAAAAAAGAAAAGTTTGTGACAATATTGCTTTTATTTAAGTTATCTGTTACTCTCCATTCAATCATGATTAGCTCTGCAAAGTATAATATGTGCAAAACTTCTCCCATAAGCCATGTTGATATTAATCATCTCCAAGGTGATCTTTGTTGCCACAGCAACCATGATGTTTATTTTTTTGCTCTACAGCATTGACTGGCCTCTGAAAGTTTCAATGCCGTTAGAGTAATTCTGAAATGTTATGTTTTTGCCATTTATTTCTCATTGCTGATGTCAAAACCACTTCAGTCTATGCCAACATAATCACTATCTTTTATTAAGGCAATTGATCTGTAAAGGTATTCTGAGCAGATCCTGGCCTTTTGTCCTAATCTACCATTTTAAAAATCCACCTGGAGAATTTAACTTACTGAGGAAGTACTTTCTATCTGCATGCCATTTTTCATAATGACTTTTAGAAATACTTATATAATGTGAAAGAATATAATTTGAAGATGAACCTACCCCCTGCTAATTGAGAAGTATCTTTCCTGCTAGATAGGAAAAAAATGTGTTATGTAGGGCTTAACATATTCTCTGAATTAAGGATATCAATCAAGCCCCATCTGTTGTTGAATGAAAGTTTCTGAATTGCATTAAAGCTAATAAAATTCAAGTGTGAATAGTGAATGAGTTTATCCCTTAGTCTGATGGGAAGGATATTTCCTGTTCTCAGCAGTAATACTGAATATCTGTCAGAATGGAGGTCAAAGTAGACTATCATCAATCCAGGGATCTTTCTAATGACCTGTTGTCTTACCACTCTTCTTCCAATTTGTGTTTGCTGGTGATTATTTTGGACTTTTCCAAAGTCACAAAAGTTTTAAATGGCAGAGGTACTGTTTGAACTTCTATCCTCTTAGAGATGTCATCACTAACATCTCTGGGTCCAAAAATCCAATCAATTTTGAATTTACTGAATTTCTCTCTAACATATAATTATCATCCATAGCTATCAAGTTGTATCTCTATATAGCTCTATTAATGCAGTTACTATATTACCTTGTTGTCTCACGATGGGCTTGCAAGCCACCCCCATATTTTTTACACATGAATTACTGTCTCTCCATGTCTGTCCCACTTCTATCCCACATTTGTATAATTTCTTTTTGACCTTAAAGAGAGGAATTTACATTTGCAATTGTTAAATTTCATTTAATTAGATTCATTTCCTTTTTATCCATTGTCATTCCCTTTTTTGAAGCTTGATTTTGTTGTACAATGTGTTATCCAACCCTCCAGTTTCTAGTCCTCTTCAAATCTGATAATCATGTTATATAACGTTAGGACCAAGAACATTTCCCAATGATTCTTTATTAGGCAGCTTCTTCTGATTGACTGTATTCCATTAAATATTACTCTTTTGGTCTAATCATTCATATCTATCCATCTTGTCTACAAGGACATTATAAGAGGTTTTGTCAATTTCTTCACTGAAATCTGGCATGAAATACTTAATATGTTTCACTGATCTAATCTAGTAACTGTAATAGTTAAAGGGATTGTAGGGATTGAAGAGGAACAGGGGATAAATAAGGTTTTGTAACAGGGAATGGAGGAGTTAAAGGGATAGAGTGAATATGGATGCTGGTGAGGTAAAAGGAGAGAAATACCCCCTGCTGAGAGGCTATCTTTGAAAAATGGGGTCCCCCCAAAATGGGCCAACTATGATAGCCTGAGGGGATGTCTTCTCTATTGATTGATGTTGAAAATCACCCAGAGCAGGGAAGCACAGACCCCCAATGGACAAGCCTCCCTCCAGACCAAGGTCTCCTGGAAGGGGTCTGATAAGAACTGTTTATGGTTGAATGGCTGTCCTTAGGTTCAGCTCCCTATATATCCCCCAAAATGATAGTCCTCTTATCTGACTGAAGGTTATTTAACTCAAGATGAATTTAATAACAAGTGTGGATTGGGGAGGTATCAAGGAAGAGGGAAGAGGGATTTCCCTAGTTTGGTTTTGAGTCTCTCTCAGCTTTTGAGCTGAGGCCAGGCCTTGCAGGCTGGTGGAAAGTTTCTTTTATTCCTGTCTATGAAATCTGTGCTAGTTTTCTTAAGTTCAAAGTCTTTAGCAATAGATAGCAAGAGGAAGAAAAGGTTCTGATCTTCTGATCTGGTTGGGCCTGTCTCTTTGGGCTGATGTCCCTAAAGACTGGCTTTACAGTTCAAACCTCTTCCCTTAAATCCTTTTGTTCGACGAAACGATCACAAGAATCCAGGTAGAGCACACAGTTGGGAAAATCAGGAATAGAGGTACTTCTATCCAGCGACAGGGAGAGAGTGCTCCTTCCAGTCCAAGGGTCAGGAAAGACAGTCCTTCCAGAGCAACTGTCACTTCAAGTTCCCTTCCTCCCACCAATGGTTCTTCTTGTCAATATCTTCTCTCTAATATTCCAAATGCTGCTTGTTCCACCTGAGTGGCAGAAAGTCCAAAACTTGCTTTAGTTTTCCTTTCTACTTGAAATCTGGCATGAAATATTTAATGTGTTTACCTAATCTAATCTAGTAACCTATAAAAATGGGGGAGAGTTGAGGATGAGATTACTCAGGCAAGATCTCATCTTGATGAATACATACTGACTCAGTGATCACAGCTTCCCTACTTCTGATGTGTTCCTCTAATAATATGGTCCAATTTTTTTACATAGGTTGTAAGTGTCATAACTGGCAATTCAAGTAATATTAAATGATTTTCCCATTTCATTATTGTTTTTGAAGGGTTGTCATAGGGAAGAAAGATCATATTTATTCCTTTTAAACCATCACCCCAGCCATCTACCCACTCTCACCCCACCCTGGAAGAATTTTCAGAATGGCATAATGTTGCTTTGCAGATCTTCCTCAACTATTAGAGCTTTCCAAATGCTGAATAGACTACCTCAAAAAGATAATATGTTCTTTATCTCTGGAGACCTTCAAGCAATATCTGAATGATTGCCTACCAGGTATGGGAAGAGGGAGTTCTTATTATAATAATGGTTAATCTAGATGGATTCTGAGGTTCTTCCAATACTAAGATTCTGTGTTTCTGAGTAGGAAAATGTCTTTTTCAAGGGCAACCCCCTTGTCAAAATTGTCAGACTGCTGGACTTTGTCTTTTGGAGTCAACTTACCAAATCAAGTTATCCAGCATTTAATAAGCATCTACTACCTGCCAAACAATGTGTTAAGTACCAGAGCCCTCAGTATCACTCTTTCACATTATCCTTCCTTAATCCTTTATTGGTATTGCCAGAGCCTACCTGTAGACATCTATTATCTTCCTGTTTCTTCTATCCTTCACATTTATTGAGACCTACTTTCAAGTAAGAATATGAAAGTCATGGGCTCCAAGATTAAAATGTCTGCTATGTCCTAATGTACGATGCTTCCAAAGATAGTTTCATTAATGGTACTATGAATTTGCAGAGAGAAAAAGGGTAAAATAGTGTGAGGAAGATGCTAAAAATCATTCTAAGTGGCTATCTATTCTGTCTATACATAAAGTAAGCCTGACTTTTCCCCTTTGGAAGACATAAATATTACCATGTTGCTTTCTGCTCTTGTGAAAACCAAACATTGTAACCCAATGTCAGAAAATAAAATAAGGAAGAAAATGATTCCAGCAATATTCTGATATCTGCCCATGATAATTTCTTAATTGTCTTCTGGAAAACTGACATTCATATAAATGGTAGTTAGAGAGACTGCAAATTTTAAGGGGACAGTGAATCTTGTAGGAGAGCTTGCTTTCTTAAGGGGGATGAATTGTACTTTTCCAAAGATGAAAGAGAAAACTGAGACTTTTTAAAAAGTTGTTATAAAACAGGAAGATTTGACTGTATACATGTTGTAGTAGAATTATTTTCTAAAGTCAGAGAGTGTTTTGACTAGGAAGGTCTGTGTATTTGTGTGTGTGTGTGTGTGTGTGTATTTACAATTAAAACATTAATTTCAAAGTTATTTAAAAGGCAATTTTGTTCCCTTTATTTCCTATATTTCACTATATGAAAGAATGCTCCAAATCACTAATAATAAGAGAAATGAAAGTTAAAACAACTTTAAAGTTTCATCTCAAAAGTCAATATTAGAAGGGTTGAGGGAAGGTAGGTATATTAGTGCATTGTTGGTAGAACTATAACTCGGGGTAAAAATTTCAAAAAGTTATTTGGAAGTATTCAAGAATACATATACCATTTGACCAGAGATTGAATTACTAAACTCATGCTCCAAGGACTTAATCATAAAAAAAGTTCTCCTACATAACAAAATATTTATAGCAGCAATTTTTGTGATAGCAAAGAATTGTAAGCAAAGTAAATATCCATCATGAGAATGGTTAAACAAATTGTGGCACCTAAATTTAATAGAACATTATGAATACAGAGAAGTATGAGAAAGTTTACATAAATTGATGCAGAGGCAAGAAAAATTTATACATGACTTTAACAATGTAAATGGAAAGAATCACAAAACAATCAAAAGTGAATCCAGCTTTATTTTTTAAAACATGACTTCCAAAGAAGATGTCAGATGACACTATTGCTGTACTCCTTTACAGAGACAGGAGAACCACAAGCATGGTACATTGCATATATTTTCAATCTTTGTGATGTTTTTCTAAGTTTTACTGATTTTTAGCTTTCTTTTCTTTAAATGTTATTATTTGGTATATGGACTAGATCTCTGGGAGGGGGGAGGGAATACTAAAGAAATTTTTAGTGATACAAAAAACAACAAAAGATTTAAGATGAAGGAACCAAGGTTCAGGGAGATTCATTGATTTGCCTAAGACTTGTTAGTGACTTTATTTAATTATGGATTGTGCACAAAACATGGATAAAGATATGCCAAATAAAACTCTATACTTCAAATAACATTCATTAAATTAGATTTATTTAAAGTTAATATCATCAAAATAGAATTTTACCATTAGACTAAGCATCAAATAGGAATATATGTTCTAGCCATATCACTGTTCTCTAATTTCCATTTGCAACAACCCCATTAAATATACACATGAATTGTCAATAGATAGATAGATAGATAGATAGATAGATAGATAGACAGACAGACAGACAGACAGACAGATAGATAGATAGATAGATAGATAGATAGATAGATAGACAGACAGACAGACAGATAGATAGATAGATAGATAGATAGACAGACAGACAGACAGACAGACAGACAGACAGACAGATAGATAGATAGATAGATAGATAGATAGATAGATAGATAGATAGATAGATAGATAGATAGATGAATGGATGGATGGATAGATGAATGGGTGGATGGATAGATAGATGAGATATCAATAGTGCCAAGCTAAATTTAGTTCTCTTCCAGGGATCTATATTAACTAGGGAGTTAACCAAATAGCATATTGCTAACCTATCATTTAAAGAAACGGGTTATTAGGTGACCTTTTGGTTGTGTTGGTATTCTTAGGTTTGATGGAGTGGACTTACTGCAACTTATGAGTATTGGTTATCTCTGGCAAGCACATTTGAGAGACTTTTCTGTCTGAAATATTAGGATCCGGGAGTCAGCAGATAGAGATGGTTTTTTAAAAAGTAATTAATCTAGAAGGCCATGATAGCACTTCAGACTTCATTCTGGGTGTTCATCCATAGACTCATCTTTTAAGATTTCCCATTTATCCATTTATCCACTAATAATGTCTCACATTCATAGGCATAAATATAAATATCTGAGGATAAAGAGGCCTAGAGACCATCCCCAAAATCACCTTAGAGAGGCTGTGGCAATAGCTCCCAAGTTATTAAAAAGCCATGTGTATTTATTGGACAGCTAAGGTGGCACAGTAGTTAGGAAAGAGTTAGGAAAACTCTTGCTAAGTTTAAAACCAGCCTCAAACATTTACTAGCTGTGAGATCCTGGGTAGGTCACTACATTCTATTAGCTTCAGTTTTCTCATCCATAAAATGAACTAGAGAAGGAAACGTCAAACCACTTCAGCATCTTTACCAAGAAAGCCCCAAATGGAGTCATTAAGGGTCAGACATGATTGAAAAATTGACAACATAAATATGTTTATTTATCTGTTGAACTATATATTATGAAAACCCTCAAAAGCCCCCCAAAATGTCACATTTCCAAGTACACTCACCATTTCAGTCTAAAGTTCAAACTTGTGGGAGATTTTTGCTAACTGAAGAATAAATTATTAAGGATATTTAAGATTAGTTATCCATGGGTCTCTAGTCTGCAGAAGGAAATTTTGAAAGACTCTAGAGAGAAAACTAGAGTCAGAATAAGGAAGATAGTTTATGCCAATGTCTTCCATATTCTATATATCTATATACATATATTTGTATATATAATAGCAATACATACATATATGTGTGTGTATTTCCCTTTCTCTTTCATCTTGTCCTAGAGTACAGTGTTAATTGTTGTTGTATAGCTATTCAGTCATTTCCAACTCTTCATGACTCTATAGATCAACTGTCCATGAAATTTCTTAGCATAGATACTGAAGTGATTGGCTATTTCCTTCTCCAGTTTTATGCAGGATGGTTCTAAGTGACTTGCTTAGGATCACACAGCTAGTAATTGTCTAAGGTCAAATTTGAACTCTGGTCTTTCTAATTCCAGTCCCAGTGCTCTACTTACTGTGCTATCTTGCTATCCTTGTCATGAGAATTAGCCCTGAGTAATTTGATTTCCTGACTCAATTGCTCAAAGAGAGATTGTTATCAAGAAAAAACTGAGGAGATACTAAAGTGTTTTGTGAAGCTTCCAAAAAGGTGGGGAACACTCTCTTTGCTTAGGAATAATACTGTTCGTGTGCCTAGAGCAAAGAGATGATCAAGATTTGGAAGGAACTTTCAGTGTACCTACATATGAACATGTCTCCTCCATTAGTATATTAATTCCTCAAGCAAGTGCTTTTGCTTTCTCTTTTGTTTCCTGGCACATTGTGAGTAATTTTTAAATGCTTGTCAATTAATTGGTCACCATGTTTCAACTCAGAGTCAATGTAAAAAATCCATTTGGATATGAAACCAGGATAATGTATTTCTCATGTTTAGTCAAACTTCTATGACAACAGAGGTCACTGGAAAACAGTGCATAGGAGATACCCTAGAATGGAGGCCATTTTACTTGGCTTTATGTTTGGGCTATAATAAATGGGACAGAAACCATGACAGAAAATTTCCCCCCATTCTAGGAAAGGGCTAGTGATATAACTAGAGCTTCTTTGAACAAAATATTCAATCAAATCCTGATAAAGAACAGTAAAAGGGCTGGGCACAAACACCACCTGTTCGGAGCTACTGAGAACTGCAGGAGGAGTGAGTTATTTCACACCAGAACTGGGGCTCCATGTCCTTTTGGAAGCCTTATCTAGAGGCTGATAATAAGTTACACTGAGGCTGTATAGGTCTCTTGGAAAGGCTGTTCTTCAGTGAGTATTGTTATTTTCAATGAGCTTTGATGTAAATTCTATTAGTTTTTTTTGGTTGTTTACTAGAAAAAAATTTTTTCTTTGAGTTTTCTTTTTTGTTATTTGGGTGATTGCAAAGAAAATTAGTGATATGTTGTATGGTACCAGTTTGCTTGATTTTCCAGCTAAGGGAAAACAAATGAGAGGAAAAAAAATTCTTCAAAATGCATCCAAGCACCTTTGTAATATGTGAGAGAATCTGTCATAGGGGTTAATTTTCTAGAGGAGCTAAAGGTGATAAAACATTTCTGAACTATTTGGAGCAACAGCAGAGTATCATGCATGAAAAGAGCAATTATATATATATATATATATATATGTATAATTATGTGTATAATTATACTCAGGCCACCAACCTCCCTAAAGCACTGATTAGGAAAATATTTTGAAAAGGCTATTATATAATGTCAATATGAACTATCCTATTAAAGAGACCGACATACTGGGTACAATCATTTTATTGATAGTTCTTCAAGTTGTTTAATTTATTCATATGTATCTCATATCTTCTCTGATTCAAATTTTCATTTTCTGTTTTTCAAAAATTCAACTGGAACTGATTATGGTGAAAATCCTAAGAGAAACTTAAAGTCAAGAAATTCTAGAGCTAAAGTTACCATAGCAACAGTAATTACTAACATTGTATGTATTAATATTTTGTTCCCCTATGCATAATAACATTCTCTATCCCAGCTTTAAAAAATATTAGTCTCAAGATGTTCCTGTTCTGTGTTATTATCATGAAGCTACATAAATTATGAAGTGGATTGAGATTATCATTAAAATGAGAATGTCCTTGTTTTTGTGTTGATTTTTTTAACCTCTGAAATCAAATTTATTGATAAAAATATTTCTGGAACAAGAGTGGCAACTGAAACTTAATACTATTATGAAATTAGTTTCTAAGCATTCAAGAAAGGATGCAAAGTGAAAAGAACACAATCAGGGGAATGTTGTTCAGGGTAACAATAATAATGTATGATGATCACCTGTGAATGACTTGACTATTATCAACAAGGCAAAGATCCAGGACAACTCCAAGGAACTCATAACGAGAAAGGATATACACTGTCATAGAAAGAAAAGATGGAGTCTGACTGCAGATTGAAACATATTCTTCACTTCAATTTCTCCATTAATTTTTCTCTAGTATAAGTAATATGTATCTTGTTTCATATCATGACAAACAGGAAAATATGTATTATATTATCATATATATATATACAACCTATATCATATTACCTGCCTTTTTAGGGAAAGGGAAGAAGAGAACATGAATTGCAAAATATTAGAAAATGAAAATTAAAAATTGCATTGACATGTAATCTGGAAAAAAATTTTAAATGAATACAAGAAAAACAAAATAATACAATAATTAAAATGCTATTTTGGGGGACCTTTAGATATCTGAAGTAAAATTCTTCTGTAAGCAAAAATGTCTTTAAAATTTAAGAACTGATTAAATAAGAATCTCAAGGAAAAAACCCTGGGATCACAATCAAGACTATGAAATAGCCCCAGTTCTGTCATTAATGAATTGGATGATATTGATCAAATCATTTCACTTTTTTTAAACCCTTGCCTTCCATCTTGGAACCAATATTGGTTCTAAGGCAGAAGAATAGAAAGGGCTAGGCAATGGGGGTTAAGTGCCCAGGGTCACACAGCTAGGAAGAGTCTGAGGTCACATTTGAACCCAGTACCTCCCATCTCTGGGCCTGGCCCTCAATCCATTGAGTCACCCAACTGCCCCTCATTTCACCTTTTTTATCCATTCTTTCTGATGTAAAGTGAAAGGATTAGACTAGATTTCAGGAGTTTTTAACCATTTTTTTGTTATAAACTCCTTTGTCAATCTGATGAAGTCTATGGAACCCTTCTCAGAATCAGGTTATTAAATGAATATAATTTTACAGAGAAGGCCATTTATATTTGAATTGTTATCATAACATGTTTTTTAAAAAGCTCACAAACAAGTTAAGAATTCTTGGACTAGATGATTTCTTAAAAAGACTTGTGAGTGAAAAGTCCTGATGATAAAAGCAAAATTTAGACACTTAAAACTAGAATGGATTTGAGGGATCATCTAAGCCTTAGACACTATGCCAAACTGTATAGATGTGAACAGGATGGTCCCTGCCACGTCCCCAGAGGGGCATTCAGACTCCAAAAGAGTACATTTAGTGATTGAGATCTTACTATTTTATAAGGCAATCCATTTGAATTTTGTACACTTTTACTTAATATCAAGATTAAACTTGCTTCTGTGTAGCTTCTATATAGTATTCCTATTTCTTCCAACTGGGAAAATAAAGAACAGGTCAAAACCCTCTTTCAGATACTGGAAGATGATGAGGAGGATGCTTTCTCTCCTCTGCTTCTCTAAGTCTTTTCTTCTCCAGGATTAATAAACCCAAGATCATTTTCTCTTCAGGGTGACTTTTCTCCCAGAATTCCTCTATAATGCTTCCAAACTTCTTCACCCAGGAAGCTCATTCTACTTTAGGGATTCATATATTACATGTAACCTCCACCAGTTTAACCTCTCCAGCTGATTAGTTGTATCCTTCCAGAAAGTATTTTAAGCTGGCTACCCTGGCTACCCATATTTTCATTCCTATCTAGGCTATACTCTTGAGTCTCTGTATTTTTTCTATATTAGCCAGCACTGGGGCACCTAGTATGTGGGTCTCTTTAATAGGATAGTTCATAGTGACATTATATACTAGTCTTTTCAAAATATTTTCCTGATCAGTGCTTTGGGGAAATTGGTGGTCTGGGTAAAGTTATTCCCATTTTGGAGTTAAGGAAGGTGAGGCTGAGAAATGTAAAGGGACTTCTTCAAGGACATATAAAATGATTTCCTTTTATTTGTCGTTTTCCTCCATCAGAATGTAAGCTAAGCTCCTTGAGGATAAGAATTGTGTTTTTCTGCTTGTAGTTATATTCCCAGTATATAGCACAGTGCTTCGCTAATAGTATACACTTAATAAACGCTTTTAGATCTGACCCAGTTCCATTAAATGTTGTTTGAATGGTATAATAGGCATACCATCTTAGTTGTGTCCTCTGAACCATTTATCTGGTTCTGGGTGAACTCACCTCTCTTTTGAAGGGTATGTGGGAAGAGAATTTCTTTCTTCATTATGTTGCTTTGTTAACATCATTTCTCGGTGATCTAGAGGTCAAAGACCACTGAGTAGATTCAGGTATAGATAGCCCTCAGAGTAAAGAAGTTAAAAAAAAAAAAACAGGAACCAACAAGACAGAAACTGATTCCACAGGCATTGCCCCTTCCTGTGTGGCCCAGGCAAATTAAGAAACTATGGTTGGTTCCTGAGATGTGATGTGTGAGAGCTAGTGGATGGAGAAAATTGTTCATAAGGGGGAGACCCAGGAGCCTGCTGGGGTCTTCTGGCTGCAGCGTGGAGGCTGAATAAACTGTTGGTGGTGAGCTTCAATCTATCATGGTGGCCAATGGAGTAGTAATCTAAGTAACTCTCTAGTTCTTGCCTATCTTTCCCTCTCTATACTACTACTGCTACTTTGATTAAATAAAGTTATTAAGCTACTAGCAGCCTCATAATTTAATTTTAATTATTATGGGCTATTGGGTGAATTTGAAAGTGTTGTTCTCTATATTTCTTGACACTTCCTCAAACAGAAAATACACATACTAGGAATTTACTATTCTCATTATCATCATCATCATTCTACTAAGTCTACTTTGTATAATAATAGTCTTACTTCATAGTCCCATAGTGATAGGAAGGTAAAGCTGGGTTCTGAAAGACTGTACCAGTAGAGCAAATTCTCTGGTAGGTCCAATGAAGCTCTAAAAGCTTAGAGTATTAGCCCAGTGACAATAATTTATCACCTGTAGTCCTGGCTAGAAAAGTACAAAGACACTCAATATTGGGTTAGCCACAGGGTAGTGACATTTTCCATGGCAACTTTCAAAAGCCATTTTGTAAAGTCATGAAAGTATTTCAGTCTGAATTAGTGGAAAGAATTCCCATATCAATGAAAGCACAGAAGACTAAAATATTTTATGTGTATGTAATGTGCATAATGTATATAACATTAGTAATAATGCATTTTATATACTAGTATAAACTGCAAATAGTTTGTTGTTTCAGAAGTTCTCTCTATTTCCCCCCCTAAAACCCTTACCTTCCATCTTAGAATCAATACTGTGTATTGATTCCAAGGCAGAAGAGTGGTAAGGGCTAGGCAATGGGGGTTAAGTGACTTGCCCAGGGTCATACAGCTAGGAAGTGTCTGATGTCAGATTTGAACCTAGGACCCACCCCACCCCCCCATCTCTGTAATCTACTATTTTAATTTTAATTGAAAAAATTCTATGGGGTAGGTAGCACAAGAATTATTGTCTCCATTTCACAGATGGAGAAACTGAGATTAATAGATATATAAAATGACATGCCCGAGTTCACATGGCAAATAAATACAAGCTACTGAGCTAGATAACACAAAATATAAACTATTCATTACAGCGAAATATTCAGAACAAGGCAATACCTCCAGCAAGAGGTTTAATAATTTGCATTTCTATCCTACTCATTTATTAAGCACTTTCCTCACAACAATCTTGTGAGGTAGTTTGGTCCTTTTTTTACAATTTTTTTAAATGAGATCTGTGATTTCATTGGTATTGATAGCATAAGGTAAGGAAATTCCTTCAAACATTGCCCAACAGTACTTTCTCTGCAATTCCTAGGTTTGGAGATTAATCTGAGATACTAAGAAATTCAGTGAAGGATCTAGGGTCACACAGTCAGGATGTAACAGACCCAAGACTTGAATAAAAGTCTTCCTAACTCTGGGGTGGGTCATTATCCATGACACCATGATGCTCATTGCTAAAAGCATTATCATTCGTGTTTTACAGATGAAGAAACAAGAGATTTGTCCAAGTTCCCATAATTATGATGTAGCTGAGCCAGAGTTCTACCTCAATACCCCTGCTCATAAGTCTATCACTGTTACTATAGCCAGTCAGATACTAAAGGGCTTGTGCAAATGAGCTGCATGGACCTTTGGGGATGTCTAGCCACAGTCCTCATGTACCTCCCAGCTGATCCTATTCTATCAAGTGACAGGGTTCTTATTATTCCCTGTCAGGGTTCCTTTGGTTCTAAACTGCAAAAACCTTTAGAAAAGCCTCATAAGAACCCCGTGTAAGACTATCTTCTCTTTTGCTTTGGCTTAAAGGAGGAGAGAAACCTTGAAAAGAGCTAACAGGAAGTGGTAGTCTCTTGAAATACTACTTCCATGTGTATCCATCTGTATCCATACAAAGACACACACACATCAGTGAGGAGTCTAGTAACTGTAACCTTTTGTCTCTGAGCACTTGGACACAGAAACTCAGCTCTTACTTTAGGAAGATCAGCCTTGTATACTGCCTACTTTATTGCCTTATTGCTGTCTTATCCTATTACAACCTCTTCTCTACCACAGAAGAGGGCAAAAAGGGGGGCAGATGTTATTGTTTTCCGAAATTCCTACTAAAATAAGCTTCTGATCCCAATCCATGCTCTTTCCTCTCCTTTTGCAGGGTGTTCCTACAACTAAATGTTCTACGTTTTCCATCCAACGCCTTTAATTGGCAGTTGGGGTGGTGGGGAGCGTAAGAGTGGGACAGAAGACGTTTTATCAAAAGGGAGCCTGTTCCCCCTGACAAAAAACAGGGGTGGCAAACAGGTAATTAAGGCTGGCATGTTTCTAATTAGAAGCCTTAATTGCATCAAGCCTTTCTGCCCCAAACAGCAAGCCTCAATTTCTACTGCTTAATGAAAGTAAAATTCTTACCAATCGACATTCTAGTCTAATGCTCATTCATTTCTAAAAAGGTCAATTGCTACATAATATCCACTGCCGATTGCCACCCACAGGTAAAGGGAAAAGATCACGTGATGTTGCCTGCACTCACTCAGCTCTTTAGATGGCCTGCCACTGTGCAAGGACTACATTTGGGAAATCTTGACTGCTGCCTGTTTCTGTGTAACAGATTGGGAGAGACTGTGCTTTGGAACAGTAATAACATAATATCAGCCTTCACCTACAGGACAGTAGGTTCCTTTGTTTGTCATCATGCTGCAATTAGTCACCCAGAGAGACACGTAAGCAGGGTGAACACGGTTTCTTGAAATGAGCCTGCCACGCATTGGGAAAGAATTCTCAGGCATTGGTCAGATTACTACCAGTCAAACGAATCAACCTTTCTTTTTTTTTCTCTCTTTCAAAAACATCTAGATTGAGATCAAATACAATAACAAGAGCTAAAAATGTTTGAACCTCTCAAGGGAGATGTCAGCTCATGAAAAAGGACATATCCTTGCCTCCTCCTCCTCCCCCATCCCCAGCTTCTTCCCTTTTTTCATGCTTTAAATTTTACTAAACTGAATTTATCTGCTGTGCTAATTAGCTGGCTGTGAACTGAAAAAAGCAGCATCCCACAGCAAATGCTATATCATGAAAATCTGACAGAACTTAATGAAAGTAAAATTGCCATCAGAAAAACAAACGGATCCAGGGAGTCAGAAGTTTCATAACAAGATGTCATGAAGAGGAAATCAGCTCCTAACATCAACTGAATCATCTCTCTCTGTAAATTCAAAGTATCAGAAAGAAATTTCACACACAAAAATGGAAAAGGAACCACAAACCATTTTTCTCTCATTGGATGAGAAGTTATCAGAATAAACCCCTGAATGCCTATTAGGAAGAAAAAATAAAATTGTAAAAAAAAAAAGTATTACATAGCATAATAGTTTATTCCTATGGAAGGGGGAACATTTGAGTACTGATGTTTTAGGTAGGTGAGACAAAACAAAAGACCAATCAAGGCTAGCATGGAATACATTCATTTGCAGAAAAATGGAAGGTTTATGTTTATGTTGCATGTGCATGTTTGGGCAGGTAGGTGTCAACTTGGAACAACAAAGAACCACTAAAATGTTCAGAAAAACCAAATCTTTAATCAGAATAAGAGACAAGTTCTTAATATTCAGCCACCACACAGAGTCAAGCTCTGGGACCCCAAGAACTATGTCTCTAGCAGAATGCACTGCCAAAGATGATTCTTCAGAGTGCTAACACTTGGGGTCTTAAATACCTTTGGGGGAAGAAAGGAAGGGATTTAAGATTTATTAGTTCTAATTAGGAAAGAGAAATGATGAGTTCAGGACTTGATTAACAGGAAAGGGCTAATGCTTTACACTGGATACAAAAAGATGTTTCCATTCTGGGGATGGACTACCAGGGATTACAATGGGAGAAACTCCTAAAATTTGATTGCATACTAATCTTATCTAAACTGGGATCATTAAAGATTTTAAGGTACTTTAAGTACTTTGGAGGTAAGGTCAGTATAGGACTTCCCCCAAGGTAAATTCCTAAGGGACAGGATAAATTTGGAGGTTTCAAAAATACAGTTGATATAGGTGTGATACTGCTTTGCATACCACATATGGAATTTAAAATTTTTCAACCATTTGGTCCAATATCCATTAGAAACCACCCAAGTCTGCTTTTCTATTCCTTCTAAATATAAAGATCTTAAGTTTTCAATGAGTTAGCAATTTGGCTCTTACTGCCAAATATAATGACCTTTTTTTCTCAAACTTCATCCTTTTTTACCTCTCTGAAGCATTTGACTCTTTCAATCTCTTCTTCCTGGATATTAATTATTTTCTAGATTTGGTCACCTTTGATAGTTCTTCATCTATATCACAAATGAGTGTCCTCTAAGACTATCTCTTTTCACTCTATACTATTTCATTTAGTGATTCCATCGAATCCAAGGTTTGAATTATGATCTATATGCAGATGACTCCCCAATTTATATACCCAGACTTACCATTTATTTCTCTGTATCCTCTGACTTTAGCACCATGCCTAATACATGTACTGTCTGACTTGAAAGCATTGGACTTGGAGCTTGTGAATCTTAAAACTGCTCAGACTGTTCCTTAGAACATTTGGTTAAGGCTATTCCCTTATTGTAACAAATGGAGATACTTGATCAGGAATGTATTGGGAATTTTAACATTATTCCACCCATACTTAGGTATATTTTAGGGGAAGAAAAAGTTGAAAACTCCTTCCTGAACAATGAAAAAGTCCCTAACTCATACTTATAGTAAAAGCTAGAACCTTAAGCTAGGTGTATTTTTAGATCTAATACAAAAGGGTGCTAAGTACCTATAAAAGTTAAATGAATCACTAAAGGGTCAAGCAGCTTACAAAAGGCAAACTTAATAAAAGAGGTGTGAAGTTTTAGTCTACCCAGAAAAGGTGAGAACAAAAGAAAATGTGAACTAAGAATGGTCAGTCCTGGGGAAAATGTCTACTGTGATTGGTAGAAGTGAAAATTTAGGGGAGGTGACATAAGAGAAATTTCTCTTTAAAAGGAGCTGGCTCTCTGAATTTTGGGTGGGGGGAGTTCAGACTAGTTGGAATTTGGAGTTAGTTGGAGGAGCTGGGTCTCTGAAACTCAGTTTAGGAGTTAAGGATTTCAGTGAAGGACGGGAGTTTTGTTTGGGACATATCTTGTGGTGTGTGATTAAAGACTGATTAGTCTCTCTTAAGGCTCAGGCCCTTCATACTATTTTCTCTTATTCTCTCTCTCTCTCCCTTTCCTTAATTCCTTTATTTGTATTAATTAAAATCTCCGTAAAACCCAGATAACTTGGGTATTTTCATATTTGGGATTTTTTCCCATGGCGACCACTTATTTTTTATTTGAATCAAGACACAAAAAATCAACTTTACAGTTTTGGCAATTCACAGTCTTGAAATCCACATTTTTGCAGTCACAAGCTGCAAGACTTGAGTCCCAGTTCTGTGTATTGGCAAATCTAAATCTCTCATTTTTCTCTGAAATGGACCAGGTACTTAAAAAATAAAAACTACTTTGACCTTATTGGGTGGTTCTGAGGAAAACATTTTCTAAACTATAGAGTGTTGATAGAAATTTGAAATTTTATGATGCATTCAGTTTTGCTATTGATTGACATAATTGAGGGCATAATATTACATGTCCTTAAATTTCCCCCTAGTGTCATAGTCTTATCACTTAATGTACTGGTCCCTTGCAAGCTTTACACCAAAAAGCTGACTCTGGATAATTCCTTTGGATACTCTAATATTCTTTATTTGTGAAATATGGTGATGCCCAATGCTGACATTTCAGTGGGTTCTTTGCCATCAAGTTGCATTTCTGGAGAGAATTAGAATCATCTAATCATTTCTTGCCCCTCACTTCTTATAGTGTCAAACTCAAAAGAAAAGAATCCCTGCTATTGTGCTATAAAAAATTATAAGAAGGATGACTTCACAAAAATCTGGAAAGAACGATATGAACTGATGCAAAGTGAAATGAGCAGAACTAGCACATTGTAATAACAGCAATATTGTATGACAAGCATTTGTGAATGGCTTCTCTTAGCAGTGAAGTAACCCCAAACAATCCTCAAGGACTTAAAATAGAAAATACTATCCACCTCCAGAGAAAGAACTGATAGAGTCTGATAGCAGACAGATACCCATTTCATTTCTCTTTCTTCAAGTGTCTAATGTGGTAAATATTTTACATTATTGCAATGTACAAGCTATATTAGATTACTTGCCATTTGAGAAGAAGAAGGGAGGGAAGGGGAGAATTTAGCTCAAAATCAAGAAATGAAGATTAAAAATTGTTTTAACGTGAAATTGAAGGAACAAAATAATATTAAAAAAGAAAAGAATCTTATGCAGATTTGTATTGATTTAAAAAACCACACATTAGCATTTAGTTGTGTTTTGTTATATTTTTAATTTATTTTATCAAGCATTTCCCAACCACATTTTAATTCATTTGGGATCTATTCAAATTTGTAGCTGCATGCTGTAAAGTTTGGCACCTCTGTCTTCCTTTGCTTAGTTGATAAATGCAAAATCAGTCAAGCATTACCACAATGGGGGGAGGACTCCACAGCCAGAGTCAAATAGCCTGTGCCATTATTCAATATAAACTCCAGATACTTAGCTTACAAACTGGTGGTTCAACTAAATGTTACTAATTGTGTAGAACAGTCTCAGTTTCTCATATATATCCAGTGGGTTCTCTGAGAATAGTGACAAGATCAGCAAGGAACAGAATAGAATGATGGATCTGAAAAATTTTTTGATGATTCCTTATTGAGAAGATCATACATTTAAAGTTGGAAGGGACCTCAGAAGCCATCAAGGCCAATTTCTTCATTTCATAAGTGAGGGAATTGAGACTCAGAAAAGCTAAATGACTTGCTCAGTCACAAAAGCATTGTCAGAGGCAGGATTTAAACCTCAGTCCCCTGATTCCAAATTAGGCATATTTCCATGGTACCAGGCTGCCACCATCATTTATGGTACACTGGGAGCAGGGAGACCTTCATGGAGCATAATTCTCTGTTTAGGAAGATATAATTTTGATATATAGTGGAGCTCAGTACTTGATTTTTAAACAATTCAGCATTTTTGAGCTCCCAATAAGTTGGAATAAGTGTAATGAAGAAAGCAGGAAAATCTTCTATCTTCATGCAGTGGTTTCTTTAACCAACTGATGGAAACAAAAGCATGAAAGATTTTCTTCCATTGTTTTTAAATTCATAGTTTAGACTAACCTCATGGCCATGATCTAATCTTAATAATTAACTCTATACCTCTTTTTCACATGTGCCTAAGCTTACTACCATCCAGCTAAAGAACGAGGGAGAATCAGACCAAGGAAGAAGCCTTAATTCTTATTCCATTCTAGTAAGAGGTAAACTACTTGGGATTGCCTGTCATGCTGAGAAAGTGTGTAATGATTTCACATTTGGCATAACAGATTAACTTCCCAGTCTTCAGGAAAGGTTAAATCCTCTACTTAGTTCCTAGTTTGCAATGGAGGCAATTTAAATTCTGCCAAATGTAATGAAAAGGCAGACTGGAATATCAATGTGGAAAATAGAAGGAAGGACATGATGGGGCATCTCATTTCTCAGGGGATTTAGTGTGTAAAGTTCAAGGTGAAGTGCACGCCGAGAAATAGAAAGGACAGCAAAAGGATGGTGTTATGGATATGTGTGTGCCAGATATCACAGAAACGATGAGTTTTAATTTTCTTCTTCTGGAGGAACCTCAGTTAAAGGGAAGCAATTCTATTAAGCTGCCTCTCCTCTCTCTCTCTTTTTTTTTAATGCCACATTAACTTTGTTATCAAACCACATGGAACAAGGTGATTGAGGTTTCTAAACATGTACGACAGCAGGAGAGACCAGAGCCTGAAACTAGATTAACTTACATTGCAATCATGCTTTTAATTAAGTTAACCTCCAATTCCAAAAGGGATACAAAGCACTTGGGTCTTTGTAGACTTGTTATATATTTTGATAGCCTTTTCTATCAGGAAAGGTTGAATTTGTCCAATATCACTAATTCTTTCAGTTCAGAAGAGAGACCTCTAGTGAGTGATCTTAGCAGGATTCTGGAGTGGCTTTCTAATTTCACATTCCTTACAATGGTAGCTCAGTTCAGTCAAGATTGACTCAAAGTGCCATTTCCTAAGTTTCTGTTTCTTGAAATCAAGAAGAAATGAAGGAACAAAGGAAGGAATAGAGGAAGGGTGGGAGGGGGGAGAGAGGAAGAGAGAGCTACACTTTAAGGTTTACAAATCACTTTCCTTATCACATTACTCTATGAAATCAATTAGTACCAGTAGTAGTAGTCTCATTTTACCAAGGCGGAAATGGAAACTCTAGGATAGTCATAACCACACATCCAATAAGTTTATCAGGTATATTTGAACCTGGGTTTCTCTTGACTAACTGTAGCCCAACTATTCTGCCTCATTAAAATTGTTGTAACACATTTTTTATAACCCAAATGAAGATTTTCATGTTTTTATTGCTGTAGTTGCTATACACATAACTGAAAATTGTCAAATTTTCAAATACTGACATAATCGATTAATGGAATGGAATGCAATGGAAAGAACATTGGTTTTATACTCAGACGTGAGTCACAGTCTCTCTTATTGACTGTTTGACTTTCAGCAATTCAATTAGCCTATCTGAGTTTCAGTTTCCTCATTACTAAAATGGGCTTGATTGAATGGGCTCTGCTACCTTCTTCATTGGGTAGATTAAAATGGAAAACTAGTGTATATGCCTTAAATCATACACAAATATGATTTATTGTTATCACTGGACATTATTCCTATGATCTACAACCTACAAAATATCTCCCCAGGGTTAGAGAGCAAAATTTGGGATTAGAGAAAGCAATAAATTTAACTGAGACCTCTCAGAATTTGAATTTAGGACCTAAGCATTATTCACTTCCTAATCCATCTAAATGAACTGAATGACCCCACTCAATAATCACCAGTCCCTTGTTTATCTGAACTAAAGGAGCAGGGCAATGATGGCAATAATTCTGAAAAAAAATACTTATCACTTGAAAAGTGCTTATACTTATATCCCGTGTGTGTGTGTGTGTGTGTGTGCATATGTGTATATATATATATATATACACACACACATATATATATATATATATATATATATGTTGATTTATCCCTACCTCAATTCATCTTATTTAATGCTGCTTTAATTAATTTTTGAAATGAGGTCCTGGATAGTTGAATTATCCTGAATAGCCAATCTTTGTTAAGTCTTTTAATTAACCACCTGTAATGGATAATATGTTAGTATGTTATTTAATCACTCCCATTTTTACTGTACTTAATAAGTTGATAAGGCAGTAAAGTAAACATTATTAGGTCCATTTTACAGATCAGCAAATTAAGGCTCAAAGAGATCACTTGCCTGTAGTAACATACCTAGGAAGAGTCAAAACTTGAAATATAAGTGTCTTGATTGCCCATCCAGAGTTCATTTCAACAAACCACATGTCCTCATACTTTCTTATTATAGCAGACTAAAAATAAGTTGGGTTTTAGTCCTGGCTCTACTTAATGTTTGTTTTTTTTCCTAATTGTTCTTTTAACTAACCCCAAAATGAACTCAATGATTTTATGTTGTATTTAGCTGGTGGACAAGTCTCCTGAGCATTTGCCAGTGGTTATAGGAGGCCCCCTTTCTTGGTGGTTTCACTTTCTAAAGTTTTAGTTAGGCATAATCATTCCAGGAAAAAAAGGGAAGCAGGAAGGGGGCTGCTGCCAAATGAGAGAGGGAGTTGGGGTGTGGTTAATTCATGTCCTGATGGTCTGCCCCAGCTGAGGTCTCCCCACATCAGTTCTGCTTTCTGTTGGAGGGTGTTATTTTTTTATTGTTGTTGTTTTTTAGTTCTTTTTGGCAGAGGGAGGCCATGGAGCACTGAGCTGAGAGGCAGGAGGAGAGAGAGAGAGAGAGAGAGAGAGAGAGAGAACATTATTATCTAGTAAAATTAATATAGTTGTTAAAAGTTAAAGCAAGGTTGATCTGTAATTTTTAGGCATCTGCTGGGGGGTTACCAATTTCTTCGTAATTTTGTCTTCTGGTTTTTCAAGAAGATTTTGTTCATGGGAGCAGCTGGGTAGTTCAGTGGATTGAGAGCCAAGCCTAGAGATGGGAGGTCCTAGGTTCAAATCTGGCCTCAGACACTTCCCAGCTGTGTGACCCTGGGCAAGTCACTTAACCCCCATTGCCTAGCCCTTACCACTCTTCTGTCTTGGAACCAATACATAATATTGATTCCAAGATGGAAGGTAAGGGTTTAAAAAAAAGATTTTGTTCACTTTTATAAAATGATTTCCTTGTATTATCCTTCAACTTAATTCAACTATTCTTCAAAAGGATTCTCTTCCATTGCTTCTCTTTCTTGAGGAACCACAATCATTGATTCTTGGAAGTCTACTTTCATATAAAAAAATTGGTACCATTTGAATTTGATCATCTTGACAAATTTTTTCATTCAACCAAGTTTAATAGTGTTCAAGTGTGTTGAACAATTCAATTGTTTAATAGGGCACGAAAAGTATTTAGGACTAATCAGTGGTTGGCTTACCATATTTTTCCTTACTTGAACCAGTTTCTGAAGTCAATGTTTTTCCTAATGTAGTGGATTTATTTTATATATCTCATTCACAAACAAAATATCAGTATTTGTTCTACCTAAGTTGCAGTCTTAGTAAGTGATCAACCACTTTAAGATCTCTCCAGGTAGACCCTGAATATTTCCCATACTTAATGTTTCTCAAAGTTTCATGATTTAAATATTCTTGGATGAATGAATGAAATATTCATTAAATGCTTATAATACAGGTGACAGCTTAGTGTTTCAAAAGAATGAGAACCAGACCTAGAGATGGAGAGGTACTAGGTTCAAATCTTGCCTCAGACACTTCTTACCTGTGTGACCCTGGGCAAATCACTTAACCCTTATTACTTTCCACTCTTTGGCCTTGGAAACAATACATAGTATTGATTATAAAACAGAATAAAAGGATTTTTTGAAGGATTTTCTTCTATTTTTTCAGTTTTTTGGATTTTGTCTTATTATTTGCTGTTGTCTTATGATTTCATTAGCTTTTATTTGTCCAATTATAATTTTTAGAGTTGTCTTGAATTTTTGTATTTCCTTTTCCATTTGACCAATCCTACTCTTTAAGGAGTTTGCTTCAATTTTTTTTTTTTGCCTCTATTTTCATTTGATCCACTCTGTTCTTTAGGAGGGTGTTTTCTTCAGTGTATTTTTTACTTCCCTTTCCTTTGGGTCTATTCTTAGGAAGTTGATTACTTCAGTGAATTTCTTCCCAGCTCTTGTGTTTTTCTTTCAATTCTCTTATTATTTGGTCTTTAAACTTCTTTTCAAATTCTTTTAGGGGCTTTTTTGGGGGTCTGATATCCTTCTACACTTTCCTTTGAGACTTCACATTCCCATTATGGCATTGTTGTCCTCTTCTGAATTCTTTTTTTTTTTTTTTGGTCTTTCCTGTCACTAAATAAACTTTCTAAGGTCAGGGTATTTTTTTGGCTTTTGTTTATTTTTTGAGTTGTTATTTCCCCCATTCCCTTATCTATCTGTTGAAGTTCCCTCTGTTCTTGGGGTGTATTGCTCTAAGTTTGCAGAGTACCCTTCTCTGATTCTTGAGGTAGACCCAGCTATCCTGGTTTCTCATGGTGTTTGTTTCTTGAGGAGGGGGTTCTGATGGTTCAACATGAGGAAGTTTGTACCTTTTTTGTCCAGTTATTTTCAGCATTGTATGCTACCAGTTCCCCCATTGTTTTGTGGTCTGGGTTGATCCCCACTCTGCTGTTTTCCTGAACCTGGCAAGTGGTTTGAGCTGGGCATATCGCCTGCTCAGGTCTCTAGCACCTCCGGGACTCTGCTACCTAGTGGGAGTGAGTGGGTTCCTGAAGTTCCAGTTCTCCCTTTCTGCTCCCTTGTGGTCTTGGGGCTCTACTGCCCTGTGAGAGTTTATATACTGCTTGTCTTCTCTGCCTTCTATGCCTGTGTAGAGTGGTGCAGGCTGGGCTTATTCCCATTTTGCTCCTTTGTTATCTCTGGCAGAGTCACAAAATGTGATGCTTGAGGTTCTGCTATTTCTCATGGATTCTGTTCTGACTGGGTCAATCTTTCCTCTTACCCAAGTTAGATGTGTTCCTCCACATTTTCTTTGTTTTGTTGGCTCCCAGCACCAAGGTAAAGGCTTTTTAAAAAATTACTGCATACCAAGTACTGTGCTAAATGCTGGGCATACAAATAGAAAAGTAAGGTAGTTCTTGATTTCAAGAAGTTTAAACTCTTAGAACCAATGCAGCCAAGATTAAGGACAGCTAACTGGTAAAAAAATCTTTATAGCAAGTGTCTCTGACAAAAGCCTCATTTCTCAAATATATAGAGAACTTTATCTAATGTGATATGTATCTTATTTCACAGTCTGGTAAACATGGAAATATGTACCTGCTGTTTTGGGTTGGGGGAAGGAGAGTACATGGATTGCAAAATGTCAGAAAAAAGATTATTAAAAATAGTATTGAAATCTGGAAAAAATTTAAATTATATTCTAATGGGGGTGAGGAGGCTTTAGATATAAGGGAGATAGAAATATCCCATGATCCTTAGAGTAAAGCAGCAAAGCATAAGGTAATGCTTCTTTAATGCCATTTTCACTCACAAAATCATATCTGTTTCTAATGTTGAACTATTTGATAGTGCCAAGGAATTTGGTAGCAAGAACTTTCACTTCTGGGTAATAATTATTTGTGACCATAGCACCTACAGGAGGTAGTTGTAAGTAATCTTGGATTTAATTTTCTCTTGGCTTCATTGTTGAATGCTAAGATCACAACAAAGATCATTTATATCTACATGAAATATAAAATGAGGTTATTTCAGATAGGGTATCAACACCTTATCTTGCCTTGTCAAACTAAGCCTCACAATTACAATTTGAATGATGATTTACCTTTTTTGTCCAAGTTACAAATTTTTGATAGCTTGGATACGGGTAGTTCTTTATTGTATTGAATAAGTCTTATAGCTGATCATAAATCTGGATATGTCCAATATGATTAAATAAGGAATTAATACTTGGTATAACTATTAAGCAATAATGGCTTATACACATGTATATATGCCTATATGTAGTTTAACACAAGTCCCACACAAATGAAGTGCCTAAGCCGTAACTTGATCATCTCTTTTACAACCAAAATGGCATTCAATTCTTTCTTTTTTTTTTTTAAACCCTTACCTTCAGTCTTGGAGTCAATACTGTGTATTGGCTCCAAGGCAGAAGAGTGGTAAGGGCTAGGCAATGGGGGTCAAGTGACTTGCCCAGGGTCACACAGCTGGGAAGTGGCTGAAGCCAGATTTGAACCTAGGACCTCCCGTCTCTAGGACTGGTTCTCAATCCACTGTGCTACCAGCTGCCCCCTCAATTCTTTCTTAATAGGAGGGAGTAAATTTTCACTTCTGAAAATTAAAAGTGAATTCAACTCTTAAGTAACAGAATAGATTCATGTGACTGACAGACTTTTAAGGCAAACCAAAAATCTAATATAATACCAACATCTACAACCAACGTACAATACATATAAGAAAACAAGATTAGAATCAATAATGGTATTGACTGATAACCCAGGATACTTTGCTACTCCTTGAGAGATTTATTTCACAAGCAAACATTCATGGATAGATGCCAGTTTTCCCTGGCATACATTACCTAAGCTAGAACTTCAGGCATCATTTAAGAACAAGATAACTTTTTCACTCCATCTACCCCCCCATCTGTCTGCACTCTCCATAACCAAACTGCTCTTTATTAACACTTTATACTGTATAATTTTTGTAAACACTTAAGTCCATCTATTACAATAAGTATGAGAGAAAATTCTCTCTTCGGTTTAAAATTTAACAAGAAAATGTCTGTGAAATAAAACAAATATCTATTTTAACAAAATTAAAAATGGGTTGAATAGTTTTATTTATAACAAATATAGGCATGAGAAAGAGAGACCTAGAATCATTGAAGTCATATGTCAGTATCATGGGAAATGACTGGTCCTGTATCCAAACTGAAAAGAGCTCATTCATGGTATGGTGGGGTGTGGAATACATAATAAATTTATAATTAGAAGATCCATGTCTTGAGTCTTGTGTGTGCCACATACTACCTGTGTGACCTTGGCCAAGTTACTTTACCACTATAAGCCTCAGTTTCCCCATCTGTAAAATGAGATGATAAGACTTTGGTGGCTTCTGAGGTCTATTCTAATGATTGATTGATGATTCTATCATAACCTATAGCTGGAGAAGTCTATAATATGCTTTTGTTTGTGAATCACACTATACCCATTATGGCCCCAGAACACTTTAGAACTTCCAAAATTAGATCTCTATTCATTCAAAATATTTGATTATACACACAAACACACACACTCAAAGAGAAGAGCATCTTCTTTCTTGACTATTAGAAAGTAAAAGGCTTAACAATATTTATTATACACAATATAGATTGTGGACAGATGCTATAAAAGAAGAATAAATGTGGCCCAGAATTACCTGAGAGTAAGAAAGTGGAGAGGATTACTTGGGGAAATTGTACAACACTTTTAATGACCCCACAAGTTGCCTTTAAATCATTCTGTCTACAAGCATCTATTATGTTTGGGAAGTACTATTTTAAGTATTGGTGATGCAAAGAAAGACAAAAACAGTTCTCTCTCTCTCTCTCTCTCTCTCTCTCTCTCTCTCTCTCTCTCTCTCTCTCTCTCTCTCTGTGTGTGTGTGTGTGTGATCTCAGAAAAAGGCATTAATGTGTGTAGAACTCCATGAAAGAATTCTTGAAGGAGGATTGAATTGATCATGTGTGCTGCAAAATATTAATTATGAATGACTGTAATGGACTTGGGTCAAAATGGGCTTTTCCCCCCTTGTCTTTAAACTATTTTTTTTTCTTAGCTATAATGTTTCAGTAGAGTACACAGGCAATTTGGTTGTTCTTAGAACTTCTGCTGCCAACAATCACAATTCATACTAAACAATGATATGCCTCTTGCAAATATTATACTCATGTTAAGCAAAGATAATGTACTAGGTTCTTTACAGAATATAGAGGTAGATGTGGACGTTGGCCAGATGGCTTTCCAGCTAAATATAGTTCTATGTAGACAAGATCTGTGTTTTGTTATGAGCCTGACATCTGGTTCTCCAAGCAGATTTCTACCCTGTGCCTCCACTTTTTTCCCTTTTTTATAAAGTTGGACTAATTCTGCAATTTACTTTCTTGTATCCAGTTTGCTCTGGACAACATGGTATCAGGATTGGTGTAAAAAAGGATTCTTGTTTTGCAATGATGTTGACTTAGCAGAGACATAGAATTTTAGAGATCACCTGGTCCAAATCACTCAGGAACCTGAAGCCCAAGATGATTAAATAATTTGCTCAGAGTCCCATAGCTAATTATTGGCAGGATAATTGTAACAGCTGGCCTTTACATAGCATTTTAAACTTTGCAAAATACTGTACATATATTTGCTCATTTGAAACTCAACTCTATGAGGTCGGAAACTCACATGTTATTGACCCTACTTTGTGTATAAAAAACCTAAAGCTTAGAAAGGTTGTGACTTCCCCATTGTCACACAACTAAATGAGGATCAGAGGACTTGAACCTAGGTCTAAATCTATTCACTATACCATATTGCCTCTCTAATTCACCTTTCCTGATTCTTAGTCAAGTTCTCTTAATAGTGTGCATTTCAAATGGACATCAGATTGCCTTGATTGTAAATTCTGATAGCACAAGAACTATTTGAAATAAACATTTACTATGATGTGATATTTGGGGAAAAGCCTTGGGTTTGAAATCAGAAGACCTGGGTTTGAAGTCTTTTTCTTCAAATACTGTGTGACTTTGGGCAAGTCATTGAACCCCTGAGGGCCTCAATTTCCTCATCTATAAAAGGCAGGGGTCAAGCATGATGCTGAATGACTACCTGGGAGACTGGGGATGGTGGGTCTTTTGAGCTCAGGAGTTTTGAGCTATAGTAGGGCTAAAGCCAATCAGATGCCCATGCTCAATCCTGCATCAATATGGTGAGCCTTCAGGAACAGGGATCACCAGGTTGCCAAGAAATGGTGAATTCACTCAGGTTGGAAGTGGAGCAGGTTAGAGCTTCTGTGATGATGAACAGACATAATGGGTCTGTGAGTAACCCATTTACTTCCAGCCTGGACAAAATATGAGACCCACTCAAAGAAAAAAATAAGTGAGGCTTGGACTAGATGGACTTTTAACATCCCTACTAGTTCTGGGTCTATGATTCTATAGATTTCTCTAAGCTTTCATTTGTCCCTAGTCAAATGAGGCTGCTGGAGTAGGTCATTTCTAAAATCCTTCCCATTGGCAGTTACGTAGCACATGGTATTGAGTCAGGAAGTCATGGGTTCAAATCCAGTCTCAGTTCCATTTTCTATAAATGAAGGATAATAATGGACAATCAAATGGATAGAATCCCAGGTCTGAAGTCAGGAGGACTTATCTTCATGAGTTCAAATCAGGTCTCAGACACCTACTATGTATGTGACTCTGAACAAGTCACTTAATACTGTTTACTTTCATTTTCTCATCAGCAAAATGAACTGGAGAAGGAAATGATAAACCATTACAATATCTTTGCCAAGAAAATTCCAAAAGGAGTCAAGAAGAGAAGGGCACAACTGAAACAAATGAACAACAACAACATTCCAAGGTTGTTAAGGAGATAAAATGAGATACTATTTATAAAGTGCTTTGCTAACCTTAAAACACATATAAATGGTAGCTATTTTTATAATTGTTTATTGAATTAAGTGGTTAAGAACCCCATTCCCTCACCAGCAGAAAGAACAGGATGTTTTTACTATCATAGCAATATGTGCACTTTTCCATTACAGGTCTGATTATTATATCAAATACTACTATATTTAAAATTCTCATCTAACAAAATAAAACAAACACAAAAGTCAATTACCTTAGAAATAAGCCAAGTCATTTCATGAAGCAATCAATACAACAAAATCCTCTCAAAAATGAATCAGAAAAGTTCCTTGCACATATATATATATATATATATTTTCATGTAAATATATATCAAAGATCTGTGCTAATGGTAAGGAGAAGATAATATTCCTAAATAAAATCCACAAATAATTTAAAATCCTGATTTGGTTTTAAGGAAATGTTTTCTACCTAAGGTTCAGACTCTAAGGAACTTCCACCAATTATAATCTGAAGGTAGTATATAACACAGACCCACCACAACAGCATTGACTGACACAGAAAACAAAATGGTGATGAAATATATATATATATATATATATATATATATATATATATATATATATGTGATCTCCTGGTAATGGAGAGTATTCCAAATGGACCTCAGATGCTATATGAACCTAAAGCCACTCAAAGATCAGGATTACAATGACTCTACAAACTTTACCAAGTCTCTGGTGGGTTTCAGGCTTGGGGGGATAGAATGTTGTTGTTGTTCAGTTATTTCGATTTTGTCTGACTCTTCATGACCCAACTAAAGCTTTATTGGCAAAGAAAGTAGAGGGGTTTGCCATGCCCTTCTCTAGTTCATTGAACAGATGAGAAAACTGAGGTAAAAGGTTAAGTAACTTGTCCAGGGTCACCAGATTTGAACTCAGGAAGATGATTCTACGTGACCTCAGACCTGGCACTCTAACAAATGCATGACCTAGCTGCCTACGGCATAGGATGAGTTTCAGGAATCTTCAACAAACTCTCAAATACCCAAGTGGATCTCTGATCTCATTGATGGGGACAGTCCCTCCAACAATACCAATTAAAGCTGCTCTTACTGTTCAACTCTTAACAATAATAGCTAACCTTTATATATTTCTTTAACATGGGCAAAAAAATTCACATAAGTTTCCTTATTTGATTCTCCCAATTACCCCGTGAGGTAGGTGTTTTTATTATTGCCATTTTACAGATGGGAAAACTGAGACTCAGAGAAATTAAGTGAGTGTCCAGGAGGATCACATAGCTAGTACTTAAGGAAGGATTTGAACCCAGACTTTCCTGACTACAACTCTAGCACGTTATTCACTTTGTGACCTGCCTCTTATCCATTTGGTAAAACAACATTAACATAACCTGAAATTCAACATGGAGGCATCCTTACTGGTCTTCTCTTGACAGACATCAGAATGACAATGTATTTGGGTGAGTTGTCCACTGCTTATCCCTTACTCTCATCCCGTGACCAATCCATCTTTTTTTCCCTCATTTTTTTCCTCATTTTTTTCATCATTTTTGATGAAACCTTTTACTCACTTTCTCCTGGGTAATACCCTGTCTATAATGTATTACCATCTACTCCTGTTTACCATGTATTTCTCCGTCACTCTGTGTGAGCTTCCATTTCAGTTTGGGGATATTTTAGAAAATAGTCACATAGCACAATCAGGGTCACAGGCTAGACATGCCTTAGACATTCTGGCCATCATAGTATTTTTTCCTATTCTTTGAAATAGTCCATTTACCTTCTGTGTCACTGTGGATGATATATGGCAGCACTGGCTGTGGGATAAAAGGAATAGTGAATGATTTTTGATGTATCCAGTAGCAAAGAAAAAAATGTTTTAACTTCTACACTATAGCAACTTTTTCTTTTCAGAATCACTTCTGTAGGAGATGAAACAGATAGTTGTACATACTAAAAAATGCAAACAAAGAGATGACATAATTTAGTTTAAGATGGCACTGCTGGCTTGCATTCAATAAAAGTATTTGCATTTCTAGTTTTATTCTCCAGATAAGTAAAGTGGTTGCATACCACCATTATAGGTAATTTCCAAATGACTTAGAGCTTTGAAATACATGTATAAACAAGCTCAGTTATCAAATATCATAGAATGTACAAATACAGAACCAAGTTCTGGGAGTCAGTTGTCCATTTCATTGATTGGTACTCTATAATCATTCTCATAATGAAACATTGGGTTTTGTTTTTGTTTGTTCTTTTGAGACTGGGTCTCTCTATAGCTTAAAGGCTGGTGGTACATGGTTCCCTTGGGGGCTTAATCCCTACTACTGATCCACTCTAGATCTAAGACCTCCTCCACTTCTGATGGGGCAGTTTGCTCCTCCTTAGGCAATCTGCTGGCTCCTCACTCCTTAGAAGCCCACTACATTTGTATCGGACTTAGTGCAACATCCAATTAAGATATCTATGTCACTGCACTCAGTACTCTCAAATTCGATTGATTCATCATCTTTAGTCTGACAGAGATTACAGATGTGCATCACCACATCAAGCTGAAATATTATGTCTTGAATTTCTATGAGAGGCTCAAGTCAAAAAATATTATCCAGACACTAGGTATTTGTAATCTAAACCAGAGAGTATAACAGTATGAAATTAAAGAAATGAGATCAATACACGAGTGTATATTTTGGTATGTCATTTTCTTCATTTTAGGTTATAGGGGCACCTCATAATATTCACAGGACAGATCCCAGAAGTTCAAGGTACTCTATGGACCTTTGTACCTAAAACTAATTCACAAGCCTCTGCCCATGTGTTTGCCTCTAATAACCAGAGGACTCGCTTAGTCCAAAGTAAAGGTATTTAAAGAAATGACATAGCAATGTTGTCTTCTCTCATTAGAATGTAAACTCTCTAAAAGAAGGAACTGTCTCTCTTTTTGCTTAGATATGCATTCTCAGCACTTAGCACAATGCTTCACAGAAGTAAGCACTTAATAATTGCTTGTCAATGAGTACAAAAAGGAGTAATTTAAGTATTCTGCCTACAAACTTCTGGTGTACTAACTCAAAAAAATGCACACAACATCATGCAAGGAACACACAAAGAGTGTTAGACCAATAAGAAATACATTTGGTTAAGGCAAACTCATGGTCAGGTAACTCATCTCTCCAACACTATGGGGCCACTGATATCTTCTCATGATGTTACCATACTGCTCCCACTAGACTTAGCCTCTACTGCTGATTCTGCTCTATTGGAGTTTCTACTTTAGCTCATTGCTCCACTGAAATCCTTGACTTTCTCCATCTTCCAGAAAAGGATATGGCACCATGATGCCTTAGCTTAAATACTGTACATAAGTTTTTTCCATCTTTTGAGGAGACAGAAAAATCCCTCCTTATAATCAGCAGATAATCCCCTCTCATCTTGTTTCTTTTGTATTCTCTACTCAGACCCAAAATTTTATCTACTCAGCAAGAGATTCTCAGCCAGGGGTACCAAGGAATTTAGAACAAAGAGCTTTCTCACAACTACCTAGGACCTGAGACACAGCCTTTTCTTTGGACTAATTCCTTATGAAGAGCTTAAATACTTTCATCAGGGGTGCTATCCTAATTTATGGTAAACATTGCTTATAATTCCCAAAGTTTCCATTTCTGAAAGCTAAATGATAAAGTAACTAGAGGTCACTTGTCCAATTACCATTAAACAACTCATGTTTGAGATTATCTAGTTTTAGACCCCCTAAATCTCTCCTTTTTTCTTATATAGATTAGTAGGTAAACAAAGGGATAGAGACATACCAAGTTTGGAGATGTTGGGGCTGGGTAAGGTTATTGTGTCTTGTACCTGTTCAACCATATTCCTGCTGCCTTCAATTGATTGCCTTTATGTCAGCATATACAAGGCAAAAATAAAACACATTTTTGATAGGCACCTCCATTTACTTCTATTTGAGTACTATTCTAGTGACTAATATGGAGTGCAGTGGACCCTAGATTTTTGAAGGTGGTATCAGCAAAACTGAACTCAGGGGAGTTGATGAATGCTTAACTACCAGTTCTCAAGGAAAAAACAAATTATCCATGGCATACTTGTAAGTTGAATTTCCATTATTATCATTTTCTCCATCCCTCTTTTAAATCCAGACAATCATCAAAACAATAAATGAAGCCCTGATTCCTAGTGATTGCTGATTTCTAAGTTTTATATTTCATACTGAAAATTTGAAAAGCAGTTCTAGAGAATTTTAAACTGCTCCAGTTCACCTCTGGCTAGATTTCTGGCAGAAGGTCTTGGCCATATCCATCCAAAGTAGAAATATTTCAAATACTGGCCATGTAGCACACTAGATATATGTCACTGAAGAATCAATCTAGCTAAATGCAGAAAGTCTCATCATTAGTTTGGCTTCAGGGATAATGTGTTGGGGGTTTTTATTCCCCACTATGGGAAGTCATAAAAATTGTCTATGAGACAAATTGTCATGGAGACAAACTCCATGATGCCGTGAATAGTGTGTGAACTTGTAAATCTGAAAGGCCTGAATTTGATTACATTTAACACTTATCATATGACCCTGAACAACTGATTCAACCTCTCTGCATCTCAGATTCCTTATCTATAAAACAAGGATAATAATATCACAAGTCTCATTAAGTTGTTGCAAGAATCAAATGAGACAATATATGAAAGGTCCTTCAAAAACCTTAAAGCATGACAAAATGATAAGTAGTATTATTACTGAGTCATATGGAAGTTGCTCTCTGGGTCAGCAGAGAGAGAACCCAGAACAATGAAATTAAAGGGGTTTTGGAGAATCTCCATTAACCATTTTATTCTATACCCAAAACTCTAAGCAAAATTCTATGAAGGCTTATATTGTCTTATTTACTTTATTAGTGTGAGCCCCTTGAGGGCAGGAATTGTTTATTGTTTCTTTTTGTCTAGTTTTGCTAGTGCTTAGCAGAATCTTTGGCACATAGTGGGTATTTAATGCATGTTTACTGATTGAATGACACTGGTAAAAATACCGGGCAATATTACAGGGTGCAAACACATCTGGCTCCATCTAAAATTATATTAAGACACTCTGAAATTAAGTCAAATTGCAACAAAAGATTAACAAACAAAAGAAACATAAAAATTTACAATAAGATAATCATCAAGGGAAAAAACAAAAAAAGGAATCAATCTACAGATCATATGATTTCAGGCTCTACTCTGAGCTGGTGCTGATTAGAAAGGGTAGTGGTCACAAATGTCTAACTCCGAGTATATTCCCTTAGAATTTAGTGCCTGTGATTACTCAGTTAGACACCTACCCTGGCAACTGACCCATCAAAAACTACCCAGCCTCATGATTACATTTTTGGCTAGACAAAATAACCAGGTTTGGTATTTACCTCAGGTTCTACCTGATAGGGACTGTGCCCCTTACTAACCATGCCTACCTACATTTATTGCTCAGGATTTATCCTGTTTGGGACTATAACCCTCAGAAGCCACTATTTACCCATATTGGTGTAAGCCCCCAGGATTGTTTGCTTTGCTTAGCATCTGCCTCATTTAAAACTTTCCCCCAAGTGACCATGATCTCCTAGATCAACATTTGACCCATCTCTAATTATGTCAAGAGGAAGAGTCTAGAAGCTACCATAATCAAGGCTTTGTCTATTATACCTAAGAATAATTTACCAAATGAATCTGAATTTAATCTTTTTTGAAAGAAAACAAGGACCTTAAGAATAATTCCTTCCAAGCAATCTTTTCAAGACAACTAGAATTATGTAGAAACTTAGAAACAAATTTACAAAGCAAGGGAACACTTAGAAAGATCAAGAAGTTTAAGCAATTTATATATTACATGCATACAGTATAAAAAAGGGAGCAAGATTATTGTCTCTTCATAATCCCACAATCTCTAAGAATTAATGAGGGAAGATAAATTAGGACTAGGATATGAAGAGGGAAGGGAAGGGAGGTTAGAGGGGAGACAGGAAGGGAATGAGGAGGAAATTAACTTTCTATTTTTCATACTTGGAATATACAAAGAATATTACACAATTATGGGTGGTGGATGAAGGGAGCTATAATCTTAGAATGTTTTCTCCTGTCTGAGTCAGATAAAGGAAAAGATAGGGAAAAGAGAACATAGTACAAAAATACAATAAAATAAATAGGAAGCTGTACTGGAACAGAGATAGAGGGTATCAAGAGAAGAGTTGAGAAGGGAATAGTCACAAGCCAATTATAAATGGATGAATATAAGAAGAGAGGCAAATAGATTCAATGATCTTTGGCTTAATGAAAAGGAGGGTTGAAAAGGTTTGAAATTATTTTTTTCCCTAATGAAAAATATCTACTAGAAATTTTATTGCCCTTCTCTCCCTCTTTTTCATGTTAAAGAGCAGGGTCAAGAGTTCAAAGACAGGTTATGTTAAGATAAAATATGGTAGGCAGAAAAAAAAATCAACCAACCGTAGCCATGAAAGTAAATGGGATGAACTCATCTCCAAAATGGTAGAAGTGGCAGAACTGATCAAATCAAACCATTTATTACTTAAATGAAATACATTTAAAACAAAGTTGGAGTTAAAATGAGGAATAGGAACAGAATCTATTACTCATCATTTACAGCCAAATTTACAAAAGCAGGAATAACAATGATAATCTAAACTAAATCATTAGATTGTAAAATACCAGAGGTCAGGGAATGTCTTTTACCTCTTTTTGCATCTCAGGAGCTTACTTAGCACAGTCCCTGGCACATACTAGTTTCTTAATAAATTTTTACTGAATTTATGAATAAGATAGCAATAGAAATACACATGGTTAAGAGACAATCAATAAAAGAACATTGTGCTTTACAACATTACAAAAATAAAATATATTAGTATCAACTAATTAATTAAAATAAAAGCTAATTGAACTACCAGGAAAGTTAGACAGAAAAACAATGATTGCTAAAAATTAAACACATCTCTTTAAAACCAAGCCTATTTAAATAGAAAAAATAACACAGATGAAGAAGGTAAGGATCTTAAAAGAACATTAGAAAAATAGGCATATCAGAATTTTGAAGGACTAAAGATCATAAAATATATAGGTATTGTTTTTTTTAAAATATATTTTATTTGATCATTTCCAAGCATTATTCGTTAAAGACATAGATCATTTTCTTTTCCTCCCCCCCACCCCCCATAGCCGACGCGTAAGTCCACTGGGCATTAGATGTTTTCTTGATTTGAACCCATTGCTTTGTTGATAGTATTTGCATTAGAGTGTTCATTTAGAGTCTATCCTCTGTCATGTCCCCTCAACCTCTGTATTCAGGCAGTTGCTTTTTCTCGGTGTTTCCACTCCCATAGTTTATCAATATATAGGTATTGTTAAAAACAATGTGGCACTTTGACAAAAAATGACTATATGCTAGGACAGTGATGGGGAACCTTTTAGAGACCAAGTGCCCAAACTATAACCCTCATGCCACTTGGCAGTCACCCCCTTACACCAGACAGGTGAGGGAGGAAACTCTCCCTTTTGGCTGTTCTGCAGAAAGGCAGGTAATGTGAGAAATGTCTTCAGGTATGTGTAGAGAGGGGGATGGGAGCAACCACCACTGGCATTCATGCCATAGGTTCAACAACATGGTGCTAGTATATAAATTATTCATAAACAAATATAAAAAGGAGAAATATTAAATATGTCATTCATAGTTCAAAGTTCAGTAAAAAAATAATAATCAGTAAGGGAAGTTTGAGTTTAGACTTGAACTTGGATTCAGATCTTAACTAATTTTTAATATGAGACAAATTTAATCCTGATGCCCAAATCAAGGAGGGGTAAAAGAGAAACCAAAGCCACTAATTAATATATTTGAAAAAATTAAATAAAATATTAGCTTTGAGGCAATAGCAACATATTTTTAAATTATTCATTAAGAACATGCTGAATTTTAAAATAAGAAAAGCTCAATGTTCAGAAAGTTGGAAAGATCACAAATCAAATTAATAACAAACAATACAGATTAAACCTATTCCTGTCTTCTCATCTTGTAGGTTTATTATCTGTGTTTTCAGTAAATATTCCATTGAGGATCTACCTAGCATTCCAGAGACCTTCCTTTGAATCTTTCTTAGATGGCAGCAAAATACTTCAGCTTTCCAATAACAATCCTTCACTCTCACTAAGTGATCAGTGAATCTCATTTTTCAGGTCATGCACAATGTCATAAAAAAAAAAACAAAAATATCTCTTATCCCTGAGATCATGGCATAATATGTTCTAGCCAACTTATACCCACTATGTCTTTCCATTGTCCTTTAGGTCACATCTGATTTAAGTTCCTCAGAGACCAGAGTGAGTATAAAACTACAGTTGAAATATATATATATATATATATATATATATTCACATCTTTTATCATGAAATTTACATGGTAAATTAATATCTTCACATCTAAAAGTATTTTTCTATGTATAGGAACAGGAAAAATAGTATTGTAAGCTCTGAAACAACAGAAGGATTATTTTTAACTCTTAAAACATCACAACCATTTCAAAGATTTTAGAGCATGGAGCTACAGTGAATAAAAGACATTTTAACTCTTCCAGGAATTCTGGTTGGACTTGGGTTTTCCTCTCATTCTTTGCTTCTTAGCAACTTTTGTTCTTTGCCTGTGCCTTGAGCTTCTCTGTCACTGTAATATCTCTTTATGGTAATTTTATTTTTTTGTTTATTTGGGGGCAATTAAGTGGTTCAGGGGATATACTACTAGACCTAAAGCCAGGAAGACCTGAGTTCAAAACCATTCTCAGACACTTACTAGTGTGATCTTGGACAAGTCACTTGATTCTCCCTCAGTTTACTCATCTGTAAAATGAGCTGTAGAGAAAAATGGCAAATCACTCCAGGACCTTTGTCAAGAAAACCCCAAAAAGAGGCATGGAGAGTCAGTCAAGACTAAAATGATTGAACAACAACAGACTGACAATTTTTTAAGTCTACTTTTTTAGTTTGGACTTTATGAAGTTCTGGATTCTGTGCATTCCTGAGATTTGGGGTGGAAAATGCCTGGCCTATTGCGCACACAACTTGGGCTATGGGCCCATAAATTTATGGGGTTATCAAAGTAATGGGTTCTAGAACAAAGTCTATTCATTGCTCTCCTGATCTGAGCCCTTCAAGTTCCTAACCCAGGTTTAAATCTGTTGACTTGGCCCTGATAGGGAATTTAGTAGAATGCTGTAAGACTTAGCTGTTATTAGTTAGCTGAGATGCTCTGAAGGTAACTGAACTGCTAACTCCATTCTAATCTGAGACTCCTGCTCTGGTTTTTCTGCCGCAGCCTTCTACCCCAAACTAGAGGCTGCACAACCCACTCCCTGCTCTCCTCTTGGCATCAGAGTCAAACAGCTACTGTTTGCTTCTAAACTTGTTCCTTGCTTAGTACACAGGTAGGACACAGTACATTGCAACCACCCCTTTACAGCCACTACTCTCCACCATGAATCTTTGATCTCAAACTGGGGAATGTGTAACAAAACTTCTAGATCGCACCTGTTCCTTCACCTTAACCTAGTTCAGGAATCTCCTGGCCTAGTGATCAGTTTTAGCTCACTTTAAGAACCAGGACACTAGAATGTACTTCATTTGATGCACTCCTGTTCAGACTCTATCTCTAGAACCTCTAGAGCTCTTTGCCTCCCTAAGTCACCCTTGATTAGGAAAATGACTCACTCTGATATTTTTCCTTTGTTTTTCCTGATTAGAATTAAGTCTGGTACATTTTCTAGATCTTTGTGGAAGAAGTTCCATTGGAAAAACTAGGCTGTACTTTCTGTTACTCTATCATCTTGACTCTATCCCTGTCCCTCAAATATTCTTAAAAGTACCTTTTGTGGTAGCACACACACAAATCCACGAGTACATGTTGACTAAGAAATGACTGAATAATCTGTGGTATATGCATGTAAAAGAATATTAATGCTTCATAGGAAATGTTTGGGCCAATATGGCATAGTGGATAGAGAGCTGATCTTTGTAATAATTAAAATGGATTTGATAAATATAAGAATTTTTAAAATTGTGGTTGCCATTTATAATAATTAAATATTAAGTCATGAGACTTTTAGTAGCTTTAGTAGCTCTATTACAGCAAAATAGTGATAGTAAGAGAGGAAAATATAGGATGAAGGTAGAAAATATTGCCTAACTAAAAATACCCTATGTCCAGATCCAAGTGCCTCCAGACTGTGAATGTGAATCTCACCAGCCCAAGAGAGTGTCTCAAACCAGGCATTTCAATCCACCAAAGATGGACAGTGAAGAGGCTGAGCCACAAAAGGCAGTCTCTCACACCAAGGAGGCAAGAGTCTCACTCAAATAAGCATCCTTATTCAGCCTGAGTGTCCAATGGAGAAAGCCAAATCTTCACCAGAATCCAAAGTCTGAATCAGGAAGCTGAAATCCGAAGCCTCAAAAGAACCTCACCAGAGCTCTCACCCAGGAGGCAAAGTATAGCACAAGACCCCCAGGGGCTGAGAGACTCCTGCTTATATGCAGTTTTTTTCCACTCATCAGCTCTCCTCTTAATATCTCAGGAATCAATCACAGTCTCCCAATTTGGCTAGCACCTGGCAGGGTGGGGCAGTACTTGTGGTCTTTTAGGGTATGAACTTCCTTTTCTAGTAAAAGGTTCGTATGAAGTGTTAATAACTAACTAAGTGTGAAAGGTGGAGGACTCCAAGTTCTTGATTGATTAAGTTAAAGTAAACAAAAGGAGTTTAAGTTCTCTTTCATACATTAAATACAAGAAAATCTGTATTCAAATCTTACCACTTGAAGAGATTTATTTTTAACATATACTGAATTATTTCTATGTCTGAATTTTGAATTGCAGGCTCTTATCAATTCTTTGACCTTTGTAAACATTCTTTTATTCTTAGAACCTCCAAGAAATATTCTCTCCACCAAAAATCATGCTTATTAGATGGAGATAATGAAATTCTTCCTGCTAACTATTCAATTATTCACCATGGTGAGGGAGGTGTTGAGAATCTGGAAGGACCACCACCTTAACTAGTCACCAATTAGAGATATCTTGTAATGTCCAAAGGCGAGGCTGAATAATGAACTGCCAGATTATTTTATGGATCTGTGTTGAGACTTTCTTGTATTTTGGATATTTAGAGGATAATAAACCACTAATTTATTGGTTAATGCTAGCTTGATCAATAAATTGATATTCTTACCCAGAAACCAGTCTCTTAAAAATTGTAAATGTTACTTTCTGTAAAACTGGGAAGTAGT
The DNA here is from genome assembly GCF_027887165.1 of Monodelphis domestica. Classification (NCBI taxonomy): domain Eukaryota; kingdom Metazoa; phylum Chordata; class Mammalia; order Didelphimorphia; family Didelphidae; genus Monodelphis; species Monodelphis domestica. The sequence continues at coordinate 403,676,775 of NC_077228.1, forward strand.
CCAGGAAAAATCAGGCATAGATTAACATCTCACATGATATATACCAAGACAAACTACAAATAGGTATAGAATTTAGAAATTATAAACAAACTAGAGTAGCATTGAAAAATATTTCTGATATCTATGGATAGGGAAATATTTTATGATCAAACAAGAGATAGTTTCATATGAGATAAAATGGACAATTTTTATTACATGAAATTGAAAAAAGTTTGCATGAACAAAATCAATTTAGTTAAAATTAGAAGATAAAAAAGAAATGGAGCAGTAGAATCTTTGCAACACGTTTCTCTAAAAGAGGTATAATTTCTAATATGTATGGGGAACTGAGCCAAATTTGTAAGAATAAGAACTATTACTTATTGATAAATGGACAAAGGATATTGAATAGGTAGTTTTCAGAGGAAGAAATAAAGGTTATCCATAGTTATATAAAATATACTCTAAATCATTGATAATTAGGTAAATTCAAATAAAAACAACTCTGAGATACTATTTCACATGACAAATGTTAGAGGGGCTATGTAAAAACAAATACATCAATGTGCTGTTTGTAAGTAGAGTTGTGAACTATTCCAGCCACTCGATTTGGAACTATGCCCCAAAAGCTATTAAATTCTCTATATCTTTTGACCCAGAGATATCACTAATAGTTTACTATTAATACTCCACGGAGTTCAAAGAAAGAGGAAAAGAGTCTATATGCACAAAAATATTTACAGCAGTTTCTTTTTATTGTGGAAAATTTTTCTTCCTTTCTCAATATGGAGAAGAGGGAGGTAGGAGGGAGAAAATTCAGAATTAAAATTAAACAACATTGAATTAAAAATAAAATTCTTCTCATACATACTGATTATAAGATCCTAAGCAAGTCATTTAACTTCTCATTGCTCCCATTTCTACAACTACAACTTGCATCTCTATGGTAGAGAGTTTTCTCTTAAGGAGTTCCTTATACCAAGGAAATCATAAGTCTAGTGGGAAAAAAGAAGGAAGGAAGAAAGGAAGGAAGGAAGGAAGGAAGGAAGGAAGGAAGGAAGGAAGGAAGGAAGGAAGGAAGGAAGGAAGGAAGGAAGGAAGGAAGGAAGGAAGGAAGGAAGGAAGGAAGGGAGGAAGGGAGGGAGGGAGGAAGGGAGGGAGGGAGGGAGGGAGGAAGGGAGGAAGGGAAAAGGAAGGAAGGAAGAAGGAAAGAAGGGAGGGAGGGAGGGAGGGAGGGAAGGAGGGAGGGAAGGAGGGAGGGAGGGAGGGAGGGAGGGAAGGACAAAGGAACAAAGGAATGAAGGAGGTGAACAGAGGTAGGAAGGATATAAGAAAGTCAGGGAAACATGAGATGGCATGTATGAGCTAATGTAGAGTCAAGACAGTAGTACCAGGAGAAAAGTATTTACTGTGAATGCAAAAAAGTGAAAACAATGATAAATAGCAGCTAAGTTTGGTTTCAAAGTAATGATCAATATTGGTCCTAGAGTAAAGGAAATGAAATATTCTTCCTGCCTCTCCACTGAAGGCATGGGTACAGAATATTTCTTACATTATATTGATTTGTTTTACTTAATTACTTTCCTTTATGACAAGGGACCTGAGGGAAGAGATGTGGAAAAATGTCTGTGTTATAAATAATAAAAGGCATCAATAAGACATGAAGATAAAAAAAAGTGTTGTTTTAAAAACTGTCACAAATTATCTGCTAAAGTATTATTCTACAGGTTCAACCATAAATAATACAATGAATTGAACAATGAACAAAATGCTCTTTTCATTCCATTGCCCTCATTGCCTATGATAGAGTTTAAGTGTTTGGAATAATCATAATAAGTGATCCAAATTAATCTATTATCTATTATCATCTCTGCCCTCAGTAGATCAGTTAGGCTGGGGTCCATTCACTCAACTTAATTAAGTAAACCTTATAAAAAGTAATAAGAAATGACATTTAGACAGCACTTGACAATTATAAAACATTTTATCCTATCTCCTTTATCTTATCTCCCTTATCTTCTCAGAATTGGCCTTTTGAGCTTGGTTAATGTAAGTATCATTCTGCCTATTTTGATCCTGAGGGAATCTAAGAGTTTAAACCACTTATTTGAATCATAATTAGAAGAGCTGCTCCTGAATGGAGGATCCTTTGACTCTAAAAGCCAGAGTTCTTTTACACTTTCCCATAATGCCTATTCCTAATATTGGCAACCACCTTTCAATGAATCATATCAATTAAGACCTGAATAACTGTTCATTTCATGTGTACTGACATAGCATACACACCAACATTCCTTGCCAAAGCCTTTGTTTGCTATTATGTAGACATGGACTCAATGAGAATTTAATGTAACTTAATCATCTCTAGATACATTTAACTACTACATTTTGCAAAATTAATTCTGACAGTCATACAAATCACTAGGGGTTATATTAACCTGACAAGAAGGTATGTGGAAGTTTTATTTTTCTCACTAAATTAGAATTCAGTATTAAATTGTTTTAATTAATAACTACAATAAGGGTAGACTTGTTTTCTTTCTCTTTTTATTTCCATAACATTAATATATCTTAGGAATATAAGTGTGATATACATCCAAATGGAAGGCAACCAAAGCAGGAAGCATCTGTATTTAAGCTGTTAGAATGCTTCATTTTTTTGTACAATCTGTTTGGGATCAGATTTGCATGTCCTGAGACTATACATCTTTCAGTAGGTGAGGAAATGTCACCTAGGCCCAAGGCCTTTTTGATGACTTTTCTAGTTCATTTAAATTCTTTTCAACAAATATCTAATAAGCAATACACTATACCTTAGTTATACATAGCTTTTAACCAAAAATGAAAAAAATCACACATTTCTCTGGATGATGTGAGTTGGTGAATTAATGAATCCTCAGGGCAAGCAATATTAGATCTAGAAAGGACCTCAGATAATCTAGTTCATCAACATGTTTTTGTTGTTGTTTTGTATGTGATTTCTTTGGTGTAGAGAACATGGGGGTGGAGGTGGGGGTCTTGGAGTCCATGAATTCTGTTTTTTAATATTTAATATGTACAGCTAGCTTCCAATTAGAGCAATGAACTCCCTGGAATGGTTATATTATTCAAATTTGCACTATATATTTCATCAGATTGAAACCAATTACCATATTTTACATAATTATTACTTTGAATAGTGTGAATTGGAATACATGCAACCAATTCTCTGGATTCATTATTCACACAAATTGGTACCTACCTATAATTCAGTAATACTGTTTGCCATTGTAACTCTGTAATTTTTTATGAATTTAACATATTTTTTCTGAGAAGTCCATGGGTTTCACCAGATTGCCAAAGGGGTCCATGACTCAAAAAGAGTTAAGAATCCTTTTCTTAGAGACTATGTGTGGGTCTTTTGACAGGTTAAGTGACTTTCCTACCCCTTCTTCTCTGAGTTGTCAATGCTACTTTCTTCTGGTTCTCTTTCTACTTGTTTGACCAATCTCTTTCAAAGGGTCTTTATCCTAGTCATGCCAATAAACATAGTTGTCCCCCAAGTAACTACCCTGGACCCTATCCCTGTATAATATTTTGCATGGTGATCTCATCAGTTTCCATGGCTTCAATGATCATCTCCATGAAGATGATTCTCAAAACTATTTATCTAACTTTATCTTTTCTTTTGACTTTCAGTCTCACATTCCAACTGCCTACTGAATATCTTTAACCGACTGTCTGATTTTTATTGTTATTCAGTCATTTCACTCATGTCTGACTTTGACCCCATTTGGGGTTTTCTTGGTAAAGATACTAATGTACCGGTCTTCCGGGTAAACATGGCTGCAATCTAGACGTGACTCTCTTCCCCTCCCCGGCACCTAACAAAATAGACTACCTCAAAAGAGCATAAAAATCACCTTTGGAAGAAAGGAGGGACTCCCCAGAACCCCACAGAAATGAAGGTATGTTGGGTTTGAACATTTCCACACTATAAGGAGGAGGAAAGGTCTCACAAAAACGTGAACTGAGCCGCCCCTCCCCCCCCACCAAACCAGAGTAAGCTATCAAAGAGCTCACTGGGGCAGCAAGTGAGTGAGGAGCGTCTCTGTCTGGGGGGGCACACCAGGGTCCTTGGGATCTAAAGACTGCAAGGAAACAACCTTTCAGGGCGGCTACATGGGAAAATCCTGCGCTGACCAAAGGGGTGGCCTCTCTGAGAGGCTACGCTGACCAAAGGGGCAACCTCACTGAGAGGCTGAGCTGAGCAAAGGGGTGGCTGTGCTGAGAGGCTGCCCTGAGCAAAGAGGCTACTGCGCTGAGCAAAGGGGTGACCGTGCTGAGAGGCTGAGCTGAGCAAAGGGGTGGCTGCGCTGAGAGGCTGCGCAGAGCAAAGGGGTGCTGAGAGGCTGTGCTGAGCAAAGGGGCGACCGCGCTGAGAGGCTGAGCTGAGCAAAGGGGTGGCTGCGCTGAGAGGCTGTGCTGAGCAAAGGGGCTGCTACGCTGAGCACAGGGACCCACTCTCTAAGAAACCTTGGAGGCTGGGAAGAACTATTCTGAGGCAACCTAAATTCACAGAAAACCCTCCCACATCACCCAGACCCCAGACCAAAAAAGAAAGTGGAATAAAACCACCAAAGGGATGGCTCACATGGCCCAAAATCAAGCCTCCAAGAAGAAAGGGGGAGAAAAAGTGACTATTGAAAAACTTTTATGGAGGGAGTACCCAAGGAAAAGAAGAGAATGAGGATGAAATCCAAACAAAATCAGAACATGCCTCCCAAAATGGAAACTATCCACAAGCTCTGGAAGATCTCAAACTGGAGCTTACCCAAAAGATGGAAACCTTTTGGAAAAAAAAATGGGAGAAAGAGATCAGCAGTCTGATAGACAAGACTTCACAATTGGAGAAGGAGCTGGAAGCATCTAATAGAAGGGCAGACAAAGCTGAAAAGCAAAACCAGTCCCTAACGACCAGAATTAAGCAGCTGGAAGACAGTGAGATTACAAAACAGCAAGAATCAATAAAGCAAAGCCAAAAAATTAATGAATTAGAAGAAATTATGAATTATCTCACTGAAAAGGTCACAGATTTGGAAAACAGAGGAAGAAGAGACAACCTCAGAATTATTGGTCTCCCCGAAAAACCAGAGATAAACAAAAACCTTCATGCTATTCTACAGGAGATTATAGAAGAAAATTGCCCACATGTTCTGGAGCAAGGGAGCAAAATAGAAATAGAAAGGGTTCATAGAACACCCTCTATACTAAATCGCCAAAAGACAACCCCTAGGAATGTAATTGCCAAATTCAAAAGCTTCGAAGAAAAGGAGAAAATCCTACAATAAGCCAAGAAGAGGAGCTTCAGATATAGGGGGGCTCCCATAAGGATCACACACAACTTAGCGGCTAACACACTAAGAGACCACAAAGCATGGAACACAATATTTAGAAAGGAAAGAGAGCTGGGTCTCCAACCAAGAATCAACTACCCAGCAAAACTGACTATATACTTCCAGGGGAAAGTATGGGCATTCAACAAAATAGAATATTTCCAAGCATTTGCTAAGAAAAGACCAGATCTCTGGAAAATTTGACATCCAAGCACAGAAAGCAAGAGAAACATGAAAAGGTAAATATGAAAGAAAGGGAAAAGGAGATAAATCTTATCTTTTTCTTTAAGTCAAACTCTCTTCTATAAGAACTACATTTACATCAAATTATATATATTAATATGTTGGGAAAATGTTTTGTTTAACTCTCAAAAATTGTATGCATCATAAGAGTAGTTAGAAGAATCATACATAGGGAAAGATTGAGGCATCAAGAAGATTTGGTGAAAGGGGGGGCAAAAGAAAGAAAAAGGGAGGGGGGAACCGTCGATAACACTAAGATTTACTTCAAGAAATGGGGGGGGGACTTAATAGAATAATCTTTCCCATACAACGATACACATGGGAAGGGGGAGGGAAGAACTCTCATATGAGAAGGAGAGGAAGAGAGCGTGAAGTGGTATTACTTAAACCTTACTCTCAGTGAAATCAAATCTGAGAGGGAAGAACATCTAGATCCAGTGGGATCCTGAATTCTATCTTATCCAACATGGTAAGAAAGAAAGGAAAATTAAGGAGGGGAAAGGGGGAGGGAGTATATAAAGGGAGGGAAGGAGAGGAGGGAGGGGAAGGGAGCATAAAAAGGGAGGGGCTAAAAAGGGAAACATATCAAGGGAGGGGACTAGGGGGACCGACCTAAAGTAAATCATTGGTTCAAAGGGATATAGCTAAAGAAGAAAGGTCAGAATTAGGGGAAGTTATCAAAATGACAGGGAATCTACAAGTAACAATCATAACTTTGAACGTGAATGGGATGAACTCACCCATAAAACGTAGACAAATAGCAGATTGGATTAGAACCCAAAACCCTACCATTTGTTGTCTTCAAGAAACACACATGAGGCAGATTGATACTCACAAGGTTAGAATTAAAGGATGGAGTAAGACCTTTTGGGCCTCAACTGATAGAAAAAAGGCAGGAGTTACAATCATGATATCGGACAAAGCCAAAGCAAAAATAGGCTTGATCAAATGGGATAGGGAAGGTAAATATATTCTGTTAAAAGGGAGTATAGACAATGAGGAAATATCACTAATCAATATGTATGCACCAAATGGTATAGTATCCAAATTCTTAATAGAGAAACTAGGAGAATTGAAGGAGGAAATAGACAGTAAAACCATATTAGTGGGAGACTTGAATCAACCACTATCAAATTTAGATAAATCAAACCAAAAATAAATAAGAAAGAGGTGAATGAAATCTTAGAAAAATTACAGTTAATAGACATTTGGAGAAAAATAAATAGGGACAAAAAAGAATATACCTTCTTCTCAGCACCACATGGCACATTCACAAAAATAGATCATACACTAGGTCACAGAAACATGGCACTCAAATGCAGAAAAGCAGAAATAACAAATGCAACATTTTCAGATCATAAAACAATAAAAATATTGATCGGAAAGGGTATATGGAGAGTCAAATCAAAAATTAATTGGAAATTAAATAATATGATATACTCCAAAATCGGTTAGTTAGAGAAGAAATCATAGCAACAATTAATAATTTCATTGAGGAAAATGACAATGGTAAGACATTCTTTCAAACCTTATGGGATGCAGCCAAAGCAGTACTTAGAAGAAAATTCATATCCATGAGTGCATATATTAACAAATTAGGGAGAGCAGAGATCAATGAATTGGAAATGCAAATCAAAAAACTTGAGAACAAACAAATTAAAAAACCCCAGAAGAAAACTAAACTAGATATCCTAAAAATTAAGGGAGAAATTAATAAAATTGAAAGTGATAGAACTATTGAGCTAATAAACAAGACTAGAAACTGGTACTTTGAAAAAACAGACAAAATAGACAAAGTACTGGTCAATCTGATTAAAAAAAGGAAAGAAGAAAGGCAAATTAACAGCATCAAGGATGAAAAGGGGGACTTTACCTCCAACGAAGAGGAAATTAAGGCAATCATTAAAAACTACTTTGCCCAACTACATGGCAATAAATATACCAATCTAGGTGATATGGATGAATATTTACAAAAATATAAATTACCTAGACTAACAGAAGAAGAAATAGATTTCCTAAATAACCTCATATCAGAAACAGAAATCCAACAGGCCAACAAAGAACTTCCTAAGAAAAAATCCCCTGGGTCTGATGGATTCACCAGTGAATTCTATCAAATATTCAAAGAACAAATAACCCCAATACTATACAAACTATTTGACATAATAAGCAAAGAGGGAATTCTACCAAACTCCTTTTATGATACAAACATGTTACTAATTCCAAAACCAGTCAGGCCAAAAACAGAGAAAGAAAATTATAGACCAATCTCCCTAATGAATATAGATGCAAAAATCTTAAATAAGATACTAGCAAAAAGACTCCAGCAAGTGATCAGAAGAGTCATTCACCATGATCAAGTAGGATTTATACCAGGGATGCAGGGCTGGTTCAATATTAGGAAAACCATCCACATAATTGACGACATCAACAAGCAAACCAACAAAAATCACATGATTGTTTCAATAGACGCAGAAAAAGCCTTTGATAAAATACAACACCCATTCCTATTGAAAACACTAGAAAGCATAGGAATAGAAAGGTTGTTCCTAAAAATAATAAACAGTATATATCTAAAACCATCAACTAATATCATCTGCAATGGGGATAAACTAGATGCATTCCCATTAAGATCAGGAGTGAAACAAGGATGCCCATTATCACCTCTATTATTTGACATTGTACTAGAAACACTAGCAGTAGCAATTAGAGAAGAAAAAGAAATTGAAGGCATTAAAATTGGCAATGAGGAGACCAAGCTGTCACTCTTTGCGGATGATATGATGATTTACTTAAAGAATCCTAGGGAATCAACCAAAAAGCTAATCGAAATAATAAACAACTTTAGTAAAATTGCAGGATACAAAATAAACCCACATAAGTCATCAGCATTTCTATATATTTCCAACACAGCTCAGCAGCAAGAAGTAGAAAGAGAAATTCCATTCAAAATTACCTTAGACAAAATAAAATACTTAGAAATCTATCTCCTGAGACAAACACAGGAACTTTATGAACACAACTACAAAACACTCTCCACACAACTAAAACTAGACTTGAACAATTGGAAAAACATTAACTGCTCATGGGTAGAATGAGCCAATATAATAAAAATGGCCATCCTACCCAAACTCATCTATCTATTTAGTGCCATACCCATGGAACTTCCAAAAAATTATTTTACTGATCTAGAAAAAACCTTAACAAAGTTCATTTGGAAGAACAAAGATCAAGGATATCCAGGGAAATAATGAAAAAAATACAAAGGAAGGGGGCCTTGCAGTCGCAGATCTCAGACTATATTATAAAGCAGCAGTCATCAAAACAATTTGGTACTGGCTAAGAGACGGAAAGGAGGATCAGTGGAATAGACTCGGGGTAAGTGACCTAAGCAAGACAGTATATGACAAACCCAAAGACCCCAGCTTTTGTGACAAAAATCCACTATTTCATAAAAACTGCTGGGAAAATTGGAGGATAGTGTGGGAAAGATTAGGTCTAGATCAACACCTCACACCCTACACCAAAATGAATTCAAAATGGGTGAATGACTTGAACATAAAGAAGGAAACTATAAGAAAATTAGGTGAACACAGAATAGTATACATGTCAGACCTTTTGGAAGGGAGAGGCTTTAAAACAAAGCAAGACTTAGAAAGAGTCACAAAATGCAAAATAAGTGATCTGGAATACATCAAATTAAAAAGTTCTTTGTACAAACAAATCAATGTAACTAAAATCAGAAGGGAAGCAACAAATTGGGAAACAATCTTCATAACAACCTATGACAAAGGTTTAATTACTCAAATTTACAAAGAGCTACATTAATTGTACAAAAAATCAAGCCATTCTCCAATTGATAAATGGGCAAGGGAGATGAACAGGTAGTTTTCAGATAAAGAAATCAAAACTATTAATAAGCACATGAAAAAAGTGTTCTACATCTCTTATAATCAGAGAGATGCAAATCAAAACAACTCTGAGGTATCACCTCACACCTAGCAGATTGGCTAACATGACAGCAAAGGAAAGTAATGAATGCTGGAGGGGATGTGGCAAAGTAGGGACATTAATGCATTGTTGGTGGAGTTGTGAATTGATCCAACCATTCTGGAGGGCAATTTGGAACTATTCCCAAAGGGTGATGAAAGACTGTCTGCCCTTTGATCCAGCTATAGCACTGCTGGGTTTGTACCCCAAAGAGATAATAAGGAAAAAGACTTGTACAAGAATATTCATAGCTGCGCTCTTTGTGGTGGCCAAAAATTGGAAAACGACGGGATGCCCTTCAATTGGGGAATGGCTGAACAAATTGTGGTATATGTTGGTGATGCAATACTATTGTGCTAAAAGGAATAATAAAGTGGAGGAATTCCATGGAGAGTAGAACGACCTCCAAGAAGTGATGCAGAGTGAGAGGAGCAGAACCAGGAGAACACTGTACACAGAGACTGATACACTGTGGTACAATAGAAGGTAATGGAATTCTCCACTTATGTCAATGCAATGTCCCTGAACAATCTGCAGGGATCTAAAAAACACTATCCACAAGCAGAGGATAAACTATGGGAGTAAAAATACCGATGAAAAGCAACTGCTTGACTACAGGGGGAAAGGGGATAATACTGAGGAGAGACTCTAAATGAACACTCTAATGCAAATACCAATAACATGGAAATGGGTTCGAACCAAGAACACTTGTGATACCCAATGGAATCATGTGTCGGCTATGGGAGAGGTGGTGGGAAGGGGTTGGGGGGGAGGAAAAGAAAATGATCTTTGTTTCCAATGAATAATGTTTGGAAATGTCCAAATAAAATAATGTTTAAAGTAAAAAAAAAGAAAAAAAGAAAAATAAATAAATAAAACCTGAAAAAAAAAAAGATACTAATGTACCATTTCCTTCTCCAGCTCATTTTGCATATGGAGAACTGAAGCAAACAGGGTTAAGTGACTTGTCTAGGGTCATACAGCTAATAAATCTCTGAGGAAAAGTTTCATATCAGGAAGATGGGTCTTCTTGACTCAGCCTGGCCCTCTATCCTGCACTGACTACCTGCTGGATGTCCCATAGACATCTGAGGTTTGATGTGTTCAGAATTGATTTTGAAAACACATTTCCTTGAAATTCTCTTCTCTTCTTAACTCCCCTATTGCTATTGAGGATACTACCATCTTGGACCATCTTGAGTTGAGAGACAAAGGAAAACAAAACCCACATTACACACATGCATAATTAAGCAAAACAAATTCTTTCACTGGCCATGTCTAAAAAACAGCATGTCTCTGGATATGTATGGGTTTTTATATGAGATATATACCTTTTTCTTCTTTTGTTTGAAAAGCTTTTATCATCCAATCACTTTCTACTATAATGCCCATTTGACTATTTCCAGCATATCAAATGCACTGTCCTTTGTGGGGCTATAAATATCATGGTAATTAACCCATATACCATCCAAACCATCTAACACAATCGGCTGTCTTTGACATTTACAGCATGTTTAATTCCTTCTGCACAGAGCCTGTCCATAAATCACCACCAACTGAAGCTTCTAAAGCTTTCCCAAAAAGCCATGAGAGGAAGGTAACAAAGAAGAAAACACTGCTAGGGAGAAGTAAATAATCTTTACCATAAGGACAAAGCATCAAAGGTATTCAGTCCTCCAACAACAAAAGGCAATAATGCTTTTACCAAGTCCCTAAGTCATCTCAATCCTGAGTCAATATTTTAAAAAGAATGTTGTTGAAATAGTGTAAGGCAATGGGAAGGGGGTAAAGGGAATTGGTTGCCAGCACACACAAAAAAAAAGATAAATGGAGTGTGCTGTCTTGTGAATTTTTTTTCCTCTCCTCCTCTTCTTCTTCCTCCTCCTCCTCCTTCTCTGGCCTGCCTCTCACTTTTAAGGCACACTCCCTGTAGGTTATTCAGCTTGTTAAAGATCTTTGGAAGATAAAATAACATTGTGGCATTCAGTGCATCTGTGCTCTCAATGTGGATGTAAATGTGAATGTGAAAAATCTGTGATTCTTTCATCTCTCCTGCCTGTACTCACCATGGCACTGGTTACATCATTGAAGGAGACATTTGTGCCTGCATGCACTGAATAGAGACATATGTGGCTATGATACTATTAGTCTGATCAAAATCATAATGCAAAAAGAGCTCATAATTATATGTAATATTTTACAGTTTACAAAGTACCCTCATGTGAGCATTTTTCATTTGTTCTGTACAACTTTATGAAATAAGAGATGTATAGTGGATAGGAAACTGGCCACAAAATCAGGAAGACTCAAGTTCAAGTCCCATCTCTGACACATCTGGGCTATATGACTTGGAGTCTGTCACTTAACTACCTAGTGTTCTAGATAAGTGTCTAAAACTGAGTTTCAGAGATTCCAACCACATTGGTGGGGGAGTATCTTCATTGAGGAAGCTCGATATCCTCTGAGAGATAGAGTGATTTGCACACAACTGGTAGATAATAGACCTAGGAATTCAATTCATATTTTTGACTCCTTGTCCAAAACTCTTTTCCTAATACCATGTGGAATTAAACCAGAGAAAGATTAACTGTTTTTTTTTCCACTAATAACTATTAAAATGATCTTTTTTTTTTGCCATGTTAAGTTTGAATTGCTGGAAAGATATGCAAATAAGTATTGAATTAGGTTAGGGGAGATACTTCATTTTCTTTTACATCCTCATGTAGGTCATCAGGATTTGACTCTACCCTACATTTTCTACATGGATTTTAAAGTAATGATAAAATATTTGACACTCTCTTCAAAGATTATTTTTCTTTCATTCTGATTTAATTTCATATTCATCATGTAGAGGGAAAATGTTGATGTGAACTATACTCAAGAATCTTCTCTCCAAAACAAAAGCATCACATTTCCAAGGTTGAGAACCATATTTCCTTCTTCTTCAGTAACACTCATAGAGCTCAGTGCTAGGCACATAGTAAATATGGAATTATGCATTTTTCTTTGACTAAATAGACTTGAGCTATCAGCACTAAATTGATAACTTTTGGACGGAAAATAAGAAGTCAATTTTGGACATCATTGTACATCAGATCAGTAAATTTCTGAGAGATTCCTATATGTAGGATACTAGGTATTGCAAAGATTTTGATATATGACTGATTTATGTAGGATTCTAATTATTCTTTATAAAGCTGCCATCATCTGGATGTTTGGATAATGACAGAAATCCTGAAAATACCCCACATCTCCATTATCCTTTAATATGTGTTGGTTTATTTTCCAAACCCCAGTTGATTAGTTTTACCTTCATGCCCACCAGCCTCAGACCCAACATACTGCAATGCTGCTCTCCCCTAAATGTTTTGCAGCATAATATAAATGAAACACTTTCCACTAAAGTCTCATCATAATACTATAATGGCCTACAATTCTCAAAGGCTGTGCTAATACAGGTCAGGCTTTGATAGAGTTTTATGAATGGAACTCTAGACTTAGAAATGAAATGCATGAGTTTAAATCTTGCCTCAGATGGCTATTAGCTGTGTGACTTTGGGCAATTCATTTAATCTTCTGGGCCTCTGTTTCCTCCTTTTTCAAATTAGTGGGTTGGACTCTGACTTTTGAGGTCTTTTCCAGCTCTAAATCTATGATATAAAGTACAGAAACAGTACAGAAAAGATCTCCAAATAGCCTAACTACATACAAGTTACAACCCATGTAATACACTGTGATCTCACCAACATGGGGAAAACTCAGGGTGGAGAGTCTCTCAATCAATGCATATTGGCAACTACTACATAGCCTTAGAGAGATGCCTCGGGGACATAGAGATGCCATGACTTGCTATCGTCATATGGCCAATATGTTCCAAAGGCAAGAGGACTTTTACTCAGGGCTTCGTGATTCCAAGTCAAGATCTCTGTCTCTCATATATCTATTGATTTTACACATATATAAATAAATATACAAATATTTGTACATATATGTATGCACATATAACTTTTTCAGCTTTCACGAAATCAAAGAAGGTTAGAATTGGAAGACTACTTAGAAAAAAATATCCCTTTAATCTTAGAGTTTAGTAAAATGAGTTGCAAAGTAAAGAAGAGCTAGATAGTAAGTGGAAAATATAGCCCTTGAACCCAGGGAGTAGGTAGCTAGGATATGCACTGGATAAAGAATTGACTCTGGAGTAAGGAAAATATGAGTTCAAATTCTGCCTCAGATATTTGCTATATATAACATTGGGAAAGTCATTTAACCACTGTCTGCTTCAGTTTCTTAGTCATAAGTCATATAGTGGCAATAACAACACCTACCTCTCAGGGTAGTTGTGATAATCAAATGAGAGAATATTTATAAGTCACTTTCAAATCTTAAAGTACAATATAAATGCTAGCTATTATCTTTTAACTTTGGGGTTCTTTTTACTATATTAAGAACTAGTCAAAGAACTTTTCTCTATCACTTTAATCTAGAAACATTAGTAACTGCTTAATCATTTTTAGTACTTTCCCAAGAAAAAGAGAGACTGCCACAGAAATGAACATATCATCAAAGATTATTATCTTCTAACTCCAACTTATTCTTTCTACCATATTGCATTCATACTACTTAAACAATGTAGACTACACAGGAGTTAGGAAGACATGAGTTCAAATGTCTTCTTGGACATTTATGCTATGTGATCTTGGGTAAGTCACTATTTCTTCATCTGTGTAAAATTTAAATTAATATACAAAAAATTTAAAATATGATATGTTAGAAGATTAATGATCATTAGAAATAAAGGAATAAAAAGGTAACAAAATAAAAACCACGTTCCCATGGCTAATCTACCTTTTCAAAAACCCCATGCTCTACCATAGTCGCCAACAGGAAGCAAAGAGTAAACCAGGAACCCCACCCAATATATCTCCCTGTCTATGCCACCATATAACAACAGGAAGTCAGTGGGCTCCTGGGAAAAGATCTGGGTAGCAGATTTCCAATTACACATCTGTAAAATGAACTGGAAAAATCAGGAAAAAGAATACTACAGTGTCTTTGCCAAAAACAACAACAAAATGTGATTAAGAAGAGTCAAGCATGACTGAAACAACTGAACAACAACAAGAAATTGGGTCCTAAAATTAAAAAAATGTACCAATACATGAGTATAATGAGAACCTGTATACTACTCATTGATTCTGTGGGAATAGCAAAGGCTGGGAAATATCTGGAATTGAAAGTAATAAAAAGTTTTTAAAACTGTCCACAAAAATTAAACAATTTCTAAAAAGAGGGCCAACAATTAACTTATAGATATATAGATAACTTTTTTGAAGGTCATTTTATCCTTTTCTTTATTGGGTTACCTTGACCAGTAAATAAATCAGCCAGTGGCCATCTTTCTTGTAATGAAGAGGTACCTCTCTTTATTTAGCTAGACTGGTCCCAAGATAGGAAACCAAGATGACCTCCAGAGATTGTTTGTGAACTTAGTAAGCATCCTTGGCAGAGAAGGAACTCACACAGAGGAGGAAAATAAGAAGCAGCAGCTCCTGACAAGTACCAGTAAGCCCATGCCTGAGAATCTGACCTGTTCTTTTATGAAATGTAGGAGGCTTAAAAAAGACTTTAGTCAAATCAGCAAGTATTTATTACTTCTTTTACTCTCCCTCTTTACCCCTAAAGCTACTTTTGAAGGCCTTTGCTGCTCTCTAGTGTGGGGCCAGACTATAAAAGCTAAGCATTTATTTTCTTTCCTTCTTCCCTCTTTTTAGCTTTACTCTTCACCTGTGATTATTTACATAGCCTACATTCAAGACAACTGAGCCTCTCCCCCCTTCTTCACTGTATTTTGCTAAGGTAATCCCTGGCCACTTGTGTAGGCTCTGTGCCCAGCTGCTGGCACACATGCATCCACCCATCCTTCAAAGCCCAACCTTATAATAATGGCTTCCTCTTGCAGAACAAATGCTTTGTATGCATTATGCCATTTTATTTTCACTACCAGTTCTGCTGGTATTCTTAGTACCCATTAATAAGTGAGAAAATTGAGGGTGGGAAGGTAATGAGCTTGCCTAAGGTCGGACAAGTGCCAGTAAGCTGCAGTCAGGGTGCTGTCTCATGATTCAAAGCCCAGGGTTGTTATTGTTGTTTCCCCCTTAATCTTAGCTGAGTAGCCTTTTCATTCTAATCCCTGGGGATATCTTCTCAGAACTACTTTGGGACTTGCTTCCTATTCCACTTATTGGACCCCCTAATCATATACTGACTAATCTTTTTTGACTTTTTGGTAGGGTATATCCACCTTCCCAACCAAATACTAATCCCCTTAAGGGCAGAGATTGGGTTTTATACCTTGCACCACCCTCTCCCTCCCAGGACTTAATGCAGAGCTATCTATGAACTTAATAGTTTGTCATAAATAATAAATGGATAAAAGTAGTATTCTTGCCCAGCAGTAAAGAAAAGGCCATTAATGCAACTTCAGTAGCAGATTTTATCTGATAAAAATTAACATTCACAAAATGACAAGCTAGATATATGGCATTTGAGGCAGTTACTAGATAGAGTGCTGGACCTGGGAGTCAGGAAGACTTGAGTTCAAATCTTACCTTTGAGTGAGTCACTTAGTTTCTATTTTTTGCATCAGTGTCTTCATCTGTAAAATGAACTAGAAAAGAAAATGGCAAACAATTCTATTATCTTTGACAAGAAAATCCCAAAAAGGGATTATGAAGAATCAGACACAACTGAAATGACAACTAAGGAAGAAAAACTGTCTGGAAGCTGTTGTTTCCCCCTTTGGTTCATCTAAATTTGCCTATCTGTAACCTACACTCATTAGTCTTGGTTCTGTTCTCTGGGGTCAAGCAGAAAAAGTCTAATTATAAAAACAAAAAACAAAAAACTAGTATTTATTAAGTGAATACTATGTGCTAGGAACTATGCAAAGTACTTTACAAACATCTCGTTTGATCCTCACAATAGTTCTGGGAGCAGGGTGCAATTATTATCCCCACAAAATGTTAAAAGTTAATTTGTAGAAGAGGGATAAAGTGGTAGAGTGCATACATTTTCGAGTCTGGAGTTAGAAAGACCCATATTCAAATCTAGCCTCAAATACTTCCTAACAGTATGACCCTGGGCAAATCATTTAGCCTCCATCTGCCAATTTCCTCAATTGTAAAATGGGGATCATGATAGCATCTGCTTATCAGAGTTGTTATGAGGATCATATGACCTAATGTTTTAAAGTGCTCAGCAAAGATCTTGGCACATAGCAGGTGTTTAAGAAATGCTTGTTCCCTTCTTCCCATTTTATAAATGAGTAAATTAATGCACTAGCATTGCTACAACTCTGCCTCAAGTCCTCATCATCTCTGACCTGAACTGTAACAATAGCTTCCTTCTTTTGCTCCCTAATTTCTGTCTCTCCTCTTTAGTCCATTCTCTAAATAGCTCACCAAACACCCATCCTACAATGGTACTTCCTTGTCAAAGAAAACATCAGAACACTTCAGTGGCTTCCTAAAGTCTCTAGGATAAAATACAAACTCTTCTCTTTGGCCTTTAAATCTCTTCAACATTTGGCTCTACCCTCTTTCCAGGTCAATTTTGTGTTACTTCCCATCATGTAGTCAATGTTCTATTCAAACTGGTCTCCATGCTCTTCGCTCTGCACAACTTTCTAGTCTTGACATCAGTGCCTTTGTAGAGATCACATATGCCCTGTGCCTGGAATGCCTATTATCCTCCTCATTTCTAACTCTTAGAATCTTGAACTATTTTCAAGGCTCACCTCAGTTACTACCTATTCTATGATTTCCTGATTCCTCTTCCCTCATTTGTGTTCTTTCCTTTCCAAATTACTTTGCATTTACTTATCTACAATGATATTGTAACATAGACACATAGCAAGTATAATATTAACTCTTTTATCTTTGGATTCAAAGAGCCTAGCATAGTACCTTACTCAAAGAAGGCATTTAAAAATTGTTTATTGACTTGAATTAAATTATAAGCACAGTTCTAGAGCAGGATGGGAATATCTTGTTTCATCTCTTCATTTTACAGATGTAAAAACTGAGACCCAGAGAGTTTAAGCTACTCCCCTCAATCAGGGTACCATTTTGAAATGAATTAGATCTAGATAAGTACTTTAAGTAAGGTTATATTAAAAGTATTATTCTTAATGTTTGATTATTTGTGCAAGATAATTTTGCTCTGGGTATATAAGATTTCTCATATTACTTTCATAAAAACTAAATTATCCTTGAAAATGATTAAAAGATTCTAATCAGATGCATGCATGCGTTGTTCTGATAAATATCCCCTGCAGTGGGTATTAAGTACAGCAAAGAACATTTTCACTATTCTATTAGTTAAGCCGACTTCCTCATTATAGAAACAAAAACAGTATCTGTGCAATTATGTGACAGTTTTAATAATCACAACCACAACTGGCTCTGAAGGGAGAAAATGTAATAAATTTTATCTAAATGGCATACTTTTCCAGACAGTTTATATAAGGCTTCAGCTGCTCTTTAGTAATCACATAAGATGTTTGCTTACTGACAATCCCTAAATTTAGACCCTTTAAGTCCTTGCTTTTAAAGAGTAAAAATTCCACAGAAGTCACAGAGTTGTCATTTATAAAGCTGTTTTTGCAAAGAAGTATAATTGTTGCATTAATGACTCTGGCATTCAGAAGCCATTCATAATTAACAAATGATTGTTTTGTTCATCACATTTTGGGTGGCTTGGGGGGCGATATGTAAGAGTGTATGTAAATTTAGTGGAAGGTGACAGACAAACATTTCTAAAGCCTGAAGTTCTTTTCTCCTTATGGTAGGAGAAGAAATAGTATGAGCACTCATAGACTGCTTTGCTACTTTGCATTAAATATGTTCTCAAAGGGCCTTCTTTAGAAGGAAAATCCTATTGATTGTCTTCCAATCAGGATTTGACCAGATGGCAGGATCTAATTATCACAAATGGCAACTTAAGGTGGCAAATGAGTTGGTGATGACTTTGTAACTTAAATCCTCTCTGGCACTTCTTGATTTCAAATGACTAAATCCTTGGTGTGATGTTGTCTCTACTTTATAGATGATAATTCTTCTGCAACAGAATACTCTTTAAAAAAATCCTTGGCTTCTTTTATAGAAGAGATACTAAGTTTCTGTAACAAAGCAGAAGAGCAGAAAGGGATAGGCAGAAAGGGATGGGGTTAAGTGATTTATACTCAACTCAGAGAACTAGGGAGTATATGAAGCTAAATTTGAACCTAGGACACCCTGGCTTTAGGACTAATTCTCTCTCAACTGAACCACCTGGCTGTTCTGATAGTCTCTTAATTTTGCTTTTCCTCCCCATCCCTCTAAAACCATCACTCTCAGGTTGAGCCTCTCTAAACTTTATTGGGCAAGTTTGATGAACTAATAGGATTGTACAAACAGGGCTAAAAGGGACCTTAGAGATCACTAAATTCAACTCCTTCATTTTATCGATGAGAAAACTGACACCCACATAGGGGAAATGACTTACCCAGGGTCAGATATCTAGGATGTGTCTAAAGTGTGATTTGAACTCAGATCTTCTTGTCTCCAAGTCCAATAATTTATCTCACTACCATACTTCCTCTAATATAATTCAGTTCAGGAATCACTGAAAGCCTACTGTTAAGTCAAATTAACAAGCATTTTATTAAGCACATATTCTAGACACTGTGCTATGGGTACAAAAAGGGGGCAAAAACCAATCCCTAACCCAAGGAACTTATAGCATAATGGGAGATCACATTAATGTTAGAGAATTTCTGGCTTAATTTTTGGGAGAATAAAACTGATTCCATTTTATTCTGTATCCACCATTTTGCTGTGTCTGACTCCTGCATGAACTGTAGAAGTAGGACCAGTTGTGGCATCTGGTTCTCTTCAGTGTCTTTATTTGCTCCCCTAATTGGTACAAAAAGACTTAATTGCTAAAAAGAGAAATTTCAGTCTCTGGAATGCCCCCTATTTTATTGATCATGTCACTAAAATCCTATGATTTAGTGAAACTGTCTACATTAACAAGAACAAATCACTTATCTATCTCTTACATGTATAATGCTATACATTCTCCTTGGCAAGCATACCTTATTTCTTTGCATACTAGCTATACTATAAATGAGCAACCATTTCCCCGCCTTTGCTTGGTGTATAAATACTGTTAGATGAATTGTGAAAGGTATGCATTTCCATCACCTGCTGTTGGGCTATGTCACACACACACACACACACACACACACACACACACACACACACACTCCGAGTTTAATAAAATCTGTTCTCCCTGATTCATTCTGGTTTATTGGCATTAGCTAGTTGAACTGATATCTAAATCCATGCATGTGTTCATGTATGCGTGTGTGTCTATGGCAAATTGTAGAAATAAGCTCAGAGGGAAGGAACTGAAATTAAGGACTGGAAAAGACTTTTTTGCAAAAAGTAAGACTTTAGTTGAGACTAGAAGAAAGTCAGGGAAGCCAAGAAATGGAAATGAGGAGGAGAGTTTCAGGAATGGAGGCAGTCAAGTCCCCTTTAAGGATAGTACGGTAAAGACTGAAGACACAAAGATAAAAATAGAAATAGTCCCTATCTACAAGGAAGTCAAATTCTACTAGTATAGTAGTAGTCTCTCAGTAACCGAGGATGACTATTTTCTTTGTGCGTTTTCATCTATGATAGATGAGTGTGCACAAAGACACTTGTGTGTGAAGGAGATTTAAGTGGAAAAGTCAATGCACAGAGACAGTCCCACTCTCTCAGTGTTGGAAGCCTGGGTCCAGTGGCATGAAAAATCATTACACCTGGAGACTTCCTCAGCTGCATTGGATGGCCATGTTGTCTTTTGTGCTCCAACACACCCTGAGCACTCCACAGTGCTTTGCTGCATCGCCATCTCAGCCGTTGAACCTTCTTGTTGGTTTCTTCCGCCTGTTCCACCGAAGCAGTCTTCACATGCTGGGTGAGCAAAGCCCTAATTCACCAGGGGTTGATGACCCGATGGCTATCCTCACAAGGTTTAGCCGGCCTGTCGAAGCCGTTGCCCAGAGTGTGGCCACTGCTGCATGCTAGCAGCTACTGGGAGCCACAAGTGAGAGCTGGGTGTCAGGTGGGGGTCAGAGGCTGGAGAGCTACCCTAAGAGGGCATGACAAGCACTCCATACCAGGGATACTACCCCTCCCTGAGCACCTCATACACCCCTGCAGAATGTAAATCATCCACAAAGTGATTAGCAAGTGGTAGACTCTGCAGCTAGGACTTAGTGGGGCTCCACAGACAAGTCAGGCAATGTTGAAAGCATTTACACCCTAGTGATGAAATGAGATAATATTTGTAAATATGTGTAAAGTGATCTGCGAAATTTAAAGTACTATATAAATTATATATATATATATTATATAATATATAAATATATCAAATATATAAATACTCTATAAATACAGTAATAAAATTATTATTACTATAAAGAATGTTGGACGGATGTCCATAATTTTTAAAGAGGACCATGACATCATGGGGTGACGTCTTGACTTGTGCATGAATTGGATTTAACTGATACATTTACTTAATTAAGTACCAGAACATGGATTTGATTCTAGGCCACCTCACTCCAAATTCTTGGTACTCTCTACTACCCCACACTAACTCATTATTTCTTCCTTCCAAAAATACGTGAACCCCTAATAAGCACAGAGTTTACTGCATTAAGCCCTGAAAGACATTCAAAGATGAATAAGATAAGAATAAAACATTATTCTTAAAGTGAAGATTATAATATATAATATAGTCTATATAATATAGGTTTACATATGTTAAAATATAATGATATATTGCATGAAGTATAGTATATAATCATATATAGTAATATATGCAATATATAAGTATATATAATATGAATATAATATATAATCTCAGATAAGACTACAATTTTACTATGAGATAATTTATACATTAATAATTTTGACATAAGGAATCTTGATTTCTTTACATATAAGGAATCCTAGATCATGGATCTAGAGAGCTAGAAGAAACCTTAATAGTTGTCTAGTGATGATCTCAGATAACACAGAACACTTAGAATCAGACAACCTGGATTCAAATCCTATGGCTAATACTGAAGACATTTGACTTAGGGAAAATATCAAAGTCTACCACCCTTCTGAATTCCCTTATTACTTTCAGTCACCATCTATCATTCTTCCAGGAATCCATCAATAACCTAGAAGTTATTCTGGAATCTTTGCTCTCCCTCAGGCATTTTACCAAATCTCATTTCTACCTCCATAATGTCTCTCACATCTGTCCTTCTCTCTCTGATCTCACAGAAAATATATTTGATCAGGACCTTAAACAATTCTCACTTGGACGATTGCAACAACCTCCTTAATTGGTCTCCTTGCCATAAGTCTCTTCCCTCTCAATTTAGCTTCCTCACACTTGCCACAGGGATTTCTTTAAAGCACAAGTCTGAACATGTTGCTTCTTTACTCAATAAAGTCCAGTAGCTTCCTATTAGCTCTAAGAACAAATATTATTTCATTTTTGTCATATTCTTTTAAACATTTATATATTATCTTGATAATTTTAATTATATGTTGTTTTCATATATTATTTTGATAAGATTATAATGTATACAATTATACAGTAGTTCATGTGTATAATTTATAAATAAGTAAATATACACATGGGACAGCTAAATGGCACAGTGGATAAAGTGCTAGGGCAGGAGTCAGGACTTCCCATCTCTAGGCCTGGCTTTCAAACCACTGAGCCACCTACCTGCCCTCCCAGGAGAGGTTTATTGAAGAAGATGGGATTTTAGATGGTACCTAAATGATAACAGGAAGCTCAATAGATGGAAATGAGGAGGAAGAAAATTCCAGACTTACAAGAAAGCCAGTGAAAATGCCCATAAATAAAGTACATTTTTGGAGGAACAGTTGTAAGTAGATCAATGTCACAGTACCTAGAGATATGAGGTGGGGAGAGGAAAGTTGTAAGAAGCCTGAAAAGGAGGGGACCAGGTTGTGAATAGCTTTGAACATCAACCAGAAGACTATATTTTAGAGTAGAAATGATAGGGAATCACTGGAATTTACTGAGTAGGAATATAATATAGTTTAACCTGCACCTGAGGAAGATCAATTTGACAGCTGATAGTAGGGAATGGGGATGATAAAGGGGCTTGATCAAAAAGCAAAATTTGTAGGCAACTTCTCTAGAATGATAATAGCACAAATTATACCCAAACATGGCTCAAGACAAACTTGGGAGTATAAGCCACACCTATTCTTAAGTTTCTTATAAATGAGCCCCCAAAAGATTGAGTTGTAAAAAAGATGTCCAAGGAAGAATCCAATTTCAGCTCAAAACATTCTAACATCATGTCTATTTGTTCATTGGAAGGAGAGTGGGAAAGGGAGGGATTCTCCTTCCTACTGCTTCATGGAACTCTTTTTAGATGTATTTGTTTGAATTGAAGTTGGCATGACACCCAGAGCAAATACACAGCCCAGGCAAGTAAAGACTGGAAGCTTGGTTAATTGATTAAATATACAGGAGTAGCTGGATCCCTACCATCTGGCCAATGAAACAGACCCCCATGGTGGAACACATCTGCATCATTAAGGTTACGCATATAGCTTATTGCTATAGTAACAAGCACCAGAGATTTTTCAATCTGTTTTAAGTTCCTTATTTAAGGGCAAATGTGTATCTCTTTTGAAGGGTAAAGACTTCTATTGGAAAAGCAAGGTATAGATATTCAGGTAAAAAAAACCCAGTTACCTTAGCTATAATAAAAATATTGATGTAGAATATGCCTCATTAGTCTAAATTGGCATTTTCTCTGGTTATATCCCCAATATGTCGAGGTAACTCACTGAAACTATGAAAAAGGTGTTTCATCCAAATCTGCTTCTCATTTGTAGTCAGCTCCTCTGACAAGAATGAAATATAGTACATCTTAGACTGAAAAGCTAGTTGTCACTCCTGACGTAGCAGCTTCTGTAGAATGAGTGATGGGCAAAGATTTGATATTCACAAGGAGCATCCAACCAGATTTTTTTACAGACTAGGAGACCAGTCATTTTCTTGATAAAGAGACATCCTAGTGACGAGTCTTTCTTCCAGTGCAGATAGACACCTGTTCTGAAATTAGTAGTATTGGGGAAGTAAAATGAATTACTGAGAGTCATGTGTGAGACTAGGACTTGAATTCGTGTTTTTTTCTGAAAATATCCTGTTACCACTCCATCATGATTATTTTAGATAGTTTTTGATCAGTTAAATTCAAAAGATATTTCTAGGCATTCTCACTCCCTTTCCTTAACTTTATCCCCTCTTCCTCACCAACATGACAAAATACTAAATTTAGTGCTAGAACATGAGTGACCTTGAATAAGTCACACACTCTGGGTCTCTGTTTCCACATTATAAAACGAAGAAGTTGAACAAGATATCTTGTAAGGTTACTTCAAGTTCTAAATCTATGATTGTGTGATACCTTTATTACATTTGTCAATAGACAAATGAGTCATTTTTTATTTTATATTTTTTCCAGATTACATGTAGATATAATTTTAATAATCATTTCTGATAATTTTTCATTCCTTCGTGGGATGGCTGGTAACATGATATAGGTTGTACATATGCTATCATGAAATATATATCCATGTTCATCATGTTATGAAAGACAATGCATCACTTCTAGTGTCTAAACAATTTCCTGATTATAATTTATAAACATTTGAAAATTGACTTTTTTCCATGGATTAACTTTTATTTAGGTACATAATTCCCAGCAACACCGTAGCTACAGGCCAAGCCCAAAACTTTCCCACTCACAGAAACCTATTCTCATGAAGCCAGTACACAAATCAATCATAGAGACCCATACAATAAGTACATGTACATCAAGCTTCAGTATGCCTCAGTGACTCCATTAGTCAAATCAGTAACTCAGAAACTCACTAGAAGCCACCAGTCTAAATTTGAATTGTGTTCCCAGTACCCCTCAACCTCAATGATATGATTGTTGAATTGTCTTTTAAGAACTGTTGATTAATTATTCCGTTTTTATTAAAAGCAATAAGTAATTTTCCTTGATTGTAAGCTCAAAACTTCTCACAGGGTAATGAGAAAATTAAGCCACCTGTGACAAAATAATTTATCTTGTGTGTAACCTTTATTCTGTCTATAATAACAATACAAAAATATAGAATGATAATTAAGTGATTTATTAAAAGTTAATGTATCACTTTTCCAATTATCTCTCTTTGATTATGTGTATTTGAGAGCCAAGAAAATAGGTATAAAAATAAAAACCAGGCATGGGAATGGGGGAGCAGCTATCAGATGCAAAGCAGTCCCATGGCCATAATGATTAAGTTGTCTTCCATTTGTTATTTATTTTGACTGATCGTTCGCCACCTGTCGGGAAACCCTGGAGTTGCAAGTGAGGCTGGACCTCACCTGTGGCAGCTGAGGGTTCACGGAAGCCACCTGAGAAGATCTAGTCCCTAATTTCAACCCTACAGTTGACCTTTCCTTAATCTGATTCCTCCCACTACCTCACAACAGAGAAGAAGATATCTCAAACTTCAAAAAGGGGGAGCTATGGACTCTCAGAGAGAGAGCTCTGCTCCCTGCTCTTCCAGCCTCCTACCCCCTGTCCCCTTGTAGTTGCTTAGGCCACTTAGTTATATAAATAATAATGGGGTTCAACTAGTTTGGGAAGAGCCAAAGAAGCTTGGGGTAGCAGAACCTTAGCTCCCCAAGTGATGGATCAGGTAGTGAAATATTAGGGTGACCTCTCCCCATCTTCCTTCTCCCAAGTTACCTGAATTCTTTTATTAAATAGTATAAGCAGTCAGATTCTTATCAAGCCTCTCAATTCAAGATAAAAGAGGATACTCCTTGAACTAAGATTAGATCTCAACAGGAATCTGAGGCCATTCCCTCTGTGGCTGAGTCCCATACTGGGGTCCACCTCCAGATCCTTTTTTTTTTTTAGTTTTTAAAACATTATTTTATTTGGTCATTTTCATACATTGTTCATTGGAAACAGATCATTTTTTTTCCTCCCCCCCAAACCCCCACCACCCCTTCCCTAGCCGATGCGCGATTCGTCTGGGTATCACATGTGTCCTTGCTCTGAACCCATTTCCTTGTTGTTGGTATTTGCATTAGGGCGCTCATTTAGCTTCTCTCCTCGATCATGTCCACTCAACCTCTGTAGTCAAGCAGTTGCTTTTCCTTGGTGTTTTTACTCCCTCAGTTTGTCCTCTTGCTTGAGGATAGTCTTTTTTTTTTTCTCATAGATTGCTGCAGGTTGTTCAGGGACATTGTAAAGCCATTATTGGAGAAGTCCATTATGTTCTCTTGTACCACAATGTGTCAGTCTCTGTGTATAATGTTCTCCTGGTTCTGCTCCTCTCACTCTGCATCACTTCCTGGAGGTTGTTCCAGTCTCCATGGAATTCCTCCACTTTATTATTCCTTTTAGCATAATAGTATTTCATCACCAACATATACCACAATTTGTTCAGCCATTCTCCATTTGAAGGGCTTCCCCTCATTTTCCAATTTTTGGCCACCACAAAGAGCGCAGGTATGAATATTCTTGTACAGGTCTTTTTCCTTATTATCTCTTTGGGGTACAAACTGTAAAGATTAAAATTTAGGGGAGACTGAGGCAGGTAGAAATTAGTTTCTCTCTGCAAGGAGTATTATATTTTTATGAGGTTTATTGAAGATTAAGGATTAAGGAAAATGCAGGATAAGAAAAACATGCCTAGGCCAGAGTGGCCTAGACAAGACCTCACCTACATTATGGAAAGAGCCACATCTGCTCCAAAATGGAAGTCCAAAAAGAGAGGTCAAAAGCCTTTGGAATCAGTTTAAGTACCTTCTCGATCTTTCCCACCTCAGAATTCCGTGAGATTACAAAGCATTTTGGGGAAGTGGAGCAAGGACTTGTGGGGATTGAAGTCCAGAGTTCAAATCTCAATTTTACATTACCCAGCAGTGCTATGGCTAGATCAAAGGGCAAACAGTCTTTTATCGCCCTTTGGGCATAGTTCCAAATTGCCCTCCAGAATGGTTGGATCAGTTCACAACTTCACCAGCAATGCATTAATGTCCCTACTTTGCCACATCCCCTCCAGCATTCATTACTTTCCATAGCTGTCATGTTAGCCAATCTGCTGGGTGTGAGGTGATACCTCAAAGTTGTTTTGATATGCATCTTTCTGATTATAAGAGATCTAGAGCACTTTTTCATGTGCTTATTAATAGTCTTGATTTCTTTAACTAAAAATTGCCTATTCATGTCCCTTGCCCATTTTTCAATTGGAGAATGGCTTGATTTTTTGTACAACTGGTTTAGCTTTTTATAGATTTGAGTAATTAGACCTTTGTCAGAGGTTTTTATTATGAAGATTGTTTCCCAATTTGTTGCTTCCCTTCACATTTTAGTTACATTGGTTTTGTTTGTACAAAAACTTTTTAATTTGATGTAGTCAAAATTATTTATTTTGCATTTTGTGACTCTTTCTCTGTCTTGCTTGGTTTTAAAATCTTTCCCTTCCCAGAGGTCTGACATGTATACTATTCTGTGCTCACCTAATTTACTTATAGTTTCCTTCTTTATATTCAAGTCATTTGCCTATTCTGAGTTTATCTTGGTGTAGGGTGTGAGGTGTTGATGCAAACCTAATCTCTCCCACACTGTCTTCCAGTTTTCCCAGCAGTTTTTATCAAATAATGGATTTTTGTCCCAAAAGCTGGGGTCTTTGGGTTTGTCAAAGACTGTCTTGCTGAGATCATTTACGCCAAGTCTATTCCACTGATCCTCCTTTCTGTCTCTTAGCCAGTACCAAATTGCTTTGATGACCTCTGCTTTGTAATATAGTTTGAGATCTGGGACTGCAAGTCCACCTTCCTTTATATTTTTTTCCCATTATTTCCCTGTATATCCTTGATCCTTTATTCTTCCAAATGAACTTTGTTATGGTTTTCTCTAATTCAGTAAAATCGTTTTTTGGTAGTTCAATGGGTATGGCACTAAATAGATATATGTTTGGGTAGGATGGTCATTTTTATTATGTTAGCTCATCCCACCCATGAGCAATAAATGTTTTTCTAATTGTTTAGATCTCGTTTTAATTGTTTGGAAAGTGTTTTGTAGTTGTGTTCATATAGTTCCCATGTTTGTCTTTGCAGATAGATTCTTAAGTATTTAGTATTACTTAGGGTAATTTTAAATGGAATTTCTCTTTCTAACTCTCGCTGCTGAACTGGGTTGGAGATATATAGAAATGCTGATGACTTATGTGGGTTTATTTTGTATCCTGCAACTTTGCTTGTTGTTGATTATTTCGATTAGCTTTTTGGTTGATTCCCTAGGATTCTTTAAGTAAATCATTATATCATCCGCAAAGAGTGACAGCTTGGTCTCCTCATTGTCAATTTTAATACCTTCAATTTCTTTTTCTTCTCTAATTGCTACTGCTAATGTCTCTAGTACAATATTAAATAATAAAGGTGATAATGGGCATCCTTGTTTGACTCCTGATCTTATTGGGAAGGCTTTGAGTTTTTCCCCATTGCAGATGATGTTTGCTGATGGTTTTAGGTATATACTGTTTATTATTTTTAGGAAAGGCCCTTCTTTCCTATATCTTCTAGTGTTTTCAATAGGAATGGGTGTTGTATTTTGTCAAAGGCTTTTTCTGCATCTATTGAGATAATCATGTGATTTTTGTTGTTTTGCTTGTTTATATGGTCAATTATGTGGATGGTTTTCCTAATATTGAACCATCCTTGCATTCCTAGTATGAATCCTGCCTGGTCATAGTGGATAACCCTTGTGATGACTTGCTGGGGTCTTTTTGCTAGTATCCTATTTAAGATTTTTGCAGCTATATTCATTAGGGAGATTGGTCTATAGTTTTCTTTCTCTGTTTTTAACCTGCCTGGCTTTGGCATCAGTACCATGTTTGTGTCGTAAAAAGAATTTGGTAGAACCCCTTCTTGGCTTATTCTGTCAAATAGTTTAATATTGGGATTAGTTGTTCTTTGAATGTTTGATAGAATTCATTTGTGAATCTGTCTGGACCTGGGGATTTTTTGTTAGGGAGTTCTTTGATGGCTTGTTCAATTTCTTTTTCTGATATGGGGTTGTTTAGATAATTTATGTCTTCTTCTTTTAGTCTAGGCAATTTATATTTTTGTAAGTATTCATCCATATCACTTAGATTGTCATATTTTTTGCCATATAATTGAGAATAGTAGTTTTTAATAATTATCTTGATTTCCTCTTCATTAGAAGTGAGGTCTCCCTTTTCATCTTGGATACTGTCAATTTGGTTTTTTTTCTTTCCTTTTTTTAATTAGACTAACTAGTACTTTGTCAATTTTATTTGTTTTTTCAAAGTACCAGCTTCTAGTCTTATTTATTAAATCAATAGTTCTTTGACTTTCAATTTTATTAATTTCTCCTTTTATTTTTTAGGATCTCTAATTTAGTCTTCATCTGAGGGTTTTTAATTTGTTCACTTTCTAGTTTTTTAATTTGCATGCCCAATTCATTGACCTCTGTCCTTCTTAATTTGTTTATATATGTACTCAAGGATATAAATTTCCCCCTGAGTACTGCTTTGGCTGCATCCCATAGGTTTTGAAAGGATGTCTCACCATTGTCATTTTCTTCAATGATGTTATTAATTGTTTCCACAATTTTTTCTTTAACTAGCTGGTTTTGGAGAATCATATCTTTTAATTTCCAATTAATTTTTGATTTATTTATCCATGTACTCTTACTAATTATTATTTTTATTGCATTGTGGTCTGAGAAGGTTGCATTTATTATTTCTGCCCTTTTGCACTTGTTTGCAATGATTTCGTGCCCTAGTAGATGGTCAATTTTTGTGAATGTACCACGTACTGCTTTAAAGAAGGTGCATTCCTTTTTGTCCCTATTTATTTTTCTCCATATGTCTACTAACTCTAATTTTTCTAAGATTTCATTTGCTTATCTCACCTCTTTCTTATTTATATTGTGATTTAATTTATCTAGTTTGGATAGGGGAAAGTTCAGATCTCCCACTAGTATAGTTTTTCTATCTATTTCATCCTTGACCTCCTCTAGTTTCTCCTTTAAAAATTTGGATGCTCTGCCATTTGGTGCATACATATTGAGTACCGATATTTCCTTGTTGTCTATACTGACTTTTATCAGGATGTAATTACCTTCCCTACCTCTTTTAACTAGATTTATTTTTACTTTGGCTTTATCCGATATCATGATTGTTACTCCTGCCTTCTTTTTATCATTTGATGCCCAATAGATTTGGCTCCATCCTCTTACTTTCACCCTATGCGTATCTACCTTCCTCATGTGTGTTTCTTGCAGACAGCATATGGTAGGGTTTTGGATTCTAATCCACTCTGCTATTTGCTTGCGTTTTATGGGTGAGTTTATTCCATTCACATTCAGAGTTATGATTACTAGCTGTGTATTTCCCAGCATTTTGATTTCTACTTCTGGTCCTGCCTTTTCTTCTTTCACTATTTCTTTCTATACCAATGTTTGTTTATAGTCAGTCCCCCCACCCCCCTTATTTTACTTCCCTTTCTACCCTCCCTCTTCTTATTCCCTCCCTTATTTTCCCCTGTAGTCTTTTTAAAATTTCCCCCCAACCCTCTCCCTCCCTTGTACTGCTTCCCTCCCCACCAGTCCGTTATTTTTTACCCTTCTACTCCCCTATAGGGCGCAAATCAATTCTCTTCCCAATAGATTGGATTGTTCTTCCATCTTTGGGT
Source organism: Monodelphis domestica (assembly GCF_027887165.1). NCBI lineage: Eukaryota > Metazoa > Chordata > Mammalia > Didelphimorphia > Didelphidae > Monodelphis > Monodelphis domestica. Next base: position 403,707,233 of record NC_077228.1, read on the forward strand.
CAGTTTCAAAGTACGTAAGAGTTGAGTATTTCTTATCTCCAACCTTTTTACCCTTTCAGTATTTTGAGGTCTTCTATAGCCTGTATCCAAATTTGCTGGGATTTCTGGTTTATCGTTTGCTGATCTCTCCCGCTCTGTTCCATTTGCTGAGTAGTAGCTGTCTATTGTAGTTTCGTTCTTCTTTTTCTGTTGTTTGCTCAAATTCACCCCTTCTTTACTCCCCATATTTGTCTGTGCTCTTGTTCCTCTCATTTTTTTGTTTTTTTTTGGGGGGGGGGAATTCTATCAGTCTCCCCTCTTGGAGCTTTAACAGAAGATCTCTTGGTGTAGTCTCTGGGGGAGGGTTGTTGGGGGTTTGAGCTTCTCTGTCTTCTGGAGGCTTTTGATTGGCTTAAAGTCCAGCAGTCAATGAGGATGGGTGGGGAGCCTGGGCTTCCCTGTGTTCTGGAGACTTTTGATGGGATTGGGTTCAGCTTAGTTGGGCAGGGTTTACTCTGAGTTTTAAACTTCCTGAATGGTTGGAGCAAATATGGAGGATCTCCAAAGCTCTGGCCAGGCTGCCAGGTCTATGCTCCTTCTAGGCTGCCATCTTGACTCTGCCTCTAAGTTCCTGTTTTTTTCAGAAGACCCTGCTCTCTAATGGGGGAGGGGTCGTGGCTTCCCTGGGCTCTGAGGGCTCCTGATGGGATTAGGTTCAGCTGGTTTGGACAGACTGAGCCCTGAAGCAAAAAACCTCCTCCTCCACAATCTGTGTTGAATGCCCGGAGACTGGCCCAGGTTGCTTTCAACTTAAGCCCTTCACCAGCCCTGTTTCTGTTCTTTCAGAAGCTCTGAGGGCTCCTGATGGGATTAGGTTCAGCTGGTATGGGCCAAATCATCCCCGAACCAAAAAAAAAAATAACAAAAACAAAACAAAAACAAAAAAAAAAACAAAAAACAAAAAAAACCACCCTCCTCCTCCATTATCTGTGTTGAGTGCCCGGAGACTGGCCCAGGTTACTTTCAAGGTAAGCTCTTCGGAGCAACCCCTTTGCCTGCCCTGAGGTTTCTGTCCTTTCAGTAGCTCTGAGGGCTCCTGATGGGATTGGGTTCAGCTGGTGCCCTAAAGCTGGGACCTCCCTTGAGACTCAGATGGAAGGACCCAGCCAGGGGGCTACAGGCTTCCCCCTTCTCTCTTTGTTTCCCTGCCATCTGTGTTGGGCGCCCTGGAGACTGGCTCAGGTTGCTTTCAAGGTGAGTCCTTCAAAATAGCCAGCCCTGAGGCTCTTTTACCGGCCCTTAGGTTCCCACTGCTGCCGTGGGCTCAGCATTCTGGGTTGGGGTGGATGGGTCCTGGGACCTTCCTTCTGCCTACCCCTTAGATCTGAGTGATCTTGGGTTCTGGCTTTTGGGGAGCCGTACCTTTTGATCCAGGTCCAGGAGGAGGGTTCCCTGGGTCTGTCCTATTGTTCAGCTTGAATTTCGGTGTCCTAGGAGCACTCAGTTTGTGATCGGTAAGGAAGGGTTTCCAAGGTCTGAACTTTTGCTGCTTCTAAGCCGCCATCTTGACCGGAAGCCGAAAATTGACTTTTGATACTTCAGCTATACTCTTTTTTATTTTATTTTTCAAATTAAGTGTATTTAATTAATTAATTAATTTAGAATATTTTCTCTTGGTTACAAGATTCATGTTCTTTCTTTCCCTCCCTTCCTTCCACTCCCCTCCCATAGCCAATGAGCAATTCCACTGGGTTTTACATGTGTCATTGATCAAGACCTATTTCCATATTATTGATCATTGCACTAGGGTGATCATCATTTAGATTCTATATCTCCAATCATATCCCCATCCAACCATATGATCAAGCAGTTGTTTTTTATCTGTGTTTCTACTCCCACAGTTCTTCCTCTAAATGTGGATAGTGTTCTTTCTCCTATGTCCCTCAAAATTGTCATTGCATTGCTGCTAGTAGAGAAGTCCATTACATTCAGTTGTGCCACAATGTATCCATCTCTGTGTACAATATTCTCCTGGTTCTGCTCCTTTCATGCAGCTATACTCTTTAGTGGATCCTAGGCAAGAGTGAGATCTTCCATTTTGACTGAATGGGTCAGTGATAGTATTATCATTGGAAAGCTCAGAGAAATCATAAAGATTGGTTAAGACATAACTCCTGTCTCTATACAGCTTACATTATAGGAGGGGAGAAAAGCACAAAGGTTTTCAATGAACCAAAAAGAGACAGATAAACACAGAAAGACTCACACATACACAGAGAGAAGATGAGAGAGAGGGAATTGAGAGAGAGAGAGAGAGAGAGAGAGAGAGAGAGAGAGAGAGAGAGATTTATTAAGTGCTCACTATGTGCCAGATAGTGTGCTAAATTCTTGGGATACAGGTGCAAGTAATCCTGAGTCTCTGATTTTAATGAACTGATATTTCTATGGGAGAAAGACAACACAGATAAAGGTGTAGAGACCTAAGAGCATGTGTAGAACACCTGGTTAATCCTGGCTATGATTCAGGAAATGGAGCATGCAGTTGATTGCATATAGGATGTAGTATTGAAATAGTTCATAGAATTCTTGTCTTCTTTTGTGATTCATTTCAAGCCCTATATGAAATTTTTTCTACCCCCTTTCTTCCCCAGATGCAGTGCCTGCCCTTCCCAACATCCTTGTATTCAACTTTTGATGTTGCTATTCAGTCATTTCCATTGTGATCCTTTGTGACCCAATTTAGGGATTTCCTTGTCAAAGACATTGGAGTGAATTACCATTTCCTTCTCCAGCTCATTGTACAGATGAAAAACTGAAACAAATAGAGTTAAGTAACTTGCCTAGGGTCACCCAGCTGGTTAAGTGTCTGAGGCCAGATTTAAATTCAGGAAGGTGAGTCTTACTAACTGCAGTCCTGGAACTCTATCTACTGTATAATTTACCTTGCATTTATTCTTTTTATAATTTATTATGTACATGTGTATATGTATTTGTTTTTTTCCCATTCCCCCTCAACATTGCCTTGGGTATCTTGGAAGTGAGCCATATGACCTCCCTTAAACATATCAAATGAAAAGTTGTTACTTACACAGTTAAGAGTGTAAGTATTATTTTAGCAGTGAGAAGCAGAATAATGAAGTGAATATAAGGCTGGTCTCAGCATAGAGCCAGGAAGTCCAAAATTCACATAAGACCTCTGATATTTTACAGTTACATTATCTTGGACAAATCATTTAACCTTTCAGTGGGTCTTGGGTAGTTCTCTAAGACTATGAGCTGTATAACAGTTGCTGGTGTTTGTTGGTGGAAGGAATCTCCTAATCTTGAATTCTCTCTATCAACAAAATCACAGGTTCCCCAAACCCAGGAAACATGACTTTCAGCATTGTCTAATTTGTGTCTTTCCTTGCTTCCTTGCTTCCTTGCTTCTTTGCTTCCTTGCTTCCTTGCTTCCTTCCTTCCTTCCTTCCTTCCTTCCTTCCCTCCCTTTTATCTCATTTTCTTCCTTCTTTCTCTCCCTCCCTCTTTTCTTCCTTCCTTTCTTTACTCCCTCGCTCTTTTCCTTGCTCCTTCCTTCCCTTCTTCTTTTCTTCTTTTTCCCTCCCTTCTTTCCTTTTATCCTTTCAGCACTGAAGTATGTGCTCATGAATAGGTCACTTACAGTAAGTTAATAACTATATCTAACGTCTCATGGCTAAAGTTTTTTAATGTGTTTCACATACATTATCTCATTTGATGCAAGACTTTGAGGAAGTCTCCATTTTATAAAAAAAGAGATTCAGAAACATTCTCTGGTAATAATAATTGTTAGCATTTACATAACACTTTAAAGGTTTGCAAAACACTTTACAATATCTCATTTTTCTTTATTTAGAATGTGAATTGGATTTTCTAGTAGTCTGATTATGGCTTGGCTTCTATTCCACTTAAACTCTTGATTTCATTCTTTTACCTTCCTTTGTATCTCCATTGTTTAGCTTAGTACCTGGCACTTAATGGACCTTTAATAAATATGAGTTGACTAACTCACTTCCCTGGCATGTGTTTCATTGATACAGGTCTCTCCAGGTCATTTATATATATATATATATATATATATATATATATATATATATATATATATATATATTTAAAAAGATTAAGTGAAAGGTAAAAAAAAAAGCAAAATCATTACTCTTGCGTAACATAGATATTTATTCCACTTGATCCTTGGTTCTAAGTCCTTCTAAAAGCAAAATCCATTTTAAGGACAAAATCTGTTTTTCTCTCTCTTTTTCTAGTGCTTGAGTGAGCATTAACTTGGAAGCTTAGACCTTTGTTATTACTAGACAGGAATCAAGTAAAAGACATGTTGTTGTTTTTTCCCCCCAATTTATAGTTTGGGCTGCTAGCACTCAGTTTTCCTATTGATGAAATGCAGGAACCTTGGAGCACCTTGAGAATGTAAGATAGGAATTATATTAAAACTAACTTAATTCATCAAAGTATATATAAAACATAAGGAGTAACTAAATGTTTAGAGCCTGTAAGATTGTAAATCTTCCTTTAAGGAACAGGAGAAACACTTTTCTTTTAGCTACTGTAAAGACATAATGGCCTACTAGATGAGAGATGTCCAAGAATCTCTACTGGTCTACTTTGGGGAAACTATTAGAAATGGAATAAAAAAGACCAGTGTTCAAGTCTTATCTTAGACCTTTATTAGTTTTCACCTTGGGCAAGTCATTTAATGTCATCAACTTCATTTTCCTCATCTGTAAAATATGAATGATAAGAATAATACCTACATCACAGGATTGTTGTGAGGATCAAATGACCTTAATGTTTGGAAAGTGTTTTGCAAACCTTAAAACACTATAATGAAGGCTGATTGTTAGTATTTTAACATTATACTTAAATAATTTGTTAGTATTTTAACTTTATAGTTCTGTGTTTAAATTAAACAGACTTATATAATAGTCAAAGACTGTGAACTATAATTTTTCAATATGATAGGAAACATTTTCAATAAATTTAAAAATATTATGCCTAATTCCAAGATGAGACATGTTTTAGAAAATTCAAATACAATTCCAAAAATTTGATTCTAAATTCTTTATTTTTTTTCAAACATGAGGGTCTTTTTGACTTTCTCCTTTTCATATCTCTCCCAAATCCAATCTTTTTTCTTGGAAACAAGCGTTAACTAGTGCCCTGAATCTGGCAAACAGAATAACACTTTTTTTTGGTCTATACTTTGAATGTCATGGAAGGTTCTGGCAAGGACTGTTCAGGAACTAGGAATTCCAAGACCTGGGGTAAATGTAGACATGGGGAGGTAATGTAGGAGAGTGAGATTCTACCCTATGACCACTCCCATGTATGGTTGAGATAGGTTGGAGATAGATGTCATGGGAGCTGAGAAGGCTGAAAAATTGGGAGGCCAAGGTAATTGAAGGATGTAGGGATTTGGGTAGAAAAGAAGATTATGACCCATTTCTGATTTTATTGAGGAAGGTCTCTAAAGATTAGAGATAAGAGAAACAAAGATTAAGGCAAGATCGAATAAACTTTTAAGGAGGAAAAGTGGCTGCTGAGTAATAATGTCAGAGGGAAGTGATAGCAGAGAATAAGAAATATGTCAGGGTCATCCTCAAAACCTGTCCTATGGTTCATGGACTGTGAGAGAACAGTATATCCTTGAAGAGAGGGATGAGGTAACTTCAGGAAGCATCCAGGTTTTTATGAGCTCCAAAAGACAAAATAAATGTGAGTAAAGAGATTTAGGAGGAAGGGAAGTGGGTAAATAATAGAGGAATGTTTCAAAAGGTGTATTCAAAGGGCACTCAGGGTAGAATCAGGTTAAACTGGAAAGCAATGAGAAAATGAGGAAAACTAGTTGAGGAAAGGACTTTTTGATTAATGATGAAGCAGTTCTGAAATATAGAGACTAGAAGAGAAAAAGGTAGGTAATTGTCAGCTAGAAGCCATTAGGAACATCAGATAGAAAGTGCAAATGGTCTTAGAAGTTCTGATTAAAATGGCTTTTCAAGTCTCTTTGGAGTCTGACTCGGAGGTTGAATGTTCTTAGTTGATAATAGTGGGGAGAATGAGGATAGATTCGACAGGATACATATCAGTTGTTAAAATAATCTATTGACAAGTATCTATTGAGACATTAATCTGTTTATAGCACTGAATCTAGTGCTAGGGAGACCAAAGAAAGATGTGAGATATAATTCAAAGAATTTATTATTAGATTTATGTGGAGATTATACCTTTGCCACTGATTTTGTCCCAGATCTTAGGTGTTCAGTATTATATAGTTCTCAGGCCAGGTGATACAATGATAGAGATATATCTAATCAGCTTAGCCTGATAATGGGAAACCTATATAGCACATGTGCCAAAGATGGCACACAGAGACCTCTATATTGGCACAGACTGTCTCTTGCCAGAGTTGGTTACTAGAAAGGCAAAGGAACTTGGGCAAAGCTGTTTCCCTTCCCCTCTCCATCATACCTCCCCACCCCTCTGCCTAGTGGCCCAATGGAAGCACTTACTCTCTTCTCTGAACAGAGTGCCCAAGCCACACCCCTTCTGTTTCCTTCCCCTCTCTGGGGGAAGGTGTGTGTATGTGTGGGAGGTACTTGGTGTTGGCAGGGGCATGGCATACAATCTGGGGAGGTGTGATATGGCACACAATCTCTAAAAGGTTTGCCATCACTGACAGTCACTGCAGGTCAGAACTCCTGAAATCAAGCCATGTCCAGCCTCAGTCTCTGGTGGCTACTATGCCTGTATAGTCCCTGATTCTTGTCTCTTGTTCTTCAGGAAATGTGGTATGGCTGACTACATACAGAAAAACTCAGGATCAAAGTAGTTATGTATAGAATCTCTAAGTTTGGAGGAGAAGTTCTCCAGCACAATAAATAGACTATGCCCATCTCCCATCTCAATCCCTTTTTGAAGGCTTTCTCCAATGCCTAGAAAATTCTTCTTTCTCACTTCCCCTTCTGGAAAACCCTAGCTCCCTTGACAGCCTCACTTAATTTCCATTTCCTATATGACATTTCTTATGTCCCCAGTTCCTAATATCTTTTCCCAATTATTTTGTATTTATATATTTATGTAGTATTGCTATCTACTATATGAACATATCATTGTATATAGATATACTCACATATGTTTGTATGTTGCTTCTTATGATAAAATGTAAGTTCCTTGTAGGCAGAGATGGTTTATTTTTTTTCCTTTGAATATTCAATACCTAGCCAAAAGTCTAGCATAGAATTCAGTCATTCAGTCAGTCATGTCCAAGTTTCATGATCTCCTTTGGGTGATCCCTTAATAAATGATTCGTTGACTTGACTAAAAGGCAATATTCTTATTGATTTTCTAGGCTAACTCACTCATGAATGATCATTGAAAACAAGTGGGTCTTTGTTTGTAGCAACCTCTATTCAAATACAAAGCAATATTTTTTCCATGTATTACCTTCATGGGGCAAAGTCATTAAATTATTTTTCTGATCATGGAAAATGTCAGTTCAATTAAAATATACAAAGAGTCTCTGTGAAATTCGTAAAAGTCAAAATAATTAACCTCTGTGAATTGGAATGTCTTGAAATCTAGCCGAATAAATTACTATTAATCTTTTTGTTTCATTCAATCCAATTTGATTCAACAAAGAACCTACTCTGTGTAAGGCATCTAGGCTCTGAGCTTAGGCTCTAAGTTAAAAGAAAAAAATGAAACAGTCTTTGCTCTCAAGGAGTTTATAATCTATTAGAGTTCATTTAGACAGTTAATTTATTTTAAAGCATTTTCTTAAGAAAGTCTAAGGAAGATATATATAGAAAAAACTGCCCAAATATCCATTTTGAGGAAAATTTTCAGATATCCAGTTTGGCTATTTCTGAGGATCACTCAACAATGACCAGATTGTTTCCCTTCATTTTGTGCTACATAACACAGCCTGGGAAGGAATAGTCATTTGGTGGGATACACCAATCAGAAAAAAGATGAGCCCATCACATTATCTTTATTGTAATCTGGATTGCTCATATAGCAGAACCTCTCATACTTTCATCAAATCAATAACTTCAGGGGTCCCTTGGTAAGTCAATGTCCTTCTGAGAACAGAAATTGGGGCATTTTTTTTATTTGTTGAAACCAATGGAATGTGAAATGGATTAAATTTTGTATGGCTCCCATATTAGTAATGATCTTTATCCCCTTCCTAGGTTCACCTCATTTACTGCTCCCATTCTCTTTACTCATTTCTTGTCCATCTCTTTTTCTATCTGCTCTAATAATTATTCATTCAATAAATACTCATCGGGCATCTATGTATGCTGAATATTTCAAAGACTACAGAGAGCATGAGATGTGGTCTCTGTACTTGAGATGATTTCCAACCTATAGTTAAGCCTTTACATCATAAGGGAGAGTATGTGTGCCAAATAAATGGGATGGAAAATAAGCACTAATGGAGTTCGGGGAAGAAAAAGAGAGGTCACTGATGTCTAGAGTGAACTGGGAAGACTTCAAGGTGGGATGTAAGCTGGGTCTTGAGGAACATCTAGTGTTTGCTAGGTCAGTCAATGACTAGTCAGTCAACAAACATTCAAGTGATTACTATGTGCCAGGGACTGTTAGTCAGCAAGAATTTAAGTAACTACTAAATGCCAGGCACTATACTATGTGAAAGGGATAAAGAGAATGACAAAAGACAGTCCTTGCCCTTAAGGAGCTCACAATATAATGGGGGAAGAAAACAAGCAAATTAATAAGTACAGACAAGCTACATAGAGGATAAATAGGAAAAATCAACAGAGAAAAAGCATTCTAGTGGAAGGTTGAGAAAGAGGGATTAAGAAGGGCTCCCTGGGACTTCTGGGTAAGCATGGCTGCAGAGTAGATGCAGCTCACTTCCTCTCCTCAGACCCAACAACAGATGACCTCAAAAGACACCCCCCCAAAAAAAAACAACCATCCTCATAAGAACAGAGGGACCCCACACTAAGGCACAGCACTGAAGGTAGGTGGGATTCCAGAATTTCCACAATATAAGAGAACAAAAAGCTGACTTACCCTCCCCCACCCAACACCCCACCACACCTACGGAGCCAGAGTTAAAGTCAGCACTAGCCAGAATCAACAAGTGAGGGAGGGGCACCCCAGGACTGAACAACAGGCAGCCCCAGGTCTAGGGACCTGACTAAGACCACCAAGGACCTACTACTGTGAGTAGTAACACCTGATACCCTGGCAGGTGAGAAAGGGGAACTCAGATCTCAGGCACCCAGAACCAGTGCGCTATAATCAACAAGTGTGTGAAGGGATCCCCTGAAGTGAGCAAGGGGCACCCATAGGTCTTGAGTTAACTAAGACTACCAAAGACCTACACCTGAGAACAGTAACACCCGAAACACCGGCAGGCAGGGGAGGGCAGACCATGCCCCCCCCCCCCTGGGAAGACAGCACAGCTACAGAGAACCAAGAATTTGCCCAAGGCTAAAGCCTTGATCATTAGATGCTTACACTGAGAGCAAGCCCTCCTCACTCAGAATTCTGACTGGAAGGGGAGAAAAAAAATAGAGATGGCAAACAATGCTCAGGAACAACCTCCCAACACCAAGAAAAGCAAGAAGAGGGGGATGACTTTGGATTCATTTTATGGAGGGAAAATACAGAATACAGAGGAAATAGAAGAGGAAACACAAACAAATGCTCCAAAACCTTCCAAAAGAAATGGAAATTGTCCACAAGCTCTTGAAGAATTTAAATTGGAAGTTATCAAGAAGATGGAAGCCTTCTGGAGAATTGAAGGAGGAAATAGACAGTAAAACCATATTAGTGGAAGACCTGAACCAACCACTATCAAATTTAGATAAATCAAATAAAAAAATAAATAAGGAAGAGGTAAAAGATGTGAATAAAATCTTGGAAAAATTAAAGTTACTAGACATATGGAGAAAAATAAATAGGGACAAAAAGGAATACACCTTCTTCTCAGCACCACATGCCACATTCACAAAAATAGATCATACACTAGGTCACAGAAACATGACACTCAAATGCAGAAAAGCAGAAATAATAAATGCAGCCTTTTCAGATCATAAGGCAATAAAAATAATGATCAGTAAGGGTACATGGAGAGCCAAATCAAAAATTAATTGGAAATTAAATAATATTATGCTCCAAAATCGGTTAGTAGGAGAACAAATCATAGAAACAATTAATAATTTCGTTGAGGAAAATGACAATGGTGAGACATCCTTTCAAACCTTATGGGATGCAGCCAAAGCAGTACTCAGAGGAAAATTCATATCCCTGAGTGCATATATTAACAAATTATAGAGGGCAGAGATCAATGAATTGGAAATGCAAATAAAAAAACTTGAAAGCTAACAAATTAAAAACCAGATGAAAACCAAACTAGAGATCTTAAAAATTAAGGGAGAAATTAATAAAATCAAAAATGATAGAACTATTGAATTAATAAATAAGACTAGAAGCTGGTACTTTGGAGAAAAAAAACAAAATGGACAAAGTACTCATCAATCTAATTTAAAAAAGGAAAGAAGAAAAGAAAATTAACAGCATTATAGATGAAAAGGGGTACCTCACCTCCAACAAAGAGGAAATTAAGGCACTCATTAAAAACTACTTTGCCCAATTATATGGCAATAAATATACCAATCTAGGCGATATGGATGAATATTTACAAAAATATAAATTACCTAGACTAACAGAAGAAGAAATAAAATCCTTAAATAATTTCATATCAGAAAAAGAAATCCAACAGGCCATCAAAGAACTCCCTAAGAAAAAATCCCCAGGGCCTGATGGATTCACAAGTGAATTCTTTTTTCTTTCTTTTTTTTTTATTTTAAACATTATTTTATTTGGTCATTTCCAAACATTATTCACTGGAAACAAAGATCATTTTCTTTTCCTCCCCTCCCCCCCTCCCACCACCTTTCCCTCTCCCATAGCTGACGCACAATTCCACTGGTTATCACATGTGTTCTTGACTCAAACCCATTTCCCTGTTGTTGGCATTTGCATTAGAGTGTTCATTTGGAGTCTCTCTTCAGTCATATTCCCTCAACCCCTGTAGTCAAGCAGTTGCTTTTCATCGGTGTTTTTACTCCCACAGTTTATCCTCTGCTTGTGGATAGTATTTTTTAGATCCCCGAAGATTGTTCAGGGACATTGCATTGACACTTATGGAGAAGTCCATCACCCTCGATTGTACCACAGTGTATCAGTCTCTGTGTACAATGTTTTCCTGGTTCTTCTCCTTTCGCTCTGCATCACTTCCTGGAGGTTGTTCCAGTCTCCATGGAATTCCTCTACTTTATTATTCCTTTTAGCACAATAGTATTCTATCACCAACATATACCACAGTTTGTTCAGACATTCCCCAATTGATGGGCATCCCCTCGTTTTCCAATTTTTGGCCACCACAAAGAGCGCAGCTATGAATATTCTTGTACAAGTCTTTTTCCTTATAATCTCTTTGGGGTACAAACCCAGCACTGCTATAGCTCACAAGTGAATTCTATCAAATATTCAAAGAACAACTAATCCCAATACTATACAAACTATTTGACATAACAAGCAAAGAGGGAGTTCTACCAAACTCCTTTTATGACACAAACATGGTACTGATTCCAAAGCCAGGCAAGTAAAAAATGGAGAAAGAAAACTATAGACCAATCTCACTAATGAATATAGATGCAAAAATCTTAAATACGATACTAGCAAAAAGACTCCAGCAAGTGATCAGGGGGGTCATTCACTATAATCAAGTAGAATTTATACCAGGAATGCAGGGCTGGTTCAATATTAGGAAAACCAACCACATAATTGACTATATCAACAAGCAAACCAACAAAAATCACATGATTATCTCAATAGATGCAGAAAAAGCCTTTGATAAAATACAACACCCATTCCTATTGAAAACACTAGAAACCATAGGAATAGAAGGGTGGTTCCTAAAAATAATAAACACTATATATCTAAAACCATCAGCTAACATCATCTGCAATGGGGACAAACTAGATGCATTCCCAATAAGATCAGGAGTGAAACAAGGATGCCTATTATCACCTCTATTATTTAACATTGTACTAGAAACAGTAGCAGTAGCAATGAGAGAAGAAAAAGAAATTGAAGGTATTAAAATTGGCAATGAGGAGACCAAGCTATAACTCTTTGCGGATGATATGATGGTCTACTTAAAGAATCCTAGAGATTCAACCAAAAAGCTAGTTGAAATAATCAACAACTTTAGCAAGGTTGCAGGATACAAAATAAACCCACATAAGTCATCAGCATTTCTATATATTTCCAACACAGCTCAGCAGCAAGAATTAGAAAATTCAAAATCACCTTAGACAAAATAAAATACTTAGGAATCTGTATCCAGAGACAAACACAGGAACTATATGAACACAACTACAAAACACTTTCTACACAACTAAAACTAGACTTGAGCAATTAGAAAAACATTAACTGCTCATGGGTAGGACCAGCAAATATAATAAAAATGACCATCCTACTCAAACTTATTCATCTATTTAGTGCTATACCCATTGAACTTCCAAATTTTTTTTTACTCATTTAGAAAAAACCATAACAAAGTTTATTTGGAAGAACAAAGCATCAAGGATATACAGGGAAATAATGAAAAAAAATTACAAAAGACGGTGGCCTTGCAATCCCAGATCTCAAATTCTATTATAAAGCAGTGGTCATCGAAATAATTTGGTACTGGATAAGAGACAGAAAGGAGGATCAGTGGAATAGACTTGTGGTAAGTGACCTCAGCAAGAAAGTATATGACAAACCCAAAGACCCCAGCTTTGGGGACAAAAACCCACTATTTGACAAAAACTGCTGGGAAAACTGAAAGACAGTGTGGGAGAGATTAGGTTTGGATCAACACCTCATATCCAACACCAAGATAAACTCAGACTGGGTGAATGACTTGAACATAAAGAAGGAAACTATAAGTAAATTAGGAGAACACAGAAGAGTATACATGCCAGATCTTTGGAATGGGAAAGACTTTAAAACCAAGCAAGACAGAGAAAGAGTCACAACATGTAAAATAAACAATTTTGATTATATCAAATTAAAAAGGTTTTGTACAAACAAAACCAATGTAACCAAAATGAGAAGGGAAGCACCAAATTGGGAAACAATCTTCATATCAAAAACCTCTGACGAAGGTCTAATTACTCAAATTTATAAAGAGCTAAATCAATTGTACAAAAAGTCAAGCCATTCTCCAATTGATAAATGGGCAAGGGACATGAACAGGCAATTTTCAGTTAAAGAAATCAAATCTATTAATAAGCACATGAAAAAGTGCTCTAAATCTCTGATAATCAGAGAGATGCAAATCAAAACAACTCTGAGGTATCATCTCACACCTAGCAGATTGGCTAACATCACAGCCAAGGCAAGTAATGAATGCTGGAGGGAATGTGGCAAAGTTGGGACATTAATTCATTGCTGATAGAGTTGAGAATTGATCCAACCATTCTGGAGGGCAATTTGGAACTATGCCCAAAGGGCAATAAAAGACTGTTTGCCCTTTGATCCAGCCATAGCACTGATGGGTTTGTACCCCAAAGAGATAATAAGGAAAAAAGATTTGTAGAAGAATATTCATAGCTGCGCTCTTTGTGCTGGCCAAAAATTGGAAAACGAAGGGATGCCCTTTGATTGGGGAATGGCTAAACAAATTGTGGTATATATTGGTGATGGAATACTATTGTGCTAAAAGGAAAAATAAAGTGGAGGAATTCCATGGAGACTGGAACAACCTCCAGGAAGTGATGCAGAGTGAGAGGAGCAGAACCAGAAAAACATTTTACACAGAGACTTGAAATACTGTGGTACAATCGAATGTAATGGACTTCTCCGTTAGAGTCAATACAATGTCCCTGAAAATTCTGCAGGGATCTAGGAGAAAAAACACTATCCACAAGCAGAGGATAAATTGTGGGAGTAAAAATACCAAGGAAAAGCAACTGCTTGACTACAGAGGTTGAGGGGATATGACTGAGGAGAGACTCTAAATGAATACCCTAATGCAAATACCAACAACATGGAAATGGGTTAGAATCAAGGACATATGTGATACCCAGTGGAATCACATGTCGGCTTTGGGAGGGGTGTTGGGAGGGGGGGGGAAGAAAAGAAAATGATCTTTGTTTCCAAGGAATAATGTTTGAAAATGACCAAATAAAATAATGTTTAAAAGGGGGGAAATATATATGTATATATATAATCAACCAAATGCAGTCTTTGTAGATATGTTCTACAGAGAGGCTCAGAAATGTCAGCAGTTTATCATTCTTGTGGCATTTTTTCTAAGTTTATACTAGTTTAATATAGTGCTCAATAAATGCTGTGAAATAACACACAAAAAGAACAGCTTCCCATGGAGGGTACAATTCTATCTGGAACTCAAAGGAAGCCAGGGAAGCCAGGGGGTGGAGATGATGAGGGAACACATTCTGGGCATGAAGGCTAGCCAGTGAAAATTCCCAGAGCCTAGAGATGGAGTGAAAGGAAGACTATGTGTGGTAATAGTGGTGAGATGGGGGAAAGAGGTAAGTTTGTAGAGGTTATTGGGTAAGATAGAAAAAGAATGTCAGAGTAGATGGGGAGAATAAATTATGAAGGGCTTCAAATGCCAGAAAGATGAGTGTCAAATACTGAAGATACAAAGTTCTTGCCCTCAAGGAGCACACATTCTAATAGGGGAAACAACATATGAATAAAATATGTACATAAGATACATACCATGTAAATAAAGGTAATTTCAGAGAAAAGGCACTAGCAGCAGAGAAAAGACATGTTAAAAATGTGCGTGTTGGTCATTGCCAGAGATGTGGGTGAAGTAGAAGCTTGAATAGGAACCCATCCTTGCTCCCAGTGGGTTTTGTTCTGAGAAGCTATAACTGTGAGTATAGCCTTTTTTCTTAGAAGTCAGAAGTTTCCTTTCCTCCTCTCTTCAATTCCAGACACAAAAATAACCTTTTAAAGGCTCTAGTCCATCGAGGATGGTCTTGTTTCCCTAGACTAGCAATTGCAACTTCATCTGTCCACAAACTCTCCATATTAGATATGTGACAGTGGTGTTATTTTAGGATGGGTCAGGGATATAGTTGAGATATGGATAGAAGTTGATTTATCCTGAAATAACTCATCAGATTTGGGATTAAAGACCAAACCATGCCACCTAGATTTAATAATGCTATCTTCCTCATTGGCCTTAATGGGGTGGCATTGATAAAATAATTGATTTCCTAAGTTCTTTAGACTTTTGTTGTTGGATTAATTGGTCATAAATAATAGTGAATTTGACTTGAAGATATCATATCTTCAAACTATAAATCAGAACATCAGAAATGGAGTAGCCAACATTTCTTCTTGTCTTTGGGGGTCTTTTTTGGCCATTGCCTTATGTAACTGATGTAATCCACCTTCCAATTCAAGGTCCTATTAATATACCAGTTTCTGTCCATACAATCTAGGCTATGTGATGAACCAAATGATCCCTTTTTCATTTACTGAGGATGGAAACTGGGACAGATGCAAGTCAACAATTCTATTTCTATGTAAAAGAAATACAAGCATAAATTGAAGTATATTATGAATATTTTTTCTTGCATATTTTCTCCAGAGTAAGCCATAACCATTTTGAAATAGATCATAATATCCTCTTTGAAGCTGATGCTTTTAAAAAATTGGCAGGCTCTCCTCTGCCTCTGCTTTGTAACTTTTGCAAGAAGGCAGTGTGGTATAGTGCATAGGGTCCTGGACTTAGAGTGAGAAATATCTAAGTTAACATCCCATTTCATACATTTAGTAGCTGTAAGACCCTGGACAAGTCACTTTAACTCTCTGAGTCTCTCACCTGTAAAATGAAGGCATTGGACTTAACTGTAAGATCCATTTCAGTTCTAAATCCATGATTCTTGCTTTGTTTTGCTTTTCTACTTTAAGGTAATAGTAAGTAGCACCATGGATAGAACACTGGACCTGGATCCAGGAAGACTCCTCTTCCTGTGTTCAAATCTGGCCTCTGA
This sequence comes from Monodelphis domestica, assembly GCF_027887165.1. Lineage (NCBI taxonomy): Eukaryota > Metazoa > Chordata > Mammalia > Didelphimorphia > Didelphidae > Monodelphis > Monodelphis domestica. The sequence goes on from NC_077228.1 coordinate 403,723,315, forward strand.
CACTTACTAGATTATGTGACCCTGAATAAGTCACTTAGGCTTATTTGCCTCAGTTCCTCATCTGAAAAATGAGCTGGATGAGGAAGTGGCTCCACTCCAGTATCTTTGCCAAGAAAACCCCAAATAGGGTCATGAAGAGTTAGATACTAATGAAAGGACTGAATAATAAAATTGCTTCTAAGGTCATTGTAAGGATAATTATCAACACCTACTGGGTAGGTGTAACTACCCTGTAAAAAAAAAATATATATATATATATATAAATAACTACACTGTAAAATAACTGTCATATTCAAAGTTTATAAAATGATGTCATCCTAAGAATAATTAGGAGAAACTGCCCAATACTAACCACCTGTGACAAAGGTCAAGAGTGTTAAATATGTACTAAGACAAAATTAACTAAAAGACTTCTCAAAAGTTCAGAAAATACTCTCACAAGCTCAGCCATGTGTGCCCTAGGCAATCAATGCTTTCAATATCATCTTGAAAAGATTGAAAAGTAATCATTTTAAATATTATTTCAGAAACAAGGCTCTTCTCTTTTTTAGTTTAGTCATTTCAGTTGGGTCCAACTCTTTATGACCTCATTTGGGGTTTTCCTGGCAAAAATTCTATAGTGGTTTTCATGTCCTTCTCCAGCTCATTTTACAGAAGAGGAAACTGAGGCCAGTAGGGTTAAATGACTTTTCCAGGGCCACATAGCTAGTAAGTGTCTGAGGTCAGATTAGAACTCACAAAGTCATCCGGACCCTGGGTCCAGAACTCTATCCACAGCACAACCTAGCTACCCTATTTCTTTTTATAAACAAGAACATTTCAGTCTCAAATTTCTTCATTTCAGAAAGGGAACTGTTGCTACTGAAAATTGCCTACCACCTGCCAGATATTCACTGTTACTTACCGTCTACAAATGTGAAGACTGACAAGACATGAAGATCCATTATGGGTCTAGGAGGACCAACAGAAGCAAACTCTTTCCAATGGCATTCTCTATGGCCTTGGAACCTGTACAATGGTGTTATAGTTTTCAATAAACCCCACCTGAATATCCAGGTTTTGCACTGGCCTCTGCTGTTCCTTCTTAGTGGTAATCATTTTAATACATACCAATCCTAATTTCCTATCTTTGAAAACAAATGGAGCAAACATTTATTAAGCATATATTCTGTACAAAGCACTATATTAGACACTGGGAATACAGACATGAAAATCAACTTGAAGGGGAAAATATCACTTGCATTGAAATCTTCTCACAGATTCCTTCCTCATTTCATGTGGAACATTGGGGTCCCATAGGACCTCCATTGGGAAATGCTATGCTGAATTGCAGCACACTGGATTGGCTTCATAGGTTCTTCTTCAGTCTGTGCACTAAAATATTAAAATGCTCCTTCTGGGTAGGAAAAAAAAAACAGGCAGAAAGGAGGAAGAGATAGAATGAGCAAAAAATGAGTGCAACCCAGGAAGGAGACAGAGATCATTAAAAGCATGGCAGGGAAGCAGAGTCTGTTTTATTTAACAGATATCTAATCTCGCTAAGATACAATAATATTTTGAACTTCAGAGAGATAAAGAAACATGAGCATTTTAGATGGAAAAAATCAGTAAGCATATAAGGCCCTATATAGGGCATAATTTGCAACTAGGCACTTAGTTTTTATTATTTTCTTTCCTTTAAGTGAAGAACAGAAGATCTTTTAATGAAGGTGACAATAGGTGGGAGGTGGGGAAGGGAGGGTAAAAGAAGATAAGGGTCCAAGGGGGAATTCCAAGGTCTAAGAATGGTGATTAACTTGTTGAACAGTGGTAGTTTATAGATGGAGACATGATCCCTAGGAAGAGGTCAGACCCAGCACAGGAAGGAATTGGTCACTTGGTAAATTACAGGGTGATGTGCCCATATGGACTGTGAACCAACATAAAATGAGCAATGCCCATCTGTTGAAGGATGTGAGGAAGTCTATGAACCAGGTCCTGACCGCTTCATCCTCCTATAAAATATTAGAGGGAAACATCCAGCTTAATAATAATGAAAGCTAGCATTTTTATAGCATTTTACAAATATTATCACATTTTATCTTTACAACAACATTGAAGGGATAGATGTTATTATTATCCCCATTTTACAGATGAGGAATTGAGGTATAGTTTAAATGACTTGTCCAAGGTCACATAACTAGTCTCTGAAGTGAGATTTGAATTCACATCTTCCTGACATCCAAGTCCAACACTGTATCTATTTTACCACGTTTAGAAATGGTACCTTTTAGTTGGGAACTGTGATAGAGAAAGAACATTTTGCAACAAACTGAGTGGTGCATAAGTCAGAGTGATTGACAAGAGCACATCTCTTATTCATTCCTCACCAAATTCCTATCATAAGAGAACCAGGAGATTGAGTACCTTACCAACCTTAATACGTAGATTTCCCTTTATGAGCATAGTCATATGCCTCCTACTAAGATATTATGATATAAAGTGAGCATCTCTTTCCCAACAAACTTCTAGATGACTACACTAAAGTCTCAGACAAGTATACTGTAGTTGGACTTGTCTTTGCATCTCCCATTTTGAAGAAGACAGAGAATGAATTAGTGAGGATTCCAGGAGGCAGAATAGCAGATAAGTCCTTTCTGGATTCTAGCAACCAGCTGGCTAATGGCAAGACAGGGTAGGTCATATTTCATATATCCGTATCCAAGCCTCCCAGACCTAGAAGATGGCTGAAGGAGTGTGGTCAGGTTTTTTCTGACAATAGAATACCAGAATACAGAAAGAAATCTTCCCACTTCTTCATATAGGAAAGGAAGCACATTTCTTTAGTTATTCCACTCCAAAAAAGAAAGACTCACAGATGAGAATGAGGGGATCCACCTTCCTTCCTCATGCACTGATCAGAGTCCATGTATGTCTCATGGAAAACATATATGTTCTGATGGAAGTGGATTTGAATATAGACAGAGGAAGAATAGGTATACAGTGAATAGGACTCCATATTCAAGGCATTGTGATTGGCACATAGTCATGAAAATTTTTGTTGATTGAATGATTCACTGGAATTGACTATATTGGGGCATGAAAAGACTTCCAGGGCAAAAACAACCACTTTGTTACGAAGTTATGCTCTAGGCATAGAGACTGCAGTACTTTTGTCATTGTATATCTAGAGAGAGGTATACAATATGACCTAGGCAATCATATTTGTGTGCAAGGATGCCTGACAAGTAATATGCCTCAAGTAATAAATGGACCAACTTGTAGGCTAGGAAAATTCTACACTTGAGATATAATGGGCAGGAACAGGAACACATGTAGAGAGGAAGCTCTATAAACACAGTTCCACTATCCAGTTTGATACTATCTCACCCATTTGAATAAAGACAAGACACCTTTATAGTCATGGAAAAAGACTAATAAATATAGCCAGGTGGTAAAATATAGGAAGGAAGGAAGGAAGGAAGGAAGGAAGGAAGGAAGGAAGGAAGCAAGCAAGCAAGGAAGGAAGGAAGGAAGGAAGGAAGGAAGGAAGGAAGGAAGGAAGGAAGGAAGGAAAGGAGGGAGGGAGGGAGAAAGGAAGGAAAGAAAGGAGGGAGGGAGGGAGGGAGGAAGAATTTATTAAGTGCTTACTGTTGTGAAGGAGAGAATTTACAGTGCATGCAAAGGACATCATCTGTCAGTCAAAATGAAGATTCCATTTGGAATGCAACCAGGAGACAGTTGGAGTCAAGCCAATGACTGAACTGGGCTGAGAGGCTGAGGGGTTTTTGGCTTTTGGCTTTTGGCTTCTGGATGAGGTGGAGAAAGAAGGAAGCTAGTTGTATCTCTGGGATTGACCTGGCTGAAGGAAGAAGACAAAGAAAGACAGTTGTCCTCATATCTCTCTGACTGATTCTGTTTCACAAGAGTGACTGGATTGCTATTTCTCCCAATATCCTCCAGTCTAAGGCTCCTTGTAGAGAATAGGGATATCCTACTCCCCTTAACTTATCCGCCATCCTTTCCTGTCTTCCCCAATAAACCCTTACTTGAGTTAAAGAAGAGAAAAGAGTATTTTCTCTAAAGCATCATAGGACATCCCAAGTGACTTGAAGGAGAAAGAAGAAGTGGGGGGGGGAGCTGAAAGGCTTCTGAAGAGGGAGGAAGAGGGAGGAAAACAGGAGGTATAGGAAGGAGAATAGGCAAATTTAATCCATTAGTCATTTAGTAATCAATCAAATATACACCCCAAAATATCTATTTATTACACTATGTTCTAAGGCACTGTACTAAGCACTGGGAATTCAAATACAAGCAAAACAATAGTTCTTGCCCTCAAAGAGCTTTCCCTAGTGGAGGAGGACAACATTCCAAAGAGAGATCATGAAAAGTATGTTAAAGGGAAGCGGAGCAGGGTTAAAATCTATAATTAGACCTGTGGTGGAAAGGAGATAAAGATACTAGGTAGAAGATGGGAACATGGTTTTGAAGTCTGGAACAGGAACAAAGCCAAGAAGGAATGAGGTTGGTATGGACTCCCTTACAAAATGCAGGTTCTAGAAAGAACTGACCAATGGAAAAAAGCAATGAAATTTTCAGACATTCCCAGTTGTCTAGGCTATAGGAATGATGTGGATATTCCAGGGTGAAGAGGCCCAAGGCACTGATAGGGAAAATACAAGATGAGACAGTAGCAGAGGCAAAGTTTTGAAGTCTGGAAGTCAGGAAAATTACTTGGAGCAAAAAAAGGAAAGATGGATGAGATAAATTGATTATAGATCTCTTCTGCTATCTAATAATGCAAATAAGAAGAAATGTGGGTAGGGAAGAAACTGAGAAATCTAATTATTAAATAGAAATCAATGTGTGTGTATAAACACACACATATGGGCACCTACACATACTCCTTTGACCTTATTTAGCAGGTAAAGGCTTATCTAGGATCTATAAAGCATTAAAACACCAGAGCTTGTGTCCTTTCTTCCTGAATAAATAATATGAAAATGAAATATGTTAGAATAAAATAATCTCATTCTATTGACATCAACTAGAAATAAATTAAAGAATGCCATGAAAAGTAGACAAATAATCACTCCTAAAAATGAATGATCCTTCATAGCCTAGCTGAAGGTTTAAAGTATGTCTGAGCTAGCACACTATTTGGGTCAATGGGTCAGATTTACAGCACTTCATTCACAATTAGAAAAAGGCTATAAGAGATCATAAAAACTTTTTACTGAATAAGAAAAAACCATAACAAAGTTCATTTGGAAGAAGAATAGATCAAGGATATCCAGGGAAATAATGAAAAATAAAATGCAAAAGAAGGTGGCCTTACAGTCGCAGATCTCAAACTATACTATAAAGCAGTGGTCATCAAAACAATATGGTACTGGATAAGAAACAGAAAGGAGGATCAGTGGAATAGACTTGGGGTAAGTGACCTCAGCAAGAAAGTATATGACAAACCCAAAGACCCCAGTTTTGGGGACAAAAATCCACTATTTGATAAAAACTGCTGGGGAAATTGGAAGACAGTATGGGAGAGATTAGGTTTGGATCAACATCTTACATCCTACACCAAGATAAACTCAGAATGGGTGAATGACTTGAACATAAAGAAGGAAACTATAAGTAAATTAGGTGAACCCAGAATAGTATACATGTCAGATCTTTGGGAAAGGAAAGATTTTAAGACCAAGCAAGAGTTAGAAAAAATTACAAAATGTAAAATCAATAATTTTGATTACATCAAATTAAAAAGGTTTTGTACAAACAAAAGAATACAACCAAAATTAGAAGGGAAGCAACAAATTTGGAAACAATCTTCATAACAAAAACCTCTGACAAAAGTTTAATTACCCAAATTTATAAAGAACTAAATCAATTGTACAAAAAATCAAGCCATTCTCCAATTGATAAATGAGCAATGGGCATGAATAGGCAATTTTCAGTTAAAGAAATGAAAATTATTAATAAACACATGAAAAAGTGTTCTAAATCTCTTATAATCAGAGAGATGCAAATCAAAACAACTGAGTTATCACCTCACACCTAGCAGATTGGCTAACATGACAGTAAAGGAAAGTAATGAATGCTGGAGGGAGTGTGGCAAAGTTGGGACATTAACACCCTGCTGGTGGAGTTGTGAACTGATCCAACCATTCTGGAGGGCAATTTGGAACTATGCCCAAAGGGTGATAAAAGACTGTCTGCCCTTTGATCCAGCCATTGCACTGCTGGGTTTATACCCCAAAGAGATAATAAGGAAAAAAGACTTGTACAAGAATATTCATAGCTGCACTCTTTTGTGGTGGCAAAAAATTGGAAAATGAGGGGATGTCCTTTGATTGGGGAAAGGCTGAACAAATTATGGTATTTGTTGGTGATGGAATACTATTGTGCTCAAATGAATAAGAAACTGGAGGAATTCCATGTGAACTGGAATGACCTCCAGAAATCAATGCAGAGTGAGAGGAATAGAACCAGGAGAACATTATACACAGAGACCGATACACTGTGGTACAACTGACTGTAATGGACTTCTTCATTAGTGGCAATGCAGTGATCCTGAACAACCCAGAGGGATTTAGGAGAAAGAACACTATCCACATTCAGAAAAAAAACTGCAGAAGTAGAAACACAGAAGAAAAACAACTGCTTGATTACATAGGTCAAGGGGGATATGATTGGGGATGTAGACTCTAAATGATCATCCTAATGCAAACATCAATAACATGGAAATAGGTTCTGATCAAAGACACATGTAATACCCAGTGGAATTGTGCATCATCTATGGGAAGGGGGGGAAGGGGAGGGAGGGAAAGAATAGGATTCTTGTAAGGTATATTGTAAGGGGTATATCTTGTAAGGGGTATATTGCATAAATGTGCTTCTGTTTAGATTCTTTTTAAATAAGAAGAGGAGGAAAGTTATACAGAGTCTACTGGGTACTTTTATGCTAAGGATTCTTTACCTTTCCCTGGGTCATGGACCCTTTTGGCAGAATTGTAAACCCATGGACCCTTTCTCAGAATCATATATTTAAATACATAAAATAAAGTATATAGGAAACTAATACAAATACAATGGAAGACAATTATATATGTCTCATGGACCTCAGGTGAAGAATCTCTGCTAAGAAAATGGATTAAAAAAGAAATCAGAGGAGAGCAATAACTAGCACTTTTAGTGCCTGGAGCAAGTAGAATGGGTGATAAGGACAAATAGACAATATTAAACATAGCCTCAATTCAACCCTAGTGAAAAAAAGATTCTTGGGATACTGGAGTCCTGTGGAAAAAAAAAAAATAGAGGAAACTCCTGGCCACAGAGGATGAAACCTCATCAGAAATGAGAGGGGGGGGGGAGGAGGGAGACAAGGGAAAATGAGGAGAGATTTGAAGAAAAGAGAGATAGAGAGCTTGTACACTAGGAAACCTATGTTAGAGAAGCTGCCAGCTTGATGATAACTTCCTTGGTGTGCAGCCCCAGTTGGAGAAGCATACAATATCATGGCTCTATATGATCATAGATTTAGATCTGGAAGGAATCTTAGAAGCCATCAGATCCAAAGTTTTTTTTTACAGGTAAGGAAACTGAGGCTAAGTGAGACTTTTTTTTTTTGCCCAGGGTCTCACAGCTAGGTGGGGCAGTAGACAGAATGCTTAACTCCAGGATACTGGAGTGAAGAACTGAAATTGAATCATTCCTCATACATTTACTAGCTGTGTGACTGGTCATGCCATTTAATGTCACTCAACTTCAGTTTTCTTGGCTGTTAAAAAGGGGATAATCATAACACCTATCTTATTGGGTTGTAACAAAGCTTAGATATTCAGCACTTAATAGTGTCTAGGGCAGGAATTGAATCTTCTTGCCTTATCTACTATATTATCATACTCCTCCAAGCATTCTTGCTAAGTATTTTTTAGACTACTGAAGAAATGAAAATGCTATAAAATATAAGTATAACTGTTTTTAAATTGCATAATAAAATTCTTTATTTACAACTTTTATAGTCCCTAAATTTTAGTGTATTGGGACAAAGTACCAGCTACCTCACCCTAGTTCCAGCTCTGGATCAGAGCTAGGATTAATAGGATACTATAACCCGAGACTCTGAGAGTGAAGTCATCTCAAGAGGAATGACAGGATTATGATTTTTTTAAAAAGATGCATGGAGAGGCTGGAATGAGCATGATACTCTGAAATTAAGTGAAATTCAATAGAGATCCATATAAATTCTTGCATTTGTATTTTTAAAAATCTGCTCCACAAGTATGTGATGAGGGGGATGTAGCTGGGGAAAAATGTTTATGTGAAAAATATCTGTGGCTTTTTTAGTGGAACACACACTTGATATGAGTTAGAAGTATGATGTGGCAGCCTTAAAAAAAACAACTTTTAAAAAAGCTTTTACTATCTTAAACTGCATCAAGAGAAGTATAACATTCTCAACAAGAGAAATTGTAACACAAATGTTTTCTGCCTTGATCAGACTACATGGTTAAGATGATGTGCTCTATTGGGGTCTAAATTTTAGGAAAGATATTGATAATTATAGCTAGGCAGAAAAGATAGAGTGCTAAGCTTGGAGAATAAAAGACCTGAATTCAAATACTACCTCAAACGTCTACTCTATAACCTTGGGCGAATCACTTAATCTCTGTCTGCCTCAGTTTCTTCATTTGAAAAATAAGGATAAAAGCACCTACCTCCAAGGGATGTTGTGAGGATAATAAAATGAGATGATATTTATAAAGTGCTTTAAAAACCTTCAAGTGCTACATAAATGCTAACTAGTATTATTACCCAGATTACAGTCACAGGAGACCCGAGACCATGTAGACAGTCTTCAAAATTATGCCATATAAGGATTGTTTAAAGAGACTAGGAATATTCAGCTTGGAAAAGAGCTGAATATGATAATAATCTTTAAATATTTAAAAGTTTGTTACATAGAAGAACGATTAGACTTGTTCTGCTTGCTCTTAGAGGATAGAAATAATCAGACCGATTGATGAAAATCACAAGGGGGTAGATTTTAGCTTAATATCACAACCACAACAATAGGGGGGGAAAAACCTTATGGACAATTAGAGTTATCCAAAAATAAGTCAACCTCATAGAATGGTAAGTTTTTTGCCACTAGAAGTATCTAAGCAAAGGGTAGATGACCATTTACTTGTTAAGGACATTGTCACAAAGACTTCATGTGTGGAACTGAGGGTCTCAAATGAATTCTGAGGTCCCTTCATACTTTTCAGTTTTCAAACTTGATTTTAGATTTTTCTAAAAACTCACAGATGTTTAGAACAAGTTCTAGAAGATGATAGGATTCCAAAGCAAGAAAATGTGATTCATCTATTAAGCTTATCACCTTAAAAGTAAAATCTAGGCAAACCAATACATCCCATTTATAGGAATATAGCATATTTTTTCCATTTAATAATACTTATCTGTCTACCTACTATATTGAGGTATTGTATAAATAAGCTGTCAAATATCTGGAAAGTATATGAGATCCTTGGTAGAATTGTATGAAAGTGGTTTCAAATTAATTTTAAGTCAAGAAAATTAACCCCATCCCATAAAATCTCTATGATTTTATATTGATGATTCTTTGGAGACAAAAAATAGAGGAAGTACATTTTTTAAGGCAAGACCATATATGGAATTTTCTTAAGAAGATACTGGAGTGGTTCACCATTTCCTTTATCTGGCTTATTTTACAGATGAGGAAATGGAGGCAAACAGGGTTAAGTGACTTACCCAGAATGACACAATGAATAATAAGTATCTGAGAACAGATTTGAATACATTAAAATGGCTCTTCCTGATTCTAAATCCAGTACTCTATTCACTGAGGGACCTAACTGCCCAACAGTTTACAAAAAAAAAAAAAAACAAAATAGATGTTCTGCTCTCTAGCCATGGAAGCATGGCTTCCATTTCATCACACTGATTTTAAAAACCATCATCTGGCACAAGTAGTGGTAGGATTGTCCTTCTGAGCTTATTTCCTTCTTACAATAGTGCCCACTGATAGACTGATAGGCTGTATCAAATATTTTATTGCTGAATAGTAGAAGATTATGCAGTATAAGGATAGGAGATGAGAGCAAATACACAAAGGATCATAGATCTAAAGTTGGAAAGAACCCTAGTTAATTATCTCATTCAGAGGTTCTTAACCTAGTATTTATGAACTTGTTTTTGAAAATCATTTTAAATTTCTTTTCAATATAATTGTCTTTCTGTGTAATCTTATGTGTTTAATTTTATGCATGTAAAGAAATACTGAGTGGCAAAGAATTGGAAATTGAGGGAATGCTGGGATGGTTGAACAACTTGTGGCATATGATTGAGAGGGTATTGTGCTCTAAGAAATGATGAGCAGGATGATTTCAGAAAAACTTGAAACAACTTACATTAACTGATGCAAAGTGAAGTGAGCAGAACCAGGAGAATGTTGTACATAGTGATAGCAATAATGCATGATGAGCACCTGTAAATGACTTTATTCTCAGAAATACAAAAATCTGAGATAATTCAGAAGGACATATAATGAAAAATAAATACTATCTGCCTCCAAAGAAAGAATTGGTGGTCTGAATGCAGATCAAAGTATGCTTTTAAAACTACTTTTTTCGTCTGTTTTCTTTTACAACATGACTAATATAGAAATATGTATTGCATGACTGCACATGTATAATCTATATCAAATTGTTTGCCTTTTCAGTGAAGAGGGAGAGGAAATAGGAATGGAGGGGAAGAATTTAGAGTTCTAAGTTTTAAAAAAACAAATGTTAAAAATTCTTACATGTAACTGGAAAAAAGCAAATATTTGAAGGAAAAAAAAAAGACATCTCTAAGAAAGGGTCCATAGACTATATCAGAATGTCTAAGGGTCCATGGCACAAAAGGGGTAAGATTCCTTGATCTAATTTAACTCCTTTCATAATATAAATTGGGAACAGAGACAAATAGTTTAAATTATTTAGAAACTTAGGACCATAGATTAAAACCTAGAAGGGACTTCAGTGTTCAGGCAGAACTTAGATTTGGACCCATAGCATTTGGAATCCAAATCCAAAACTTTCCATTGTCCCAAGGTGCCTCCTTGATGTTAAGTGATTAACTGCAAGGAAAGTAAATGGCAAAGTTAAGACATGAATGCAGAATTTTATTTTTTTTATTCCGAGTACCATTCTTTCCACTGCATTATGCAGGGAGAAACACTGAAAAAGTGAGCTGAGATGACTTTCTCCAAATAATATGCATTTCCATTCTGCATTAAATAGTGATGGGCATTTTCAAAGTCTATCCCCAAATGCCCGAGGTGAAAAGGAACTTAAAATGAGGATTAGAAAGAATTGTAAGCTTGAGACCTCATTTTAGATGCAGTGAATCAGCTGGGCTTCTGGTACAAGAGCAGCTCTACAAAGGCAGAAATGAACAAAATAACTATCAGAAGTGATTGCACACTACAAGAGGAAACCAAAGCAGTCACAGATTCAATGAAAGGGCTGGGACAATGAGCTTTAGAGCTCACTATCTCTCCCAAAGGCAGTCCTGCACGCAATGCTGCCGTCATCCTCTGACCTGTTACTGGCTCCTGTGATGTATAAATCATCTAATAAATTCAGACAGGGGTCAAGAGGAAGCAAAATGCAAAATGTGTCCTTGGCGTTCATTAGATCCTCAAGACAGAAGGTTTCTTCCAAGTATGTGTGTCTTATTGTCGAGCATTCTGAAGGGCATTAGAACAACTCTCTTGAGGGTCAAATACTAAACTCTGCAGAACATTACATATTAAAACAGCAAAAGAGAAGAGGAGAAAGGAGCATTAAGTGACAGGAAATTCTCATGGAAAGCTTTTCTTCTCCCCTTTCCCTTTCCATATTATATAGAACATAAGCACCTCTCCAAGGACCAGGGAGCTGGTTTAGCTGGAACAGCAGGCTAGGGGAGGCAGCATGTGATGGGCTAGAGGGATCACCATTAATACCTTGAAAGCCATCTTTCTTTATACGTGGTTGGAGACAACCCAGGTCCCTGTACCCAAGAGCCTTGGGATCAGCAATGCCTCCAATCCACTGCCCAGAGGTAACTCCTTTTTAGATGCATCCTGGCAACTGCTCCTCCAGATGCTACAGCCACCTCTGATGAAGACCTAGAAAAGAAAGTCCTTGTGACCATCTTTGGCACTGTCAAATGGCTCAATGCCAGAAATTGAATGGTTAAAGAAGCATTAATATGTGTTTTGCTGCTGCACCCTAAGGACCATTGCACCTTTTCATCTGGCTCCAACAAAACCCTTCTATGTGAGTTACCTTCCCAATTAAAATATGGGCTCTTTGAGGGCAAGGACTATATTAGTTTACTATTTGTATCCCTAACACTTAGTTTTGTATACAGTAAATACTTAACAAATATTTAATGCATTTATTCATTCATATGATTGTTTAGCCTCTTGTTAGCCTTGACTCTGTATGTATGGCCAAAATTTTCAAAAATTCAAATAATTTCAATTCAAATTCAATTCAATTCAAAAAATATTTTCTAAGATTGCTCAGACATCAGTCACTTAAAAACTTTTAAAATTTATTCATTATATATATTATATATATGTATTTATATGGGAGGGAGAGTAGTAATATGGAAACTTACTTTTATGATAATTTATTCAAATGGTAAATGTCTACCTTGATGTAGGTACTCTGCAGTCTAAGAAGCTGACCTCTCTAAGGCTCAGTTTACTCATCTGTAGTAATAATAGGTTAATATAGATGACAGGTAAAATAATTTTTTTTCAAAGACATGACTGTGCCACCAACAGGCTGAGGGCAAGTCAGTACTCATCTCTGGGCCACAGTTTTGTCATCTATTATAACAAGGAGGTCTTGGAGAGACAGCATGGAAGAACATAATTCAATACTGGATTTGAAGTCAGGAAGCTCTTGATACAAATCCCATCTCAGACGCTTATGAGTTATATGGGCAAATCAATTAATCTCTATACGCCTCAGATTCCTGATGTATAAAATGAAGAGTTTGGATTTTGTGATCTCAAAAGTACATTTCAGGGATTGATGATTTCAGGCTTTCTTTTATTTTTTCATAGACTCCGATTCCCTCAATCTAAGGGGCCATTAGGTGACACAGTGGGAGAATTCCAGGTCTGGATTTTAGGAAGTCCTGAGTTCAAATCATACTAGCTATGTGACCCTAGACAAATTTGCCTGTTTCCACATCTGTGAAATGAGCTGGAAAAGGAAATAGAAAACCATTCCAGTATCTTTACTAAGAAAACCCTGATTGGGGTCAGGAACAACTGATATGACTAAGCAGCAACAACAATCTCTATATACCTCATTTTAATTTAAGTGATATTGTGTTTTTTAAAAATGTACCAATAAGGAAATAGTGTTTACTTTCTGGGCAAAAAAATTTCCTAATACTTAAAATTTTAAATGATAAATTTAGTAAATAGCAACAAAAACACTCAGATATACAGACAAAATTAAAAATTATCCTTCAAAGCTGTAAACTCCTGAGACAGTCTGTTCTGAAAATGTTGCTTCTCACAGATGAAGCAAAAGAATGTTAGAAAGTCCTGCCGGCCAGGAGAGATAGGCGAATTGAACCCGGAGGCGGTGACGGCAGCAAGTTGACCCTGGTGACCGAACTCACAGCGGCCGCCTCAGGACGGCGGAGCGGGATGTTACGGGGTCTGGGAAGCTGGTTTGGCTTGGAGCAAGCGTCGTCAGGGGGTGACCCTCCAGCTGGGGGGAGCCCCTAAGAGGTGGCGGAGGCGGCTGCGGGGTGCGAGGCGGTGCAGCGGCCCGGGAAACCACAGGAAGGGGATGAAGAACCTCTTCTCCAGACCAAGCCAAAGGCTTCGGCAATTACCTTTTTAACTTTGCCACTGCTGCTACCAAAAAGATAACTGAATCAGTTGCTGAAACAGCACAAACAATAAAGAAGTCAGTAGAAGAAGGGAAAATAGATGATATCATTGATAAGACAATTATAGGAGATTTCCAGAAGGAACAAAAAAAAAATTTGTGCAGGAACAATATACCAAAAAATCAGAAGCAGCAGTGCCTCCATGGGTTGACAGTAATGAAGAAGAAACAATTCAACAACAAATATTGGCCTTATCTGCAGACAAGAGAAACTTCCTTCGTGACTTTGATCCAATGTATCCTGTTGCTATGATAATGCTTCAAGAAGATGAACTGCTGAACAGAATGAGATTTGACCTTGTTCCTAAACATGTAAAAGAAGAAGTGTTTTGGAGAAATTATTTTTATTGTGTCTCCGTGATTAAACAGGCTGCACAGCTGACTGCACTAGCAGCCCAGCAGCAAGCTGTGGGAAACGAGAAGAACAGCAGCAGAGAAGGGGACTCACAGGTAACAGAGGCAGTACGACTTAAAACACCACCTGTTGCAATTAAATCTCAACTTAAACCTCAAGAGGATGAGGAAGAGATATCAACTAGCCCTGGTGTGTCTGAATTTGTTAGTGATGCCTTTGATGCTTGTAACTTTAATCAGGAAGATCTAAGAAAAGAAATGGAACAGTTGGTACTTGATAAAAAGGAAGAGGAAATAACTATATTGGAAGAAGAATCTGCAGATTGGGAAAAAGAACTACAGCAGGAACTTCAGGAATATGAAGTGGTGACAGAATCAGAGAAACGGGATGAAAACTGGGACAAGGAAATTGAAGAAATGCTTCAGGAAGGAAATTAATTTTCTTGGAATACAATGTGATCTTTAAATGTTCCACACACTGACATGAAATTCTGTTAGCATCCTGGACTCCCCCAAATAAGGAGAAACAGAAGAGCATATAATGACATATTGAAGGATCTGTTCATAGAGAAATAACCAACATTATTTCTTTGTTTAAAATTGAATATAGTTTATTCCTAATAATCACAAATGTATGTTTTACACAACAGTGGCTTATTTGAATATAACTTTAGTTTAGAAGTCCTATTTGTAGGCTATATTGATGCAAATGTAGCAGAAAACAAGTAAAATTTTAGAATACTACATTCTCTAAGGTTAAAAGTGAGACATCATTAATTTATTCTTTATGCAGTTTTATAAAATTTCTTCATATTTGTACTTTTATCACCAAAAGTTCTTTGTACATATGCATTAAAATACTTAATTCTCTTTAACTATTATCTCCTAAATGTCCAAAATCATGCCAAAGAACTTAGAGAAAACATTTCAGAATTACTGTACGGAAATAATTTCTTTTGGTAAGTACTTTCTGAAAACCACCTAGATGCCAAAAAAATTATTTCCTGTTAATTTTTAATAGCTTAACCCTGGCATTATTTGCATTTGTAATTAGAAAAACTTAGTATAACCTTCCTTTTTTAATTAAAAGAAAGAAGTTTAGTCATATATAATTTTAATGATTTTCTTTTTGAATTCTGTGCCACTGTTGTTTCAAATTTTATGGACTTTCCAACCATTTTGTATTAATAGTATTCAGAGATATTTAAGTTCACTTTTTTCATGCTTATGTAGAGTTGATATGTATAAATACTTTAGCTTCACTCATACTAATTAAATAGTTTTGTATTTATAAAATGTATTTACGTTTTTCTGGATAGAGATCTACTAGAATATCACTGCACTGGCAACTGAAGAGTACTAGCGGAAACATTTTTTTAAGGGGCAATACTAATTTCATGTAACGGACAACTGCCAGAGCAGTTGGTATGTTCTGAAACCTTTACATTTCATTGAAGGCCTCTATTTCCTAAAATGGGGGTGGTGCTAATGTTTAACAATTTCTTAATAAGAGAAATGCTACATAAACAACTCAGGCCTGGAAGACGCCCCATAACACATATTGGTATTTTAAAATACAAATTTTAAAGAAGAAATTCATGGTGAGTCATCATGATGTCTTTGTGCTGGCAAGTTGTAAGTTACCAGTCAAAACCAAACCTGGCACCTATGGGCCTAAATTTTCTAAAGGGTATGAATGAATTATATAGATAAACTGATAGATTTTCAAGAGCCTTTCAGTCCATGCTGGGATTCCTTTTGAAGGCACTAAGGTTCAGAGAATGAGAACTCCTCCAGAAGACCTTTCTATTGATGGGAACTAAGGGAAACTTTGTGGTGGTTTGGGGTAATGAAGTGAAAGCGAAGAAAGGTAAGAAATATCTACTTATTGATAAATCTGTGGAGTTTCTGATAGGGGAAACAAAAATAGAAGTTTTTGAGGGGAAGGGACAAGTATCAAACTATAATAAAATGTTAAGATGTGCCAGTGAAGAGAAAAAAACTAAAATAGCAATAGAACCATGCCACCATTTTAATAAAATTTATTACGTGGCATGATTGGTTATTGAATTTAGAAATGTAATTTAGTTATATATTCTCCTGTACAAATGTTATAAATATAAAGGAAATTAAAAATTAATTTAAAGAGCAGTTTTGTAATACAAAAATGCCTTATTTTGTCTGGCATTGTCAGAAAATGATTGTAGATGGGTAAATTTGCTAGATTAACTGAAATATACATGGAACTTGGTAGTAAAAAGTTTTTCAACTTCTTTGTTACAGATAATGTAGATACAGGTCTGTGTCCACATCCCTGCCTCCAACTGGCCTCAGGCTTCCCAACTTAACGTACTTGGAGTGTTTTTTTTGTGCTCTGCCTCACTTCTTACTTCCAATCACATTGTTATTTCCAGTCTTTATCAGTAGGTTCTCTTCTATGCCTTCTTTACTCATCAATTATAATAAAGAATTTTAGGCTTCAAGAAAAAGAACAGATATCACTGTTAAATCAGTAAATTTTATTCTTTGCACAATTCCAAGTCAAAAGACTTAATCGGTAGCAACATACTTACAGAAATAATGAAGTAGCTATTTTTTTCAATGACATAGGACATTTTTCTCACTTGTTTTCCAATTACCATCTTAGAATCCCTGAAATCTGACTCATAGAGTAACAATATTTGACTTCATACTCATACATGTGAACAAGAATTAATATTAACACATGCAGTAACTATTTAACATTGGCTAGTATGAAAATTATTTAAACTGTTTTGGGCAGGTATATTTTAATATTAAACTATTGATCGTATCTATTTGTATTATGGGTTATAAGTGCTTAGAGCAGGAAACAAATCTACAGATAAGAGCTGCCGATTTTAGCAAAAAAGAATTTAAACTTGAACCTAATGTTGCTTTCCCTCTTCATCCCAAACTATAAACCTTTAATTACCATCTGAGATTTTTTAAAAATCTCAGTGATCTTAAGATGAAAATGAAGCATTTATCAAGATGTGTTGCAATCATTATATTTGTATTATGATTTTTTCTATTGTCATAAATACATATTTTCAAGATCAACATTTCCCAAGTTTAAAGTGATATTTTAAGGAATTTTAGCTGATTGTCAGGAAAATAACATTACACATTCTCTTCTACTTAAAGATCTTGCACAATATTACCATGGCCACTTTTAATTATATAATTGACTTGAATTTTCTCATATTATTTAGATATAGATATTTTAATATAGAATTTGTGCTGAGTAGGTTGGGGTTTTTTTGTTTTTGATAGATGGAAACCCTAAAATATTTAGGAATTGTTTGTATTGTAACTGGATATTTTAGTGAGGATTTTCATTTTAAAATTAATATTTCATTATTGCCAATAATTGAGAAAAGGTAAGTTACCTCATAACTGGACATTTTCATGGCCTAAATTAAGGAATAGTATAAAATGACAAGTAATCCACAATTTGTTACTAAGAACAATAGTACCTTTTACTAAAGCTTACAAGCTTATGCTAAATGACAATGAATGAAATATACATAATAAAAGCTTATAAAGCATATATTATATTTACTTAAATATCTGTTAATTTCTCCCAAAAATTACTCATGACTCAGGAATTCATTGAAATATTGATTTTTGTAATTTTGCTTTTTAAAAAATTACTCAGCATGGAATTCATTCGCTACATCCAGATTACTGACCTAATTATGAAATTTTGATGCACTTTATCCTGAATAAATCCTGATTTTAGTGGGGGAAAAAAGAATGTTAGAAAGAAATAGCTAGTGACTGCTAAGTCCATAAATATAGCCTGAATACCTAACGAATATTACCAATCCCTATACACATCTTTCATAGCTTGCTCCTGGTTGTTGAATTACTTGCCCTAGATTGTTGCATATGGAAAGGGCACCCTATCCCTTTGTATTTCTATATTTTTAAACAAGTTTTAGACCCAATCCTCAGGGGCCACTCAGGTAGGATTGTTAACTGAGGGAACAGACCAAATTCTAACAACCCAACCCTGCGATTTACTTGCCATTCAGACTTGGACAGAATGGTAAAATTGAAAGAACTTTGGAGCTGGAGTCAGAGGCTTGCTACTTATTATCTATGTGGCCTTGAGTAAGAAAATTAACTTACTGAGTCCTCAGTTTCCCAAGAGGAAAACAAAAGGGTGGTACTCATGGAGAATGGCATAGGTATTCCCCAGTTGCACCTTTGTTTTGCCAATTCAAATCCTATTTGATTTCCTGTGAGTATGAACTGTATCTCTTCTTCTCTAATCCACAGAGACCATTTCAACTAGATAACTTATGAATTGTTTTTTTTAATGTGCTCATTTGCATCAACAAAACACTCAACTTATTGGTGTTACAAATTTGTGCATAATGAAACACTACAATCTGAATAAGTGAGATTGAAGATCATCTGAAAGAGAACAGAGAAGCATATGGTGGATATAAACAAGTCAAACCAGATACAAACAAAAGTCTGACGGACAAGTGGTATAACAGGCATCATTAAAAAAAATGTATGATCTTCGGGGTAATCATGGCTGCAATCTAGATGCCACACACTTCCTCTCCCCGGCACCAAATGAAATAGACTAAATCAAAGGAGCATCAAAATCACCTTTGGAGGAACAGAAGGACACCCCAGTACTCCCCAGTACCCCAGAGAGGCGAAGGTACGTGGGGTTTGAACATTTCCACACTATAATAAGAAGGAGGAAAAGCTTGGAATGAAACGTGAACTGAGCCACCCTTCCTGCCCCCCACCTCCCTCACCAAACCAGAGTGAGCTACCTGAGAGCTCACTGGGACAGTGAGTGAGTGGGGAATGTCTCTGTCTGGGGGGGCACTCCAGGGTCCTTGGGATCTGGGGACTGCCAGGAAAAAACGTCTCAGGGTGGTTTCATGGGAGAACCCGGCACTGAGCACGGGGGTCCATGGAGCTGTACTCGGAGAGGTTGTGCTGAGCATCTGTGAGGAGCTAAACACCAGGGGAGGACCACGTGCTGATTATCTGGGCTGAACTGAACACCTGGGCAGTTTGGCTGTGATCAGGGGCCCAGCGCTCTAAGAAAACTCGGAAGCTGGGAAGAACTAGTCTGAGGCAACCTAAATTCACAGAAAATCCGCCCATATCACCCAGACCCCAGACCAAAAAGGAAAGGGGTATAAAACCACCAAAGGGATGGCTCACATGGCCCAAAATCAAGCCTCCAGGAAGAAAGGGAAAAAGGTGACTATTGAAAACTTTTATGGTGGAAGTACCCAAGGAAAAGAAGAGAATAAGGAGGAAATCCAAAAAAAAATCAGAACATGCCTCCCAAAATGGAAACTATCAACAAGCTCTGGAAGATCTCAAACTGGAACTTATCCAAAAGATGGAAACCTGGAAAGAAAAATGGGAGAAAGAGATCAGCAGTCCGACAGATAAGACTACTCAATTGGAGAAAGAGCTCGAAGCATCCAATAGAAGGGCAGACAAAGCTAAAAAGCAAAACCAGTCCCTAACGACCAGAATTAAGCAACTCGAAGAAAGTGAGATCATAAAACAGCAGGAACCAATAAAGCAAACCCCAAAAATTAATGAATTAGAAGAACACATAAAATATCTCACTGAGTAGGTCACAGATTTGGAAAACAGAGGGAGAAGAGACAACCTCCAAATTATCAGTCTCCCAGAAAAACCAGAGATAAACAATGAACTCGATAGTATTCTACAGGAGATTATAAAAGAAAATTGCCCACACATTCTGGAGCAAGGGGGCAAAATAGAAATAGAAAGGATTCATAGAATACCCTCTATACTAAATCCCCAAAAGTCAATCCCTAGGAATGTAATTGCCAAATTCAAGAGCTTCCAAGAAAAGGAGAAAATCCTACAAGAAGCCAAGAAGAGGAGCTTCAGATATAAGGGGGCTCCCATAAGAATCACACACAACTTAGCAGCTAACACACTAAGAGACCTCAAAGCATGGAACACGATATTTAGAAAGGAAAGAGAGCTGGGTCTCCAACCAAAAATCAACTACCCAGCAAAACTGACTATATACTTTCAGGGGAAAATATGGGCATTCAACAAAATAGAATATTTCCAAGCATTTGCTAAGAAAAGACCAGAACTTAGTGGAAAATTTGATATCCAAGCACATAAAGCAAGAAAAACATGAAAAGGTAACTATGAAAGAAAGGGAAAAGGAGATAAATCTTATCTTTTCTTTAAGTCAAACTCTCTTCTATAAGGACTACATTTACATCAAATTATATATACTAATATGTGGGGAAAATGTTTTGTGTAACTCTCAAAAATTATAGCATCATAAGAGTAGTTAGAAGAAACATGCATAGGGAAAGATTGGGGCATTAAGAATATTTGGGGAAAGTGGGGGAAAAGAAAGGAAAAGGGAAGGGGGAACCATCGATAACACTAAGATTTACTTCAAGAAATAGGGGGGGACTTAATAGAATAATCTTTCCCATATAAAGATACACATGGGAAGGGGAGGGGAAGAACTCTCATATGAGAAGGAGAGGAAGAGAGCGTGAAGTGGAATTACTTAAACCTTACTCTCAGTGAAATCAAATCTGAGAGGGAAGAACATCTAGATCCAGTGGGATCCTGAATTCTATCTTATCCATTAGGGCAAGAAAGAAAGGAAAATTAAGGAGGGGGAGGGAGAAGGAGTATAAAAAGGGAGGGAAGGAGAGGGGGGAGGGGAAGGGAGCATAAAAAGGGAGGGTCTAGAAAGGGAAGCATCTCAAGGGAGGGGACTAGGGGGACCGACCTAAAGTAAATCACTGGTTCAAAAGGAGAAAGCTAAAGAAGAAAGGTCAGAAGTAGGGGAAGATATCAAAATGCCAGCGAATCCACAAATGACAATCATAACTTTGAATGTGAATGGGATGAACTCACCCATAAAACGTACACAAATAGCTGATTGGATTAGAACCCAAAACCCTACCATTTGTTGTCTTCAAGAAACACATATGAGGCGGGTTGACACTCACTAGGTTAGAATTAAAGGTTGGAGTAAGACCTTTTGGGCCTCAACTGATAGAAAGAAGGGAGGAGTTGCAATCATGATATCTAACAAAGCCAAGCAAAAATAGACCTGATCAAAAGGGATAGGGAAGGTAAATATATTCTGCTAAAAGGGAGTATAGACAATGAGGAAATATTACTAATCAACATGTATGCACCAAATGGTATAGCACCCAAATTTCTAATAGAGAAACTAGGAGAATTGAAGGAGGAAATAGACAGTAAAACCATGTTAGTGCGAGACTTGAACCAACCACTATCAAATTTAGATAAATCAAACCAAAAAATAAACAAGAAAGAGGTAAAAGAGGTGAATGAAATCTTAGAAAAATCTGAGTTAATAGACATATGGAGAAAAATAAATAGGGACAAAAAGGTATACACCTTCTTTTCAGCACCACATGGCACATTCACAAAAATAGATCATACACTAGGTCACAGAAACATGGCACTCAAATGCAGAAAAGCAGAAATAATCAATGCAGCCTTTTCAGATCACAAGGCAATAAAAATATTGATCGGTAAGGGTACATGGAGAGCAAAATCAAATATTAATTGGAAAATAAACAAATGATACTCCAAAATCAGATAGTTAGAGAAGAAATCATAGAAACAATTAATAATTTCATTGAAGAAAATGACAACAGTGAGACATCCTTTCAAACCGTATGGGATGCAGCCAAGGCAGTACTTAGAGGAAAATTCATATCCCTGAGTGCATATATTAACAAATTAGGGAGGGCCGAGATCAAGGAATTGGAAATACAAATCAAAAAACTTGAGAACGAACAAATTAAAACCCCCCAGAAGAAAACCAAACTAGAGATCCTAAAAATTAAGGGAGAAATTAATAAAATTGAAAGTGATAGAACTATTGAGCTAATAAACAAGACTAGAAGATGGTACTTTGAAAAAACAAAATAGACAAAGTACTGTTTAATCTAATAAAAAAGGAAAGAAGAAAGGCAAATTAACAGCATCAAGGATGAAAAGGGGGATCTCACCTTCAATGAAGAGGAAATTAAGGCAATCATTAAAAACTACTTTGACCAACTATATGGTAATAAATATACCAACCTAGGTGATATGGATGAATATTTACAAAAATATAAATTGCCTGGACTAACAGAAGAAGAAATAGATTTCATAAGTAATCCCATATCAGAAAAAGAAATCCAACAGGCCATTAAAGAACTTCCTAAGAAAAAATCCCCAGGGCCTGATGGATTCACCAGTGAATTCTATCAAACATTCAAAGAACAGCTAACTCCAATACTATACAAACTATTTGACATAATAAGCAAAGAGGGAGTTCAACCAAACTCCTTTTATGACACAAACATGGTACTAATTCCAAAGCCAGTTAGGCCAAAAACAGAGAAAGAAAATTATAGACCAATCTCCCTAATGAATATAGATGCAAAAATCTTAAATAGGATACTAGCAAAAAGACTCCAGCAAGTGATCAGAAGGGTCATCCACCATGATCAAGTAGGATTTATACCAGGGATGCAGGGCTGGTTCAATATTAGGAAAACCATCCACATAATTGACCACATCAACAAGCAAACCAACAAGAACCACATACTTATCTCAATAGATGCAGAAAAAGCCTTTGATAAAATATAACACCCATTCCTACTAAAAACACTAGAAAGCATAGGAATAGAAGGGTCGTTCCTAAAAATAATACAGTATATATCTAAAACCATCAACTAATATCATCTGCAATGGGGATAAACTAGATGCATTTCCATTAAGATGAGGAGTGAAACAAGGATGCCCATTATCACCTCTATTATTTGACATTGTATTAGAAACACTAGCAGTAGCAATTAGAGGAGAAAAAGAAATTGAAGGCATTAAAATAGGCAAGGAGGAGTCCAAATTATCGCTCTTTGCAGATAACATGATGGTCTACTTAAAGAATCCTAGAGATTCAACCAAAAAGCTAATCGAAATAATCAACAACTTTAGCAAAGTTGCAGGATACAAAATAAACCCACATAAATCATCAGCATTTCTATATAATTCCAACACAGCTCAGCAGCAAGAACTAGAAAGAGAAATCCCATTCAAAATTACCTTAGATAAAATAAAATACTTAGGAATGTATCTCCCGAGACAAACACAGGATCTATATGAACACAACTACAAAACACTTTCCACACAACTAAAACTAGACTTGAACAATTGGAAGAACATTAACTGCTCATGGGTAGGATGAGCCAATATAATAAAAAGACCATCCTACCCAAACTCATCTATCTATTTAGTTCCATACCCATGGAACTTCCAAATTTTTTTTTTTTACTGATTTATAAAAAAACATAACAAAGTTCATTTGGAAGAACAAAAGATCAAGGATATCCAGGGAAATAATGAAAAAAAATACAAATGAAGGGGGCCTTGCAGTCGCAGATTTCAGATTATATTATAAAGCAGCGGTCATCAAAAGAATTTGGTACTGGCTAAGAGACAGAAAGGAGGATCAGTGGAATATGCTGGGGGCCAGTAACCTCAGCATGACAGTATATGACAAACCCAAAGATCCCAGCTTTTGGGACAAAAATCCACTATTTCATAAAAACTGCTGGGAAAATTGGAGGACAGTGTGGGAAAGATTAGGTTTAGATCAACACCTCACACCCTACACCAAGATAAATTCAAAATGGGTGAATGACTTTAATATAAAGAAGGAAACTATAAGAAAATTAGGGGAACACAGAATAGTATTCATGCCAGACCTTTGGGAAGGGAAAGACTTCAAAACCAAGCAAGAATTAGAAAGAGTTACAAAATGCAAAATAAATAATCTGGAATACATTATATTAAAAAGTTTTTGTACAAACAAAACCAATGTAACCAAAATCAGAAGGGTAGCAACAAATTGGGAAACAATCTTCATAAAAACCTCTGACAAAGGTTTAATTACTCAAATTTACAAAGAACTAAATCAATTGTACAAAAAATCAAGCCATTCTCCAATTGATAAATGGGAAAGGGACATGAACAGGCAGTTCTCAGCCAAAGAAATCAAAACTATTAAGAAGCATTTGAATAAGTGCTCTACATGTCTTATAATCAGAGAGATGCAAATCAAAACAACTCTGAGGTATCACCTCACACCTAGCAGATTGGCTAACATGACAGCTATGGAAAGTAATGAATGCTGGAGGGGATGTGGCAAAGTTGGGACACTAATTCATTGCTTGTGGAGTTGTGAATTGATCCAACCATTCTGGAGGGCAATTTGGAACTATGCCCAAATGGTGATAAAAAACTATCTGCCCTTTGATCCAGCTATAGCACTACTGGGTTTGTACCCCAAAGAGATAATAAGGAAAAAGACTTGTACAAGAATATTCATAGCTGCACTCTTTCTGGTGGCCAAAAATTGGAAAACGAGGGGATGCCCATCAATTGGGGAATGGCTGAACAAATTGTGGTATATGTTGGTGATGGAATACTATTGTGCTAAAAGGAATAATAAAGTGGAGGAATTCCATGGAGACTGGAACAACCTCCAGGAAGTGATGCAGATCAAAAGGAGCAGAACCAGGAAAACATTGTACATAGAGACTGATACATTGTGGTACAATCGAAGGTGATGGACTTCTCCATTAGTGGCAATGCAATGTCCCTGAACAATCTTCAGGGATCTAAAAAATACTATCCACAAGCAGAGGATAAACTGTGGGAGTAAAAACACCGATGAAAAGCAACTGCTTGACTACAGGAGTTGAGGGAATATGACTGAGGAGAGACTCTAAATGAACACTCTAATGCAAATACCAACAACAGGGAAATGAATTTGAGTCAAGAACACATGTGATAACCAGTGGAATCGTTCGTCGGCTATGGGAGATGGAAATGTGGTGGGGGTGGGGGGGTGGGGTGGAAAAGAAAATGATCTTTGTTTCCAGTGAATAATGTTTGGAAATGACCAAATAAAATAATGTTTAAAATTTTAAAAAAATGTATGATCAATAAAAGTTGAGTTGATTATGTCGGGAGAATAAGGAATAACCAATGGGCAGTATATATGTTATCTTGATATCCACACAAAGTGAAGAGAAAAAAAGAAAGAACTCTAGTATATTAGGTAAATCCTATTTGGCAAGTTTGTTGAAGGACAAGAATGAAAATTGCAGAGGATGGGTAGGTATGGATAGGTTTGATTTGAATTTCCATCATTGGAAGGTGTAATCATATGATGAACTGATAAACCATTTGAATATTTGATGGAACAATGAAAATGTCATCATTAATTATCAGTCAACTAATCTATTTTATTTCTGTGGTAATTTGTTCATATGCTACCTTTTTATTTCATCAGTAGACAGAGAGTATGTACTCTGTGGTCTAAGAAGCTGACTTTTCTAAGACTCAGTTTACTCAACTGTGGTAATAATAGATATATATAGATAATAGGTAAATTTTTTTTCCAAATGAAAACAAGACCAAAGAGCTGAAGTTACTCATCCAAGCTCACATCATAGTAAATTGGGGACAGATGTAGGAATAGAGTCCTAACACTCAAGTTTTATAACTCTGTTGTTCTTCCTCCTACCACTTCAAGTCACTGCTGATCTATCCCCTCTCACTACCCAAAAATAATAATTAAAAATAGGTAATAATAGCTTGTACTACCTATCTTGAAGGGGTACTATGGATGATAAACTGAGATAATGTACATAAAAGAACAGAGGAGTCTGATCTAGTAGTTAAAGGCATTGACCTTGGAGCCATGAAGATCTGAATTTGAAACTCACTTCAAATACTTATTAGCTGTATGACCCTGGGCAGGTCATTTATTCTTTCTGATCCTCTGTTTCCTCATATGTAAAATGGAAGTGTTAGGTTCAATGGCCTGAAAGGAAGTGTGGTATAATACAAAGTGATAGTTTAGAATCAGATGGCTTGAATTCAAATCCTGTCACTTTGCTCCTATATGACCTTGGACAAATCACTTAAATACACGTGTCAGTTTTCTTAACTACAAAATAAAAGTGTGGCTTTGTGAGTGGCCTCTAAGCCTTCTTTATCTATCTATCTATCTATCTATCTATCTATCTATCTATCTATCTATCTATCTATCTATCTAGATATAGATATAGATATGTAGTACTATAATCTCTTGGGTCCCTTCTACTTCTACATTGGTGATCCTTAAAGCAAGCCTTAAAGTGTTATACATATGTAATTAGCTCTGTGGTGCTAGGAAACTAATGATGCTAATGGTACTTAATCTGGGTACTTACAGGGCCAGGAGTTAGTTTTTCCTCAGACCTTGACCAAAGACTGCTGTCCTTCCCTTCCTTTCCCTGGGTTCTGATAGGCCACTTCACAAGCATAAGAATTAGTCCCCATGAGGGAGGAATAACTAAAATTACTCATCCAAGATCACATAGTAGTAAATGAAGGTGACACCAAAGAGTTGAAGTTACTCATTTAAGATCACATAGTGAATTAGGAACAGATCTAGAACTAAAGCCTTAGAACCCATGTTTTTCTGATTCTATAGTGTTCCTTCCACCATCAAGGGATCAAATAACATCTGATCCATCTCCTCCTGCTACCCCAAAAGTAAAAGCACATGCCCTGACGCAGACTTGAATAGAATGATTTTTTTTTATCACATTGTCTTCATTGGGTGTGTTCTTTTTCCCCTTTTAAAGGCGTTCCTGTTAAGCATTAATACCTTAATGCTATGTTCAGAAGTGAGAAACAATAAAGAAAAAAATAAAAACAATTTAATTCATGTCTAAGCAGCCCTGGAGGAACTGAGAGATTTTCCAGGTAATCGATGTAAATAAGCGGTTTGATATAAAAATATCCAGCCAGGAAGATCAAAGTGCAGAGTCATTATTGAGTCAATCATCCCCCTCTCCATCCTCTAACTCATGGACTTTAGAAAGGAAAGACATTGATTCAGTTGCTAAATATTTACTTCAAGGTAAATAGATTAATCTCATCCTTCCACCCTTCTCAAGTCTCCTTCCTGATTCTGCCAAGAACTTGGCTTTATAAGGTTGGGAAATATTTTCCTGAGTAACAATTTCTTCTCCAGCACACTCTTTTAGACAGTCAGTCACATATTCCTTATTTTGTTGTTGCTGTGAATGCAAGAGTTGATCACAATTAGAATGATAACATTTCCCTTGTAAAGCACTGGCATTTCACCAGAATTATTTTGATTAATAAGAATAGTTGGGATAGCTATACAAGTGACTACTGACATTTTAACTATGTGCCATTCTTCTCTTACTTTCTCGGGGAACTATTCTCTGTTGAGGTAGATGATTTAGGAATGTAAACTCCTCCAGGGCAGAAACCATCTCACTTTTGTAGGAATTCACAATACCTAGCACAGTAGCTGGCCATAGTAGGCACTTAATAAATCCTTATTAATTGATTTAAAAAGGATATTGATTGATCAATCAACAAAGAATACTATCTTGCAATTATAAAACTCATCTTAAACACATGTTTTTCTGTCATAGCCATAGTCATGAGATAGAGAGCAAAATGTCATCTTTCTTTCTCTTCAGATGAGGACACTGAGGCAAAAAGAGTAAATGACTGAGGACACACAGGAAGTCAGTGGCAGAGCTCAAAATAGAAACCAGGGTTTTCTGAGTCACAGCCCAGTCTTCTAGCCAACTCTGCTACTTCCCCTCAGAAGACCCAGTGCTGATGCACAAGCTAACATTAGTTCACAAAATTACCATGGGCACATTTCCCCTGAAACCAGGCCATGTGCTTAGTGCCAGGATGCATGTGTAAATTGGGTTTGGGCAAGGAGCACCACTAGCATATTTTGGTTCCCTAAGAAGAGGGGATTTTTTTTTTCTTAAAGACAAATTTCCTAAATTTATTGTTTCAGTCTGGAGTTACAAAGCCTCTTTTTATAGTTATATTTCTGGTCCTAAACATTCCTTATGTTCTAAACAGACTAAAAACTAGAATATGGTGGCTGGGGCACAGTGCTGAGGAGGTTGGGGTAGAGAGAGGTAGAGAATTCATTGGCATTTTTCAGTGAAGTATACCTATATAAGGTAATAGGCCACTCTACTATTCCCAGAAACTCCTCTTCTCTAACAGACTCTGATGAAAACATAGTCAGCATGGGCCCAACAAATCTATGAATGAGTCTCTGTCCCATGTGGACAATGCCTCGGAAATATCTACAGGCATTTTAGAAGTACTGTTCAAATGCAATGAACCATATTAGAACAACTCTGGGTAAATATAGGATCCTGAAGTAAGGGGAAATATTAGTGTTGTCAGTAGGATCAAAGCTCATCAAATGAACTAGACTGTCAGCTCTTCAAGGCTCCTAGGGTTTTACTGTTTTAGATTCCTCCTCATAACACCATGAATCCTGAGGGGGACCAATGACTATCCATTGAATTTCAATAAAATCTGGAAAATTCATGTCTTAGGACAGCCACTAAAAACTTGGCCAAGTGGTACATTTGATGCTAAGCTCCTTAGGGCAGAGACCACCTATATACACTGATGTGTAATGCTCATAGCTTCTACTGCTATTCCGTATACCCTGTGTGCATTTAATACATTTTGTTTTATAGTGATAATCAGCATCATTAACCTTAGGTAGCTACAAACGCATTAGATTGAATATCACTTCTAATAGATGCTAATGCCTTTGTGGCATCATTAAACCTGCCTACGTCAAATTTTCCATCTCTAAAAATAATGCTATCCTCAGAGAAATTCTGGTGATAATTCCTTTTCTTGATTTTCCAGAGCCTACACATACAGCTCAATATTCAATTCATATTGATTGCTTAGTAAAAGTATTTATTGGAATGCTACTTTTTAAAAACAAATAAACAAAAAAAATACCCTTACTTTCCCTCTTAGAAGTAATACTAAGTTTTGGTTCCAAGACAAAAGAAAAGATAAGGCTAGGCAATTGGATTTAAGTGTTTTGCACAGGATTACACAGCTAGGAGGTATCTGAGACCAGGTTTGAACTCAGAATATTCCATCTCTAGCCCTGGCTCTCTGGAATGCTGTTCTTAAAGATTGTACTTTGGAGAGGGCATCAAACAACAAAAAAAGTTTTAATGAAAGTTGCTTATATTGATAAACTAGATATAGATATATGATATCAAAATTGACACAGACATAGGCAAAGATATTGATATAGAAATGAGAATAATCCTGGGGAATTAGCTTAGTGTTGCTTCCAAGTCAGAAAGAGTAGGTTTTAAGTGCACTCTCTGACACAAATTGGCTGTGTGTACCTTAGAGAAAAACAAAGCACATTTAACCTATTAGTGCTCCTGGCAACTAAGACTCCACATAAAAGGGCAGCCCAACTCTAATAATACAGATTGAGTTTACTGAATTCAGGATCTAACACCCTTGAACTTCCAAATTCTTGACAGATTAACACCAAGTTTAGAGACATTTTTAATAGAAACAGTTAACCTGAGGCTCAATAGAAGGATTCCACTTTCCCTCCACTGTGACCCCTGGAGCAGTCTATCCTTCTACTCACTGCTACTTCTAAAGATTATCTTTTCCTCTTCTTCCTAATACAAATGACTTTGTTCTTAATGTTATTTAATTGCTAGTACAGCAATGGGCTGGAAAACTATTGCAGCTGGACAGGAATAAAACCTGTGGTGTATTCTATATGTTTAAATATGCTTTGTGACATTAAAATGACTTTAAAATATGATTTTAAATGATTTTGCAAAGACCTTATTTCTCCTCCATTCTAGAGGTTTAAATAGACTTGTGGGATAGCCTGGAAACCTAACCAAAATTTAGAATGTGGTGACATTGTTCCAATAGAAAAAAAGGATACTAAGGAATAAATTTGCAAAGGAACTTGGGACCTACTCTAAGACACAGAAATAGATACAAAATTGCACATTGTAAAAAAAAAAAAGAATAATACTCTATAATCATGCTGGAGTGAAAAAGAACACTTAATTCGGTCACGGGATTTGAGTTTGAATCATGCCTCTTCTACCTAGTAACCATGGGACTTTACACAAATAATTCTCTAAGCCTCAGTTTCTTTACCTATAAAATGAATAGTTATTGGACAAAGTAAATGCTAAATTCCTGTCTGACTCTAGATATGTTTTTCTATGAACTTAAGTCATTTCTTCACAATATTTTCCCTCCAACTTAAAAAAAAGAATATTTTGTTCAATTCATAATGTTCCTCCCTCCTCCAGCCCCAAAATATACATAATATCTGTTTCTCAGCTCATAAACATCTTTAACAGTTTTAAGAGACTGAATCTGCACTTGTGATGTCAGAGTGTCAGGATGGCAGAACTGACATTTTTCAATCCCTACACGTCCTTCTCCATTTAGAATTAGAGCTCTATTAAGATGCATGGAAAAATCCATCAATAGATATGTACTCTTTGGGTGACCTTGGACAAGTCCCCTTACCTCTCTCTGCCTGAGTTTTCTCATAGGTAAAATAAAGGCAGTAATGATACATCTACCTCAAAAAGTTGTTGTAAGGATCAAATGAGATAACATACATAAAGTTTTTGTTGCTATATACCTATATAAATGCTAATTGTTACTAGCTATTAATATTCATAAAATTCAGCTAGCCTATCCACTAGGTCTCTTTGTATTCTCCATAAGGCTAGCGACAGCCTTCTTTGTATATCACTTGATACTTTTTTTGGGTGTCTTACCGTATTGGCAATCAATAAATATTTATGCATTTTAAACGTCCTATGTCTAAATACACTGGATGTCTAGGTACCCAACAAAGAGAAGAAATCTATCAAGTGTCCTCTGTCCCTGCTGAGTCACCTTCAGAGTAAGTGAATGTTTATTCAAAGAGGACAGATGACCTCTTAGAAGGTTGATGAGACAGAATTTCCATGTCTCAGTTCTGTATTTAATTTAATCTACATGATGTAACCCACATCTGAATAGTAAAAGATTTTTGAGCTAAAAAAGAACTTGGAGATCATCAAATCCAAATTCTTCATTTAGTAAATTCAAGAATTTTAAGATCAAGGGACTTGCCTAGCTTTAAGCAACTAAGGGGTATAGTAGATAGATTGCTGAAACTGGAATCAGGAAGATTCATCTTCCTGGGTTCAAGTCAGGCCTCAGACACGTACTAGCTTTGTGACCCTAGGCAAGTCACTTAACCTTATTTGGCTCATTTTTCTCATCTGAAAAATGAGCTGGAGAAGAAAATGGCAAACTGTTCCAGTATCTTTGTCAAGAAAACCCCAAACAGGGTCAGGAAGAGTCAGACACAACTGACCAACAATACAACTAGAAAACAACTACAAATAGGATTAGAACTCAATTTTTTCCAATTCAAAACTTGGGCTCTCACCTGCATCAACTAGCTGTTGAATTAGCTCTCATCAATAAATCATATCATACTGACATCATATGTCACATACATAAAAAACCACGGTCATCAATCAATTACCCTTATTGAACTCAGTGACAAAAGTATCCAACTCATTGGGAGGGCAGGTAAAGGGATAGAAATGCTCACTTCATGCAAAAGTAATTCAATTGAAACACATTGCCAGAGAAAGATTACCTTTAGATTACCATTAGAGAATTTGTTGAGTTCATGGTTTGACTAGAGCCAATTTACAGCAAATAACTTGGAGCTAATGGAAGTCAATCCTCTCTCCCAGATTAATGTATCTATTTGCATATTTTCTCCTCTATCCATTTCAAAGAAAAATGTTTTCACTGCATTATTTTCTACACAGCTATTTTTTATAATCTTGTTTGAAACAATAACTGACTGTGAGGGGGGAGTGGGGAAAGGTATAAAACAACTTGGTACATATTGGTCACTTTAATAAGTGTTTGCTGAAATAAATGGATTTAATCAACAAAATGTCCTTTGTTCCTGTCTGCATAGGGGGAAAAAAGAAAATAATAATAAACAATCTGAGTCAGCGAGGCAAAGTGTATTGGTCTTCAACACTTGGGCTGTGGCATGACCCCATTAAATATGCAATAATCTATCAGATGTTGGGAAGATGGGTAACTTCCCATACTCCCCTCAATAATCAATCAGAGACTTAAATTTCCCAACTTCCTTCACTTTCTCTCTTCCTGTATATGCTCCTAACCTCTCAGATTCTGAGCCAAGTATTGGTCCCTCAGGGAAGGTATAATTTAATCACTACCAGGTACAAACAACAGCAGTTGATTAGGTGCTGTTGGAAAAATTCAACCTTTGGGTGCCTGCAACTGTGGGACTGGCATCTACACAGGTGACACCACCTGCTCCATTTACTATGTCACAAGCACTGTTAGTTTTACTTTCTAAAATGGGGGGGGGGGGATGAAGAGCGATTAGACAAAATATATTTGTCCCCATGATTTATTCAATATAGCTCCAATAGGTTCCAAGTTTTCTCCCAGGGCTTCAGGGATAATCATCAAAAAGACACTCAGATGATCAAGTCCATATTCTCCATTAAATTACCCATTAATATAGGAGCTCCTAAACTTTTGTAGGTGTCATGATTACCTTTTGCAGTCTAGTGAAATCTATGGAGCCTCTTCTATAATACAAAAGATAAAATACACGAGATTACTAAGGAAACCAATTATATTGAAATACAATTAGCAAAATTTTAAAAATTAATTTCACAGACTTCAAGTTAATTATTTTTCATATGCCTCTCTCTCAAATTAAAACTTTAATATAGCTCTATAATAATATATCACACTATCAGAATTCATGAAAAGGGCTGGGCTAAAGTTAATCCTTGCCCTATGAAAAAACAGTAAAGCAGTGTGAATATTGAGAAAACTTTTAATCTAATTAAAAGAACTGCTTCACAAGCACATTAGCAAGAGCTATTGGCATACAATAAGCAAATGTGCTAGTTATAAATTATTCTTATCTAAAAGAAAAAAAATCATCATTTTCCCTAGCATACTCATGTGTCCTTTAGATCATCTCCTAGGTATTGTCTTGGAGTAAGGGTTAGAAAACTATACCCCAATGATCAAATCCAATCCAATTTGTTTTTTGCTTTTTCAAACTTCCGTAAGGTCCACAATCCTCCTAGCCAACCAGGTTGCCAATCTTGCTATCAGTCCTTAACTGCTCATTCTCCTTCATCCCCTATAACTGATCAGTTGCCAACTCTTATTTCAGCCTCCACATCATCATCGTTCATAACACACCTCTTTTTTCTAGTCACATAGCCAACACCATAATTCAAACACTCATCACCTCTCACCTGGATTTTTTCAATAGCTACTAATTAGTTCCCCTTCCTCAAGTCTCTCACATCTCCAATCCATCAGCCATATAATGGCCAAAGTGATCTCCCTAAAGCCCAGTAACTGCCTGCTCAATAAGCTTCTGATTATCACTATTGTCTCTGCTTTGTGTTTTAGGATCACTTATTTCATCTTTATCTCATCCTTTATCAATTCCCATTTTTATAAGTTTTCTAGCATGCATAACTATGGGTATAATATATACACATATATATATTATGTGTGTATGTATAAAAACATGTTTCCCTAACATTTTCTTTTTTCTTATATACATATGTATGCATTGTATATGTAAAATAAGGAAATTTAGGGGAAACATGATTTTTTTGTACTGGCAATTAAAAAAAAATAAAGACCATTAATACACCGAATAAAGCAGTGGACTTGGTGTCAGAAAGTACTTGTCCTAATCCCTTCTCTGATACTCACCAGCTGTTTGATGCTGGGCAAGTCATTTAGCCTCTCCCAGACTCAGGTTTTTTTTGTTGTTGTAAAATGGGTATCATAATTGTGCTTGCCTTGTAAGGTTTTTAAAGGATCACATGAGACAGTTTATGCAAAATGTTTACCAGTCTTAAAGACTATACAAATGTTAGTTGTCATGGTGGTGTTGTTATTGTTCATGACTGAGGTGAAAAGAAGATCAATAAATTGGCATTCACTCCTCTTTTCCAGACCATCTGCCTCCTTCCTTCTCCACCTGAATTCTTTTCCTTCTTCCTTCATTTGAAGTTGGATATTTTCCTATCCTACTTTGTCGAAAGCAAATTATTTTATTTGCCAGCAAACCTCAAATGTTAGAGTAGAAGGGAACCTTGATGACTATCTAGTTAAATTATCATTTGACAGATGAAGAAACTGAAGTTCAGAGAGACTAAACAATTTGTTCAGGATCATCTCTTGGTAAGAAATGGGGTAAGAAGTACCACAGAAGTTTCTCAACTCTCCATCTACAATGTTTTCTAATATGCCACATAGTTGAAATAGCACTGGTTCTGAGTTCACTTCTATCTCTGACATTCACTAACTAACTAAGAGGCAAGCCCCTTAGCCTCTTTCAGCCTCAGTTTCCCCAGTCTGTCAAATGAGATAATTGGACCATGTGGCCTGTGGGGCCAATCAGCAATCCTATAAGCTCTAGATCTATGATTCTACTATCTTATTACTAAATGCTATTTATTGGTCAATGGCAATGGGTAAACACTGTAGCAGTTATCCCAACCTAAAGAAGCTTTCTGAACCTTTACCACTGCATGGCAATGAAATTTAAAACTCTAACATTATATGTGAAAGAAAAATATATTCCCCAAATAAAATACCTTTCAATTATTTGACAACATCTAGGTTTGAACTATAATTCTGTTTCTTACAATGTGTGATCTTGAGCAAGATCTGGCCTCTGGTTTCAGTTTCTTTATCTGTTCAAAAAAATTCCTTATATTTCCTTCCAACTTTAAATCATTTTGTTTTCAATTTACCTTACCTCTCTTATGTTTACATTTGTGTATATAGTTACATATTGCACCCCCATTAGAATCTCTAACATTTTAATATAAAAGTCCTTTTAATAAGGATTTTTTAATCTTTATTTTTTATTTTACCTTCATTATCAATATTTTCCCCTTTTCTTTGGAGCCTCAGATCTTACCATAATGAATGACTAGCACATAGTAATTGCTTAATAATTTTTTACTGACATGGCTTCATCCTTTGTGTCTCATATAATGTCATACAAAGTCTTTATAGAAATTATTTCGTGAAACTTTCAAGAAGATAACCAGGACAAAAGTAGAGGGATAGGATGGGAGACATAAATTACAAAGAAATTGGTCACTGACTACTGTACCAACGTTGGGTAAATCATTGTTCTCTACTAAAAGGGCATAAGAAGTAAAAAAAAATAGTTAAGGTTGCTAAGGAAATGGTGAATCAGGATCATAGTAGAATATGCCAACATATTCTGCCCATATCTCTATTTTTAAATCCTTCTAGTCCACAGTTTCCCTATCTGTAAAATTGGGAGGCTAGGCTAAATGATCTCAAAGATCTTTTCCATGTCTGAAAGTTTGTGATTCTAAGAATAAACATATCTTGGAAAAGGGAGGAATTGCATAAGTAAATATATTATTCACTAGTCCTCAGCTTTGCTGATCAACCCCCTCTCAAATCTAGTTTAAAGTCTTCCTAATTAGATTAGTCAGCCAGCTTCTGAAAGCAATATTCCTTATCTGCATCTTCTGTGAGGCATTGGTTGCCATAGTTCACATGGAAATGTGTCTCTATTATTTGCTGCCAATGAGTGGGGAGCTCTTGGTACTTAGTTCCACGCTGTTCATATGTATTATTCAGGATGCAGTGATGAGAGTGATATGGTTCAGTTATTCCAGGAAATGGCATTTATGTATAATCCATGGGCTGCTTTTAAAAAATGGACAACACTACCTTTGCAACAAACTATAGACAAACCTTTTCTTCCTGTAATCATTATTCATTGTTTTCTTAATTAAATCTTCACCTTTTCTACCAGCTAAATATCCATTACAAAATGCTATAATCACAGACCAATATTCAGATCACTTAAATTCACTAATTTTATGTAACTTTTAAAAGGATTTTTTTTATTCCTCTTCTCTCTGTGTCACATACACAGAGTTTATTTCTTTGCATTTAACATGGTAGTATCGATATTATCTTTCCATCTGCGTTCCCACTGAATGCCTTTCTGGTCTTCTCAGTATGTTAATTTCTTAATTGATGCTCTTTACTTTCTTCATTCCATTCTCTTTTTTGTACAACTATTACTAACCTTCCCTTCCCATCTCCCAAGTCCTTCTCTCACCAAATAAAATTGTTAACCTGTCATAAAAGTATAATCAAACAAAATGAAAACTCATGATCATGTTTGGAAATTTATGTCTCATTCTCAAGTCCATCCCTACTCACCCCATATTCAATCTATCATGAAATCATAGGCTCTTCTTGGTCATTTTGCCCAGACCTGGTTCTGATCTGTGGCCCAGTAACCTTGCATATAACCTACTCTTTGTTTCTTTATTAATCCCCCTACTTCTGTTTTATTTTCTTTTCCAAGTTATCCCATACAAAGCAATAGAAATACTTACATTGTGTCTGCAGGTGCAATGGAAACAGCCTTCTACCTTAAGTTAGAAGACATAGGTTCGAGTGACATATCTATCACTTACTAACTGGGTGACCTTAGTAACCCATTACATTGGCTCTCAGAGTTCCAATTTTCATCATGTCCATAAGGAAAGGGTCCAATGTCCCTTCCAGTTCTAAAGATTTATGATCATAAAGATTATTTTTATTTCCTTTTTCTAAGTCTTATAATGACTCCAAATTGGTCTTCATATCAAATTTAAACTCCCCAGTCTTGGCTATAAATGTTTTTTTCAAACTGTCCCTTTGAACCAATGACCCTTTTTGCCTCCTGAAGCCATACTACAAACACCCTCTGCCCTGTCAATTCTCTCTGAATTCACAGTTAATTCACAGTTGGGAAGTTACCTCTATCTTCTTGTCTTCCCTTAAAATGAAAGCTATATTCAAGACTTATTTCCTCTCTTCTGAGAAGTCCTACCAGACCAGCAACAAGGATATATAGTCACTTCTGCAACTGCCAGTCTTTTTCATCATCCTTCTCAACACCCTCGGATACCACTTTATATGTCTCTATATGGTTCTTTCTAGATCTTTTTTCTCTGTCTTAGATTTTGAGCTTCTCTAGGACAGAGACACTGAAATGAAAACTGTGTACAATAAGTATGGTGATAGCAGTAGCTCACATTTATATATTACTTTAAAGTCTGAAATGTATTTTACATGTACATTTACAATATTTACATATATTATTTCATTCTATCCACATAACCCTGGAAAGGAGGGACTATTATCATTATTCCCACTTCATCTATGAGGAAACTGAATCAGGTTAAGTAATTTGTTTAAGAAAACACAGCCATTTAGTGTTGTGGGCAAGATTTGAACTCAGATCTTTCTAATACAATCATTATATAGAAGCTGTTTCAGAAAACTGAGCAGTTAAGAAATGGTATAAATATTCTAAGTTAAATAATTTGTTATTTTAAAAGGCAGGACACCACTTAAAAATGACATTTATAAGTCTCATGTAAAAGCCTCAAATTCCTGAATCCTTCTTGTAGGTATATCTCTACAGATATGTCTTTCTAGTCAGTTATGAAATTTGGTTTTGCTTGTTATGACTCCCTAAAACAGTCTGTTTGTTTGTTTTGTACAGGATCAGAGCACTATAAATGAAAAAAAAAAACTTCTTGAGGGATAATGAAATAGCTGATAGTTTTTGGTTTCAATGAAAGCTCAACTGCTTTGTTTCCACTGCACTGGGTACTGAACATGCCCAGATGTTAAAAGGACAACAAAAGACAGCAAAGGCTGAGTGAGAATGAAAGGACAATTAAGATTAGGCATATTG
The DNA here is from genome assembly GCF_027887165.1 of Monodelphis domestica. NCBI lineage: Eukaryota > Metazoa > Chordata > Mammalia > Didelphimorphia > Didelphidae > Monodelphis > Monodelphis domestica. Next base: position 403,761,457 of record NC_077228.1, read on the forward strand.
TTAAAATGTGAGTTTGGAAAAACATGGTGGCAGTTTAGATGCAGGACTCTTCCTCTCCTCACCACCTACTGATACATAATACCTCAAAAAGCCAAAAAAACCCCAACCCAAATTCATATGAACTAAAATACTCTACAGTAGGACACAGAATTGAAGGTACATAGGATTTGGGAATTTCCACAACATAAGGGGATAAAAAAGCTTTCACCAAAATGCAAAGTGATCCACCCTCCCCCACCCTACCTATGGAGACAAAATCAGAGCCAGTATATGCTAGAATCAGTGAGTGGGTGAAGGGCACCTCTGGAGTGAGAGAGGGGCACCTCTGGTCCTTGGCACCAGACCGAGACCACCGAGGACCTAGCCCTGAGAGCAACTAGACCTGATGCCCCATCAGGTTGTGGAGTGCAGACTGTGGGCACTGGCAGGGAGATAGCACAGGGAGGGGGCAACAAACATCAGAAGCTGCAGACTCGAGAGCTGGCCTCAGCCAAAATCCTTGCTCTTTAGTTCCATACACAGAGAGCCTGCCCACCTCACTCAGAATTTTAATTGGAAAGGGAAGGAAAAACCACCACAGTAATGGCAAACAGTGCCCAGGAACAACAAATTCAAGAAAAACAAGAAGAGGAGGTTGACCCTAGAAAAGTTTTACAGAGGAAAAACCCAGACTACAGAGGAAATAGAGGAAGAAATTCAAATAAATGCACCAAATGCACCAAATAAATGCATCAAAAAAGTGGAAATTGTCCACAAGCTCTTGAAGAATTTAAATTGGAGCTTATCAAAAAGATGGAAGCCTTCTGGCAAGAAAAGTGGGAAATAGTTCAAAGAGAAAATAACAGTTTAAAGGATAAGAATTCCCAATTGTAGAAACAGCTGGAAGCCACGAAATGCAGGATAGACCAAACCGAAAAGGAAAACCAGTTCTTAAAGACCAGAAATAGGTAATTGGAAGCCAATGATCTTGCAAAACAGCAAGAATTAATAAAGCAAAGTCAAAAGACTGACAAAATAGAAGAAAATATAAAATATCTCACTGAAAAAGATGATGGATCAAGAAAACAAAACACAAAGAGACAATCTGAGAATCATTGGTCTACCTGAAACCCAGAAATGAATTGAAATCTTGACATTATACTACAACAAATTGTCCAAGAAAACTGCCCTGATATCCTTGAACAAGGGGAAAAATAGACATTGAAAGAGTTCATAGAACACCCTCTACACTAAATCATCAAAAGACAACTCCCAGGAATGTAATTGCCAAATTCAAGAGCTTCCAAGCTAAGGAGAAAATTTTACAGGAAGCCGAAAAAGAGACAATTCAGGTATCAAGGAGCACCAATCAGGATTACACAAAATTGGGCAGCTTCCACACTAAAGGACCCCGAGGCTTGGAATATGATGTTCAGAAAGTCAAGAGAATTGGGTCTTCAACCAAGGATCACCTATCCATCAAAACTGACTATATACTTCCAGGGGAAAGTATGGGCATTCAACAAAATAGAAGATTTCCAAGTATTTGTAAGAAAAGATCACAACTAAGTGGAAAGTTTGATATCCAAACAGAAAATTCAAGAGAAACATGAACAGGTAAATAAGAAAGAGAGGGAAAGGGGGAAAATGTTTTTTAATTCAAACTTTCTTCTTTAAGGGCTTCAATAAGATCAAATTATTTATATTAGTATAAGGGGAAAATGTTATTTGTAATTCTCAAAAATTATATTCACTATTATAGTAATTAGAGGAATCATTCACAGGAAGAGATTGGGGTAGTAAGTGCAAAAGAAAAAAGAAAAAGGGAGAGGGGAATCAAAAAGGGCACCAAGAAATACTTGAAGAAACAAAATAAGTAAGATAATCTTTATCACACAAAGATATAAACAAGAAGGGGAGAGGAAGAATACTCTTATAAGAAGGAGAGGAAGAGAGTGCTAATAGGTAATACTTAAACCTTACTCTAAGTGAAATCAATTCTGAGAGGGAAGATCCATTGGGGTATTGAATTCTATCTTACACTACAGGGAAAGTAAGAAGGGAAAACTAAGGGGGATAGGGGGCAGAGAGTACAAAGAGGGAGGGAAAGAGAGGGGGAATGGAACTTAACAGACCCAGAAAAAACAAGAAGGGAACAAAAAGGGAAGGTGTAGAAAGGGAAGCTTATTATGGGCAAGGATTAGGGAGAGTGCATTAAAGCACAGCACTGGTTTAAAAGGATATAGCAAAAGAAGAAAGGACAGAACTAGGAGAGGATATCAAAATGCTGGGGAATACACAAGTGGCAATAATAACTTTGAAAGTAAATGGGATGAACTCAACCATAAAATGAAAACAAATGGGAGAGTGGATTAGAAATCAAAACCCTACCATATGTTGTTTGCAAAAACACACTTGAGGTGGGGAGACACAGGGTTAGAATTAAAGGTTGGAGCAAAATTTATTGGGCCTCAACTGATAGAAAGAAGGCAGGAGTTGCAATCATGATATCTGACAAAGCCAAAGTAAAAATAGATCTGATTGAAAGGGATAGGGAAGGTAATTATATCCTGACAAAAGTCAGTATAGAAGATGAGGAAATATCAGTAATCAACACGTATGCACCAAATGGTATAGCATCAAAATTTCTAAAGGAGAAACTAGTGGAATTGAAGGAGGAAATAGATAACAAAATTATACTAGTGGGATACCTGAAATTACCATTATCAAATTTAGATCAATCAAATCAAAAAATAAATAAGAAAGAGGTAAGAGATGTGGGTGAAATCTTAGGAAAATTCAAATTAATAGATACATGGAGAAAAATAAATAGGGAAAAAAAGGAATACACCTTCTTTTCAGCAGTTCATGGTGCATTTACAAAGACTGGCCATGTACTAGGGCATAAAAAATTGGCAAACAAATGCAGAAAAGCAGGAACCATAAAGGCAAACTTTTCAGATCATGGTGCAATAAAAATAATCAGTAAGGGCACATGGATAGGAAAATCAAAAAGTAATTGGAAATTAAATGATATGATTCTCCAAAATTGGTTAGAGAGAAAACAAATCATAGAAACAATCAATAATTTCATTGAAGAAAATGACAATAAAAAGACATCCTTCCAAAATCTATGGGATTCAGCCAAAGGAGTAATCAGGGGGAAATTTACATCCCTGAGTTCATATATTAACAAATTTGGGAGGGCAGTGGTCAATGAATTAGACATGGAAATAAAAAACTTTGAAAGCGAACAAATCAAAAATCCCCAGATCAAAACTAAATTAGAGATAATAAAAATTAAGGGAGAAATTAATAAAATCAAAAGTGAAAGAATTATTGAACTAATAAATAAGACTAGAAGCTAGTATTTTCATAAAACAAACAAAATAGACAAAGTACTGGTCAATCTAATAAAAAAAAGGAAAGGAGATTAACAAATGAATAGTATCATAGATGAAAAGGGAGATGTCACCACCAATGAAGAGGAAATTAAAGCAATCATTAAAAACTATTTTGCCCAATTATATGGCAATAAATATACCAATCTAGGCAATATGGATGAATATTTACAAAAATATAAATTACCTAGACTAACAGAAGAAGACATAGAATTCTTAAATAATCCCATATCAGAAAAAGAAATCCAACAGGCCATCAAAGAACTCCCTAAGAAAAAATCCCCAGGGCCTGATGGATTCACAAGTGAATTCTATCAAACATTCAAAGAACAGTTAATCCCAATACCATACAAACTATTTGACATAATAAGAAAAAAGGGAGTTCTACCAAAAACCTTTTATGACACAAATATAGTACTGATTCCAAAGCCAGGCAGGTCAAAAACAGAAAGAAAACTATAGACCAATCTCCTTAATGAATATAGATGCAAAAATAGTAAATATGATACTAGCAAAAAGACTCCAGCAAGTGATCAGGAGGGTTATTCACTATGATCAGGTGGGATTTATACCAGGAATGCAAGGATGGTTCAATATTAGGGAAAAGATGCACATAATTGACCATATCAACAAGCAAACCAACAAAAATCATATGATTATTTCAATAGTTGCAGAATAAGCCCTTCGCAAACAAAATGCAACACTCATTCCTCCTGAAAACACTAGAAAGTATAGGAATAGAAGAGCCTTTCCTAAAAATAATAAGCAGTATTTATCTAAAACCATCAGCAATTATCATCTGCAATGAGGATAAACTAGATGCATCCCCAATAAGATCAGGAGTGAAACAAGGATTCCCATTATCACCTTTATTATTTAACATTATACTAGAAACACTAGCAGTAGCAATTAGAGAAGAAAAAGAAATTGAAGGTATTAAAATTGGCAATGAGGAGACCAAACTATCACTTTTTGTGGATTATATGATGGCCTACTTAAAGAAACCTAGAGAATCAACTAAAACACTAGTGGAAATAATATACAACTTTAGCAAAGTTTCAGGATACAAAATAAAACCACATAAGTCATCAGTATTTTTATATATTTCCAACAGCTCAGTAGCAAGAATTAGAAAGAGAAATTCCATTTAAAATAACCCTAGACAACATAAAATACTTAGGAATCTATCTGCTGAGACAAACACAGGAACTATAGGAACACAACTACAAAACACTTTACACTCAATTAAAACTAGATCTAAACAATTTCAAAAAAACATTAACTGCCCATGAGTAGGACGAGTTAACATAATAAAAATGACCAGACTACTCAATCTTATTTATTTATTTAGTGACATACCCAATCAACTACCAAAAAATGTTTTTACTGAATTAGAAAAAATCATAACAAAGTTCATTTGGAATAATAAAAGATCAAGGATATTCAGGGAAATAATGAAAAAAAAATGCAAAGGAAAGTGGCCTAGCAGTACCAGAACTTAAACTATATTACAAAGCAGTGGTCATCAAAACAATATGATACTGGCTAAGAGATAGAAAGGAGGATCAGTGGAATAGACTTGGGGTAAGTGACCTCAGCAAACAAGCCCAACGATTCTAGCTTTTGGGACAAAAATTCACTATTTGATAAAAACTGATGGGAAAATTGAAAGACTGTGTGGGAGACATGAGGTTTGGATCAACACCTCACACTCGACACCAAGATAAACTCAGAATGAGTGAATGACTTGAATATAAAGAAGGAAACATAATTAAATTATGTGAACACAGAATAGTATACAAGTCAGACCTTTGGGAAATGATAGATTTAAAACCATTCAAGACTTATAAAAAGTCACAAAATGTAAAATAAATAATTTTGATTACATCAAATTAAAAAGTTTTTGTACAAACAAAACCAATGTAAGCAAAACTAGACAGGAAGTAAAAAATTGTGAAATAATCCTCATAACAAAAACCTCTGGAAAAGGTCTAATTACTCAAATTTACAAAAAACTAAATCAATTGTACAAAAATATCAAGCCATTCTCCAATTGATAAATGGGCAAGGGACATGAATAGACAATTTTCAGTCATAGAAATCAAAACTATTAATAAGCACATGAAAAAGTTTTCTAAATCTCTAATAATCAGAGGGATTCAAATCAAAACAACTCTAAGGTATCACCTCAAACCTAGAAGATTGGCTAACATGACAACAATGGAAAGAAATGAAAGCTGGAGGGCATGTGGTAAAGTCAGGATATTAATTCATTGCTGGTGGAGTTATGAATTGATCCAACCATTTTGGAGGGCAATTTGGAACTATGCCCAAAAGGTGCTAAAAGACTGTCTCCCCTTTTATCCAGCCATAGCATTGCTGGGTTTGTACCCCCAAAGATATAATAAAGAAAAATGTATATATACAGGAATATTTATAGCTCCACTCTTTGTGGTGGCAAAAATTGGGAAATAAGGGGATGCCCTTCAATTGGCGAATGGCTGAACAAATTGTGGTATCTGTTGGTGATGGAATACTACTGTGCTCAAAGGAATAATAAACTAGAGAAATTCCACATGAACTGGAACGACCTACAGGAATTTTGATGCAGAGTGAAAGGAGCAGAACCTGGAGAACTTTATACACAGAGACTGATACCCCTTCCTCTCATACAACAAAAGGGATAAAGAAATCATAATTAGAAGGATAATCTGAAACAAGATCAATTTGATAATTCTGTGTTTTGATAGCATTCCTTGACATCTTATATAGGTGGGGTCCTTCTCTCTGACACTGATTTTCCAACTAGACTTTTGGATCATTTAGACCTATGAGAGATCTTATGCCAGGACAAAACCACTAATAATTAACCCATTTGGTATAGCTGAATTAATTTTCATGGCAACTAGCCATGTGAGTATCTGGAAACATTGGAATAATGAGGGCCAAAAGGCCCTCAAAGAGTCCTTCTATGAGGAGCTGAAGTGGGGACAATCATAAAAAGAAATGTGCTTTTACTAAACACCAAGGTTTCTTGAAGCAACCATTAACTTAGCACAGAAACTACTCTAGCAGAAAGGACAATCTGATTGGTGTCTAAAATGAATGTAATTACTCTTCTTTAAAAAATAAAAACCCAGCTCCCGGCTTCTAGGGACAGGCAACTTTTTTTTCTTTTTTTTTTTAATATATTTTATTTGATCATTTCCAAGCATTATTCGTTAAAGACATAGATCATTTTCTTTTCCTCCCCCCCACCCCCCATAGCCGACGCGTAAGTACACTGGGCATTAGATGTTTTCTTGATTTGAACCCATTGCTTTGTTGATAGTATTTGCATTAGAGTGTTCATTTAAAGTCTATCCTCTGTCATGTCCCCTCAACCTCTGTATTCAGGCAGTTGCTTTTTCTCGGTGTTTCCACTCCCATAGTTTATCCTTTGCTTATGAATGGTGTTTTTTTTCTCCTGGATCCCTGAAAGTTGTTCAGGGACATTACACCGCCCCTAATGGAGAAGTCCATTACGTTCGATTATACTACAGTGTATTAGTCTCTGTGTACAATGTTCTCCTGGTTCTGCTCCTCTCGCTCTGCATCACTTCCTGGAGGTTGTTCCAGTCTCCATGGAACTTCTCCACTTTATTATTCCTTTGAGCACAATAGTATTCCATCACCAACATATACCACAGTTTGTTCAGCCATTCCCCAATTGATGGGCATCCCCTCGTTTTCCAGTTTTGGGCCACCACAAAGAGCGCAGCTATGAATATTTTTGTACAAGTCTTTGTGTCCATTATCTCTTTGGGGTACAGACCCAGCAGTGCTATGGCTGGGTCAAAGGGTAGATATTCTTTTGTCGCCCTTTGGGCATAGTTCCAAATTGCCCTCCAGAATGGTTGGATCAGTTCACAACTCCACCAGCAATGAATTAATGTCCCTACTTTGCCACATCCCCTCCAGCATTCATTACTTTCCTTTGCTGTTATGTTAGCCAATCTGCTAGGTGTGAGGTGATACCTCAGAGTTGTTTTGATTTGCATCTCTCTGATTATAAGAGATTTAGAACACTTCTTCATGTGCTTGTTAATGGTTTTGATTTCTTTATCTGAGAACTGCCTATCCATTTCCCTTGCCCATTTATCAATTGGAGAATGGCTTGATTTTTTGTACAATTGATTTAGCTCATTATAAATATGAGTAATTAAACCTTTGTCAGAGGTTTCTATGAAGATTTTTTCCCAATTTGTTGTTTCCCTTCTGATTTTAGTTATATTGGTTTTGTTTGTACAAAAGCTTTTTAGTTTGATGTAGTCAAAATTATTTATTTTACATTTTGTGATTCTTTCTATATCTTGCTTGGTTTTAAAGCCTTTCCCCTCCCAAAGGTCTGACATGTATACTATTCTGTGTTTACCCAATTTACTTATGATTTCCTTCTTTATGTTTAAGTCACTCACCCATTTTGAATTTATCTTGGTGTAGGGTGTGAGGTGTTGATCTATTCCTAGTCTCTCCCACACTGTCTTCCAATTTTCCCAGCAGTTTTTATTGAATAGTGGATTTTTGTCCCAAAAGCTGGGATCTTTGGGTTTATCGTATACTGTCTTGCTGAGGTCGTTTTCCCCCAGTCTATTCCACTGATCTTCCTTTCTGTTTCTTAGCCAGTACCAAATTGTTTTGATGACTGCTGCTTTGTAATATAGTTTGAGGTCTGGGTCTGCAAGGCCCCCATCATATGTGTTTTTTTTCATTATTTCCCTGGATATCCTTGATCTTTTGTTCTTCCAAATGAACTTTGTTATGTTTTTTTCTAAATCAGTGAAGAAGTATTTTGGTAGTTCAATGGGTATGGCACTAAATAGATAAATAAGTTTGGGTAGGATGGTCATTTTTATTATATTGGCTCGTCCTATCCATGAGCAGTTAATGTTTTTCCAATTGTTCAAGTCTAGTTTTAGTTGTGTGGCGAGTGTTTTGTAGTTGTGTTCATATAGTTCCTGTGTTTGTCTTGGGAGATAGATTCCTAGGTATTTTATTTTGTCTAAGGTGATTTTGAATGGGATTTCTCTTTCTAGTTCTTGCTGCTGAGCTGTGTTGGAGATATATAGAAAAGCTGATGATTTATGTGGGTTTATTTTGTATCCTGCAACTTTGCTAAAGTTGTTGATTATTTCAATTAGCTTTTTGGTTGAATCTCTAGGATTCTTTAAGTAGACCATCATGTCATCCGCAAAGAGTGATAACTTGGTCTCCTCCTTGCCTATTCTGATGCCTTCAATTTCTTTATCTTCTCTAATTGCTACTGCTAGTGTTTCTAGTACAATGTCAAATAGTAGAGGTGATAATGGGCATCCTTGTTTCACTCCTGATCTTATTGGGAATGCATCTAGTTTATCCCCATTGCAGATGATATTAGCTGTTGGTTTTAGATATATACTGTTTATTATTTTTAGGAATGACCCTTCTATTCCTATGCTTTCTAGTGTTTTTAATAGGAATGGGTGTTGTATTTTATCAAAGGCTTTTTCTGCATCTATTGAGATAATCATGTGGTTCTTGCTAGTTTGCTTGTTGATGTGGTCAATTATGTGGATGGTTTTCCTAATGTTGAACCAGCCCTGCATCCCTGGTATGAATCCTACTTGATCATGGTGAATGATCCTTCTGATCACTTGCTGGAGTCTTTTTGCTAGTATCCTATTTAAAATTTTTGCATCTATATTCATTAGGGAGATTGGTCTATAGTTTTCTTTCTCTGTTTTTGACCTGCCTGGTTTTGGAATCAGTACCATGTTTGTGTTGTAAAAGGAGTTTGGTAGAACTCCCTCTTTGCTTATTATGTCAAATAGTTTGTATAGTATTGGGGTTAACTGTTCTCTGAATGTTTGATAGAATTCACAGGTGAATCCATCAGGCCCTGGGGATTTTTTCTTAGGAAGTTCTTTGATGGCTTGATGGATTTCAATTTCTGATATGGGATTATTTAAGAATTCTATTTCCTCTTCTGTTAGTCTAGGCAGTTTGTATTTTTGTATATATTCATCCATTTCTCCTAAATTGGTGTATTTATTGCCATATAATTGGGCAAAGTAATTTCTAATGATTGCCTTAATTTCCTCCTCATTGGAGGTGCTGTCCCCCTTTTCATCTTTAATGCTGTGAATTTGCTTTTCTTCCTTCCTTTTTTTAATTAGATTGACCAGTACTTTGTCTATTTTGTTTGTTTTTTCAAAGTACCAGCTTCTTGTCTTATTTATTAAATCAATAGTTCTATCACTTTCGATTTTATTAATTTCTCCCTTAATTTTTAGGATTTCTAATTTGGTTTTCTGCTGGGGGTTTTTAATTTGATCGCTTTCGAGTTTTTTCAATTGCATTTCCAATTGATTGATCTCTGCTCTCCCTTGTTTGTTAATATGAGCTTTCAGGGATATGAATTTGCCTCTGATTACCGCTTTGGCTGCATCCCAAAAGGTTTGAAAGGATGTTTCGCCATTGTCATTTTCCTTGATGAAATTATTAATTGTTTCTATGATTTCTTCTTTAGCTAAACGGTTTTGGAGTATCATATTGTTTAATTTCCAATTGGTTTTAGATTTGGTTTTCCATGTACCATTACTAATCATTATTTTTATTGCCTTGTGATCTGAGAAGGCTGCATTCATTATTTCTGCTTTTTTGCATTTGTGTGCTATGTTTCTGTGACCTAATGTATGGTCAATTTTTGTGAATGTGCCATGTGGTGCTGAGAAGAAGGTGTATTCCTTTTTATCCCTATTTATTTTTCTCCATATGTCTATTAATTCTAATTTTTCTAAGATTTCATTCACTTCTTTTACCTCTTTCTTATTTATTTTTTGATTTGATTTATCTAAATTTGATAATGGTTGGTTTAAGTCTCCCACTAGTATGGTTTTATTGTCTATTTCTTCCTTCAATTCTCCTAGTTTCTCCATTAGAAATTTGGGTGCTATATTATTTGGTGCATACATGTTGATTAATGATATTTCCTCATTGTCTAGAGTCCCTTTTAACAAAATATAATTACCTTCCCTATCCCTTTTGATCAGGTCTATTTTTGCATTGGCTTTATCAGATATCATGATTACCACTCCTGCCTTCTTTCTATCAGTTGAGGCCCAGAAGGTCTTACTCCATCCTTTAATTCTGACCTTGTGGGTGTCAACCCGCCTCATGTGTGTTTCTTGAAGACAACATATGGTAGGGTTTTGGATTCTAATCCATTCAGCTATTCGTCTACGTTTTATGGGTGAGTTCATCCCATTCACGTTCAAAGTTATGATTGTCATTTGTGGACTCCCTGGCATTTTGATTGCCTTCCCTAATTCTAACCTTTTCTTCTTTGGCTCTACCTTTTAGTCCAGTGATTTACTTTGAATCAGTCCCCCTTGTCCCCTCCCTTGATGTTTCCCTTTTTAGTCCCTCCCTTTTTGTTCCCTCCCCCTCCCCCCTCTCTTTCCCTCCCTTTTTGTTCTCCCTCTCCCCCTCCCCCCCTTGGTTTTCCCTTCTCCTTACCCTTGTTGGGTAAGATAGAATTCAAGATCCCAATGGATCTGGATGTTTTTCCCTCTCAGAGTTGATTTCCCTGAGATTGAGGTTTAAGTAAACCCCCCCCTCTCTTCCTCTCCTTCTTATAGGAGTTTTCTTCCCCTCCCCTTCCCCTGTGAATCTTTGTGTGAGAACCATTATTCTATTTGGTCTTTCTTTACCCCCTATTTATACATTACATTTTCCCCACATATTAGTATACATAGGTTGATATAAATGTAGTCCTTATAGAAGAGAGTTTGAGTAAAAGAAGATAACATTTTTCCCCTTTCCTTAATATTTACCTTTTCAGGTATTCCTTGCTCTTTGATTTTCGGTATCAAACTTTCCACAGAGCTCTGGTCTTTTCTTTGCAAAAAGTTGGAAGTCTTCTATTTTGTTGAATGCCCATACTTTCCCTTGGAAGTATATAGTCAGTTTTGCTGGGTAGCTGATTCTTGGTTGGAGACCCAGCTCTCTTGCCTTTCTGAAGATCATGTTCCATGCCTTACGATCATTCAGAGTAGAAGTTGCAAGGTCTTGTGTGACCCTGATTGGCATTCCTTTATATCTAAATTGTCTTTTTCTGGCTTCCTGTAGGATTTTTTCTTTTGTTTGATAGCTTTGGAATTTGGCAATTACATTCCTGGGAGTTGTCTTTTGGGGGTTTAGTGTAGAAGGTGTTCTGTGAGCTCTGTCAGTGGCTGTATTGCCCCCTTGTTCTAGAATCTCTGGGCAATTTTCTTTGATTATATCTTGTATCACCATGTCCAGTTTGGTGTTTATTTCTGGCTTTTCTGGGAGTCCAATTATTCTTAAATTTTCTCTTCTCCCCCTGTTTTCCAGATCTATCACCTTGTCGGTGAGATATTTTATGTTCTCTTCTAATTTCTTGGTGTTTTGGCTTTGCTTTATTAGTTCTTGCTTTAAAGCCTGGTTTTCTTTTACAGTTTGGTCAAACTGGTTTTGTAGATGCGTGAATTTCTTTTGCATCATTTCCCACTTTTCCTCCCAGAGGGCTTCCATCTTTTTGGTCCTTTCTGATTCAAATTCTTCATGGGTTTGTGGAGAGTTTCTATTTCCTTTGGAAGATTTTGGAGAATTTTCTTGTATATCTTCTTCTATCTGCTCTGTATTTTGTATTTTGGCTCCATAGAATGTGTCCAGAGTCGCCCCTTTCTTCTTATTTTTCTTGGTATTTTGGGGCTTCTGTGCTTCTGTGGAGTTTGTCATCTCTGAACGTGGAGGATTGGCTTTTCTTGTCTTTGTCTGGTGATCAGAGGCTTTAGTCCTGGGCGGATGTTGGTTCTATGAGCGTTCCCTGGGTTAAACTGAATATGCCTCACTGGTACTGGAATGGAAGGGTCGGACCACGAGGCCACACTCTCCCCCTGGCTCGATTTCCGGAAGTTGCCTTCAGAATCCCTGGCCGTGAGGCTGTTTCGTCGGCCTGTGGGGGGATGGGCTGCCGCTTCCCCAAGCTCCGAGAGCACAGACTTTCACTGAGACTTGGATAGCAGCATCCAGCCCGTGAGGCTGTCTTGCCCGCCCTGAGGGTTGCTGTTGTTTTGACCAGCTCTCTGCAGCGGAGGCCCCAGGCAGTAACTTTCACCTGGACCAACAGGCTCTTTGCAGCGGAGGCCCCAGGCAGTAACTTTCACCCGGACCAACAGGCTCTTTGACCGACCGGCTCTTTGCAGCGGAAGCCCCAGGCAGTAACTTTCACCCGGACTGGGACTTGGGTAGAAGACCCTGAGGGTTGTTGTTCCTCAGACCCTGCTCTCTGAGCCCGGCGCGGCTGCCGCTTCCGGGAGCCTTGGACTCTGCGCTCCTACCCCTGAGGTCCGAGGGATCTCGGGTTCTGGCTTTTAAGGGGAGCCGTACCTTTTGAACCGGGTCCAGGTCCAGGAGGAGGGTTCCCAGGGTCTGTGCTGTTGATCGTTTTGAATTTCGGCGCCTTAGGAGCTTCTAGTTTGAGATCGGTCGGGAAGGGTTTTCCGGAGATCTGAACTTCAGCTTTCTCTAAGCCGCCATCTTAACCGGAAGCCGACAGGCAACTTTCTAACTAACCAATAAATGTAGGTTGCATGTGCTTTCCTATTTTGTATTTTCTTTATTTCTTAATCTTTAATAAACCTCTAAAAATATAATTCTTTTAGTAGAGAAACTAAATTTTAATATAATAGTATGGCGAACCACATGGGTTGTGATGAAATACCCTCAATCTTTTTAAGTTTCCTAAATCTTTACTAAGTTCAGCTTTTAATTGCTAGTGCCTAGATAGTGATTTTTTTAAGCCAAGTTGCTCCAAGAATTTTCAGAAAAGACTCTTGATATGGACCTATTTGATTCAATTCTCTCCTGCTCCTGCTGCCTGTCCTGGCCTCTCTCTAGCTCACCTGGCCCAGCTGATCACCCAGGCTGCTGGTAGCAGACCTAATTTCTTCAGGATCAAAAAACCAGCTGGTAAAAAATGGGGATGATTTTTCTTTAGGCTACAGTTAGCCTCCACATGGACTGGGGGCAGGGGATAGCAGAGGGGGAGAAAGAAAAGAAGGAAGAGGCATTTCCAAACAGGAACTTACAAGCATGGGGAATTTAAAAGGATATGTTTTGATTTATCTCACCTGAATGCCAGGGGGAAAATTCAGCTCCCTGCAACTCTTTAGCCAAATTTGAGATTCCTAAAATCCACTCTTACTATGGGGAAGCAGTTCAGGGGATCAGTGAATTGAGAGTTAGGCCTAGAAACGGGAAGTCTTTGGTTGAAATCTGGCCTCAGACACTTCCTGGTGGTGTGGCTCTGGACAGGTCACTTAACCCCCATTGCCTTCCTGTTACCAATCTTCTGCCTTCTGACAGTAGGTATCAAAATGTATAAAAAACCCAAGGAACTTTAAAGGGACTGGAGGTTATATTTTTAAAGCATTTCAGACTCCGTGTTTTATAAAAATCTTTGTATTCTATTGCATTTTGCTGATTGCTTTGTTTAAGGTTTAACTTTGTGATTTTAAGTTCATATATTACATTGCATTCAATACTATTCTGTTACACTGGATCATTTTAATGTACTGGGTTTTAACTACTGTTAAATTTTGTTGCTTTTCCCCTATAACCATACTGAGCAAACATCATTGAGTAGGCCCATATAAAAACAGCTTTTCTACATTTGACTTTGTAAATTGTCACATAGAGGATAGATGGATTCCATCAGAAAATTGCTCTAACAACCTTTGGAAAATTTAATGAGTTAAAAATCTCAAATTGATTTTAGAGTTCTTTAGACATGATTTTTAGAATTTTTTTTTCTTAATCTTTAGTCATTTTGCCTGCCCCTAACACTAGGTAAGGACCATTTTAGTAGCTGAAGTGAAATACAATTATAAATCCCAACTCCCACATTTATAAGAATGTGAATGGAAGTTGGGAAATTAATCCCAGGGCATGTATCCCTAGAAGTCTTTCAAAGAAAAAGAAAGGGAGCATCTCTCATTTATACTCTTCAGCTCATTTTACTTCCTCCAGAATGATATCTAGATATATTGATGATGTTCTAGACCCAAAATAAGTTTTACTTTGTTTAAAAATATGTGAACCAAGGTTGAAAGATTTGCTACATTTGTAAAAATGTGACAAATATCCATCAATTTATAGGCTTTTAAAAATACCAAATGGCAGCTTATGTAAAAAAATGATAGTATGTTTGTTTACTATTGTAATTAACTGGGCTATTGAGAATTTGGGGGATAATATTTGTAATACTGTTCTTTATAATTGAAAAAATGTTACCTTGTAAAATTTATTTGCTTGTACTCACAGTGGATCATGGCCAGATATGAAGAGGAAATAGATCCCATTTTTGGTGAGAAAGCCTTGTATTCTATATTTTCTTAGCTGACATAGTTTGTCAATGATTATAAGCCACATTTTATTTTTTAAATTCTTTTATTATATTTTTCTTGTATGTGCAATATACTATTTCAGTATTTTTCTCTCCTTTTTTTGGAGCACATGTCACCAGTATTAAAGTTTTCTTTAACCTTTTTGATTTTGCAATAATATAAGTTTAAAATACATTTGCTATAATGTCAATGCATGCCCGGAAATTTTGAGACTATAAAAATGATGCCACTAATTGTTTAGCAAAATTATGGGACTTTGCTTAATGATTCTATCTTATTCCAGGACAATATATACAAAAAGATAACATTGATGAACTTGTTGATTGATGAACTTCTAAGCCAATACAAAGGATTTGAACCTAGTGTGAAGATACCAGGTTGCAACACTTGACATATGTTAAGACATAGGCCTTCCTTGTATCCACACTCACTCTGAAAATACTTACAGATGAGTATCACAAACTTGGCTCCTACTTGGCTCCTATAATCTGGTCCCTTTTCTGTCTTTCATAGTGTGGCAAGCTTTCTATAGTCCTGGCTACTGACTGGGTAAATGCATCATTGCTTAGATCATTTTAATTGGGCCCTGATTCAAGGACCTGTTATAGATTTACTTTTCCTTCATTTGGAATTTTTACACATAAGACTTTGATAGTCTATATTTTCATCCAGAAATTTTCTTTTTTATTTGGATTTTCTGATGTCTTTTTAAATTCTCTTACCAATTGATTCATATACCTCATAACTCAGCCATACATCCCTAAGTCATCCTGTATTTTTCAATCACCCTTTTCATGGGGAAATGTAAGAAATATTATTATTTTAAATTGCAAAGTTTAAATTCCTTTTGAGAAGAATTTTAGGTTAAAAAAGATGCTACCTCTCCAAATCCAGAAACTGGACTGTTTGGAGAAGACACCATGAAGATGCCTCCAGACCACAAGCTGCACAAGAAGATCAAGAATGAACTTTGGGTGTGGTTGATTGAACATTTATTTGTATGTATACTTTCATGCCAAAGGGGACTGCCCCCTAACTGGCTTTTTGTCAATGCATCCAGCAATTATTGCTTTTGTTCTTTTTTCCTCTTATCCTCAAATTATTGTAATCTTTAAGTTGATTATGTTTTCATGATCCTTTTGGGGAAAACTTTTCCCAAATGATCAAATGAGGGATGTAAAAATGGAGATTTGAACTCCGGACTTCAATCCACAAAAGTCCTTGGCAATTCCCAGAATCCAACCTGAATTCTGACCTGGGCTGAGAACAGAAATTGTATTTAAGCTGACTCTCCACCTACTTCTGGTCTCTTGGCTTCCACTTCTAGGGACAGGCAGCTCTCTACCTAGCCAGAAAAATGTAGATTGCACGTGCTTTTTTATTTTTTATTTTCTTTATTTTTTAATCTTTAATAAACTGCTAAAAATATAAAAACAAAAAAACAAAAACCTGTACCTCTGTCTTAGAATTATTACTGTGTATTGGTTCCAAGGCAGAATAATGGTAAAGACTTAGCAATGGGGGGTTAAGTGATTTGCCCAGGGTTACACAGCTAAGAAGTTTCTGAAGTCAGATTTGGACACAGGACCTCCTGTCTTTAGGTCTGGCTTTCTATTTATTCACTGAGACACCTAGCTGTAGTTACTCTTCTAATTATAGAATTTTAGAGCCAGTAGAGATCTCAGAAGTCATCTAATTCAAATCCTTCATTTTGCAGATAGGGAACTGAGCCCCAGTGAAGTGACCTGTCCCCTGGTCACAGAAGTAGGCATTTAATGAGTGAGGACCAGAACCAAAATCTTTTGTCTCACTTTGTTCTATGACTGTCTTTCCCTTCTTTGTATCCCTTTCTGTCTCTGTCTGTCTTTTTTTCTCCTATATTTTTTGTCTCTACCTTGGCTCTCTCTTTCCATCTCTTTTTCTCTTTCTCTCTTCAAGAAGAATTTCAAATGAATAATCTGCAGTCATAATCAAAGAACAGATATCATGGATGTTCATTGACAAAGACAATATTGGTTCTCCTTTTTTAGGCACATACACAGATAAAAATATATTGGCTTCTGATTTTCATTTGAGAAGTTTCTTTAACCTTTACCTTCCCCTGGTGTCAGCTCCCTAGTCTGTCATCGCCAAATATTTTTAGAGTATACAAGTGAAATTACTCTACCCTTTAATCCTTTTTATCCTCTTCATTGGCCTGCAAATTTCCAGACTGGCCACAAATCAATATTGTGGGGTAGACTGATACTGATCAGCATTTCAAGAACTCTCTCAGGTTGATTAACTCACTGATCAGCTGATAAGTTCATCTGCTCAGTAATCTAAGGCTCAGCATGTTTTCTCTCTCTGGGGGCTCTTCATTGATTCAGTAACTTTAGTATTTTACATTTTCTATTGTATAGTCCTTGATATACTCATTCTTGCCAGTGAGGAGAGACTAGGTTCTGGGAGCTTTGGAAGGTCCATTAAGACACAATGGCTCATGCTGAAAAGAATGAAACCTAGAGGGAACAGCAATATTCAGGATTTTAATTCCAAAGAATATGAATGGAATGAAAAGACTCATCAGGTTTGAATCCTACTGGCCTTCAATCACTTGATTAATTTAATCTGTGATACTGTTCAGGCCCTTTATCCAGAGGAGGAGAGCCAAACTGAACCAGACAGACCACAACAGTGAGTTCAGGACTTGACTCCAAAGGAATCTGCCCAACTTCTGTGCTTGGCACAAGCAAGACTTTCTAAACTTTGGAATAATGTTAACTAGTGAATATTTTTGTAGAATGACTTTTTAAAAAAAAACTGTTTTCTGTAATGACAAGGCTATGCAAAAAATTCACTGGATGAAAATGATCAAATACTGTCAGCTCAACTCACTGCAGCTCATTTTCAGTGAGATGCAATGTAGCTTGAATGCAGAAGAGCTGGCTGTGTTTCACTCACGGCATCAACAACCCTTAGAGAACCACATTTTATAATATTTTGTGGTCTTACATTCTCAATGAAAAGATATAGCCTTAGTCTAACTCAAAAGTATTAATTCACTCAGTATCATGTTACCTAAGGGAAAACAACAACTCTTGCTTGGTGTATGTTTCATGTTTCCATTAAAAACTATTTAGTGTTTATCACAGAAATGAACTACTTCTGAATATTTTTCTTTAGGGAACCAAGGGGAAACAGTAGAATTTAGGAGTTCTGATTCCTAAGTAGACAATAGCAAGCATAGTAATAATATAATGGGATTTTGTCCCATGAAGATTCCTATCAAGACTATATCCAAAATGGAGAAATGTGTCTATTTTGTTTGGTTGTTTCAAGCATGTATAACTCTTTAAAATCTCATTTGGGGTTTTCTTGGCAAATATACTGGGTTGGTTTGCCATTTCCTTCTCCAATTCACTTTACAGATAAGGAAACTTAGGTGAAAAAGGTTAAGTGACTTTCCCAAGGTCACATAGCTACTAAGTGTCTGAGGCCAGATTTGAACTCATGAAAATGAATCTTTCTGTCTTCAGGCTTGGCACTTCTTCCACTATACCAACTATTTGCCTGTATATTTCATGTTTATGCCACTTTTATTTCTTATCTTCAGTTAGTACTCTTCCACTGGCCCAGACTGACAGCTCTCTGGGGTAACTTATACCCAAGGATTCTGAAAGGGACTGGTTACTTATCCTCCAGAGGTTATAATTGTAAGGGGGGAAATTGGGTTAATTTTAAAAGGGTTGGACTTCATTATTTAAGAGTATGGTCACCAGGAATTTAATTAATTCCAAAGAGATTTTATTTACAATTTATTTATAAAATGTAGAAAGAGTGAAGGAAGAAATCAGAGAGCAGATAAGGTAAGATATGTAGCCCAAGTACTAAGAAATTTACTACAGGCCCTTGGGAAGGGAGAGTTAGTTTTTCACCTGAGGAGCCTCTGCCCTTGTAGCTGAAGCCCTGGGGATGCAGGGAATCTCTCTCAAGAACATAAATCTCTCCTGAGGCTTAGTCTCTTCTGAATATACAGCAGTTAAGAGTTAGCTTTTCACTCACCATGTGTCAGTCTAAAGGAACAGGGTCTCAGGTCCAGTCAGCAGATCCTTCTGCCCCTCTTTAGCAGTCTCCACTTGAAAGCATGAAGAATTGAACTTCTTTCAGGAAGTTGTCACTCCCTTTTAAAAACATCTTTTCTTGTATCACTTCCTGTGTCTTCCCCTAATACTATGTCTACCAATCACAGTTGACTCTCTGCTCTAGGACTGCCCAGAAGGCAGTCAGTCAATTCTGATTCATCACCCACTATTGCACATGTGGGTCATTGACCTCTTGCACTCAAGTGTGAATTGGGTGTTTGCACCTTTAGTGATTAAATCTAAAATGGGCAGATTTTCATACTCAACTTTTAGGTAGGGTATTCACACTTTTGGGTATTAAAATCTAAAAATGGGCCTGGGTTACAGTTTAAATCTTGACAATCAGGGGAGAATTAATTAGTTTCATTTTCACAATCAGGGGAGAGTTATATTTAATCTTCACATTATACTCCTATTTTGGACTGTCCTCTGTATGATAGCTCCCACTCTATGCTCATCCCTCCTTTAATTACTTTTTTCCAAGGTGAACTTTTCCTGGGTATTACTGTTTTAAGGGTAGGACTCACTTAGTAAGGTTCCTTGGGAATAAATTTAATGAGGGCTAGCTCTAAATATTAGATCTTAAAGCTGGAAATTCAACCCCTTCTTTTATTCTCAGCCATTCATAATGAATCAAGGGTCTAGAATATCATATTGAATTTGTATATGTACTTTATTAGCCTATACAGTTCTACCTATCAGCCATGGAGAACAAGCATGAAGTATGCCATGGCTAGAATTTCCCTTTCTCTCCCAAAATGCAGACTTTCATACTCACAAAAACTCAGCCTTCTGCCTGTCTTCAGACACTCAAAAACATCATTCATTTGTTACCCCTCCTGAAATATTACCCCAACTCTGGTCCATAATGCCATGCCTCTGTTGTTGCTTACCCTGATACTAATATAATTGATATGGTCTTGTTGAATTTTTGAAGATTAACTTCTGTCATTCTGTTCTTCTTGTGTTTATAATATTTCTTTGCCTTGTTATTCTGATTTGGACTGTGATAGTTTGGCCATCACTATCACCTCATAAGTGTCTCCTTTTTGGGTTAGCCCCCTCTATCCTTTCTGTCCTTGAGAAAACTAATGAGTCTGTTTTCCTATGTGATGTCACAGGAATTAGATGACTTATTTATTGGGTGGAGAGGCATCATGCAGGAAACAACTCAGATTAAGAGCTGATTGTTAAATTTCAAGTGTAAGCATTTACAACTCAGAAATTAAGATGATGAATTTGTTGATGTTTTATTATTTGTCTATTTTTTTGCTGTTTGCCATTTTGTTGATTTTTCTGTTTTGTTCATGATTTAGACTTAAGAACATGAAGGAAAAATATTCAAAATGCAGATAAAATTTAAGAGAAAAAGGCATTTGTTATGAATTTATGAATACAACCCTGGTTATTTTTAAAAATAGATAGCCCTTGCTAGGAACAGGTCAGCTTCTGCCTAGGCTTTTTTATCTACTCTCTCCATCCTTACCATTTTAATCCTTAATTTTATTTATTTATTTATTTATTTATTTATTTATTTATTTATTTATTTATTTATTTATTTTGTTAAAACCCTTATCTTCCATTTTGGAATCAATACTGGGTATTGAATCCAAGGCAGAAGAGTGGTAAGGGTTAAGCAATGGGAATTAAGTGACTTGCCCAGGGTCACATAGCTAGGAAGTGTTTGAGGCCAGATTTAAACCCAGGACCTCCCATCTCTGGACCTGGTTCTCAATCCACTAAACTACCCAGCTGCCCTCCTTCCCCATTTTAATCCTTTAGCAATCGGATTAATCTTAATTTTACAGATGAGAAAAATGGCATCACAGAGGAGATTTATTCACTTCATTACTGGCAAAGTCATCAATAAATCCAGGCATCCTGCTTTTTCTGTTTCTGCTCTTTTAAAAAAGAAAACAAAACAAAAACAAAACAAAAAAACCTTAGCTTTTGTCTAAGTATCAGTTCCAAGGCAGAGGAATGGCAAAGGCTAGGCAATTGAGGTTGAGTGACCTGTCCAGGGTCACATAATGACACAGGGTCACACAGGAAGTGTCAGAGACCAGATTTAAACCTAAGACCTCCTGTCCCTAGGCCTGGCTTTTTTACCCACAAGCCACCTAGCTGCCCCAATGTTTCTGTGTTTTTTACCCTTCCACTTAGCTCCTACTCCATTCTGTTGTTTTTTTCCCCCTCATAATTTGTTCCATTTTAATCTTGACATATTTTCTATATTGCAGTTTAAATTCCCTAACCCAAAAGCTAAATAATTACACCCCAATTTTTTATGATAACATCTATTTGGTCAATTAATAATAATGAGCTTACATATACATATATATTACTTTAAAGTTTACAAACCACAAATTATCACCTTTGTTCTTTACAATAACTTTGTATGTAGGTGCTACTCTTACTCTGATTTTATAGTTGAGGAAACTGAGGCAGATAGAGATTAAAATTTGTGTAGTATCACAAAGATAGTAAGTATCTAAGGCCATATCCAGTCTATCCTGATTCCTATGCTCAGTAATCTAGCCACTGAACCATCTGGTTGCCCTTCAATTTCTGCTCATAATTCCTTGGAAGGAAATGAGCAGTTTCTAAGACTAAATGTGGAGGAAGTACTTTTCAAGCATGAAGGACTGTCTATGCCAAGGCTTAAAGGTGGGAGATGGTATGAAGTGTGAGGAACAACAAGAAGTCAAGTTTGATTACACCATAGACTGTGTAAAGAGATGTAATGTCCTATGACACTCAAAAGGTAGGATCATCACTATCACATCCAATGGAAAACTCATAGAATCATAGCTTTGGAGTCAGAAGGAACCTTATCAGTGATCTAGTCCAACTTCTTTAGTTGTTAAATGGGGAAATTGAGATGAGTTGTCCAAGTTCACAGAAGTAGGGAAAGAGAGAACAGGTATGTGAAACTCAGTTTTTTTTTTAATCTAAATTCAATATGTTTTCACATTATCACATCATGCCACCAGACTGAAAGTTTTTGAATGTTACACAGAAGAGTTTGTATTTGATCCTCTAGGAGAGAGGGAATAATGGGAGTTTATTGAGCAGGGAAATGGCATCGTCAAGTCTTTGCTTTAAGAATATCACTTTGGCAGAGGGCAGAGACTCAGAGCAAGGAGAACAGCTGGGTATATTGATTGGTATTGGGTTCCCCTAAATACTAAAAAAAATAAAATAAAATAATATTCACTAAGAGGGAAGATGCCAGCACGTTGTTAGACACTCACTTCCACCTCCATAAGGACTTATGAAAAAAACTTGAACAACAACTGCATGCTATAATAAGAAGGCATGGGAGGATTCTGATCTGCACCATTGGGAGGAAGCTAATGAAAGCATGTCTACCAAACTATTGATGTACCAGATTACTCTATAAATTACCCAGGCAGGGATCAGTGGTTGTTTACACTGATTTCTCATGTAAGAATTAGAAGTGAACTTCATTTGGCAGAAGAGATAATACAATATCCTTATTTTCCCTAAATTTTCACAGTAAATGAAATTTCTATGGCATCTGAAAAGATACTTACCTTTTAAAACTGGGTCAGGATAAGCAACTAAGCTCCATAGCACTGATTGAAGAAAAAGATTTTGCCTGTAGCAGCCCAGGGTGACTTAGTCTTTCCAACAGCTGTATAGTATTATTAAGGTTGAGGGTTCTCTAGGACACATAAAAATCTCCTATAGTTAATATGAAGACAGAGGGTTTGGGATTTTTTTGCAAGGATATATAGAGTAACTCTTAATATTCAATAGCTTCCTCATGAATGGTGGAAGAAGACTGGGTCAGCAGCCTTTACAGTAAAATCACTTCTAGGTGGCACTCCTACACACACAGACACACACAGACACACACACACACACACACACACACAAATCATACTTCCTATCTGCTGCTCTGCAAGGGATATGCGGGGCCAGGTGAGTCTATGAGAAGTGGATATAACTAGTAGGAAAAAAGTTGCTTACCCTGACCTTAGGTGAGAAGATCAAAAAGTCTCATGAAGGGACCACAAGTTAGGGAGCCATGTTTCTAACCATGGTGGGTTGGAGGATGGAACAGGAATTTTATTTAGATGAGGAGAAATGAAAGAGCTGGGATTTTTTAACCAAAGGACAAATCACCAAAAAAAAAAAAGATTTTTAAGACAATTTTAATAGCATAAAATTGAAAAGATTTTATGTAAACAAAATCAATGTGCCTGAGGAAATGTTTACAATACATATCTCTGATAAAGATTTATAGAACATAAAGGGCATTAGGAAAAATATATAAGCCCAGAAGCCAGTCCCCCCAAAAAAATGAGTGGTCAAAAAATAGAAAAAATTCTCAAAGGAAAAATGATAAACTCTTAATAACCACATGAAAAATTGATTCAAATCAAATAAGATAGCATGTAAAGTATTTTACAAATTTTAAAGAACTTATATAAATGCAATATATTATTATCATTAAATCATTAATAATAATGTTATAATAATTAGTTTTACTTTGCCAGGAAATCAACAAAGAAGATAGACTTGGAAATAGTTGATATGCAAACACAGAAATATATGATTCATTTAAAAATTATTATTTATTTGTTTTTAATTTTTTTCTAAATTGAGTTCCAAATTCTGTCCTTTCCTGTATCTCTTTCCCTATCTACTGAGAAAGTAAGCAATATGATATCAATAATACATGTGATATCATGTATAATATTTCTATGTTAGCCATGTCACAAGAAAAAGACAAAGAAAAATGAATAAAATGAGAAAGTTATACTTCAATTTGTACTCGAATTTGTCAGTTCTTTCTTTGGAGGTTGATAGCATTTTGGAGATTAGCAACATGAGTCCTTCAAAATTGTCTCAGATCATTGTAATCATCACAGTAACTGTCTTTCACAGTTGACTGTCATTAGTATATTGCTGTAACTATGGGACAGTGACATCCCCTTATTTTCATTGGAAAGGTTGGTGCACTATGGGTATGGAATATTGCATATACTTTCAGATGTAATCTTTGTGTTATTAGTTTTCCTTGTTTTGATTCTGTTACAAGAGAAAGCTCTCTGGAGAGAAGGAAAATGTTTGGAAACAATTGTGAAATCAAAACTAAAGGAATCAATAAAAATTTTAAAATAGTTTGAGGGAACAATATGAGGAGAAATAATGAAACTTTTTGTGAGTAATAGCTCTGCACCAATTCCAAAGGAAATAAAATGTAGGGAAAAGAAACCTAAGGTAGCCAAGTGACAAAACAAAACAAAACATGGGTTCATCAGGTGCCATCTGAAACAAATACTTGCCACATTGTCACCATAAAAAATCAAAATATTTCTAAAAAAATAAATTATGTAAAGTGAAGCAAAATTAAGTCTGTACAAATAAATCTAGCATGCCATAATTCTGTCAGAGTGTAATAATATTTTTGAATGAAGCATCATGACTTCTCAGGTAGTTTCACTATTAGATCAAAATATGTTTATAATAAACAAAAATTTTGCATTCCTACTAATGCCCTCTTACATATTCTTCTTAATTATAGTCTCTCCCCTTGCCAATCCATTCTGTTCACAAATGTCAAATTCCTAAAGCCCAGGTCTAACTGAAGAACTCTTTTGTTCAAAAAGAACCTGTAGTTTCTTACCATATTAAAAGTAAAATGCAAAAGTTTGTCATTTACATCTCCCTGCAATTTGACTAATCTTTCAAAACTAATTTTGCAGAATTTTCCTTTACAATATTGACTGAACTGACTATTTACTATTCCTCACATTTGTTGCTCAGTCTTTTCAGCTATTTCAGACTCTTATTTGGGGTTTTCTTGGCAAAGATACAAGAGTAGTTTGCCATTTCCTTCAATAGTACCTTACATACAACATCCAATTCTCTAACTCCATGATTTTTCTTTTTTTCATAGCCCTTTGTTTTTAGTTTTTACTACATGAGATAATATAATATATAACATAACAATAATATGATCCATATGCTGTGTTGTAAATAGATAATAAATTATAATAAATATGCTTCTCCAAGAAAAATAAATTCTCACTTTAGCTATGTCTAAAATTCCATATCTCAAGAGGTGAAGTCAAATGGCAGCTTAGAGACAGCAAAAGTTCAGACCTCTGCAAACTCTTCCTCACCAATCAAAAACACAATGCTTCAAGGGAATTGAAAAACAAACCTAACAACAGGACAGAGCTAGGGAACCCTCCTGCTGGACTCAATTTAAAAGGTACACCACCAAAAAAAGCCTGAACTCTAGAACACATGGTTTAAGGGGAAGGAAGAAGGAAGGTCCCAGGATCCATCACCCACTTATAGTGCTGAGCCTCCAATGTTGACTGGAATCCCTGGGTGGGCACAAGGTTGGAGGGAGTACCTTGCTGGCACAGCTGTGCCAGGTTCAGGGCATTGAACACAGGTGGCAGGGAGGCAACCAGAGGAGAAATGCAGAGCAAGTAGCCTAGGCGCAGCCAAGACACTCCATCTTGCCCCCCCTTCTCAAGGTTTTGGCCACAGGGCACATCCAGCTCTGGCTCAATCTCATCAATAGGAGAGATAAGAAATCTTCAGAGGGCAAGGAAACTCAAGCTCCAACAGCTCACCCCACGACTGCTCAGAGAGCCCTGCTGACTAAGCTCCAAGGGCAAAGGCTGCAACCACTACAGGTTACAACCTTGATAACAGGTTGGGAAACCCAGCTCCTTTTCAGCTTCTGCTGCCGGCTGCTGTGCAAGATCTGACCTCAGGGCTCATTAATTCTCCATCAGCCCATTCTTATCAATCTGAAGAGCAGAGAAGAAGCCCCTTCAGTACAGAATAGTCCAAACCCATAGATCCAGCACATAATGAGAGGAGCTAGACTGCAGGCAAAAAGAGTTCATAAAACACCCTCTACACTAAATCCTTAAAAGACAACCCACTGGAATGTAATTGCCAAATTAAAGAGCTCCCAAGCTAAGGAAAAAAAAATTTACCAGAAGCCAAAAAGAGACAATTCAGATATTAAGGAACACCAATCAGGATTACACAAGATCTGGCAGCTTCCACACTAAAGGACCACAAGGCTTGGAATATGATATTCAGAAAGGAAAGAGAATTGGGTCTTCAACCAAAGATCATCTACCCATCAAAACTGACTATATACTTCCAGGGAAAAGTATGGGCATTCAACAAAATAGAAGATTTCTAAGTATTTGTGAAGAAAAGACCACAACTAAGTGCAAAGTTTGATATCCAAACAGAAAGATGAAGAGAAACATGAGAAGGTAAATAAGAAAAAGGAGGAAAAGGGGGAAATGTTTTTTTTATTCAAACTTTCTTCTTTAAGGGCTTCAATAAGATCAAATTATTTATATTAATATATGGGAAAATGTTATTTGTAACTCAAAAATGATATTCACTATTATAGTAATTGGAAGAACTATTCATAGGTAAAGATTGGGATAATAAGTGGTCTAAGATGATATGCAAAAAAAAGTAAAATTGAGGGGAAATAGAAGATGGCAACAAGAGAAACTTGAAGGAATAAGATAAATAGGATAACCAATGTCACACAAAGAGACCCATGGGAAGGAGATCAGAAGAATACTATTATAAGAAGGAAAGGAAGAGAGTGCTCATAGGAAAGACTTAAACCTTACTCTCAGTGAAATCAATTTGGAGAGGGAAGAGCATCTAGATCCATTGGGGTATAGAATGCTCTCTAACCCTATAGGGAAAATGAGAAGGGAAAAACTAAGGGGGGTGGGTTGTGGGACGGTGAGTAAAGAAAAAGGAGGAAAGGGGTAGGGAACTCAATAGAACCTAAAAAATAAGAAGGGAACTAAAAGGGAGGGGGCAGAAAGGGAACTATAATAAGGGTGGTGATTAGGAGGACTTACTAAAAGCAAACCCCTGGTCTAAAAAGATATAATGAAAGAAGAAAGGACAAAAATAGGAGAGAATATCAAAATCTTGGAGAATACAGAGGTCATTAAGATAACTCTGAATGTGAATGGAATTAACTCATCCATAAAACAAAAGCAAATACAGAGTGGCTTAGAAACCAAAATCCTACCATATTTTCTCTACAAATTACACACATGAGGCAGATAGATACTCACAGAATAAGGATCAAAAGCTGGAACAAGATCTATTGGGCCTCAACTGAGAAAAAGAAGGCAGGAGTCACAATCATGATGTCTGATAAAGCCAAAGTAAAAATAGATCTGATCAAAAGAAATAGGGAAGGTAATTACATCCTGATAAAAGTCAGTATAGACAATGAGGAAATATCAATAATCAACATGTATGAACCAAATGGTATAGCATCCAAATTTCTAAAGGAGAAACTAGTGGAGTTGAAGGACAAAATAAATAGTAAAATTATATTAGTGGGAGACCTGAACCTTCCACTATCAGATCTAGATAAATCAAACCAAAAAATAAATAAGAAAGGTAAGAGATGTGAATGAAATCTTAGAGAAATTAGAGTTAATAGATATGTGGAGAAAAATAAACAGGGACATGTAAAAATGGAGATTTGAACCCCAGAATTCAATCCCCAGAAGTCCTTGGTATTTCCCAGAATCCCCTATAATCTCACCTGAGACTCCACCTGGACAAGATCACAACTAGTAGTTAACTGGCAGTAACACTTCCAATGGCCTTCAATGTTCTTCTCTCCATTGCAATGATGTAGAAAGTAAGCTTTGAATGGGCTAATCATCCCTGGGAATGTCTGGGCACATGGTTTCTTATTTTGTATTTTCTTTACTCCTTGAGTTCTAATAATCCTTACTAAACCTCAAAATATAATATTTTTATTACTAGAGACTAATTTAATTGTTACAGTAAATGGCGACCACAAGATTGGATGAGAACTTCTCAATTTTTTAAAAGATAGCCTAGATAATTTTTTTAAGCCATATTTCTCCTGCCAAGACTTTTCAGCAAAGCCTCTTGATTCATCTTGCTCCAGCTGCCTGCTTGCCTGCTTCTGCACTCCATCAGCACATGCCTCCAGCCATCTGCTACAGATCTGCTTGACCCAGATCGCTCTCCTGGTCCTAACCCACCCGTGCCCCGGGCGCAGCCCCAGATGATCTCCAGTCTCTGAGCCAGATCACCCCAGGCCAGCCCCAGGACCCAGGCTGTTGGTAGCTGCCCCTGTGTCTTCAGGAATCACAAACTGATAAAAACTAAGGTGTTCTTCCCTTAGGCTACAATTAGCCACCACGTGGCTGGGGACCACAGGGGGTGGGGGATGAGGAAAAGGAAGAAATTTTTCCAAACAGGAAGTATGGCATATTCTATGAAAGAGCAGTGCATTACCTATTTCAAACAGCTTCCAGCTTTAGGATGTTTTTTCATGAGTACACTGATCTTTTCACTTATCTTTCCTGAGATGCAGGGGAGAATCAACCCTTTGCCATTCTGGCCTGCCCAGTCTCTAAAATTCATTCAATTTTGGATTCCTTCATACTATGCTCAACAAGGAGTTCTCCCTTGCTGTGGGAGATCCCACAGCACTGACAATAGGGATCTGAATGGATAGAAAAAGGAACTTTAAAGAGACTGGAGGTTAGAATTTTAAGCTGACTTTTCAGACTTCATTTTTGTTAAATGAAAGTCTATATATTTTATTGTATTTTACTGATTATTTTGTTTAAGATTTAATTTTTTTGGTTTTAAGTTCATATATTAATGTATTCAATAATATTTTGTTACACTGAATCATATAAATGTACTAGGTTTTAACTACTACTATATTCTTTTGCTTTTATAACAATACCGAACAAATATTATTGAATAAGCCTATATATAAAAACAGCCTTTTCTATTTTGACTTTGTAAATTGTCACATAGAGGATGGATGGACTTCCTAAAAAAAACTGATTACAATTGTATAACAACCTTTGGAAAATTTAATGAGCTAAATATCTCAAACTGATTTAAGGGGTCTTTTAGACATGATGTTTTAGACTTTTTTTCAACAACCCTCATCATTTTGCCTGCCTATAACAGGAGGTAAGGTCCATTTTAGTATCTGATGTGAAATACAATTTTAATCCCCACCTCCCACATTTATAAAAATGTGAATGGGTGGGACATTATAGTCTCATATCAAAGGAGCAGGGAAGTTAATCTCAGGGCATGGTACCCCTGGATGACTTGCAAAGAGGAGCATCTCTCATTTATAACTCCTCAGCTCACTTTACTTCCACCAGAATGATCTCTAGGTTTCTTGATGATGACCTAGACCCAAATAAGTTTTACTTTGTTTAAAAATATATTCACCAAGGTTGAAAGATTTGCTACACCTGACAAAAACTGTGACAAATATCCTTCAAGTTCACAGGTTTTAAAAATGTCATACAGCAATTTATGTGAAATATGGTAGTGGGTTGGTTTGCTATTGGAATTAATTGGGCTATTGAGAATTTTGGAGATATTGATACCTTTTGAATGTGCATTACATGCTGTACTACTGTTCATTATAAAAAAAAACTGTTACCTTGTGAAATTAATTTGCCTTGTACTCACAGTGGATCATGGACAAGTATGAAGAGGAAATGGATCTCATTTTTGGTGAGAAAATTTTGTGTTCTACATTTCCTTAGCTGACACATTGTTTCAATGATCATAAATTATATTTTTTAATTTTAAAACTCTTTTATTATTATATTCTTACATGTGCAACATACTATTTCAGATTTTTTTTAATTTTTTCTCTCCTTTTTATATATGAAACACACGTCACCAGTATTAAGATTTTCTTTAACTTTTTTGATTTTGCAGTAACATAAGTTTAAAACATATTTACTATAATGTCACTGCATGCCCCAAAAGCTTGAGACTATAAAATGATGACATTAATTGTTTAAAAAGAAAATTTATGGGACTTTGCTTAATGATTCTGTCTGATTCCAGGATAAGAGAATACAAAAAAGGAGCACAGACTTAACCTGAATAGTGCCAAAAGGGCACTTAGGTTAAAAAAAAAAGAAGAAGAAACCAATCCAGGAAGGATTGATGCACTTCTAAGCCAATACTAAGGACTTGAACCTAGTGTGAGACTCTAGGTTGCAACACTTGACATACATTAAGACATAGGCTTTCCTTGTATCCACATTCTTCGTGAAAATGCTTACAGACAAGTATCTCAAATTTGACTCCTACCTGGCTCCTATAATCTACTCCTTATTCTGTCTTTCATAATGTGGCAACTTTCTGTAGTCCTGGCTACTGACTGGGTAAATGCATCATTGCTTAAATAATGTTAATTGGGCCCTAATTCAAGGACCTGTTATGAATTTATTTTTCCTTTACTTAGAATTTTTACACATAAGACTTTGATAGTCTAAATTTCATCCAGAAATTATCTTTTTTATTTGGATTTTTTTGGTGTTTTTTAAAATTTCTGTTGCCAATTGATTCATGTACCTCATAACTCAGCCATGCATCCCTGAGTGATCCCTGTGTTTTTCAATCACCCTCTTCAGGGAGGTATGTATACTTATTATTACTTTAAATTGCAAAATTTAAATTCCTTTTGAGAGTAATATTAAGTTAAGAAACATGCTACCTCTCTAAATCCAGAAAGTGAACTATTTGAAGAAGACACCATGAAAATGCCTCCACAGACCACAAGCTGCACAAGAAGATCCAGAGTGAACTTTGGGATGTGGTGATTTGAACTGTGTGGGGTTTGAATGCATTTATATTGTATGTATACTCTTATGCCAAAGGGGATTTCCCCCTAACTGGCATTTTGTCAATGTGCCTAGCAATCTTTGGTTTTGTTCTCTTTTCCTTTTATTCATAAATTATTGCAATCTTTAAGTTGATTATATTTCCATGATCCTTTTGGGGGAAATGATTTCCCAATACAATCACAGGGGGGTATGTAAAAATGAAGATTTGAACCCCAGACTTCAATCCCCAGAAGTCCTTGGTATTTCCCAGAATTCCCTATAATCTCTTCTGAGTCTCCACCTGGACAAGATCACAACTAGCATTTAACTGGCAGTAATGCCTCCCATGCTTTTCAATGCTCTTGTCTCCATTGCAATGATGTAGTAAGTAAGCTTTGATTGGGCTAATCAGAACTGGGCACTTCTGGGCATTTGGTTTCTTATTTTGTATTTTCTTTATTCCTTGAATGCTAATAATCATTAACAAATCTCAAAATATAATATTTTTATTACTAGAGACTAATTTAATTGTTACAGACAAAAAGGAATACACTTTCTTTTCAGCAGCACATAGTATGTTCACAAAGATTAACCATGTACTAGGTTACATAACATAACATAAAAAATATAGCAAAAAAGTGGCAAAAAGTAGAAATAATAAATGCAACTTTTTCAGATCATAATGCAATAAAAATAATATTTAGTAAGGGCACGTGGAGAGGCAAATAAAAATTAATTGGAAATTAAATAATGTTTATCCAAAATTGGTTACTTAAAGATAAAATTACAGAAACAATTAATATTTTCATTGAAGAAAATGATAATGATGAGACATCATTTCAAAATCTATGGGATATAGCCAAAGCAGTACTCAGGGGGAAATCTATATCCTTGAGTTCATGTATTAACAAATTAAGGAGGACAGAGGTAAAAGAATTGGGCATGCAAATCAAAAAACTTGAAAGGGAGCAAAATAAAAATCCCCAGAAGAAAACTAAATTAGAAATCCTAAAAATTAAAGGAGAAATTAATAAAATAGAAAGTGAAAGAACTATTAAATTAATAAATAAGACTAGAAGTTAGTAATTTGAAAAAACAAATAAAATAGTCAATGCACTGGTCAATCTAATAAAAAAAGGAAAGAAGAAAACCAAATTAATGTTATCCAAGATGAAAAGGAAGACCTCACCTCTACTGAAGAGGAAATTAAGGCAATCATTAAAAACTATTTTTCCCATTTATGTGGCTTATAAAAACTATATTTCCATTATATGGCAATAAATATGACAATCTAGGTGATATGTATGAATATTTACAAAAATATAAATTGCCTAGATTAACAGAAGAATAAATATAATATTTAAATTACCCGATATCAGAAAAAGAAATTGAACAAACCATCAAAGAACTCCCTAAGAAAAATTCCCCAGGGACTGATGGATTCATAAGTGAATTCTATCAAACCTTCAATGAATAACTAATCCCAATACGATACAAACTATTCTGAAAGAATAAGCAAAGAAGGAGTTCTACTAAATTCCTTTTATGACACAAATATAGTACTGATTCCAAAGCCAGGCAAGTCAAAAATAGAGAAAGAAAACTATAGATAAATTTCCTTAATGAACATAGATGCAAAAATTTTAAATAGAATACTAGCTGAAAGACTCCAGCAATTGATCATGAGAGTCATTCATTATGATCAAGTGGGATTGATACCAGGAATGCATGGATGGTTTAATAATGGGAAAGCCATCCACATCATTGACCACAAGCAAACCAACAAAAATCACATTATTATCTCAATAGATGTAGATAAAACCTTTGACAAAATATAACACTCATTCATATTGAAAACAATAGAAAGTATAGGAATAGAAGATCCTTTCCTAAGAATAATCAACAGTATATATCTAAAATCATCAGCAAATATCGTCTTCAATGGGCATAAATTAGAAGCATTCCCAATAAGATCATGAGTGGAACAAGGATGCCCATTATCACCTCTATTATTTAATATTGTACTAGAAACACTAGCAGTAGCAATTAGAGAAGAAAAAATAATTGAAGGTATTAAAATAGGCAATGAGGAGATCTAGCTATCACTCTTTGCAGATGATATGATGGTCTACTTAAATAATCCTAGAGAATCCACCAAAAAGCTAGTGGAAATAATCAACAACATTAGTAAAGTTGCAAGTTATAAAATAAACCCACATAAATCATCAGCATTTCTATATATTTCCAATACATCTCAGCAGCAAGAATTAGAAAGAGAAATTCCATTTAAAATCACCCTAGACAATATAAAATACTTAGGAATCTATCTGCTAAGACAAATACTAGAGCTATTTGAACACAACTATAAAGCACTAACCACACAATTTAAATTAGATCTAAATAATTGGAGAAAGATTAATTGCTCATGGGTAGGACAAGCTAACATAATAAAAATGACAATCCTACCCAAACAAATTTACTTATTTAGTGCCATACCCTTTAAACTATGAAGAAACTTTTTTTTTACTGAATTAGAACAAACTATAACAAAGTTTATTTGGAAGAACAAAAGATCAAGAATATCAAAGGAATTAATGGAAAAAAATAATGAGAATGAAGGTGGCCTAGCAGTACCAGACCTCAAACTATATTGTACAGCAGTGGTCATCAAAACAATATGGTACTAGCTAAGAGATAGAAAGGAGGATCGGTGGAATAGACTTGTGGTAAGTGACTTCAGCAATACAGTTTACGATAAACCCAAAGATCCCAGTTTTCCCAAAATCCACTATTTGACAAAAACTCCTGGGAAAATTGGAAGTATGAGAGATATTAGGTTTAGATCGACATCTCACACCCTTTACCAAGATAATCTTAGAATCGGTGAATAACTTGAACATAAAGAAGGAAACCTTGAGTAAATTAGGTGAACACAGAATCGTATACTTGTCACATCTTTGGGAAATGTGGAAGAGACATGAAGAAAGAGAGGATTTTCAGTACAAGCAAAGCATATAGACCAAGCTGGGGACCTGATCTGCAAAATCAAGGTGAAGGGAATGTTCCCAGGAGGAGGCAGTTGGGAGGCTGGCCAGAGGAGAGGAACTGGGACTTTAGTTATCTGGGGGTGACTGACCAAGAGAGAAACCTCTTCTCTGGATTCCTGACCAAAAGAGACTGGCTTTTCCTGACCTAGGCAGAGAGAGAGAGACCTTTGGGGTTTTGACAGAGTCTGGACTTGAATTACTCAAGCAGAGATTATCTGACTAAAGAAAGAAGAAAAGAAGAAAAATGCCTGTTCTCCATCTCTCAGATGTCTCTGAGTCACAGCTGTGGCTGGACTGACATTTCCCACACCCTCCTAATTCTCCTTGTAGATTAGGGACAAACCTCATCTCTCTTACCTCAATCCCCATCCTGTTTGTTCCGAATAAGCCCACTTACTTGAGGAAGGAAGAGAAAAGAGTTTTTCCTCATAAATCTTATAGTCCACTCAGGGGGGAGGGAGGAAGCCAAAAGGCTTCAAAAAGAGGATGGTAAAGGGAGGGGCTAAAAGGGAGGAGAAGGGTAGGAAATAGTTTGACTTATTAGCCAATAGTGATCAATAGGCAGCTCCAAAGCAACCCCTCTAGCAGCATCTCTCATTATTTCTCATCTATTTCCATTATAAGAAGGCAGCCTCAGGGTTCCCCTAGTAACAGCTCAGCCATAGTATATACCAGTTGCCACAACCAGAAATAGTCCCACACAGATCATTTATTTTATTACAAAAACAAAAGATTTTAAGACCAAACAAGAGTTAGAAAAAAATTACAAAATGTAAAATAAATAATTTTGATTACATTAAATTAAAAAGGTTTTGTACAAACAAAACCAATGCAACCAAAATTAGAAGGGAAACAACAAATTGGGAAATAATCTTCATAACAAAAACCTCTGACAAAGGTCTAATTACTCAAATTTATAAAGAACTAAATCAAATGTACAAAAAATCAAGCCATTCTCCAATTGATAAATGGGCAAGGGACATGAATAGGTAGTTTTCAGTTAAAGAAATGAAAACTATTAATAAGCACATGAAAAAGTGTTCTAATTCTCTTATAATCAGAGAGATGCAAATCAAAACAACTCTGAGGTGCCATCTCACACCTAGCAGATTGCCTAACATGACAGCAAAGGAAAGTAATGAATGTTGGAAGGGTTGTGGCAAAATTGGGACATTAATGCATTACTGATAGAGTTGAGAATTGACCCAACCATTCTGGAGGGGATTTGGAACTATGCACAAAGGGTGCTAAAAGACTTTCTTTCCTTTGATCCATCCATAGCACTGCTGGGTTTTGTGAATCTTAAACTCTACCTTGGTTAAGGCTATTCCCATTTAAACAATGTAGGTACTTGATCAGGGATGTATTGGAAACTCTAACATTACTCCACCCATACTTAGGCATACTTTAGGGGAAGATAAAGTTGTAAAACTCCTTACTGAACAATGAAAAAATCCCCTACCCATACTTATAGTGAGGCCAAGTCCTTAAGTTAGGTCTATTTTTAAATCTAATACAAAAGAGTGCTAAGTACCTATGAAGGTCAAATTAATCACTAAAAGGTCAAGCAAACAAAAGGCAAGTTTAACAAAAGAGGTATG
The DNA here is from genome assembly GCF_027887165.1 of Monodelphis domestica. NCBI lineage: Eukaryota > Metazoa > Chordata > Mammalia > Didelphimorphia > Didelphidae > Monodelphis > Monodelphis domestica. The sequence goes on from NC_077228.1 coordinate 403,796,755, forward strand.
AAGCTTTAGTCTACCCAAAGAAGGTGATTAACAAAAGATGTGAATTAAGAATGGTCAGTCTTGTGGAAAATGTCTACTGTGATTGGTAGATGTAAAAATTTAGGGGAGGTGAAATAAGAGAAAATTCTCTTTAAAAGGAGGTCAGGAACTGAGAGCTGGTCACTCTTGGTGAGGTCTCTCGGTGGCTGAACTTAGTTGATCTCAGGAGCTGAACTGGAGGGTCTCTGTGAACACTAGGGTTTTGCTTGGAAAGATCTTGTGGTGAGTGATTAAAGACTGACTTAGTTTCTCTCTTAAAGAGAAAGGCCTAGGCCAAAGGCCCTAGCCTTTTACTATTTCCTCTTACTCTATCTCTTTCCCATTCCTTAATTCCTTCATTTATATTAATTAAAATCTCCATAAAACCCAGCTGACTTGGGTATTTTATATTTGGGAATTTTTCCCATGGTGACCACTTATTTTTGATATAAAATCAAGACACTAAAAATTATCTTTACAGCTTTTGGAAATTCAAAGTCTTGAAACCCACATTTTCATAGTCACAGTTTATGGCAACCACTCTTTTGTCTGTAACAGTTTATATCCCAAAGAGATAATAAGGAAAAAGACTTGTACAAGAATATTCATAGATGTGCTCTTTATGGTGGCAAAAAACTGGAAAGTGAGTGGATGCCTTTCAGTTGGGGAATGGCTGAACAAACTGTGGTATCTGTTGGTGATGGAATACTATTGTGCCCAAAGGAATAATGAAGTGGAGGAATTCCATATGAACTGGAAAGACCTCCAGGAATTGATGCACAGTGAAAGGAGTAGAATTAAGAGAACATTATACACAGAGACTGATATACTGTGGTACAATTGAATGTAATGAACTTTTCCATTAGTGGCAATGCAGTGATCCAGAACAATTCAGAGGTATCTATGAGAAAGAACACTATCTACATTCAGTGGAAAAACTGTGGGAGTAAAAACACTGAAGAAAAACAAATGCTTGATTACATGGGTCAATGTGGAAATCATTGGGGATGTAGACTCTAAATGATCACCCTTGTACAAACATCAACAATATGGAAATGGGTTTTGATAAAGGACACATGTAAAATCCAGTGGAATTGTGCATCAGCTATGGGAAGGGGTGGGCAGTGTTGGGGAGGAAAGAACATGATTCTTATCACCAAGGAAAAATATTCTAAATTGACTAATGAAATAAAAATTTCAAAACAAATAAATATATAAAAGTCCATATCTCATTCCTTTTTGCCCCATCTTCCCCAAAAGGCAGGTAATAAGATTTAGATTATACATATATTATCATATAATAAATATTTCCCTGTTTGTCATGTAGTGAAACAAGACATGTATTGTTAACACTAGAGAAAAATTCATGGAAAAGTCTTTGCCTTTTTATACGTGGTCCCTCATAAGTAGAATGTTCTCCCTTCTCGTTCTCTCTCTTGAAATCTATAATTACCTTCAGGACTCAGCCTAAATGCCACCTCAAATATGTGGCCTTTCTTCATTTCTCTCCTATGTATCATTAGAACTCTTCCTGTCAATAAATAGAATTATTTTGCATTAATTTTATATATATATATGAGCTGTCTTATATTTAACAAGGGGTGAGAATAAGCATTTAGATAGCACTTATGTGCTGTGGCATTGTGCTAAGTGCTTTACAAATATTATCCTATTTGATCCTCATAGTTACCCTGGAAAGTAGATGCCATTGTTATCTTTATTGTACAGTTGAATAAATGTATATAGACAGAGTTTAAGAGTCTGAGAATGGATTTGAACTCAGGTGTTCCTGACATCAGACCTAGATCTCTATGCTCTGTGCCATCTAAATGTCTATTTATCTGTTTACATATATATATATATATATATATATATATATATATATATATATATATCTTCACCCTTGCTTCCCATCCCCACTAAAATAGAAGCTCTTTAAACACAGGAACAGTTTTACTTTTGTCTTTATATCATTAGGAACTAGTGTTATGCCTCATAGATATTAGGTGAATTTTTTAAAATTCAGATCATATTATAGCTTTAGAGTTGGAAGGGATTTTAAAAGCTTATCTAGTCTAATATCCTCATTTCATGATTCAGATACTGATTGACTTAACCAAGCTCAGGGAGGCGTTAAGTGGCAAGACCAAGATTCAAATTCTGATCTTGTGTTTCTAAATCCAATATGCCTTTCCTGATCAATTTGAATTATTAATTGAATTGAATGTCTGAATACCCTAAGAAAAGGTTGCCATATTCGTTTCCTGTGGTATTTTCCATTTCAGTTGACTCTTCTATCATTAAAATTAGGCCTGCCTACCCTAAATGATACATAATTCAGCTTCCCAGGTATTCTATAACATAGTTATCAGCATTAAACTCAATCCACATAGTCTCCATTCTCACAATTTCAAACTTTGTATTCTTTCCCATTATTCAAATAACTGAATTCATTCTGGGGCATATCAATTCTTCCCTAGGGCAGTCATTATCTCATTTGTCAAAAACTCATAATGCTGAATGGAATAAATTCAATAGAGGAAAAACCACATGCCAACAAAACTGAAGTCAATCTATTGTGTATATAGGCAAAGTACAATCATTTCTTATTTGAGACCTCACATAAAGTACTATCTCAGGATATTATGTTATTTAGACATTTGTTCAGAGAAAGACCAACTACTAATTTATATGAATTCATAATAAATGTTTGGTTAGATCCAGCTAGACCTTTTAAGGAAAAAGAGACCTATTTTGCCTATTGACAAGAATATTTCCACTAATTTTTTTCTAGTTAATGTCTGTACTTTTGAGAGGAAAATCTCTTTTCATTTCGAGACATGAAATATGAGGTAGGAAAAGTATTGTGATTCTGGGGATATGAACTTGTGATGTAATGTCCTATAGCCATAATTTTATCTCTTTTTGCTTCTGAGGAACAACTCAGACTTTTAAAGTCATACATTTTTCTTAGATTTAAAAGAGACCAAGGAAGATAGGTTTTCCAGGTTTGAAACTGGATCATAAATTCCTGATATTCATGGAAAATAGTTGAGTTAGTGGTATATATTGACCCACTTAGGGTACTATCAAAAACCTATTGAAATCTCTCCTTCAAAGTGAAATTACATTGTATGGAGTCATTTGCTCTTTCACAACAATCTGAATTATTACTTATTTGCTCCTAAGTTCCATATTCTTTTTCACAGTCTCTACGTTTTCATTCAAACTTTTGAAGAACCAAGAATGTACTCATAAGTCAACTAACACAGACTTTCCCTTCCTTCATTCTCCCAATGAAATACAATTATCAATATGTATCTCATTGTACTATAAAAGATATGGAACATTAGCAATTTGTGTAATTATATAAAAGAATGTTGAAAGCTCTTAATGGAAAGTCAACTTCATACAAAGGTTGAGATCAACCTCTAATTCTATTTTTAGACTTTCTGGAATTTATGCTATTGATTCATTAATGGAAAAAGACACAATGGAGAAAATAAAAAAATTCTACTGGGTTTCAGAAAGTTCTGAATGCCTTCTAATTGGAAATTTGTGCCCTAATGGCAATCTAAGCTTATAAAACAAAAATATAAAAAATATTTTCAGAAAATGTGCCCTGATTCAGAGTTAGATTATGTTTTCAGTTTGAAAGTTTATACAGACAGACTACTCTCCATGAAAATGATTTACAAGTGTACTAACATGTTTGGGAACAATATGTCTTCTAAACCTTATTTTCCATAAACAGTTTTTGCAGAAATATTTAGTCAAGTTTGGATTATAGGATGGCAACTATATAATTTAAAAATAAAATCAAATAAAAGTGTTTATAGAAATGCAAAAGTAGAGTTGCTTTGGTTAATGATATATTCCAAGTGACACTCAAGTACCACAAGCTACTTCCATTCTTCTTTGAAGGTGAAAAAGAACAGATATTACAGTAGATTAAATAGTATACAGTAAAGAAGCCTACATATATATGTATATATATACATATATATGAGACTCATCAATATTTTGTATTTTTAGCAGAATTATCCATTTTACCCAACAGGCAAAAGGAGGTCTACCCTAATCTGAAGCAATAAGTGGAAAAAAGGAGGTTCATTTTGAGTGAAAAAAAAACTGAAAGCCCCCAAAATGAAAAAAGGGGTCAATTCTAGCATTTTGGTGATAAATAGACCAGAGATGAGAGGCAGCATGATGTAAACTCAGTGCATCTCAGCTCAAATCTCAACTTTACTAGGTACTGTTTATGTGACTTTCAGAAAAGGCACAATTTTCTGTGTCCCAATTTTACAGTCTATAAAATGAAGGGCTTGGATTAGGTGCTCTCCAGGGTGTCTTCCAGCTCTGTTACTCTGGCACAATCTACAAGTGATCATGTAAAACATATTGTAACAAGAAAACAAACTCATTATTATCATTTTCATTATCATATAGTAATCTTTAAACTGTAGACAAAGGCAAAGAAGAGATCTATGCCTCTTTCTCCCCCTCCCAGAGAGCTATCCTATATAACAAATGGAATTTTTAAAGACAAAAAAGAGGGGGAAATATGTATAATTGATAGATGTATTGGAAAAAGTCTGAAAACATGTAAATGCACAACTCTTGTGTATCTTTTACTTCCACAAAGATGTGTGCTGGTTGTGTCATATCTCTTTTTTTAAGATAGGCTTAATCTTTATGTTTCCTACATTCACCTTTGCTTTTTTAAATTTGGTTGCTATTTTAATTTGCATTGTTGTAGTTATAGTGTATGTTGTATTCTTGGCTCTGATTATTTCATTCTTCATAATTTCATATAGATTTTTTCATGTTTCTCTGTATTCATCACAATCATTATTTCTTATAGCTCAGTAATTTACCACATTTTCTTTAGTAATTTAATAAAATATAACCAATCATTGGACATCTTGTTTGCTTCCAATTCTTCATTTTCACTAAGTGTTTCTAGAAATATTTTGGTGCTTATAAGGATGAACTTTTTAAAAGTATTTTTGATCCCCATGCCTAACATAGTAAGTACTTTTTTTACATGTTGATACAATATTAATAGTCATATTCTGTCTTTTGGCAATCCACATTTTCTCCCTCCCTTAACCCTCTCTCTATTCAAGAGAGTACATGTAACATGTATTATACATGTGTAATCATATAATACATATGTCCAAATTCAGTATATTGTGAAAGAAGACATATATAGCTTACACTAGAGAAAAATTCATGGAGGAAATAAAGTGAATAATGGCAAGCTTCAATTTGCATTGAGCCAGTCCCTTCTAAGGGAAATAACATCTTTTTTCATCATGAGTCCCTTGGGGTTGTCCCATATCCTTGAATTGGTAATATTAAAAAATTCATTCACAGATGATCATCATAATTATTGCTATTATTGTGTACAAGGTTCTCTTGGTTCTGCTCACTTCTCTTTGGTAGGGACTTCCTTCTTATTAATTGCCTCTTTGGGACATAAGGGAGCCATTACAGTATAGGCTATGTATTTCTCTTTTAATTGCTTTTTTTCTACAATGGTTTACCATTTCAAAGTTCCATAAACAATTTTCTAATGATGACAGTGTGCCTATAATCCCATAACTTCTTCAACTTTGACTCTTGGCATTTTAATGTCAAGTTTACCAATATTTAGAATATAATGAGAAACTTTAGGGTTGGTTTGATTTAGATTTATCTCATTATTAGTGATTTGGATAATTCTTTCATATGGTTGTTAATTTATTTTTATGTTAATTTATTTATGTTGTTATGTTATGTAATTAATTTATGTTAATTTATAATTCTTCTTTTGAGAACAGTTTGCTCAGATTCTTTGACCATTTATCAGTTGGAGAGAAGATATACACATTGTATGTGTATTGCTTATATAATCTTATTTTTAAATTTTTTTAATTTAGAATATTTTTCTAAGGTTACATGATTCATGATTCCCTCTCCCCCTTCCCTTCCCCCTCCCAGAGCTGACAAGCAATTCCACTGGGTTATATATGTATCTTTGTTCAAAGCCTATCTCTGTGTTTTTCATATCTGCAGTAGAGTGATCTTTTAATGCCAAAATCTCAATCATATTCCCATTAATCCATGTGTTCGATCATATGTTTTTCTTCTGCATTTCTGTTCCCACAGTTCTTTCTCTCAATTTGGATAGCATTCTTTCTCATAAATTCCTTCAGATTGTCCTGGGTCATTGCATTGCTTCTAATAGAAAAGTGTATTACATTCGATTGTGCCATAATTTATCAGGCTTTGTGTACAATGTTCTCTTGGCTCTGCTCCTTTCACCTTGCATCAATTCCTGGAGGTCATTCCAGTTCACATATAAATACTCCAATTCATCATTCCTTTCAGTGCAAAAATATTTCATCACCATCAGATACCACAATTTGTTTAGCCATTCCCCAATGGTTGGACACCCCCTCATTTTTCAATTTTTTGCCACCACAAAGAGCACAGGCTATAAATATTTTTGTACAAGTATTGTTCTTTATTATCTCTTTGGGGATACAAATGCAGCAGTGGTATGGTTTGGTCAAAAGGTAGGCATTTTTTAAAAATGCATTGTACATAGTTTCAAATTGCCCTCCAGAATTGTTGGGCCAATTCATAACTTGTAATCTTATTTTTTTAATTTAATTTATTTTTCTATGGTTACACAATTCATATTGTTTGCCTCCTCCCTCTTGGAGTTGACAAGGAATTCCACTAGGTTATACAATATATTTGTAATAATATTTTAAAAACAAAACCACAAAATTTATATCTATATCAACAAGTGATAAATCATACGTTTTCTTCTGTACTTCTGCTCCCACAGTTCTTTCTCTAGATGTGGATAGCATTCTTTCTCATAAGTCTCTCAGAATTGTCCTGGATCATTGTATCGCCATTAGTAGCAAAGTCTATTAAATTTGATCATCCCACAATGTTTCATTCACTGTGTATAACATTCTCTTTTTGCTTATTGTACTCCGCATCAGTTCAGGTCTTTCTAGTTCTTTAAGAAACCATCCAATACATCATTCCTTATAACACAATAGTATTCTATCAACATCATATACCACAATTTGTTCAGTCATTCCCCAATCAAGGAACATTCCCTCAGTTTCCATTTTTTGTCACCACAAAAAGTGCTGCTATACATAATTTTGTATGAATGGATCTATGCCCATTTTTTAAATCTCTTTGGGATACAAGCCTAGGCTATGCATTCATTTAGAGCCCTTTGGGAATAATTCCAAATTGCCTTCCAGAATGGTTGGATCAATTCACAGCTCTATCAGCAATTCATTAGTGCCCCAATTTTGCCATATCCCCTCCAACATTTATTATTTTCCTTTACTGTCATATTGGCCAATCTGCTAAATGTGAGGTGGTACCCAAGAATTGTTTTGCTTTGCATTTATCTAATAAGGAAGGATTTAGAACATTTTTTTATATTCTTACTGATAGTTTAGGTCTTCATCTGAAAACTGCCTATTTTTTCCCCAATTGGGGAATGACTTGATTTCATATGTATTTGACTTAGTTCTTTATATATTTGAGAAATTACATCTTTATCAGAGATATTTGTTATGAAATTTTTTCCATTTGTTGCTTCCCTTCTAATCTTGGTTGTATTGTTTTGTTTTTACCATACCTTTTAAAATTACTATAAAATATATTATTCATTTTACTTTTGTAATGTTCTCTGTCTCTTGTTTGGTCTTAAATTCTTCCCTTTTTCATAGATTAGACAGACAAACTAGTTTATGTTCACCTTATTTACTTATAATATCACTCTTTATGTTGAAGTCATATACCTATTTTTAACTTATTTTGGTATAGGATATGAGGTATCCATCTTAACCTAATTTTTGCTATGCTGTTTTCCAATTTTCCCAGCAGTTTTTGTCAAATATTGGGTTCTTATTCCAAAAGCTAGGCTCTTTGGATTTATCAAACACTAGATTTCTGAGAATATTTACCCTACTCTATTCCATTGATCCACTCTTCTATTTCTTAGCTAGTACCAGATTGTTTTGTTTATCACTGCCTTATAGTACAATTTAAGGCCTGGAACTGGTAGGCCACCATCCATCACATTTTTTTCCATTAGTTCCCTTTATTTTCTTAATCTTTTGTTTTTCCAGATGAATTTTGTTATTGTTTTTTCTAGTTCTACAAAAAAAATTTTTTTGATAGTTTGATAGGTATGGCACTGAATAAGGATTTATATAATCTCAGATAACAAAACTTTATCAGATAATTTTGGTGCATTTTTTTTCCTATTTGACTGCTCCCCTTTTCATTCTAAAACATCATTTTGTCATTGCAGACTATTTTGCTTTATGTTATGAAAATTAAGTCACAAAACCCTGTTTTCCTCAATTTCTTCTTCTGCTATGTGAGCTGGAGAAGGAAATGGCAAACCATTTCAGTATCTTTGCCAAGAAAACCCCAAATCAGGTCAGGAAGAGTTGTGCACAATTGAACAATAATAGCAACAACCAAGTTCAATAGTCTTTCATCCACGCTAGTATGTTTCAAGGTGTATATTTTTAGGATAGGGAAACACAAGGATGGAAAGGTGATATAGTATATTATATAGAATGCTAAATTTGGAGAGAAGACTTGGGTTTAAAACTGCCAAAGATATTTCCTAGATAGAAGACACTCTCTTCCTTTGCAATTATGATGTAATGGTTAGAGTCCTCAGACTGAAATCAGGAAACCCAGGAGTTCAAAACCTTTTTTCAGACCCTTAATAACCCAGGGCAAATCACTTAGCCTTCATCTGCCTCAGTTTCCTCAACTATGGAACAATGATAATAATGGCCCCTACTTCCCAGAATTGTTGAGATGATAGAATGAAATAATATTTGTAAAGTACTTAGCACAGTACTAGGCCTATAGTGGACATTTGCTAAAGGATTATTTCCTTCCTATACATTAGTTCATGGTTTGTATGAAAAAAAATACCAGAATTTTGTCAGACTTCAACTGCTAAAATGGTGAACATTATATGGCAATCAAGAAAAAACTAATTTGATTGTATTTCAATAAACCACACTTCTGTGATTTCCTCAATGTTTGTCCTTCTTCTGTGGATGCAAACCATAAGACTTAATTGTTGACCTTCATGAATTTTTATAGCCCAAAATACCATACTCTGAATGTCAACATTCTACCAGTAAATCCATACACAGTAAGCTAGATGAGTCCACTGACAACAGATATATACTCAAAACCTTAATAACTTATTAGAACCTACCAGAGTTTACTCTCAATTGGCAAAGCCTTAGGGAACCCAGACTCTTCTTAATGCCATGATGAGTCATCAAAGGAAGGCTGTGGTGGAGGAATGTGAACTTTAGCTACAATGATAGGAAGTATCTAGAACATGAACACTGTTTGTCAAAAGTGTGGTTTGCCATACTTTGATCTGTTAAGAGAGTATATCTAAAGTGCTTGTCCAATTCTGAGTGGCTCATTTTAGAAAGCATTTTGAGAAACTGGATTATATCCAGAGAAAGATAACCAGGATTGGAGACAAGGACTAGGAACTTTATTCTTTGAGAATTAGTTCAAAGAAATAGGCAATTACATCGGAAGAAAAGACTTGGACATGGGGGAGGGAAGTTCACATATGTGAAGTGTTTCTAGTGGAAATGAATGAATAGAAAAATAATTATTAAGCCTTTACTATGTACCAAGAAATGTGCTATACACCAGGGGTACATTTAGAAGAGTAAGATCATCCCTGTTTTAAAGGAACTCACATTCTAACTGGGAGAAGATAATACATACTAGATGGTTTGGCTGCAGAGTAAATGGCAGAGCCCAGAGGTCCTGAGAGTACATTGGTGTGTCCAAGAGGGGTCCAAGGTATAATGGAAGGGCAAGTGTTAAGGACTAGTATTCCTTAGGATATAGCAACTGGGTCAAAGCAAGGTCCATCTTACTGAAAAGATTGCATTTGGTGACTCTTAGCTCTAGGAGTCCCTGAGGGAATAGTCAAGACATATGGGTGGAAGTGTTGACTTAATGGAAAGCAGCAGAATCTATTTTGTATTTGTCAAGTAGACAGGCTTCTTGGATATCAAGGCTAAAGAGACTACTACTGATTTTAACATTGTGTTGTTGAGAATAATTATTCTCTATACACCCTTGCTTAACATAGGAAAGTTATTTCCTAATAATTAAAGTCATACAAAAATAGAATTGGCTAGGTCAGAATTTAGTCATCCTGTTAGTACAAGTCTTTAAGTAGAGACAATATGATCATTTATCTGGCATTTTCTAGAGGGGATTTATGCTTGGGTGAATGTTGGACTAGCTGGCATCTGTAAAGTTCTTTCCAATTCTGAGATTACAATTCTGTGAAATGAACAGATGAGAATGCTTGGAACCTTGATTCCTGGATTCTCCAGTATCAAAGGATTTACCAGTAACTTTATAATAGTTCCTACAATAGCCATATCTATTACAGTCACCCATAATTTCAATTTTTACCATTCAACTTCCTGAAATGAAAATATTTTACTTTTAAATTTTAAACAAAGAATATGGTTACTGATTGGTGACAGTGCCTAAAATGTAAATGGGGAAATTGACATTTTTCAGGCTTACCAAAAAGCCCACCTTGGTAACCATGTTTCCTATAGCTTTTTTAATTCCTACTCTTTCCTTTTACCTTTTCTTTAGTCCCAAGCAGCTATTTGGAAAATGAAAATTTAAAGGTTATGTTTATTTATGCTGTTTTGGGGAAAAATTTTCCTTCCAGCTATTCTTTTACATAACAAAACACACTTAGTTTTTTGAAGTTTCTGAAAGGTTAGGTGATTATTTTCATCCTTTTTGCATTTTTACCTGCTGTTGCTCTTTCCCATCTGTCCTAAGTAAATACCTGAAAGCATCTAAATATCTTTTATGCTTCTAGACAATTGTAAATCTATCAGAACGGTCTTTCAGATGGAAATTTTCCCTGTCGTGGCTAACCAGATTTTGAAGATGCAAATAATGTTGTCCTTTCTCTACATTTACTAGAAACACACACTATGAATTGTAAGTTACTGAATTTATAATAAAAGTCTTATCCTTATGCCTCATTGAGGCATAGAAATGACTCTTTTCTCAAAGTTTAGATGTGCAAAGTCTCAGTTCTTGCAGATTCTAAAAGGTTAAAAGGTTTTCAATATGACCCTGATGACACATTGTATGACTCTCAAGGTGCCACTGAAAGAGTAGTAGATCTAAATTCAGATGTTGGTTAAAATACTTACTATTTGATTTACTACCTGTATGACCTTAGCCTTAATCTCTTCCTTTTTCTAGACCCAGATTCCTCCTCTAAAAAAATGAGTGCATTGCACTAGTATGAAACCAGAGAGACTGATCAATCTAGCTAAGTATAGAGATGCTCATGAGTAGAGAGCTAGCCATAATCTTGTAATTTGATCTTTATAATTAATTAATTAATTTTTAAACACTCATGAAGACCATGAAGTAGGTCTAATAAAGTAGAAACAGTTAGAATTAATGCTATTTCTTTAAGTCAACAGGTTGTTCATGTTTTTAAAGGAAAAAGATTCATCAATTTCTCCTATCCCTTTTTAATACCTGCATTTGATGACAAATATCACTCTAAATGAGTGCTTCTGTAATAAATTAATATTCATATTAGTAAGCAAAGCTTAAAACTCATAATATCAAAATGATATTTATTGAAAGATGTTCTGCATAGATGGGAAAGCCTTGGGAAGGTTGGAGGATAGTGCTACAAATCTTTGCCTCCACTTCAATTCATGCCGACTGTGACATTTTTCCAAGCCTCCTTGGTCCATCAGTATTGGAGGGAAGCATCACTGTATCTGCAGCTTCAAATTCCCTGAGTTTTGTCATGTAGTCTAAGTCACATGCCCCATGTGAAAACTGTCATGAATGGCCCAACTGGCTGAACCTCTTTTACTAACATACATGGACCTAGCCAAATTGAATTATTAAAAAGCTGGCCCACCCTTGAAAACTTGCTGATCCCTAATGAGCAGCCTATCAATGTTTTGTTACTTTGGTTATATCTTTAATAAACTCCTTTTATTTTTCTTTGTGCTGAGTTTTGCCTTGTTAGTTACAATAAAAGCGCCAAAGAAAGAGTTTTCTTTTCAACACATACTAAGAAAAAAGGACAAAAATATACAATGGTACAACTCTCTATGTGTGCCTCCACTATAACTCATGACTAGGGATGGTTGGGATAGAGGACCATAATAGCAGCTCATCAAATATGGCTACCTTTTCAGCTCTTTTTGTTTTCAACCATCTCTCTCCTCCTTTCAGTTAATTAGCAAGTATTCCTAAATAATTTATTTCTTCACATTCATAAATTGTTTCGTCCTGCTTTCTGTTTGCACAGACTAAGTGTTTGACCATGAAAATTTGATGATGAATGTATATTGGAGGAGTGCAGAGATAGTAAAGGGGGTATACCAATGGCTAGCTGAAATATACACAGGACTTAAGATAGAGCAAAGATTCTAATCTCTTGCTAACAGATTTGGAATCTTTCTTGAGCTTGGTGGAAAGTAGTTAGATTGTTATTGTATTAATAATTCAAGACTAGGTGATGCAATGGATAGACCTGAAATGGGATTAATGCTAACTGGATCTCATCCAAAGAATTGATTAATGACTCAAACTGACTCCATTTTGAGGAAACAAGCTTTGTTATAAGAGAATAATATAGTAACAGAGTAGTTAGTATAGTAGCTTAGTAATTATAGTAAGGTAGAAAGGTAAAGTGGTGTGGTAAAGTAGAGAATGAGAGAATAAAAGGTAAGAGTTAAGATGTAAGAGAGTGGGTAGGGGTTTTCAGGAATGACTTTTTATCTTGAATAGTTACTAAGGGAGGGGTCATTTATTTGGGTAGTGCTGTTGCCCTGTGTCTCCAGGGAACTGATGTCATTTTCCCCATGGTCCACTTTGGTCTGCATGGCTTTACCCATGGTTCACTCTGTTTGCCCCCTGGGAGGGGGGGAGGAAACTGAAATATAAATGGGATGCTAATGATATATTAAATACCTTGGGGCAACTTTAGGTCACTTTTGCCTGATTCTTTACAGACTTCAAAGGAGGACAGTGGATTATAGAAACTGAGCATTGTTTAAACTTAGTCCTCCTGTAAGACTGGGGAACTGAAACACCTGTGTTTGCTGTTAAGAGATCCCAATTGATGACCTAGGTTATGCCTAAAGATTGATGTGAGGGGTTTTCTCACAATTACGATTCTTAGCAAATCATATGTCTTATATGAATGGTAACCCCATTCTAATCAACTAGCTATTGTTTCCATGTTCTTTTGATTGTGAATAGCTATTTTGCAGGGCTTATGGAACATTTCAGTCCAAATTACCTAGAGTCAAAAAGATTTGAGTTTAAGTCCAGCCTCTAACATGTACTAGCTGTGTGATCCTGGGTAAAATACTTAATATTTGTTGCCTCAGTCTCTTTGTCTATAAAATGGGAGTAATAATAGCAGCTACCCTTATGCTCCAAAGGGTTTTTGAGAGGATAAAAAGATAATATTTGTAATGCATTTTGTAAACCTTTAAGAGCTAGATAAATGTTAACTGTTGTTATTAATGTTATTTTTTTAATAATTATTTCAGGAAATTTCCCAATTACAGACTTTAAATTGATGCTGGGGTTGCCCTTTTTGCCCCCAATGTAAGCAAGCCATTCATTGTGGCTAAAGCAGTTAGTTTTAAATACAGATGCCTAAAACAGAGCAATTTCCAATTAATCTCTCCCATCTGAATCCTCAAGAAAGAAAGAAGGTAAGCAGGAAGGGAGTATTCAAAGAGAGAAATCTCCATCTAAAGCCAAGCAGATATAGGCATGGCCTTGAAGTATTGGGGCAACTAGGCAGTGCAGTGGATAGACTGCCAGGCCTGGAGTTAAAAAAGACTAATTTTCCCAAGTTCAAATTCGACCTAAGATTTAATATTTGTGGGATCTTTGGGCAAGTCATTTAACCCTGTTTGTCTCAGTTTCCTCATCTGTCAAATGAGTTAGAAAAGGAAATAGCAAACCCACTCCAATATCTTTGGTGAAACAAACAAAAATCTATATCCTGTAATCCTATGGATTACTCATGTTTGGAAACTTAAAACAAACAAAAAAATACTTTGTCTTTAACAAAAGAACAAGAAAGAAGAAAAGAAAGAGTTGGGTGCTCATTACATGGCTAACTTCAGACCTGTTCTTATAGAAATAGAAGGCTGTTCTTCATGGCCTTGGCTAGACTGAGAAACTCACTTCTGCATAGGTGATTATGTATTTAAAGAACAAAGATGCCACAGTTTATTCACAGCCTGGATTCTGATTTAACTCTTGATTCTCTTGGGCTAGTCTCTCACCTCTAAAACATGCGATCTAGGTAAAATGAGCAGCTCAAGATTCACTTAGAACCCTTTATTCAATCTTCTTATAATGGGATATCTTTCATCTTTGAAATGGGCTGGCAGGCAATTACCCAGGTATAGAATAGACCCAAATCCTACTGGGGCTGGGATTGGTGATAATTTCCTGGTAGAGAGAGTACTCACACTGATGAGATCTTTTGAAGTAAGAAAGAAAATTATAGCTGGTTCTAGAAGCACAATGTATATTTAATACTTCAAATCTTAAATGCCACCAGCTTCTTAATATGGACCTAACGTTTGAATGGCACTGTATTTACTTTCCCTCTGCCTTGGACTTTTTTTACCCTTCTTCTTGGCCCTGTATTTTTTTTCCTCTCCCTGGGATCCATGCATAGCTTACACTAACAAGTAACAGCTGAGCAGCTGTGCTTCTAGCCCTGCCTATGGGAGGTGATTACACTCTGCAGTCTCTGCCAAATGCACACTCAAGATATTCAGCTCTTCCTTTAATGAAGGGAAGAGAGGAAAGAAAGGATAAAGAACTGTGGAGTTTAGGAGCCATTCTGAGAGCTGCTTGATGCAATTTATTGCTTAGGTAATCATTCCTTTTATCAGAGTTTGTTAAGAAAAACAGATTAGATGCCTAATGGTTTGCGTCAAGAAGTACTTGAAAGAAAGAAAAATACTAATAAAACATTTTACTTATAAGAATATTCTAAATTTTAATTTAAAGTTAAAGATTTAAAATTTTAAGATTTTATTTTTAAAGTGGACATTAATGGAATGTAGACTTATTTTCTTTAGAGATAAATACACACATCTAAACAATATAATGATTGATTATGTAATTGATTATGTATTCATTTTAAATATGTTTCTTTTTGTTCTCTGCCAAAGCTGGAACTAGGGAGGAACAACTGAGGTTTTGTCCTAGAATGAGAAATTTAGAGGGCAACAATAACAGCTGTATTCCTTTTCCTTTTTTTTAAATAACAAGCACTTAGCACATTATCTGACACATATTAGGTGCTTAATAAATGTTTATTTATTGACTGGGGATGGGATTGAACTATAATGGGTCTCATGACATTATGATTGTAGCTTGTGGCATGGATAGGGAGCAGATAAGTGTCTTGTCCTGGCTTGGTTTGGGCTCTCAATCCTATTCCTCATCTTGAGGCTCCCCAGGTAAAATGAGAGAGATGACAGAAGCTGTATCTAGTAGGATCTGAGCTCTCACCATGCCTTGCAGAGAGGAGTGAACTCAATCCCTAGTTGGGATTTAGCAAGTCAAACCCCTCAATAATTGTAGTTAGTGGTAGACTAGTAATCCAAGTATAGGGAAAGTACAGCAAGATGGGAGTGGATATGTAGGCTATCTGTTGCTCATGTACTACCTTGCTGACAAATTCATGTGCTTACTCTCCCTGAAATTTAGGTCCAAAGTGTCCTGGAACAACTGAGGGGGTCCATTCTTGTTCAGCTGCTTATCCTGAGTCATGATACCAGGGACCAGCATTCCCAAAAAGCCAGAACCCCATGTCAGCCTTGATTATGTCTCAAGGAGTCCAGATTTCAATAACTTGAATGAAATGCCCCAGACCAGGAGTCAGAAGATATGGCCATTAAGCCACTGTTTTGGAAGTAGGTCTGGGTCTCTATTCTTTTATTTGTATTGTGATTTGAATTCTTCCAAAGCCTGTGTCCAATTCACTAGACTTCCTGCATTTTTGCTTGGTGTTCCTTGGTCCTCCTCTGCTCCATGTGTTCTTTGTTCATTACCTGGATAGAAACTGTCAATTATAGTTTCTTTTTTCTTTTTCTGTTGTTTACTCATATTTTTTCCTCCCCTCTCCCACATTGGCTATATTCTTGTTCCTCTGTTTATTTGCTGGATCTGTGGGTTTGGGCTATTCTGTACTAAAGGGGCTTCTTCTCTGCTCTACAGATTAACTGGTTTAAACTGAAGGAGTTGACCTGTTGTATCAATGAGCCCTGAGGTCAGATCTTTCCTAAGCCAGTAGAAACTGAAGGTGAAGGTGTGGAGGCTGAAAGTAGTTAACTTCATCCTCGTCTCTACTCCTTTCTGCCAGCCGCTTCCCTACCAGTTGCCAGGTCAGAGCCCTGAGTTTCCTGTGGTTATTGGGATCCTAATCATCCAGATTCTAACCCGGGTATCAGTGCAGTAGGTGGGGAAGGAATATTGGAGATTGAGCTTCCCTGTCCTCTGGAAAATTCTTATCTGCGCTGTTGCTAGATAGGATTAAGCCAGCAGAGCTGATCTGCAGACCTAGATGTGCCCTGAGGCCAAAACCTCCAGAGGCAGAGGCCCAAGATGGAAGAATTGTGGCTGAAGGCTCTGACCAGGTTGCCCTCCTCTCTGCCCTCTCCTCCAGCTGCCTCCCTGCCAGCTGTGGTCAGAGCCCTGAGCTTCGTGTAATGGTAGCAAGGTACTCCCTCCTGGCTGGAGCCCTTACCCTGAGATCCCACCAACCTCTCTAATTGAATCTCAGCACAGTAAGTGGGGGAAGGGTCCTGGGACCCTCCTTCTTTCTTTTCCTAAGACCTGAGAATTCAAGGTTCTCAGTGTAACTTTTAAGTTGAATAGAATAGGGAGGTCACCTGGCTCTGTCCTGCTCTTGGATTTGGTTTTATGTCCCCCTTGAAGCTCTTTTATTTTTATTTGTGTGGAAGGGTTTTCATGGAAGACTTGACTTTTGCTGTTTCTAAGCCACCATCTTGACTCTGCCCCCTATTATTTTATTTATAAAATGGAAGTTTTAGACAAAGTGATCCTTTCCAGTTCAGAGAGTGGATACATCTATAATATCTGAGCTCTAAGAGAATTGTAGTTCAGTTCCATCTTAATTTAATGAGTTCAACAGGTCTTCCTTTATGAATTTGGACAAATTATTTTCCCTTTCCAGTATCTAAATGTCTTCTATATAATGAAACAATTTGACATGTAGATCCTTCTTCATGCAATAGATAGAACATGGATTCTTATTTAGAAACATGAGTTCAGTTCAGGGTTCTGCTTCCTATTACCTATTTTACTCTGTAGGTCTTATTTCCTCACATGTAAAAGAAGGGAATTGGATTCTTTATCTCTAAGGTACCTTTCATCTCCAACATTCTGTCATGATGTTTGAATATACATATATGTGAGGAGAAAGAACAGCTTTAATGTTTTTTTCAGTCCTCTCCACTTAAACATTTATATTTTGTGACACCTTCCCTACCTTGCACCTTGTATTAATTATCAGACTCTTTGGATATAAAGAAAGAGGAAAAATCTTACTTGCACACAGAGAATAATTAGCTATTCTCTCTTGAACCTCCCTCAGTTTCTTTTCTACACAACCATTTATGTCTACCATCTTTCCAAAGTCCTTGCCATTGTCCCTACTTTTGGAAACAGGACCTCCAGAAACCATAATTCCTTTCCATAAAGAGGCAAATCCAGTCATCTTTGAAGCTCTCACCATTTGACTGAGCTGTCATGATGGTGAAGCAGTGAGTACAAACTCACATAGGCCATTATATCTGAACAAATCCCCAAACTAGACTACGCTTCACATCTCATCCAGATGGCCATTTCTTGCCATGGACACAGTAATTAACATATATATGTACATGTACATATATATACATATTTTCCTTTTATAGGGAATGGATCAAATTTCCAGCCTCATGACTTCTCAGACCAAAACCTTTAGCTACCACTCTCAGATGTATGCTACTTTTCCCTTGTTAAAATGTAAGCTCCTGAGAATAGGGACTGTTTTACTTTTCTGTTTGTATCCAAGATCTTCATATAGTCCTTGTAACACAGCAAGATGTTATTAAATACTTTTAAACTAAATGAATATCTCTCTGTCTGTCTGTCTCTCTTTCTGTCTCTTTTTCTCTCTCTGTTTCTTCACACACTTGTGCACACACTTATACAGATGCACATATACACACATGGAAAATATATTACTCTATGCTATGCAAATATAGACAACATATTAACATGTTCACATATAATATAAACATTCATATTTTATGTGTATTTCAGAAAATATCCCATTATCTTTAATATAGATCCAAAGAGAAAAATAAGAAAAGCAGCTTACTTCCATGTACTACTTCATAGTTGCAAAGCACTTTGCCTATATTTGCCTATATATTCTGCTGAAACAAAAAAGAAAATTTATAGAGACTATTGGCAAGGCAAGAAAATGAATAAATGGCTCAGGAGGCATTTCCAAATGTTACATCTAAACCATTTTCCCAGGAATAGAAAAGAACCCTAGTGTACGGCCAAAGCAAAGAGGATACAATTATCCAATGAATTTGGGACCAGTTGGCCAGGCAAATACTTCTGATTCAAAATAATAAATACAAAAGAAATAGACAAATTTGGTCAAAAAAATTCCAGGTTAATATGAACTAAACTTGTCAGAAAATCCAATCAACCTCTCCCTGTATGCTGTTCTTTCATTAGAACATAAGATTTCTGAGAGTAAAATACTGTTTTCTATTTGTATCTTTAGCACTTCAGCCTAGTGTGTGGTAATACTACCACTATTGTACCAATGGTACACATTACTATTTAGGACATAGGCTTAATAATTTTTTTTCATTCACCAAGTAATAACTCCTCTAAAGAGAAGTTAAAGGATATGGATTCTTTAAATTGAAAGATTTACGTGTAACCTGCTGGATATAGCCAGTTAGGAGAGTAATGCCATGAAAAATTTAGGAATTACCTCTGGTGTATTTCCTGGTAATATAAGAGAGAAGATATGCAAAACAAAATATTTAATGTGGATATCTCAGACATCTGATCTGAGCCCAAACTTTTGCTAAGACCTCCATAGGACTTCTTTTCTTCCTTTTTCCTTCATTAATTTAAAAAATGTTGGGGGGTTGCTTAAAAAAGAAGCCTCCCCCATATGAAACCCTAGATCCCAGCTTTTCAGAATCGCTAACCCTCTGATTCAAATTGATGCATATGTAGACTTTGTAAGTGATTAAGACATGCATGCCTTTCTTCCTGAGAAGTAGCTATTTATTAGGAAATTTCCACTCCAGTAATTGGTTGTCATGTCTTATCTGGGGAGTTGCAGAACATAGTCCAAAATGGTTTTGATATGCATCCTATATAATCAATTCTCCTGCTCTTCAAAGGAAAACCTCCCTAAGATTTATTCCAGTCATCAAAGGACTTTGAAGGAAGGCCTGTAGTTTAAAAACAAACATTCAAATGTTTCCTTTAAATGGATGTCCATGTTTTTACCCCCAACAAGCAAGTGCAGCTCAACAGAAATCCATTTTTCAAGGCAAAGAGACAAAAAAGAAAAAGAAGAAGAAAGGAAAGCAGGGTATACCACAATTCAGAGTCAAACTGCAATATTTTAATGTTACACAGTGGTGAGATCTATTTTACTCACTGATTATAATTATTAGCTAATAGAAAGTATTTGAGGTAATATGGTAAATAGCCAACTTTCTACTTTCCTTCCATCAAACCTGAACTCTCATATCCTTATGTATTTTTCAAATTAGTAACCAATGTAAAACACTCAAAAGGCTCCAGAAGAAGAAATGGAATCACTATAGCAGCAGAATTGAGTGGGGTTGGGCACAAAGAAGTGAAAGCAAAGCAGACCTGTGGTTTGGGAAATGGTCAGACTAATGGAAGTAAAAGGGTATGATCACACTCTAAAAATTTTCAAATATGAAAAATGTGAAAATCTAAAGATGGTTGGGGGAAAAAGTAAAGTATAAAGGTTATGTTTTAAGTTTTCAGAATGAGAATTCAAAATTTAGTAAAAATTGTTGAGAAGGGGGCAGCTGGGTGGCACAGTGGATTGAGAGTCAGGCCTAGAGACCAGAGGTCCTGGGTTTAAATCTGATCTCAGACACTTTCCAGCTGTGTGACCCTGGGCAAGTCACTTAACCCCCATTGACTAGCCCTTACCACTCTTCTGCCTTAGAGCCAACACATAGTATTGACTCCAAGATGGAAGGTAAGGGTTTAAAAAATTTTTGTTGAGAAAACTGGAAATCATAAGCCATTCCTCAATTGATAAACAATCAAGAGATATGAATAGTTTTTGGATGAAGAAATCAAAGCTATATAAAACTATGTGAAAATGCTCTAAATCATTATTGATTAGAGTAATGCAAATCAAAACCACTCTGAGATATCATCTTATGCCTATCAAATTGGCTAAAGTGATAAGATGACAAAATGATAAATGTTGGAGGGGATATTGAAAATTAGAGACATTAATATAGTATTGGTTGAACTGTGAACTGATCCGACCATTTTAGAGAGCAATATGGAATTTGTACTCAAAAATTATAAAATTGTTTATACCTTTTGAACCAAATAATGTCACTATTAGGTTTACTTCCTTGGGTGATTAAGGAAAAGGGGGGAAAAACTATTTGTTCTAAAATAATTAGAACAGCTTTTTTTTTGTATTTTATTTTTTAACTTAATTACATGAAAAACGTTTTTAAACTTCATTTTCTTTAAATCTGAGACAAATTCTCACCCTCCCTTCCTTCTCCCTTCCCCCTCCCTGAGATAGCAAGCAATCTACTATATATTTTATATGAATAAATAACATCTTTCTATATTAGTTTTTTTTTATGAAAGAGAATTTGAACAAACAAAAGAAATGAGAAGAAATAAAATAAAGTGTGTTTTGGTCTACATTCAGACTCCATCAATTCTTCCTCTGAAGGTGGATGGCATTTTTCATCATGAGTTGCTGAGTATTTTCTAGGCTATTGCATTGCTAGGAATAGCTAAGTCATTCATAAATGTCCATAATATAAAATTGCTGTTACTGTATACAGTATTCTCCTGGTTCTGCTCACTTCACTATGCATCAGTTCAGGTAGGTCTTTTCAGACCTTTCTTAAATCATCCTTCACATCATTAATTATAGCACCTTAGTATTCTATTACAATTATATGCCACAACTTGTTTAGCCATGTCCCAATTGATGCACATTCCCTCATTTTATAATTATTTTTGCTACACAAAAAGAGCTAATATAAATATTTTTGCACAAACTGGCCTTTTCCCTTTTTAAAAAAAATCTCATTTGGATACAGACCTAGTGACATTGTATAGTAGTGTCCTATATATAAAAAAATTAAAATAAATGGTAACCTAATAAAAAAAGCATGAGTGACTTGTGTGATCTGATGCAGAGTTTAAGTAAGCAGAGCCAGAGAAGGAATCTATAACATGAATACATGAATAATAAAAATGGAAAGAACAATTGAAAAAATAAAACCGAATGCCATTTGCTCCTCTCTCTACTTCTCACTCTCTGGACTTCTCTACATCCTCAACATCAACCTTGTACCCTAGTGGGTACCATCTTCTGATTCAAGCTTTTCAGTTCCTCTTGATGTATTGGTTTCCCTCATTTGAATAGAAACTTCTTGTGGGTATCAGCACATGAATTTGGATTCTCCCTTGCTTAGTACAGTGCAATCACTACAATGCAGGTAGTAGGAGTTTAATAACTATCCTATCTATCCATCTATCTATGTCAGCTTGTGCAACTGTATCTCTGCCTGTCAGTCTATCTCACAGACTATTTCTCTATGAAATTATAGTGAAAAAAAGCTTGAACATAGAGAAAAAAAATGAGAAAAATTAATGCCCTTGTCTTCATTGTGCAGGTGGGAAGACATAGATGTAGAATATAATATTTAGTGTTAGATATCTTTGTCATGTGGGTTTTGTTGAAATGTTGGGTTTTTTCATTTTTTTCCTTTATCCTTTGTTACAACAGATGGCTTTCTTCCAGGGTAAGGAGAGATATATTTAGAAATTATTGTGGAATAATAACAAAAAGATATCGCTAAAACTATGTTCTTTTGAAAAAGAAGTTGGGAGAAAAGTTGTCTAGAGGACCTAAGAATGATGTAGTTTTCCCACTAACAACTGGACCTTTGGCTAATAAAAACAAATTTGGTTGCTTAAAGCTAAGTATATGTTAATAGCACTTGTTGTCCTTTGATGCCATTGAAGCCCACTACACAAAGAGAGATGGGACAATCAATCTTCATTCATTCAATAAGCATTTATTAAGTGCTAGCTATATTCTAGTTTTTGTACTAAAAGTTGGAAATTTAAGAAAAAAAGAAAAACTATTTGCCTTCAAGAAATTTATATTTTAATGGGAGAAAAAAAAGAAGAAAAATATAAAATATATACAAAGTAGGTATGAATTTATTCGGGGTACTACTATGTATGGAGTTGATATCTTGTAAGAGATAGCATTTGAGCTAAGACTTGAAAGAAGCTAGGGATTATATAAGGCAGAGAAGAAGAGAGAGATATGGGGAACAGCTTTGCAGTCATGAAAACAGGAAGTAGTTGCCATGGATGGGAAGCAGCAAGTAGGCTTGCTGGGCTTAAACAGAGAGTTTGTCAAAAGGATGTACTCATCCTAGAAAGGTGGGCTGGAACCTGATTGTGGAGGGCTTTATGCCAAAGAAGTTTGCATTTTAACTTAAAGGCAATAGAGAGTCCTTGAAGAGTCTAACCCTATTGGGTTACAGTATAAGAATTTCCTCTTTTTGAGCGAGACCAAATTTCCTATGTCCCCAAAGCTCAACAAACTAGAGAAACAGGCTAATAAAGGATCCATCCCAATAGAATTCCCATCTCAGTTGGTTCAAACTCAGTTTCATATTCAAATACTTATATAATACATCATAAAGGGCACCAGATGAGTCGATATATGTCAACCTATACTTATTTCTATGGAGAAAATAACATTCAAAGTATAAGTGCTACTGTGAAGTAGCATGTTCTATGGAAGAAAGATCAATAAACTTGTAATCATAGGATATAACTTCAACACTTCCAACCTGTGTGACCATGAGTAAATCATTTCATGTTTCTAAGTCTCAGCTTCATAGAGAGGTTTGGGCTAGATGGTCTCTAAGGCCCCTTTCAGCTCTACATCTATAAAATGGTCTATATATAGTGCCATCTTCATGTCAAAGAACAACACAGTCTGTTGTAAAATGTCTGATCAGTAAATCAAATATTTTTTGTTTCTTTTTTTTAACAAGTAAGCAGGCTACAAATTAGCATCTTACACCAAGTGACTAAGAAAAAAAAACACACATTAAAACTGTCAGACAAGAACTCTCCATGGTTTTATGAATTACTATGATTCATCCAGAGGAAGTATCTGTACAAGTATTATTTCTGTAGTCTCTCAGGAGTTCCTGATGGATAACCCATTGTGACATCAGAAAAGGAATGATGACTCATCATCATATTGTCAAAGATTTGATTAAAAGCCTAAGTTAAAAGTATTTATAAATCTTTTGACATATTACTAAAGATTTCTTTATGCTAAATGCTAAATAATTATGCTAAAAGTTGTATTTTTTATGCTAAATGCTAAACAATTATGCTAAAAGTATGGTATAATGGAGAGAAAGCTGGGTTGGAATTAAAAAGACCTGAGTTAATATCTTGCTTCTGGCATATTCCAGCTACATTACCCTATGGGAGCTTCCTTAACCTTTCAGTGCCTTAGGCAACTTTCTAAGACTATGAGTTCATGGTGGCAAATTTATGGCATGCATGCCAGAGAGAGCATAAAGAGCCTTCCCTGTGGGCACATGCATTGATGCCCAGTAGTGTTCATTACTAGAAAGGGGAACCAAGCTGTACCCTTCCCCTTCTCCACTGCACCTGAGGCCATTTTTCCACTTCACCCACCCCTCTGCACAATGGCCCACTGGGAGTGTTTCCTCCCTCCCCTGTCTGGGGTAATGAGGCAGGGAAAGGAGCAACACTTGGTCTTGGGGTTTGGGGGAGGCATGACAGTCTCTAAAAGGTTCACCATCACTGATATAAGTCATAGCCTGAGTTGCTAATCTTCATTAGTGGAAGGAAATATCATGCTGAGAGTTCTTTACATAAAAGCAATCATATGCTTAGACCCTTCTTCCTTCTCAACCTCCCAAACCCAATGTAGTTATGCTAAAGAAACTTGATTTTCTAAATATAAAACTATGAATGTCCTTTACAATATTCAAGTTTATAGAATGAGTTAACCAAATTTACAAAATAAAATTTCTCTAACAAAACAGTGCTGGGATGATACTCATTATGACTCTGTCTTGTGCCAACATGCTTGATTTAGAATCTCACAATTGGAAGACACCATGTGAATCATCTTCCTTAGCCTATTTCTAAGTGAGGACATCCCAAAAAGTGGTCATACAAACTCCACTGAAAGACCTCCAGGAATGAATCTTTTTTCCCTTTCTTTGTATACTCAAACTTATCATAGGGTCTTGCATATAGTAGGTATTTAATTACTTATTGACTTCACTTTGGGATAGCTTAACTTTTTGGAAGGTTCCCCCCATCCCCAATTTGAATTGAAATCTGCCTTGTGGATGATTTCATTACCTCTTTCTGAGTTCTGACTTCTGGGGTCAAGCACAAATCTAATTCCTCCTACACACAACAGCCCTTCAAATATTTAAAGATAGGCATTATCCCTTTCCCCATATTTTCTCTAAAATAAACATCCTTCAGCAGCCACTGATAACTTCAGTTTTGTTTTGCTCCAATGTCCTTAATAAATTGTGGCACCCCAAATTTAATGTCTGCAGGTATAGTCTAATGAAGGAAAATAAAGTGTGTTCTAAACTTGTTTTTCTGAACCCAATTTTTTCCATCAATACAATTTAAGATAACATTAGAGTTCTAAGATTTACCACTTCATATACTATTTATTCATGTTCAATTTTTAGTTTACTAAATTCCCCATGATTTCTTTTCATACAGCTATCCATATTACACTCATTATGTACTTGTACAGTTGATTTTCTGTATCTCTGTATAAAGAACCACCATCCTTCCAGTTTCCTAGGTTCAAGCATGACTCCTCCAATCAGTCACCCTGAGAGTTGTGAGTTTAAAAACCATAGCATCTCTTGTTTTCATTTCCTAAGTAAGGCACGCAGCCACCAGTCTAGCCCAGGCCCTCATCACATCACTTGGCCTATTGATTTAGCTTGATTGGTTTCCAAGAATATCCCCTCTTCAGGCTATCATAAACCTAGTGACCAGAGTGATATTCCTGAAGAACAGATCTGATCATGCCAATATACTGTTCAATAAACTCCAGGGGGCAATTTGAGGATCTGAAAGAATCTCTTTTGTTTGCCATCTGACCACCTTCATAACCTGGCCCTAACTTACCCTGTATATATTATACTATAAGGTAATATATATTATCTATTTTTATAGTCATATACTCTATACTTCATTGCAACTGATGTTCCACTTTTCATACATGATATTCCATCTTCTCCTATATCTTTTTGCAAAGGAATGGGTCTTCTATGCTTAGAATGCCCTTCTTCCTCATCTCTACTACTTAGAGTACCCGATTACTTTGAATGCTGTTATAAGCTCTATCTTCTACATGACTTTTCCTAATGTCCCTAAGCATCTAATGTCTCTCCAAAAAATACCTTATATTTATTTTGAATATTTTATATACTTCCACATATACTTTTAATGTCTCTTTTATACCTTTATCTATAATTACATAATACTGCTTTGCACATGGGATTATGGCTAGACTACTGACTTGGACTAAGGAATTCTTGTGTTTTAATCCTAACTTAGTATTTACTAGCTTTGTAACCCTTGAGTCTAACCTCCCTTAGACATATAATAATAACATTGATAATAGAAATAATAGAGGACTTTTAACCCAGCAATACTAGGTCTGTATCCCAAAGAGATCAAAGATAGGGATAATGAACTGACTTATAAAATAGTATTTATAGTAACTATTTTTATGGTGGAAAAGACCTGGAAACTGAAGGGATATTTATCAACTGGAGAATGGCTGAACAAGTTATGGTATATGATTATGATGGAATACTATTGTGGCATAAGAAATGATAAACAAGATGATCACAAAAAAACCTGGAAAGGCAATGCAAAGTGAAGTGTGCAGAACCAGGAGAAAGTTGTACATATTAATAAAAATGGTGCATGGTGATTAACTGTAAATGACTTGATTATCAATGAGGAAAGAATTCAGGCCATCTTCAAGGGACTCATGATAAAAAGCCTATCCACTACTACAGAATGAATTGGTGGAGTTTGAATGGAGATTGAAACACACTATTCTTTACTTTATTTCCTCCATGAATCTGTTTTCACATAAGCAATTATGTATCTTGTTTCACAATATGATGAACATGGAAATATATATTTCATGGTAAAACATACACAACTTGTATCATATTACCTGCCTTCTTGGAGAATGGAAAAGGTAGAAGGGAGGGAGAGTCAGAAAATGATTATTAAAAATTGCATTGACATGTAAACATTTAATATTTTTAATAATAGAGAATTTTGGAAGCACATAGAGGTACTGAGTATGGATATCTTCCAAAAGCATTTAACCATTCCTTGACACATGTTAAAAAAATTATTCCTATACTTTATGGATCAATATTATACCTGAGAAAATGGACAAAGTTCAAGTCTTTGATAATGCTCAAGTCCCAGTAGAATTCATTGAGTGATTTCTCTTTAAGATATCTTGAGCTCTGTGTGCTGTTACTGCTGCTATTGTAGATGATGATGACGACAGAGATGATGATGGTAAAGATGGTGATGGGAAGAGTCTAAAACCTATTACATGGATACTTCTTCCCTTCAAATACTTGATATAATTTTAGATTCCCTTTTTCTCCTAAGGTTTTAATTTCTTTTGTTTTCCTCTTGAAATATTCTTTCATTTCTCCTTTCCTTCATTCCTCCATTTCTAAAGGAATATTTTATACTTTTGGATAAGCTGTAGTATAAAAAGGCATTTCTTCAGTCCTTTTACTTCCTGCTCCTACAGGAAAACCAAAGTGCATTTTATATAGAAATAGGGACTTACTCTGAATCCTATATGAGGAAACTCTCTCTACTAATACAGAGCAGTACCTTTTCTATAACTTAGACTCTTAGAGAGTTGTCTGAAGTTCTGAGAAGTAAGAGACACACACAAATAGCATGCATCAGAAAATGAGACCTGAACTAAGGTCTTCCTGGCTTCAAGGCCAGTGCCATATGTATTATACTGGGGTGTATGGGGTGTTCAGGGAGGGGTAGCACCTTGGTATGGAGGGCTTGTCATGCCCTTTTAGGGCAGCTCTCCAGCCTCACTTGTGGCTCCCAGTAGCTGCTAGCATGCGGCAGCGGCCACACCCCAGGCAACGGCTTCGACAGGCTGGCCAAACCTTGTGAGGGTAGCCATCGGGTTGTCGACCCCTGGTGAATCAGGGCTTTGCTCACCCAGCATGTGAAGACTGTTTCAGCGAAACAGGCGGAAGAAACCAATAAGAAGGTTCAACGACTGAGAGGGCGATGCAGCAAGGCACTGTGGAGTGCTCAGGGCGTGTTGGAGCACAAAGGACAACACGGCCACCCAGTGCAGCTGAGGAAGTCTCCAAGTGTAATGACCTTTCATGCCAATGGACCCAGGCTTCCAACGCCGAGAGAGTGGGACTGTCTGTGCATCAACTTTTCCACCTAAATCTCCTTCACACACAAGTATCTTTGTGCACACATGCACAAAGACAATCGTCATTCTCTCCACACACATTTAATGGATGTCTCTACATACACAGACCCCATCAATTTGTCTTAATGGTATCTCCACATGGAACATCCTAGGAAACAGATGATGTCTCTTTCCAAAGAAGATGCTAGAAAATTATTTCAAGGAGAATTATATAAGGCAAGTACTTTGAAGAGATTACAATACATGTGGATGTTCAGTAAATAGTTCTAACTGGGTAATCATATGGTGAATGTGTGGTACTCAGAATTGCCTGCCATTTTCAAGTAGAGAACAATAGATAAAGTGGGGGGCCTGGAGTCAGGAAGACCTGGGTTCAAATACAGCCTCAGACACTAGTTAAGTCACTTAACTTATGTTTACTTCAATTTCCTCATCTGTAAAATGAGGATAATAATAGTACTACCTCCCAAAGTTCTTGTGAGAATCAAATGAGATAATCATTGTAAAGTGCTTAAAGGCATAATGCGTAGCACGTAATTAGCACAATGTAAATGTTAGCTATTATGATTATTCTTTGTCTCATTGTGTTCAGCAATAATAGTAGTCATGCAATAGCATCCATGAGAGCCTATGTGATAAATGAAAGGCCTTTCTTGCCTCCCTACTGTGACTATATGAGAAATGGGTTCAGGTCCTCAGGCTTTTGTTTGTTCTTTTCCATTCTAGGTTCAAGGAACAGAGTTTCTAACCTTGAGAGGTATGAAGACCTGGAGAAGGAGTCATAGGAATCTTAGAATAGACATCAAGTCTTGCTTCATAACCAGTGAGTCACTGATGCCCTGAGAAACAAGGAGTGATCTTTTGGGGTAACCATTAGGACCTACATCCAATGAAAGGACTCATCTGGGAGTCATCCCCCATCTGGACCTGAATTTGAAGGGATCAGTGCTATGCAGATACTGAGCCTTCATCCCAACAGCCTGCAGTGGTATAAGGAGAATATATTCTTGAGGTATCAGGGAAATATTTGTACATTCTTGCCATATCTTTGAAGTAAATACCTTTTTGTAAAATCCAATTGGAAATGAGGCCCTCATCATTGGCCCTCTAACAAATAATCAAAATACATTTAGTTGGAGCCAGAGCCAATGGCAGAGAAGAGAGATGCCTTTATACCCCCTTAGGTTCCCTGAGGACCCTGAGTCAGAGATGTAGCAGGGCTGACCCTAAGAGCCTGGGACCAGAACATACTTATAACACATATAGCTACTTGTTGGCTCATGGAGAGATGCAAGTTTTCCCCCAGATCTTTCTTATTAAATTTTATTTTTCAATAAGATGTCTCCATGTTTGGTTTTGCCTTGATTTTTTTGAAACCTGTGATTTTATTGGTATATGAAATTTATGATGAGAAACTCTCTTACCAATGTACATCAGCAACTCTTCTATAAGTCACTGTATTAGAGGACTTCCTGGGACACTTAAAGGATAAATGACTTGCCTAGAGTCACATAGCGAGTGTATGTCAGAAGTAGTATTTGAAGCCAGATCTTCCCAATGCCAAAAGTCACACCATGTGGCCTCTCATCTTCCTGCTAATAGGAGAATCCAAAGAGGTACATAAAATAATTGTACTTAACATGTGTATAATCTTTGAATTTTTAAACTACATAGTATTTTAAAATTTAATTTTTTTTTACATCAATACAATTTTTATTACTAGTTTTTGACATGTGATTCATATCATTCCCTTCCCTTCTACCCTTCTCCTCTCACCAAGATTGCAGATAATATGATATAGGTTATACATGTGCCATCATACAACATATTTCCATGTTCATCATGTTGTTAAACAGGACATATATCATTTATGCTAGAGAAAAACTCATGGAGGAAATAGAGTAAAGATTGTTTTGCCACAATCTACATTCAGGCTCTACTAGTTCTTTCTATAGCAGTGGATAGCCTTTTTTTGGTCATGAATCCCTAATACTAAAGTATTTTTAGAGCACTTTTCCCCTAATAATCCTATGAAGTACTAAGTATTACTGCTCCAATTTTACAGATAAAGAAACTGAGGTCCAGTACAGGAAAGTGACCATGGCTCCAAAGCAAATTGGCAGCATAGAATGAATCAAACCCATCTCTCCCCACTGAAAGTTCAGGATTATATCAGTTCATAATTGCTGAACACCAATCTGCTCTGTTTCAAATTATATCCAGTCTTAAAACTTAGCTTTTTCCCAAGGAGGCTTTTCTTATTTGCTAGTTCTCAGGAACTGGAATACTTATTGAATATTATCTCATGGTAATGAATCTTGTATTTTAAAGTGTTTTGACTTTTCAAAGTACTTCTGAATCTATTAATTTCATTGGATAATTCTTGCCATCCTGTGAGGAATGGCAGACAAGGTATAATCATCTCCATTTGAAAAATCATAAAAATGGAGGCTCATATCTGATGCATTGAATATGGGACTATAAGCAGGTATGCTTTAACCTTGGTTTTAGTCTTTAGCACAGTTTCTGGAACATAGTATTTAAAAAGGCTTTCTGTGTTAAAATCTTGTCTCAGACACTTCCTAGCTCTGTGACCCTGGGCAAGCCACTCAATCCCATTCACCTAGCCCTTGCCTTTATATCTTAAGAGTTCTTAGGCAGAAAGTAAGCTTTTTTTTAAGAAAGCTTCCAAATTAATTTAGGTTCATTCCCTACTTATGCAATTACAACCCTGTCATTATAGTCTTTAGTCTAGTTTTGACCTGCCATGACTGAGAGTTTCAACCCTACCATCCGGTGGCAAGAAGTAACATAGAACTACTAAAAATGGGCAACCCTAGGGGTGGGGAGGCCTAGGTCCTAGTACATATTCTGCTCCTGACTTACTTTGTGACCTTGGACCAGTCACTTCTCTAGGTTCTTCATCTATAAATTGTGAGAAATGGAATAGATGACTACAAAGGATCCTTCTAGGCTCAAGGGTCATTAAGGGGATAACAACTCAGCACAGTAGGATTAATTGTTATAAAGTAGCCTAATGTATAGATTGTCTTACTTAAAGTCTATTATTTCTCAGGTACTATGTCCTAGGACACCCTAGCCATTGTGCAAATGAACATGCTTTCTGTCTCCTTTAGTCCTCACGTTGTCCATGGCACTAGCCAGTGCTAAGCTTTGCCTGGTCTCTCCACTTTGTGCCTAAGAAGCAGCCAGCAGGTGAGTTATTTTAAGTATTTCTAAAAGCAGGCTACTTGGTAGCATCATTCTATTTTCAGTTATTATGCCATATGCCCATCATAAGAATGTCAAAGCAGAAAAAAATAAAAGAAAATGAGAGCATAGCTGTTTATTTTGTCGCATATTTCAAGAACCTCAAACTGGATTTAATTAATGGCTACTTTTTAGTATTTATATCAGTCCTCAAATAAGTATTGTATTTTAAAAGATTTTCTATGTAAGCCTTATTCTACTACTGATGTTTATCTAGAGAAAGTAAAGAAGCAGCTTGGGGGGGGGGAAACGACTGGGGTTAAGGGGGGAGTGAAAATGCTCCTTTAAGCATCTATTTTCAGGGGCTTTTGTTCTAGAAATTATTTTTAGTTTTAGTAAATTATGCTAATTTGAAGCAACGAAGCAGAAAAAGAGTATATTTGGAATTGAAAGACTGTTCCTTATGAAATGTTTATACAACCCTTACAGATTCTACCAATGCATATTTAATATTAGATGCATACTTTAAAAACTTGTAGCTATTTTTCCCTGGTATGGCAAGCCTGGAGCTAGTTAGACTAGACTGATTCAGTGAAAAGTTTCAGATTAATCCACCTATTACAGAGAGCTCAGGGCTATCAGGAAGAAAAGAGAAGTTCTAGACTCATTTCATCAGGAAGGAACTTTACAAACCTCATATTTCTTATGATTCTTTACCTTTTCATAAAAAATAATTTGTAAAGGAAATAACTTGTTTAAGTAGAAGGCATATGTCACCCACTATGACTCAAGGATGAGAACTGACATAAAAGTCAACATTCAGGGAAGGAAGTGCCTTAGCCACATAGCAAGAATGAATAAGAGATAGACAGTAGTAATGATCATCATCATTATCATTATCATTTATTGCATAGTGCCTTAAGGTTTGCAGTATATCTTACAAATATTTCCTTTTATCCTCACAACAACCCTGGGAGGTAGAAACACTTTATATGCCTATTTTTTCAAAAGGGAAACTAAGGCAGACAATGATAAATGACTGACCCAAGAACATCCAGCTCATAAGGCAGGATTTGAATTCAGGTCTTCCTGATCCAGCACCCCATCAACTATGCCACCTAGTTTTCTTTATTTTGCAATTGTGATTACAAAATATTAGGAGAGGTAAAACCTCTGTATCATTGGGTAGATGTTGCATAGAGAGCATCCTTTATAGACAAATATTATATAAGATAAGAAATGGATTGGTTGTGATCTATACTAATTAAACAAGTACCCTATGGGTTCTTGGAACATAGACCAATGGATATCATGTTTCTTTAGTAAGACTCCTATATATTGAGCTCTAATATGAAGGAAGTTTTCATTTTTTTATTGAGTCATAGAATAAATCCAACAAAGAATTATTATTTCATTGGTGTAGTTAGACACTACCTCTACCAAAGCAGATTACAATCCCTCTGTGCTCCTGTTCCTCATCACCAAGACACTTCTATTTGGACAACTAATAAGATTCTCAAACTTGGCGTTATCTATTAAATAGAATTTGTTCCTCCTACCAAAAATAATCCTCTTCTAAATTTCCCTCTTTTCAAAAAAGCCACAATGATCCTTCCAGTCATCTGAAGTTTGTGAGCTTAGAGTCATCTTTGATTCTCTCCTCTCCTTCACAGCTCACATTCAACCCATTTCCAAGTCCAATACTACCTCCACAAACACTTTTGACAACTCATTTCTTCTCTTCTTTCACCTCCATAGTTGAGACCCTCATTACCTCTTGCCTCAACTATTGTCTCATATCTAGCCTCAAAGCTTCCAGTATTTTCTTTCTACAATCTTAACATCCACACAAATATTAAATTGATATTCATGATGCAAATTAAGACCATGTTTCTCCTCTTTTCAATAGGCTTTAATAACTCATTACCAAGGATGGATGGAAGGAAGGAAGGAAGGAAGGAAGGAAGGAAGGAAGGAAGGAAGGAAGGAAGGAAGGAAGGAAAGAAGGAAGGAAGGAGAAGGTTTTGGAAGTCATGAAGAGTTGGTCACAACTGAACAACTGAACAACAACGGAAGTAAATATGGAAGCATAGACTAGACCAGTAGTGTCAAACTCAGAGAGAAATGGAGACTACAACACAGTATGTAAGGATCCCCTTAGGTATATAATGACTTATAAAATCACAAATCAGTGCAGTTGTGATTAACTCTAATGATCCCATGGACTTGTCCCTGGGGTTTTCTTATTAAAGATATTGGAGTGGTTTGCCATTTCCTTCTCCAGCATGTCCCAATTTTATCAATGAAGAACTGAGGCAAATATGGGTTAAGTAACTTGCCCAGGGTCACATAGCTAATGACTTTTCGAAGCTGTATTTGAACTCAGATCTTCCTAATGCCACTGTATCAACTAGATGCATAATTTCATTATTGCTCTTTTAAAACTGTATTTCATTTTAAGTAGCTTACTTTTAATCTCAGCATATGGCAGTCAATTTCCTACCACTTTATCTTTCCATAGGTTCTTAATAGCTAGAATTCCTTTCTCCTCATCTCTTTTAGAATCCATAGGTTCCTTCAAGGTTCATCTCAGAGCCACTTTCTACAGAAAGCCTTTCTTGATTTCACTAGGTGTTGACATTCTCTTCTTCCTCATCTTATATCATGTTAGTTTATTTGTGTAAAGTTCTATTTCTCAAAATGATCTAAAATCTTTGAGTTTGGAACTGTTCTTCATTTTTATAGAGGATTCATTTGGATAGAGGGTTGATCATTGTAATATGGTCAATTTGATGAGGTTGGAGGAATGAGGAAATTGGTGAGAGGTTTATTCTTTAGCAATCTAATTTATTTTCCTACTCTAGGGAACCAAAACTTTTAGTTCTAACATATAAGACCCTAGGCTGGCAAGTATAAGTCGCCAGAGAGGGGGAAAAAGATTGTTTTGATGAACTGTGGGCTACTATGAATCCTAATCATTCTGTGAGAATGAATGAGGATGAAATAAGACTGCCCCAGTTACTCTGTGCACTTACATGGAAGCTAGAGACAATATGCCCATTTCTATGCAGACCTAAACAGGATCCATAGTCTGAGGGAGGTTTTAAGAGATTTTTAACTGAGGGGAAAAATTCCAAAGATATAATTGAGATAGTGGAAATCTGTTAAGACTGAATATAGTCCATTTATTCCCTGCCATAATTGTTTGGATTCCCCTTGAAAAAGGAAAAGAAATTAGGATTTCTATAGTCAACTCTTCATATACAATGAATCTACTTTTCATCCCTAGGGTCTGATATAGACCTTCAATTTTATAGTCATCTCTAAAATATCTGTACTCCTCACAGAAGGAAAATGAATTGAGGGTTTCTAGAGAAGCAAACCATTTTCCATATGACTTATATCAATCAAACAGTGAATAATAATACTAGTAGCATGGGGGCAAAGTCCAGATTTTGCTTTGGCATATGATGGCTCAGTCCCTGGTTGTTAGAGTACCTACTTCACAGGGCTGTTGTGAAGATGAAGTGAGATAATAGATGTAAAGTGCTATATAAATGCCATCTATTTTTATTTTCTTTTGCATTTTACATTTCACTAAGCATTTTTTAAAACATGAGAAAAAAACACAGATGGAGCTTAGTCTGGTAGTTGAAATAGAAGTCATTATATGCATTTGATTTGATTTGTAACTCTCAAATTCTTAATTTGCCTAACTGTGGCATGGGAGTACTGTTGGTTTATGAAATTCTTTGAAAGTCTAAAATTAAGTCAACTACCATAAACAAAACTACAAAGTCTTAACTTGATTTTTCCAGAATTATAACTTAAATCAAATACCCTCTGATTTCTAAACCTTAAACAATCATTCTAAATAATAATAGTTGATTCATTTCTAACATGAATCTTCATCAAATTATCATTCTACTGTCTTATCATGGAATGGTTCTTCAAGACTAGGCCAGGGGAGTTCAGGTTCTAGCAATTATAGTCCAGAAGGGCTTTAAACTTGGAATCAGTGTCTTTCAACCAAGGACTAGCCTTTTAAGTTCAATAGATTCCCAGGATATAGATGGTTCTTAATAAGTCCTTTTTTATTCATTCGTACATCTATTCATCATTAGACAGGACTTCATCAGGAGTCATCATGAATATGGTAAGTGATCACATGGAACAGAGAAGTAGAGAATATATGTAGTAAAGACATAAGTAAATGGGCAACTCACTCCCCCAAGAGGATGCCAGTGTCTTCTCTTGATGTTATTATGCTGTTTGTACTCTCTGGGCTTTCTCGCTGCTGAGATTACACTGGCTTTCTTCTCTTCTGGTCTCCACTGACTTTTCTTTAACCAACCAACCAATCAATCAATTAATAAACATTTACTGAGTACCTACTATGTCTCAGACACTGAGATATTTCCACATACTTTCTACTGTTTAGTGCTCTCTATTTCTAGCTTCTGGGTTCTACCTCTTTTAAGCCACCTAGCAGCTATCTCAGCTCCATTTTTTTTGAGATATGGTGACTGGAAAACATTTATTTGACAAAGATAAGCTGATAGTTCTTCTAAAGGCTATAAAACACAAGGTAACAAAAACCTGCAGAGTGCTTCCAGGCCAAAAATAATTCATTTAATTCCCATGACTAAGAGAAGGTCCTCTATTCTGCAAGTATTTGACTTTGAGTAAGAAATTCCTAAGCTCTTCTCTTACTTAAAAAGGAAATTAATTTGAAACCAAACAAAAAATAAGTTAAAGTGGCAAGATCATTGCCTCCATCCTATCACCTGTCACCTACCTTATACTACTGCCTTTATTATGAATGTGTTTGAAATAAAAAGAACAAAATAAAATTTAGCTTTATTGCTATATTTGACCATCACCAACAAAAGACAACCTTATTATCACCCTAAAAGCAGTTCTTTTGAACTGGCAACCAATGCAAATTTGCAAAAACTGCATTTTAGAAAATTCAATAATAATTTAAAAATTTTAATAACATTTACTAGCAAAAGATGTCTAACTTCTCACCTCCTCTTTAACCTACAGGCTTTCCATGAAAAACTATGAAGGAATTCAAAGAAAATTTCTTGTTTGTAACATATACAGGCAGATGATATCTTTAGTATCTTTTAATTAAAGATTTGATTTTGTTAGTTCATCTGTGAAAATGTGTAAGTACCATTAACTGCTAAGCATAATACTACGATTAGTCTTCCCTGCTTGAATCTATTTTAATAAATCTAAAAGTGTCTCATGAAAACAGCAAAACAGGATGTACAGTCTCCATAGAAACCAAAGCTGATATTGTTAAAAAGGAATAAACCACTCTGGACTGGATTTCCCACAGGGACCCTCATTTGCAACCAGTTTCTTGAGTAAGCTGCTGTGTATGTGAATTCTACCACCTGATGCTAGTTATCATTAGCCATGCCTAATAGAGGTCTCCTCTGCATCTGGTCTCCATGGGGGGGGGTGAAGCAAAAGGAAATATTTCTATGATGAGTAGTACATTTTATATTTTTAAAAATTGAAATGTAAATGTAAACTTTGTTGCAGACTCATTCCTGAAAAGGAGGTGTTCACTGTTCACTTTTATACTAAAAACTGGCAATGGAGGTATATTTCATTTACAGAAAAGTTATTTCCCAAAAGTTGGTTATAAAGCAGTTTCCTACAAATTAAACTATTTCACACTGGCTTTGATTTTTAAAATAGTAGTTTTTCTTTTGTGAGAAAAGGAGAAAAGATATTGAGTCTAATTTCAATTCCATTCCACAAGTTCTTATTAAATTTTCTATCCAGTCATGTCTGACTTTGCATGACCCCATTTGGGGTTTTCTTGGCAAAGATACTGGAGTGGAATTTCCTTCTCCAGCTCATCTTATATATGAGGAACTGAAACAAACGGGATTAAGTGACTTGCCCAGAGTCACATAGCTAAATAAATAGTGTCTG
Source organism: Monodelphis domestica (assembly GCF_027887165.1). Classification (NCBI taxonomy): domain Eukaryota; kingdom Metazoa; phylum Chordata; class Mammalia; order Didelphimorphia; family Didelphidae; genus Monodelphis; species Monodelphis domestica. The sequence goes on from NC_077228.1 coordinate 403,833,962, forward strand.
AAGCCAGATTTGAACTCTTGAAGATGTTTCTCTGATTCCATGCCCAGTGATTTTTCCACTGAGCCACATAGTTGTTGCTTCATATTAGATACAAAGACACACACCCTAAATAAGATTTATTAGATACAAAGTCAAGAAAATAATTCTTGTCCTCAAGGAGCTTACATTCTACTGAGGAGAAACAATGTGCACACCGATTAGCAAATACAATGCAAATGCAAAATAACTTTTTTTAAAAAGTAGGATAGGAACAAGGAGGTCCTGGGTATAACAGACATGATGAGAATCTGAAAAGACCTCCTGAAGATGTTGGTACTTGAGCTGAGCCTTGAAGGAAGCTGAGATCCTTTGACATAATAAATGTTTGCCCTAAGGATACAGGAAAACCTTTTTTTAACCCTTACTTTCCATCTTAGAATTGATACTAAGTATTTAGGCTTCAAGGCAGAAGAGTAGTAAGGGCTAGGCAATGGGGTTCAAGTGACTTGTCCAACATCATACAACTTGGAAGTATCTGGGGACAGATTGGAACCCCAAATCTCCTGTCTTCAGGACTGGTTCTCCATCCCCTGAACCACCTCACTGCCCCCAAGAAAAAAATTTTATGTTTTAAAAAATAAATAATGATTATTTTCAGATAAACAGTCATAGACTCTCACCAGTTATAGTCATCACACTAGTGAAACAGTATTATAGAGAATTTCCCATTCTAAACTTCAGATTCTTCCTGGAATCTAAGAAGGAAGAGTAAGGTGTCCTATATTTGCGATATGAAACTTTTACATTTCATTACATTACATTTACATTTACATTACATTATTCCATTTTTGTCCTAAACTAAAATTCCTCTAAGTAATCAAAGCAAGCTTTTAACTATACATTATTTTTTATTTAAAGATTTTTTACTGTTTGTTGAGACCTGTGATTTCCTGGGATTTTCTAATTTGAAATTTGCCTTTTAAGATGCAGACTAGCAACTCTTCAAAACAAATGAGATAACTATAATGCATTGGCACATATATGTGTGAGATAGTAAGTTATTGATAAATACTAGTTACTTTATCTGTTCCCTTCCCTGTAACTTTTTTAACCCTTTCCTTCTGTCTATAATCAAAACTACGTACCAGTTCCAAGGCAGAAGACTGGTAAGGACTAGGCAATTGAGGTTAAGTGACTTACCCAGGGTCACACAGTTAGGAAGTGTCTGAAGCCAAATTTGAATGCAAGATCTCCTGCCTTCAGGTCTGGCTCTCTATCCAATGAACCACCTACCTTCTTTTCTCTATAACTTCTATCCTCAATCCCTGAGTGTTCCCAGGGTCATACAATTATTGTGCATCAGAGGCAGGACTTTAAAACATTTTAATCATTGAATTCAATTCACTATTTATTGAGTGCCTACTATGTGCTAGGTACTATGCTAAGTGCTGGGGACATTAATAATAAAAAGAAAGATAGACCTTGCCTCAAGGAATTTACATTCTAACAAAGGAGGACAGCACACAAAAAAGAAGCTGTAAGGAAGAAAGGAGGGGATGTGATGTTCCATAGAAAAGAAATCAAGCAGAACTGATGCTAGAAAATGAAGAGCAAAATCAATCAAACAAACAAAAAACAATAGCTGCAAAGGCAATTTTAGATATCCTGATATAAGGATTTATTTCAATGTTTCATTTATTTTTAGCATGATTCTATTTATCCCCATATGGGTTACTCATTGTGTTTCATTTTTTCTGTCATGATAAAGATCTTTTTATTTAATAATAATGTAGTCACTTAAATTTCATTTTAAAATTCCATTTAAAATATTTTTACTTTTTTCCAGATTCTATGTTGATATAATTTTAAATAATAATTTTCTGATATTTTGCAATGCATGTTCTCTTCCTCCTTCCTAGATGATCCTTCTCTCCAAGAAGGCAGGTAATGTGATATTGCATATACATATGTGATTAAACAATTCATATTCCCATGTTCATAATATTATGAAACAATACATATTGCTTGCACTAAGGAAAAATTCATGGAGGAAATAAAGTAAAGAATGGTAAACTTCAATCTGTATTCAGACTCCACCAGTTCCTTCTATGGTAATGGACAGCCTTTTTGACTGAGTTCCTTGGAATTGTCTTGGACTCTTGCCTTGTTTATAATAGTTAAGTCTTTCACATCTTACATTTATATTACATTTTAAGATTTGCAAAGCACTTTACAAATATTGTATTTAGTCATCACAACAATCCTCTGAGATTCATGCTACTGTTATCTCCATTTTTATAGATAAGAAATTAAGGCTGAGAGGATAGATGAGATGCTCATAGTGACAAAGGTAATAAATATCTAAAGAAGGACTTGAAATCAGGACAGTCATTCCTTGCTATATCGTTGTTCTCTTATTGGAGTTTCACTGTATTGGGTTTAAAAAAATATCTAATTCTGTATCGTGGAGTTATATTTATTGTGGCACAGTATGACTGATGGAATGAAAGGCAGCCAACCACAGCACTGTATTCTGTATCCTTGGCCCTGATTGGCTTAGTGACTGTGGTTTAATAAGAGTATGGAAAGGGTTTATAGGAGAGTGGGAAGTATTTATGAAGCCTTAAAATATATATGCAAATATATGTACATATACATATATATATATAAATATAATGCCACCACTTCCTGGATTTTCATCTATGACAGAAGTCTCTGGAATGTAACTCCTGGGATAGGTGAGAAATCAATGTACTTCCTTTGTCCTAGTCAATCATTCTATCCACTGTGTCACCTAGTTGCTAAGGGCATTAGGTTACCAAGGAAAATATTTCAGTTAAGATTTCCACATAAGTTTTCCTTAAATTGTTATTGAAAATGAGGGACCACTACTCAGAGAAATTGAAAAGTACTGACATCCTTTCCACATAACTTTCCCATCATAGTTTCAATATATCAAAGTTCAGTATAAGAAATTCAATGAGAATTTGGGGGTGTTTTGCAGAAGCTACAGATGATACACAAAGGCCAGGAGACAACACAGAAAAAGTTCAGAACTGAGAAATGCATAAATTATATGCATAGTATTATATAATATCAACATATTTCATCTTTTAATATCAAATATACACAATTTCTTTTAAAAGTTAAAACAAGTAAAAAGTTAAAGTTTGCAAAATGAACACAAAAGCCCAAAATTTTACACATATTTTCAGATCTCAAAGGGGGTGCCTAGCCCCTGACCCTGCAATATCAAACAGATACTTGTATCATCTTTCACATACAAATATAACCATCCTCATTCAGGGCATAAGCTTTGAGTTTTTCCACTGCTTCAGATGGATTTGGCTGAATCCATCCATGTGGATTTTGGATTGAGAAATACATTTTGTTCACTTTGGGGGGTTTCTCCTGTAAGCTGTCAACATTTAAAATAGCCCCATTGACATTGAAATATTAGATATTCCCCCCATAACTCAGCATGTCACCAAAGCCTTGACCCAGTGGCATGCTACCTATCACCTAGCCTATATCCAGGAAATTCAACTACATGTTTGGAGTCTTTATCACTTCTTCAAGTCTTGAATCTAGTCCTAGGAACCAAGTAAGTCAATATTGTTCAAGTAGTCCTCATATATACTATGCTGAATACTAAACTATTTTGTTACCCAAAGCTCCCAAAAGGGATAGAGTGACTCTTGGAACACTCATCAGCTCAGGAGGTTTGCTTTGCTTTGCTTTTTTGGACTCTGACTCTTTTGATAAAGTCTCAATATTCAGAAACACAGGGAACATAAAGGAGAGGATCAATCCTCGTCTTGTTTCTTCTCTGATCAGATCTCTCTTCTCCCTCCAGATACTCTGAGCCCCAAAATAAACTCTTCTTATGGTGACCTAGATACACAAAATGTAATTGATAAGATTTTGTGGTTCCCTACACCAGAAGTATCTAACTCAAATAGAAACTGGGATCAGTAACCCATACATAAGGATCCCTGCAGGACTCTTAGTGACTTAGCTTTAAAATGTCATCTTATCTATGTTTTATTATATTTTTTATTTCATTAAATATTTCCCAATTACATTTTCATCTGCTTTGGGCCACCCTTAGGAAAGGTACTGAGTTATGTGCAACTATATTTTTGATAGCTCAGCTCCACACATTTTTTTTCAATTTTTAAAACCTTAGGTATCAAATGATTAATGAAAAAAATCTGTGACTCTGCTTGCCCTCAAGGAGCTTCCAATCAACAGATTGTCCTCCTGAGTTTCATGTCCTCAAGTATTTTACAATACAGTTGAGAAAACTATACTTACATATATGAAACAATGAGAAGACAATTCCAAATAGAATAAGAGTACCAAAATGTTTTTTACAGACAACAGCATAAACAATAAGTTCTAAAGTCCTCTTCCTCAGGAAAGTCTTGATGAAAATGGTATGAATTAACTTGGGTTCTGAAAATAGGTAGGATTTGAAATGAATGTGAATGTGTCCAGAGGGAGGAGAGTAGAAGAGAAAAATGAAGATGTTATATGATGGGGAAACAGCATGAATAAGATAACAGTGGTAATAATGATGAGTAAGCATAGGATGTCTTAAGGGGACAAAAAGAAGATCAACAAGAACAGTAGGTACACTACTGTGTAGTAGAAGATAAGGCTAGATAGAAAAGATAAGACCACAATCCTAGGGATTTAAAATGCCTAAAGAAATGAACAAAATTCAAACAACAATGGAAAACTTTGGTGTGATAGTACTATGTACCAGTGTTTCTCTAACAAAGCTTTCTTTCATGTCCCCACCTTTATAATTGGAAAACTGTTACCCTAAAAACTACATTTCCTGGGAGCCCACTAACTTCCTGTCATTACATATTTCCTGTAGACAGGGGATATTAGGCAGTTACATTGTGGGTCCCAGGCCTCTTTGACTTCCTGTCCTGAGCATGGTGGTGGTAAGCTTGGGGTTTTAACAGCCATAGGCATGTGGTTTTATTTTGTATCCCTTTTATTCCTTTATTTCAAATGAATTTTAATAAATCTCAAAAATGTACTCTTTTTATTATTGAGATTGATTTTAATTCTGACATGATTGGCAACCAGAAGTTGGAGAAAAGAACTCTCAATTTTTTAAGATAGCCTAGATAATTCTTTTAAGTCATATTTCTCCTGCCATGGCTTTTTGCCTCACCTACCCTCCCAAACTAAAAGAGAACTCCAAACTGAAACTGAAGCAAGTTCTGGACTTTCTGCCACTCAGGCAGAACAAACAGCAGTTGGAATGTTAGAGAGAAGATATTGACAAGAATGACAGTTGGTGGGGGGAGGGGCACTTGGAGTGATAGTTGGTCTGGGGCTCTCCCTGGCCCTCAGACTGTAAAGAGCCTCTCTCCCTGTCTTGGGATAGAAGTATCTCTATTCCTGGATTTCCATAAATGTGTGCTCTACTTGGATTCCTGTGATCATGTCATTGAACAAAAGGATTTAAAAAGAGCAGTTTGAACTGTAAGGCCGGTCTTTAGGGGCATCAGCCTGAAGAGACAGGCCCAACCAGCTCTGAAGAGCAGAACCTTTTCTTCCACTTTCTGTCTACTGCTAAGACTTTGACCTGAGGAAAACTAGCACAACAGATTAACATAGACAGGAATAAATGAAACCCTCCACCAGCCTGTGAGGCCTGGCTTCAGTTCAAAAGCTGAGAGACTCAAACCCAATTGAGGGAACCCCTCTTCCCTCTTCTCTGATACCTCCCAATCCAACTTGTATTAAATTCATCTTTATTTAAATAACTGAAGTGAGATAAGAGGACTATCATTTCAGGGTACATAGAGGAAGCTGAACCTAAGACAGCCATTCAACCTGAAGCAGTCCTTATCAGACCCCTGCTGGGCAAACTTGGGGAAAGGCTTGTTCCTCAGGGGGGTCCATGCTTACCTGCTCAGGGTATCATTAACATCAATCAATAGAGAAGACATCCCTTCAGGCTATCATAGGTGACCCATTTCTCGGGAACCCAAATTTTCAAAGATAGCCTCTCAGGAGGGGTATGGCAGCCATATTCCCTCTCTCCCTTCAACTCCTCATTTCCCTGTCATAAAACCTTCCTTATTCCCTGTACCTCTTCCCTGAGCCCCTTCAATCCCTACAATTCCTTTAAATATTACACCCGCCATGGCTTTTGGCCCGACTCACCCTCCCAAACTAAGAGAGAACTCTGAACTCTCTTTGGAGCTACTGCCTTACTTCTGCCATCCCTATTTTTTACTGGTCTCCTGCACTACTGACCTGACTGTTTTAGTTTGAGATTCTTGGCAGAGAAGAGATAATCTGCTTCTCTTGCCCATCTGCTTGAGCAGTATTCCTCATTCCTGCCTCTGGCATTGCTGTTCCGATCCCACTTGCTTCTGCTGCTAATCCCATCAGCCTGCTTATGTTCCAAATATTATTTGCTCCTGCTCCTGCTCTTGCTCAGACCCAGGCCCCCAGCTCTTACCCTGGCCCTGGCCCTGACTACTGTTGCTGTTCCTGATGGGCCGCTGGTAGCTCACAAACTGGGAATCCTTGGAGACACTCTCCAGGCAGCTGGTAAAAACTAGAGTGTGTTTTCCTTAGCCTCCTAACTCCCTGTCCACATGGTAGGAGAAGCAAGGTGCTTGCTAGGGTTTTATCCCATGGGGGAAGGGGAAGAAAGGTTACTCTTCCAAACAGGAAGTAAAATTGCAAGCATGGTACATTCTGTGAAAGAGCAGTGCATTACCTATCTCAAAGAGTTCCCCGTTTTAGGATGTTTTTTCTTCCTACCATTCCTGGGTGCACTGGTCCTTTTGATTATCTTTCCTGAGATTCAGGGGAGCAATTCATCTTCCTCCAACCCCTCGCAATTTGGGCCTTCCCAGACTCTAAAATTCATCCAGTTTGAGATTCCAACACACTATGCTCAGCGAGGAATTCTCCCTCACTGTGACAAAGGAATCAAAATGGATAGAGAAGGAACTTTAAGAGTCTGGAGGTGAATTTTTAAAGCATTTTCAGACTCCATTGTTTTATAAAAGTCTCTGTATTTATTGTATTTTTCTGATTGTCTGCTTTAAGATTTTATTTTGTTGTTTTTAAGTTCATATATAAGTCTGATGAATACTATTCTGTTACACTGAATCATTTTAATCTACTCTGTTTTAACTATTAGAAATTTTCTGTTACCTTTCCCCTATGACTACTAAACAAAATATCATTGTAAAAGCCCATAAAATAGCTTTTTCTTCCATTTTGCCTTTGTTTAATTGTCACATAGATGATGGATGGACTCTGTTGACCTGGTTAAAAACTTTTGGAGAATTTAATGAGCAAAATATCTCTAATTGATTTTAAGGGCTCCTTAGGCATGATTTTTACATTTTTTTCAATAACTCTGACTGATCACCTTGCTTGCCTCTGAGTTATTTGTAACAAGAGGTAAAGTGTCAATTTTAGTAGAAGTGAAGTGTAATTATATCCCCACTTCCACATTTGTAAAAATATAATGGGTAAGACATAGCACTCTCATACCAGAGGAGCTGGGAAGTGATTCCTAGGGCATGGTACTCCTGGATGGCTCCCAAGAAGGAGCATCTCCCATTTGTAAATCTTCAGCTTACTCTACCCTTCCAACAGAATGATCTAAATTCTTGGTGATGTTTTTTAGACCCAACATCAACAGTACAGAGGTTTGTTTTTTTTTTTTTCCTTGCCTCCTCTGCCACATTTTTGTAATGAGGGAAGTAATAGATAAACAATCAAACAAACAAACATATCTCAGTCAAGGTTGAGAGATTGCTACACCTTTAAAACATGACAAATATCCATTAGTTTCTAAGGTTTTTTTTTAATGTCATACAGCAGATCATGTGAATCCTAATGATAGTGGGTTTGTTTGCTATTGTAATTAAATGGGATATTATAACTTTGGAGATTTTGATACTTTTTGAATGTGCATTGCCTGTTGTACTACTGTTCATTATTTTAAAAAAAACTGTTACTTTATGAAAATAATTTGCACTCACATAGTGGATCATGCTAAAGTTTGAAAAGGAAATGAATCTAATTTTGGGGGTGATAACCCTTTGTATGCCACCATTTATTAAATGGCACAGTGTGTCAAAGATTGTTAGCTATATATTTTTTTTTATTTTTAAAACTTCCTTATTGTTTTTGCTTGCATGTGCAATATAGCATTTCAGTTTTATTTTTCTCTCCTTTTTGTATATGAAGCACATGCCAGCAGTATTGAGAAGATTTTCTTTATTTTTTTTATTTTGCAGTAATAAAAGTTTAAAATATTTCCCTAATATTAATGCATACCCAAATAGATTTAGACTATAAAGAGCATGCCATTAATTATTTTTAAAAATTATGGAACTTTGCTTAATGATTCTGTCTGAAATGTATAATTGGAAATCTGTTACCCTAAAATCTACATTTCCGAGGACCCCACTGACTTCCTGTAATTACCTACTTCCTGTAGACAGGGGATATTAGGCAGTGATGTTGAGGGTCCCAGGACTCTTTGACTTCCTGTCCCAAGAATAGTGGTGGTAATCTCGGGGGTTTTAACAGGCTGATTAGCCATGGACACAAGGTTTGATTTTGTATCCCTTTTATTCCTTTATTTCTACTCATCTTTAATAAGTCTCTTAAAATATAATATTTTTATTATTTGAGATTCATTTTAATTTTTACATAACTCTACTCCAGGAACCAAAATTGGGTGTTAATATCTTCTCTTTCCTTCAATAGTGAATGGTTTTCCCTAAAAAAATCCAGTACTGTCCTCATATCTGAGTGTCTCCAACTTTTCCTTATAGTATTTTAGTCACATAATGATAAAGGCATAAAATTTTGAATCTGTGTCTCTTTGACTTAATGGAGTTTTGAAGATCATGCAAGTCACCGTGTCCTCCAAAATCAACCCAAGTGATCAGAGGATGTCTTTCCATATGGAGACAAAGAGATTGGGAGGATGGAAGTGTGGAAGCACATCCAGAAGGACTACCTGGTAGTGTATATTTATTGCATATCTTTGCCACAATAGAACAAAATGAGCCTTCTTTTGTTACTATTTAGTGAGCGCCTCATTTAAACCTAACATTGAATATGAACTGAGAAGGTGGATGATAGAGTCACTTCTTAAATAAGGGTTTTTTTTCCCATTTATTTTTTTATGTATTCTTTTTCTTTTTTTTAACACTATTTTATTTGGTCATTTTCATACATTATTCATTGGAAACAGAGATCATTTTCCTTTCCTCCCCCCCTCCGTCTGCCACCCCTCCCCTAGCCAATGCGTGATTCCACTGGGCATCACATGTGTTCTTGTTCTGAACCCATTTCCTTGTTGTTGGTATTTGCATTAGGGTGCTCATTTAGCTTCTTTCCTTAATCATACATCCACCACCCCTGTATCATATAGTTGCTTTTCCTTGGTGTTTTTACTCCCACAATTTGTCCTCTGCTTGAGGATAGCATTTTTTTCTCATAGGTTCCTTCAGATTGTTCAGGGACATTATATTGCCATTAATGGAGAAGTCCATTACGTTCGATTGTACCACAATGTATCAGTCTCTGTGTACAATGTTCTCCTGGTTCTGCTCCTCTCAGTCTGCATCAATTACTGGAGGTTGTTCCAGTCTCCATGGAATTCTTCCACTTTACTATTCCTTTGAGCACAATAGTATTCTATCACATAGTTTGTTCAGCCATTCTCCAATTGAAGGGCATCCACACATTATCTTCATTATCCAATTTTTGGCCACCACAAAGAGTGCAGCTATGAATATTTTTGTACAAGTCTTTGTGTCCATTATCTCTTTGGGGTACAGACCCAGCAGTGCTATGGCTGGGTCAAAGGGTAGATATTCTTTTGTCGCCCTTTGGGCATAGTTCCAAATTGCCCTCCAGAATGGTTGGATCAATTCACAACTCCACCAGCAATGGATTAATGTCCCTACTTTGCCACATCCCCTCCAGCATTCATTACTTTCCTTTGCTGTTATGTTAGCCAATCTGCTAGGTGTGAGGTGATACCTCAGAGTTGTTTTGATTTGCATCTCTCTGATTATAAGAGATTTAGAGCATTTTTTCATGTGCTTATTAATAGTTTTGATTTCTTTGGCTAAAAACTGCCTATTCATGTCCCTTGCTCATTTTCAATTGGAGAATAGCTTGATTTTTTGTACAACTGGTTGAACTCTTTATAAATTTGAGTAATTAGACCTTTGTCAGAGGTTTTTTTTATGAAGATTGTCTTCCAATTTGTTGCTTCCCTTCTAATTTTAGTTACATTGGTTTTGTTTGTACAAAAACTTTTTTAATTTGATGTAGTCAAAATTATTTATTTTACATTTTGTGACTCTAAGTCTTGCTTGGTTTTAAAATCTTTCCCTTTCCAGAGGTCTGACAAGTATACTTGTCTGTGTTCACCTAATTTACTTATAGTTTCCTTCTTTATGTTCAGGTCATTCACCCATTCTGAGTTTATCTTGGTGTAGGGTGTGAGGTGTTGATCCAAACCTAATCTCTGCCTTCCAATTTTCCCAACAATTTTTATCAAATAGTGGATTTTTGTCCCAGAAGCTGGGGTCTTTGGGTTTGTCATAGACTGTCTTGCTGAGGTCATTTACCTCAAGTCTATTCCACTGATCCTCCTTTCTGTCTGTTAACCAGTACCAAATTGTTTTGATGACCACTGATTTGTAATATAGCTTGAGATCTGGGACTTCAAGGACACCTTCCTTTGTATTTTTTTTCATTATTTCCCTGGGTATCCTTGATCTTTTGTTCTTCTAAAGGAACTTTGCTATGGTTTTCTCTAATTCAGTAAAAAAGTTTTTGGAAGTTCAATGGGTATGACACTAAAAAGATAGATAAGTTTGCATAGGATGGTCATTTTTATTATGTTAGCTCATCCCACCCATGAGCAGTCAATGTTTTTCCAATTGTTTAGATCTAGTTTTAATTGTGTGGAGAGTGTTTTGTAATTGTGTTCATATAGTTCCTATGTTTGTCTTGGCAGATAGATTCCTAAGTATTTTATATTGTCTTGGGTGACATTAAATGGAATTTCTCTTTCTAATTCTTGCTGCTGAACTGGGTTGGATATATATATATATATATATAAATGCTGATGACTTATGAGGGTTTATTTTGTATCCTGCAACATTGCTGAAGTTGTTGACTATTTCGACTAGCTTTTTGGTTGAAATAATTTCTTTTTCTTCTCTAATTGCTACTGCTAGTGTTTCTACTACAATATTAAATAATAAAGGTGATAATGGGCATCCTTGTTTTACTCCTGATCTTATTGGGAAGGCTTCAAATTTATCCCAATTGCAGATGATGTTTGCTGATGGTTTTAGATATATATTGGTTATTATTTTTAGGAAAGGCCCTTCTATTCCTATACTTTCTAGTGTTTTCAATAGGAATCGGTATTGTATTTTATCAAAGGCTTTTTCTGCACCTATCGAGATAATCATGTGATTTTTTGTCGGTTTGCTTGTTAATATGCTCAAGTATGTGGATGGTTTTCCTAATATTGAACCATCCCTTCATTCCTGGTATGAATCCTACCTGATCATAGTGGATAACCTTTGTGATGACTTGCTGGAGTCTTTTTGCTAGTATCCTATTTAAGATTTTTGCATCTATATTCATTAGGGAGATTGGCCTGTAGTTTTCTTTCTCTGTTTTTAATCTGCCTTGCTTTGGGATCAGTACCATCTTTGTGTTGTAAAAAGAATTTGGTGGAACCCCTTCTTGGCTTATTCTGTCAAATAGTTTGTATAATATTGGGATTATTTGTTCTTTGAATGTTTGATAGAATTCATTTGTGAATCTGTCTGGATCTGGGGATTTTTTCTTAAGGAGTTCTTTGATGGCTTGTTCAATTTCTTTTTCTGATGTGGGGTTGATTAGGTAATTTATTTCTTCCTCTTTTAGTCTAGGCAATTTATATTTTTCTAAGTATTCATCAGTATCACCTAGATTGCCATATTTGTTGCCATATAATTGGGCATAGTAGTTTTTAATGATTGCCTTTATTTCCTCTTCTTTAGAGGTGAGGTCTCCCTTTTCAACTTGTATACTGTCAATTTGTTTTTTTCTTTCCTTTTTTTAATTAGACTGACTAGTACTTTGTCAATTTTATTTGTTTTTTTTCAAACTACCAGCTTCTAGTCTTATTTGTTAAATCAATAGTTCTTTGACTTTCAATTTTATTAATTTCTCCTTTGATTTTTAGGATCTCTAATTTAGTCTTCATCTGAGGATTTTTAATTTGTTCACTTTCTAGTTTTTTTAACTTCAATGCCCAATTCATTGACCTCTGCCTTTCTTAATTTGTTTATATATAAACTCAAGGATATAAATTTCCCCCTGAGTACTGCTTTGGCTGTATCCCATAGGTTTTGAAAGGGTGTCTCACCATTGTCATTTTCATCAATGAAGTTATTGATTGTTTCTACGATTTGTTCTTTAACTAGCTGGTTTTGGAGAATCATATTGTTTAATTTCCAATTAATTTTTAATTTATATCTCCATGTACCATTACTAATTATTATTTTCATTGCCTTCAGGTCTGTGAAGGTTGCATTTATTATTTCTGCCCTTTTGCACTTGTTTGCAATGTTCTTATATCCTAATACATAGTCAATTTTTGTGAATGCACCATGTGCTGCTGAAAAGAAGGTGTATTCCTTTTTGTCCCTATTTATTTTTCTCCACATATCTACTAACTCTAATTTTTCTAAGATTTCATTCACTTCTCTTACCTCTTTCTTACTTATTTTTGGTTTGGTTTATCTAGTTCAGATAGAGGAAGGTTCAGGTCTCCCACTAGTATAGTTTCTCTATCTAGAAGGAGCAGAAGTTCAGACCTCTGAATACCCTTCCTAACCGATCATAAACTGAATGCTTCCAGGGGATGGAAAAACAAACTTAACAACAAGACAGAGCCAAAGAACCCTCCTGATGGACTTAATTCAAAAGGTATGCCCCCCCAAAAAAAGCCGGAATTTGGGAACACTCAGTTTTAAGGGCAAGACAGAAGGAAGGTCCCAGGACCCATCCCCCCTCCCACCCAGAGCTCTGAGACTACCAGACTCCAGCAGTAGTGGGAACTTCCAAGTGGGAAAAAGTACTGGTCTTGAAGGCATACATTGTAACCAGGGCTGTGATAAGTTCAGAGCATCTAACACAGACAGAGTGGAAGGAGCTAAAGAGAGAACATAGACCTGGCAGCCTGGCCAGAGTTGTGGAGATCCTCCATATTTGCTCCAGCCTTCCAGGAAGTTTTGGACTCAGAGAACACTCAGCCCAACTAAGCTGAACTTAATCCCATCAAAAGTCTCCAGAACTCTGGGAAGCCCAGGCTCCACACCCATCCTTATTGACTGCTGGACTTTAATCCAATCAAAAGCCTCCAGAGGACAGGGAAGCTCAAACCCCAACAAACCTCCACCAGAGACTACAAGGACAGATCTCCTGTTAAAGCTCCAAGAGGGGAGACTGACAGAAGTCAAAAAATTAAAAAAAAAAAAGACTGACAGAAGACCAATAAAATGAGAGGAGCAAGAGCACAGACAAATACGGGGAGTAAAGAAGGGGAGAATTTGAGCAAACAACAGAAAAAGAAGAAAGAAACTATAATAGACAGCTTTTACTCAGCAAGTGGAATAGAGGGGGAGAGATAAGTAGACGATAAATCAGAAATCCCAGCAAATTGGATACAGGCTGTGGAAGAACTCAAAACACAATTAAGAGAGGCTGAAGACAATTGAGAAAAGAACTTTAAAATTAAGATAAGTCATCTGGAAACAGAGGCATTTGAACTAAACTGAGAAAATAGTGACTTGAAAGCCAAAATCGACCAGCTGGAAAAAAAAGAGGCAAAGGAGATGAAAAATGAGGTGAATATGATGAAAGATGAGAAAAATGAAATGAAAGAAGAGGTAAAGAGGATGAAAGATGACCTCCAAGGAAAATCAGACCAGAAGGAAAGGGATGACCAAAAAGCCAGGGGTGAAATCCAGTCTTTAAGAACCAGAATACAACAACTGGAATTAAGTGACCTCACAAGGCAGCAGGACACTATAAAAGAAAACAAAAAGAATGGAAAAAAATTGAGGAAAATATGAAGCATCTCATTCACAAAACAGATGACTTAGAAAATTGTTTGAGAAGAGACAATTTAAGAATCATTGGTCTACCAGAAGACCATGACAAAAGAAAAAAACCTGGACATAATACTACAGGAAATTATTCAGGAAAACAGCCCTGATATCCTAGAACAAGAGGAGAAATTGGAGATTGAAAGAATCCACAGATCACCTCCTGTACTTAATCCCCAACTGACAACACCCAGGAATGTTATAGCCAAACTCAAAAACTATCAGACCAAAGAAAATATATTACAAGCTGCCAAGAAGAAACCATTCAGATACCATGGAAACACAGTGAGGATAACTCAGGATCTGGCTGCATCCACACTGAATGACTGAAAGGCATGGAATACGATATTCCGGAAAGCAAGGGAACTAGGTCTACAACCAAGAATCAAATACCCAGCAAAACTGACTATATTCTTACAGGGGAAAGTATGGTCATTCAATACAATAGAAGAATTCCAAGCATTTGTAAAGAAAAGGCCAGACCTGAACAGAAAATTTGAATTACACTTAAAGGGAACAGTGACAAACTGTATAGGATGAAAGGAGAAGACATAAATAGGTATATAGATATATGCATGCATAAATACATATACATGTGTGTATATACATGTATAATTATACATACATACATACATATATATATATATATATATATATATATATATATATAACCAGAACTAAAAAAATAAAAGAGGCTAATACTAAAAGAAATGGGAAAAGAAACAAATGGGGGTAAATTTATATGTCACAAAGAAGCTCGTGGTGGGAGGGGGGAGAACATCAATACACTGGAAGTGTAAAGAGGTTGGAGATAGGAAATACTCAACTCTTACATGCTTTGAAGCTGACCCAAAGAGGGAAGAATAATCCAATCCATTGGGGCAGAGAATAGATTTGCGCCCTATAGCGGAGTAGAAGGGTAAAAAATGGACTGGTGGGGAGGGAAGCAGTACAAGGGAGGGAGAGAGTGGGGGGATTTTAAAAAGACTACAGGGTAAAATAAGGGGGGAATAAGAAGGGAGGGGGGTAGAAAGGGAAGTAAAATAAGGGTGGGAACTAGGGGGACTGATTATAAACAAACACTGGTGTAGAAGGAAATAGTGAAAGAAGAAAAGGCAGGACCAGGAGTAGAAATCAAAATGCTGTGAAATACACAGCTAGTAATCATAACTCTGAATGTGAGTGGAATGAACTCACCCATAAAATGCAAGCGAATAGCAGAGTAGATTAGAATCCAAAACCCCACCATATGCTGTCTGCAAGAAACACAGAAGAAGGTAGATACCCATAGGGTGAAAGTAAGAGATTGGAGCCAAATCTATTGGGCATCAACTGAAAAAAAGAAGGCAGGAGTCACAATCATGATATCTGACAAAGCTAAAGTAAAAATAAATCTAGTTAAAAGAGATAGGCAAGGTAACTACATCCTGATAAAAAGCAGAATAGACAATGAGGAAATATCTGTACTCAATATGTATGCACCAAATGGCAGAGCATCCAAATTTCTAAAGGATAAACTGAAGGAACTCAAGGAT
Organism: Monodelphis domestica; assembly: GCF_027887165.1. Taxonomy (NCBI): domain Eukaryota; kingdom Metazoa; phylum Chordata; class Mammalia; order Didelphimorphia; family Didelphidae; genus Monodelphis; species Monodelphis domestica. The sequence continues at coordinate 403,849,680 of NC_077228.1, forward strand.
GAAATAGACAGAAAAACTATACTAGTGGGAGATCTGAACCTTCCTCTATCCAAACTAGATAAATCAAACCAAAAAATAAATAAGAAAGAGGTAAGAGAAGCAAATGAAATCTTAGAAAAATTAAGCATTAGTAGACTTGTGGAGAAAAATAAATAGGGACAAAAAGGAATACACCTTTTTTTTTCCTTTTAAAGCAGAGTAATATGATCAAAGCTGGGTAGTTTGAGCATATCACTCTTCTTAAAGTGACTTTTAAAGCCACTTTGGCACTCAAGCCTATTCTACTAAGTGGTCAGAAGTTTAAAAAGTAAATTAAATACCACTAGAAATAAACAGCTCAATGGGCAGTATCATTAAAGAGGTCCTTGTTTGGGAAAGAAACTTTCTGAGTGGATTTTGTCTAACCCAGAAAGTCTTCTCTGGAATAATCAGGGGAAAGGTCATTGGATATGTATACAAACAATGGCATAAAGCTAATATGATGAAATAATGAAGGGGAAATGGGAAAAATATAAGATATGGACTACCGTAAGTGCTAGGCAAAGGTGGTTTTGAGACAGATAGGCTTTTCTTTGTGGTGGCAAAAACTGGAGGTTAAAGGGATGTCCATCAATTGAGGAACAAATAAGTTATGGCATATAATTTTTTTTTAAATCCAGACCTTCTGCCTTAGAACCAATTCTTTGTATTGGTTCTAAAGCAGATGAGTGGTAAGTTATAGGCCATGAGGTTTAAGTGAACTTTCTTAGGGTCAAATATCTAGGACCTGTCAGAGGCCAGATTTGGACCCAGGACCTACCATCTCCAGGTCTGGCTCTCTACCCACTAAGCCACCTAGCTATGCCATGACATATAATTTTGATGGAATACTATTGCACTACATGAAATGACAAGGGTTTAACTTTAAAAAGCAAGCAAATATGGAAAGACATATGAAATTATGAAGAGTTAAACAAACAGAACCAAGAGAACATTTTCTACAGCAACAAAAATATGTTCTGAAGAACTCTCAAATGTATGTCTATCTCCAAAGAACTGATAAATTAAAATAAATGAGACGTAGTTTTACATATACATATATCTTTTTTGTCAAATGATGTCTTCTTTAAATGTGTGAGGGAAGGGAGGAACAGAGTTACCTGGATATTTTAATATTACAAATAAACAAATTTAAATAAAAAATAAACATTGAAGACAGTAGTCATTACTTATGTATGAATACATTTCAGAAAATAAGCTAACAATTTTGCTAGAAATTTCAGCTCATATATAGCAGTGGATTCCAACTGTATGATAGACTTAAATATTTTTAAATATAATGTGAAAAGGATAAAAGAAACTAGAGTGATGTATTTGTCTCAATTGTGAAGAGTGGGTGATTTTTCCTACTAAACAAAAAGAAGAGATTGTTAAGAAAAATGTAGATTTTCTTGACTTATTGAAATAAAAATGTCTGTACAATAAATAGAAATAAAATTAGAAGAAAAATAAGGGGAAAACATTGGGAACATATAATCTGACATCTAAAATATCTAGAAGCTATTAAAAATTCACAAAAGATGCTCCTAATCTCCAAAGGTCAAAGAATCCAAAATATATTTTTCTTTTCTTAAATTAACATCTTTTGCTTTTACATCACCTTTATTGACATAATATGTCTCCTCCCCACCACTAAGCCATCCTTTATAGCAAAGAACAAAAGAGAAAAAAAGTTAGCAAAACTATCCAATACGTTAACTGAATGTGACACTAAATTCATTGTTCCATACCTATAGTCCCCAGACTACTGCAAGGAAGAAATTTACACACACACACACATACACACACACACACACACACACACACACACACACACACACACACATATATATATATGCCTTTGTATATATAAATACACATATATATGCAGGAAAACCAGGAGAAGGTTTCATAAATTAGTGCTGAAACTGAGCCTTGAGGGCAACCAGGGGAATTTGAAGAACCAGTGGTAAGGAGCAGGGCATATTTTGGACTAGGGGAAATAGCCAATTTTCAAAGGTAAGGACAGGGGCATATCATGTGTGAAGAATAGCAAGTACTGCTCAGTCTAGATGGACCACAGTGTGCAAGAAAGGGAATAATGAGACGGGGAGGAGGGGGATTGCTTCACATTATAGAATGCTTGTAACTTCTGCTTCGTTGGACTGACATGATCCATAGTAAATGTTTTTCCTGTCCATATTTTTCATTCTCTATATATCTTTGCCCTCTAAATGTGATTCTTATGAACAACATATTGTGGGAATGTGTGTTCTTATCCAATCTTTCACTCATGTTCATTTTATTAGCTTGAATAACCTATTTATATTTAAAGTTATGAGTTAGGGTTATATTTTCCTCTATTTGCCTTGAATATCTGTTATGTTTTTAATTATTCATTAACCTCTCTTCCTTCCTCTATAAACTCAATTCCATGTCTCTTCAGTTTTATATATATTTATATAGTTATAGATATATCTTAATATATGTTTGTATATGTTTGTGTGCATGTGTTTTCCTCCTACCCATTTAGACTGGAAGCTCTTCAAGGACTATCTTTGTCTTATAACCTAAGTGCCTACTATGGGTGCCTAATCCATAGTAAGAGCTTAATAAAGATGTCTGTTAATTAAAGTATTAATTGACAGATTTTTTTTACATTATTGTCCTCATCATATGTATTGCTCTCCTGGTTTATCTGACTTTATTTTGCATCTGTTCATATAAGTCTTCCACAAAGCTTATATTTAGCCGTCAAAATCAACATTTCTGTAAGTGCAATAATATATCACATTTATGAACCACAATTTTTTTAGCTAGCTTTCAGTTGATGAACTTCAATTCTTTCCTATTCTTTGTTGCTGCAAAAAAGAAAAATGCTATTCCTTATGTTTAGGTGAATTTTTAATGAATCTTTAATCTCATTAGGATAAGTGCCTCACAGTGAATCTCTGGGTCAAAGGTTATAGTCATTTTAGTCACTTTCTTGGTATAATTCCAAATGACTTTACAAAATGGTTGGACTAATCCATACCTCCAATCGCAAGTTAGTATATAGTTGTGCAACTCCTCTGACACTGACCATTGCTAATTTTTGTGATCTTTATCAAATCTTCAGAGTTGTTTTGATTTCTATACCTTAGTGACCCTGAATCAGGGCTAACAGTTCTCAACTCTTTGTACCTTATGGTGAATGGCTTTTCTTTTTTAAAAATATGTATGCTAGTTTCCTAAGTATCTTGGCTATCGTAAGGGATAATTGATGATAACATTTTTTTCCAATTGAAAGATTCCTTTCCTACCCTAAATGCATTAATTTTTATGCAAAAGTTTTTCAATATCATTGTAATGAAAATTATGTATTTTATCTTTTGTGAATATCTTTATACCTTGCTACATAGAGAACTCTTCTTCTACACTTATCCATAGATCCAAAAATTATCCAATCTGCTTCTATTCTCATTTTATGACTTTTCATACTCAAATTACATACACATTTTGAACTTAGTGTGGTATATTGCATAAACTATTGAACTTAAACCAAATTTCCACCAAAATTACTATCCAATTTGTCCAGGTCTCATCTTTCAAATAATTTATTAAAGGGATGGTTTTTAAAAGAGGAAAAATGTTAATAATCACTTGAAAAATTACCAACATCACTGACAAATAAAGAGATTCAATTTAAATTACCTCAAGGTTACATTCTGAAGGAGATTCGAAGGAAATATCTAGAACTGTGGCATTTTGTGCACATCATGGGGACAGCCCCACACGTAGACTTTAGGTGATGGACTAAATCCATGTTTGACTACTGATTGACTAGAAAATTCTAATGTATTCAATAACATGTCCGTCCAGCTTTACTCAAGCTAAAAGCACAAAGCTCTCTTAATTATAATCAGTTTCACAAACTTTCCTAATCACTATGCCCTTGTGGTCAATAAAGCAAAAGGTTGAAGACTGGCTGCTGGCTGCTGGCTGCTTGACTGCTTCTAATCAACTATCCCTGTGAATCTTCCCAGCAATCTTGGGTAAGGAGAGAGACCCATTTTCTAAATTGGGGTATATGAACATGGGCCTGATGGGCTGAGAAGCCATATGCTTATGTATCTATGAATAATAAATTGTCTCATTTTTGATCCTTGAGAACTTGTATTTCTTCTTGGCACCTTACCCACAATCTTCCCATACACAAGGATTTGTTATTTAAAAAACAAACAAACAAATACAATCATTTATACTGATGTTTGGTAGTAAGTTTATAATAAATTTCTCTTAAAAGAAATTTATTTTTGCTATCCCCCTCCAGATTGAGAACCAATAGGCTCAGAAAACATGTGGAAGCATTTTTTCTCTCTTTTCCCTCTTTTTTTCCCTTTGGGAGGGATGGGGGAATATAGCTACTGCAGACATTTGTTTTGCATGAATATATATATATATATATATACATATATATATATTTGTAATAATTTTTGCATTTCTTGTCTTCTAAAGGATAGAGTACAGGTGAGGAAATAGCATCTGTAACTAAAAATAAAATTGAATTTTTTTAAAAAAAGAATAATACCTTCTAAAATATTTTAATTAGGATAAAAGAATACATCAAGTATATCCCTGACATAGTCTAGGAGAAATGCTTCTGACTATTTGATGAGGGTATTAAGGTTTGCTTGGCAGGTAGAGGTTCAGAGTAGAGAAGCTTGAGTCATTGAGTTTGATGAAAATATCACATAAGACTCAGCTCCCTCAATTCTGATTCTATATTCACCCAGCAGCCTTATGCTCTTAATTCCATTTCCCAAATGTGTGTAGCAGTTGGAAGAAAATGAGATCACCAGCTGACATGTATTCCAGTTTGCTTAACAGGTGTGGTTCTTAAATATAAATTAATAAATTGGCATTCATGTTTATTAATCACTCTCCCATGAGTTTCATTACTGTATTCCAGTCCTCCAGAGTCTGACACATCAGGATGAAGTAGATTTTTTTGGATACATTGAATTGAATGATGATGATGATAATAATAGTAATAATAGCCTTATCGTTACAAAGCAATTCACCAGCATTATCTCATTTGAGCTTTACAACAAGCCTATGCATCATCTATTACTGGTATTATTATTCTTATTTTATGCCTTGATTCTTGAATAGATCTGTGATTTCATCTCCCCACTAATACATATCACAAAAAATGAGAAAACTGAGTCATTCCACTCTTGAGTGGCTGAGTCAGTCATGTGGGAACCAAGCATAAGTCTTGTGATTCCAAATCCAGTGCTTTTCTCAAGAAACCAAACTGCCCTTCATGATAGGATCTTGGACTAGAGATGACCAAATTCTGAAGACTTAGTCTACAGCCTTACTCTTAGCAATATTAGTACAGTCAGAATGCCTGATAACCTAGCTATTTTTGCTATGGAATAGCAAATTGGAATCACAATAGCTAAATTGGAAGAAAGATAACCAATTCCCTATGGTCATAACTTGGTACTACCAAATTATTGGAAGAGACCTTAGAAGTCATGTATTCCAATACTTTTACTTTGCAGATGAGAAAATGGGCCTTTAGCAATGAAACTAGAGATAATAAGATTATTACTTGGAGCTGAAAATTTAGAATATAAATATTTGTTTTTTATCACAATAAAGGGAATGACTCATAACTGAGGTAATGGACAGACTAGAAACCTCCCTTTATTGATGTTCCTCTGCTTCCCCTAACCCTGAGGAACCTAAACAGATCATAGATTTATTGAGGACCTAGAAGGGATTTTAGGCATTATTTAATCCAAACCTTTCATTGCAAAGGAGATACACTCACTATATATATATATATATATATATATATATATATATATATATATAGAGAGAGAGAGAGAGAGAGAGAGAGAGAGAGAGAGAGAGAGAGAGAAGCAATAAGGTTGTACAGTGGATAGAGCACCGGGCCTGGAGTCAGAAAGACAAAGAGTTCAAATTAGACCACAGACACTAGCTAGGTGACCCTAGGCAAGTACACAATCCTGCTAGTTTCATTTTCCTCATCTGCAAAATGAGCCAGAGAAGGAAATCACAAACCATTCCAGTACCTCTGCAAAGAAAATCTCATGAACAGTATTAAAAATACTGAAAGATATAACATAAGAAGATGAACCCCTTATGTTGGAAGGGCCTGTCATGTTATGGTCCAAGGGTCATGAAGAGTTGGACACAACTGAATGACTGAACAACAGTAACAAAAAGTTATTTATAAGTAGTAAAGCCAGAATTTGAACCCAAGTCCTCTGACTTCAAATTCAGTGTTCTTTTTCCATAATATTACCTCACCCCTTATCAAATGATAATTATAATTAGCTAATTAATTAATGAGTACCCTAGCAAGGGGAAAGAATTCAGGATTCTCTCTCAGATTGAGGTCCAAACTACTTTTCCTGAGTCAGAGCTGCCCAAATGCTATCCACATTTAGAGAAAGAACTGTGGAAGTGGAAATCCAGAAGAAAACATATGATTTATCATTTATTTAAATGTGTATGTGATTTGGGGAAATGAATAATATGGAAATGGGTTTGATGGGTAATATATATGTTAATAAATATTATAATATACAAATATGTATAGCCCAGTGGGATTGCTTATCAGATCCAGAAGGGAGGGAAGGATGAGGGGAGGGAGAAAACATGAATCATGGAAAAATTTAATAGAAAAAAAATTTTAAAGAAAAGTGTGTGTATTCCACTCCCCAGTTCTCTGTGAGATGTACATTATATTTTGTTTGAACAAGGGCATAAGGGCAAATGGAAAGTTGGACATAGAGAAACAATTATCCATTTTCAAGAAAATGGAAATTTCCAAGTAAGTTTCCTTTACTTACTTGTCTACACTATGTGTATATAAAGCACCTTTTTCTTTTAAAAAAAATTTTGCATATATTTGTCCAGATTTTTTTATCTCTTTGGGATATAAATCCAGTATGCCACACCCTTTCCTGACTCACTCTTCTCTGCCAAAAAAAATTCTTTCTAAAACTTTTTCAAGTTTGCAAGAAAATGCAAAGCACCTAGGACCTCTCCAAGTTTATCCTGAGATCCTCAAAAGGAGATAAAAAAAGAGGCAAACTATTTCCTTCCTAAGAGTCTCAAATTATAGGAGGAAATCCTTTTCAAGTCCAACACGCTGAGGTCACATTTGGATGATCTTTGGCTAATTTCTATTGCTTTGCTTTAGATTTCCTTTTTCTTAATGTAGATTGTATGTACCCAGAAGGCAGTAGTCCTGCCTAATATCTACCATGGTTCAGATGTTGCTCAACTAAACATTTGATCAGTGTGGCTATGTCAGAAAGAAGAAACAGTTCCTACATCCTCCCCACACTCACCAGAAGCACCAGATTGTCAGGGACACTTGTACAGATGCTTTGCCCCAATAGAGAACAAGTATGTGTACAAAGATTAAACATTTGGCATTTGAACAAAGTCAATGGGAGATTAGTGGGATAGAAGCAATTTAGGGGCAAACCCATGTGTTTTTAATAGAAGCAAAGAAATAAAAGCCAATTTTTACCATATCAAACATAGGGTATGCTGTTCATATTCACAGCAATGAACTCTTAAGAAAATCAGAGGTACCTCTGTGCATCATAAATGCATTACTTAAAGGTAGCCTACCCTTCATGAACTGATGTGGTGGCTCCTGGAGGTTTCCATGCTTCTAGAAAATAAACTGAGCTGAGAGCATATTCTTCATGCCAGATCTATATAACCATGGAAAACTTTATAACTGAAAACAAAACAGGAAAGTCAGAAAATGAAACAACAAGAGGAAACTATGATTACACAAACAAGAAACAAAGCATAAATGTGCAATTACAATTTATCTAGTTTTTTGTAAAAAATGTAGGAATAAATATTTTATGTAGTTTATATTGATAAAATAGCCCACAAGTAGAATATTTGCAGAAAAAATATCCTCCCACCCAATAAAATAAGAGCTCAACTTTCCATGCTTATTGTAGTATAAACTGTTGGAAAAGGGGGGGTGGAAATTGGAAAGAATTCAAGTTTTTCACGGATTGGGTCACTAAGAATTGAGGATCACTGTGGAAAGAATCTAGGATTAGGAGTCAGAGGACCTGGATGTAGAACTTCTGACAGGAAGTCAACTTGTGACTTTGGTAAATCACCATCTATTTGGACCTCTGTTTTCTCATCTGTAAAATAAAAACACTGTCTATTGCCCTGGTAAGACTATGTTTAAAGTGCTATATTCGGCTCTAGCTTTTGGAAAGTAGGAGGATAAGATAGGTGATGATGGATAGAGTACTATATTTGGAGTCAGAAAGACCTAATTCAAATCTCACCTCAGATTTTATCAGTGATATGACAGTGGACAAGTCACTTACTATCCTTTAGTATCAGTTTCCTCCTCTGTAAAATGGGAACAATAAAAGCGACCATCCCACAGGATTTTAGGAAGATAAAATAATATTTATAAAGCTCTTTGCAAACTTTAATATCCTAAATAAATGTTATTATAATTATTATTATCATCATTAACTACAAAACATCTAAGGAAGGGTAACCATAACAGTAAAGCCTTAAGCTCATGCCATACAAGAATTGGCTGAAGAAACTAAAGATGCTTAACCTTGAACAGAAAAGTTTGGGATGGATAGGAAGTGTAATAGCCTAAGCATAGATAGGTAGGTAGGTAGGAAGGTTAGATAGCTAGATAGACAGAAGATAAATAGTCAGGCAGGCAGGCAGGCAGGCAGGCAGACAGACAGATATAGATAGATAGATAGATAGATAGATAGATAGATAGATAGATAGATAGATAGATAGATAGATAGATAGATAGATAGATAGATAGATAGATGGATGGATGGATGGATGGATGGATGGATGGATGGATGGATGGATGGATGGATAGATAGATAGATAGATAGATAGATAGATAGATAGATAGATAGACAGACATATAGATGAAGATTACTTTAAAGTCTGCAAAGCACTTTATAAATATAATCTTTCTGGATTCTCACAACAAGCCTGGAAGTACCATTATCTTCATTTTACAGATGAGGAAACTTTAGGCAGACAAAGATCAAGTAACTTGTCCAGGGTCCCACAGCTAGTAAAAGTCTAGAACTAGATTTGAACTCAGCTCTTTCTGAATTCAGGTACAGCACTCTATCCCCTAAATGCCTCTATCTACTTACTTATATAAAAGCTAAAGGTCACCTTGTAATCTCAAAAATTGAGAATTCTGATATACTCAGTTGTGTTTTCTAGCAGAAGCTGTGGGACTGTGGGCAAATTATGTTGTAGAGAAGACTCTTCTTCAGTGGCAGATTGACCTAAATAGCCTCTGAGGTTCCTTCTAGTTTTAAGATTCTGTGACTGAATGATCCCTTTAAGAGTCAGAGTATCATAGAACTTCTGAGTCATTCCAGAGGAATCCTGGTCTAAGGAAACAGGTTTATACTCAGCAAATTCAAATTAAATTGATCTGCTGTTTTAATAATGGCCCACATGCCCCTTTGCTTTGCAATGGAAAATCCAGCTAACCATTAAACCATACTACTTTTATCTTATGTACAGAGAATCCCTTCTGGGTAGACAAATTATTTATCATTTGGTTGCTTAATGAGTATAAAGTCATAGAAAAGAGAGTTGATTGATATGAAAGATAGAGGCATTGAATGAATCTTGCTTTCACTCTCTGCTGATTATCTTTTCTGCCACTCTAGGATATACATGTCCCCAAGACAAAGCATACTTTGAAAGCTAATATATCTTAAATTCTTAGTTTTGTGAATTTCCAGGTAACCCTCAATTTGCTTGAAAATCTCATAGTAAGAACACTGGATTTAAAATTAGGAAGACCAGGGTTTGAACCCATCTCTGACAATAACTATTTATATCACTATGGCCAAGTACCTCTGTTGTTGTTGTTTGGTCATTTCAGTCATGTCCAAATGAATAGTAAAATCATTTTGACTCAGTGAGCTTTTGTTAACTGCCTGCTATATGTTTAGCATTGTGCTAAGTGCTAGGGATAAAAAACAATGAAAACAACCCCTGTTTTTAAGGAGTTTACATTCAACTGGAAGAAAGTTACCTACACTGATAAGAAGAATAAAAAGATCTAAGTGAAGAATTACAGTTTATTAATTAAATGAAGTTTTGAATATCAGAGGAGCAAGAGAACATTCATAGTTGGGAGAAGAAAATGAAGGAAAACAAAATTTCTCAAAGGAGTTAGTGTTTGAGCTGAGTCTCAAAGAATGACAAGATATAGGAAAGATGAGTCCATGGAGGAAGTTGTAATTCATATTTCTATAATATTTTTTAAAATCCTTACCTTCCATCTTAGAATCAATAACGGGTGAGGCAATGGGTATTAAGTGACTCACCCAGGGTTACACAGCTAAAAAGTACATGAGACCAGATTTTCTTTGGATCTCATTTCCTAATCTATAAAATGCAATGTCCACTCTAAAAAAAAGTGTACTCTAGTCTAATAGCCTATCTAATTGATTTGATAATTATTTTTTTAAACCCTTATCTTCCATCTTGGAGTCAATACTGTGTATTGGCTACAAGGCAGAAGAGTGGTAAGGGCTAGGCAATGGGGGTTAAGTGACTTGCCCAGGGTCACACAGCTGGGAAGTGTCTGAGGCCAGATTTGAAATTAGGACCTCCCATCTCTAGGCCTGGCTCTCAATCCACTGAGCTACCCAGCTGCCCCCTAATTTAATAATTATTAATAAAGAAAATAACACATTTTTGTAGCACTTTCAGGTTAATAAACTGATTTATTCACTATAACCCTATGAGATGATCAGTGAAAACTTTATTATGCCCATTTTATAGAGAGGGAAATTGATACTTGCTCATAATCAATTACTAAAGACCAGAGCAATACTCTAATCAAATATTTCTTAGTTCAATGCTCATTTCCAAGGTACCTTGTGATCCCAGTTGTTTCTCTACTGTCTTATAGCATCTCCTTTGTCATTTCCTTGAATTTTTATTCAAATATTTTTATTCAATTTTTTAATATTTAGACCTTGTCTATACAAGCCAACTCATAGTTCATTTTGAAGACAGAACATGATAGCACATCATTCTTCCTGGTATAGCCTATAATGGCTAACACAAAGCATGAATATAATGAATATTTGTTGATTCAATTTTCTGAAGTTGTGAAATATTGAGCTGTTTATGACATAGCAATGATGTTAGATTTTTACAAGAGAATAAAAATAGCACACCATATTCCAAGTACCTAATAAATGTTTTATGCATGAATTAATACAGAACCTAGTGCGTTTCTATACATAAGAATCCAATGAAGGAGTCAGAAACACAACACACCACAATGAAACCTTGTGACTATAGAGAAAATATCAAAGACAAAGGACCCTTAGGGAGAACATTCAATCTCTCAGCTTTTAAACTAAAAATCAGGTGATTCCCAGAAGGTTATATGGGGGAGAAAAGCTGAATGGGAACAAAATAGGATAAGCTCTTGTTTAGAAGTATGGTAAATCGATGTTTCCCATAAGGCTTCTTAGGGTCATCCCTGGTTCACATGATAAATTTCCCTAAGCCCTTAGAAATGAGCAAGGATTCTATTTTGGCCAAAAAAAAAATAACAAACCTTTAGTCTGTTTCAGATTCCATTTTCTACTCAGAGAACACACTATTTCCTCACTGTTGATTTTTCAAAATACTTTAAGTTGGGAAATGGATAAATAATTATTTCAAATAGCCTACATAAAAATTTCTCCTAATCACAGATATTTTTTCTATTAATGATAATTTAAATTAAAATCAAATAAAAAGTAACAATTATGATTGCAGTGGGAGATGTAATAATAGGAATGATGTCTGATGAGTTCAACTGAGTTGTCCCCTCATATAGTAAAGGCAATGAAGTAAAAAAGAATTAAGAATAGAAATGCTAATATTTCTCCATTTTAGGCAATGGATTCAATAGAGGAAAAACTATACCTCTATACTTTGCAGGCCATATTTTTTAATATCTGAAATGGTTCAAAAGGTGCTTGATTCAAACAAAATACAATGACTAGCCAATGTAATTGTCAAAGATCTGTCAGTTTATATAAAATTTTGATAACTTTTTATATACTTTTTTCGTTATTATTGTTATCCAGTTGTTTCTGTCTTATCTGACTCTTTATGACCCCATTGGAGTTTTGTAGCAGATACTGGAGTGGTTTGCCATTCCTTTCTTTGCCTCATTTGATATATGAGGAAACTGAGGCAAACAGGGTTAAGTGTAACTCAGGGTCACAAAGTGTCTACAAATGAATCTTCTTGATTCCAAACCCAAAACTCTACCCATTGTACCACTTAGCTGCCATTATATATACATAAATACATACATACATCCTTAACTACTCAAATGTAACTGTGATCTTATGAATGTGCAGGTTCCCTGCAGATTACTACCTATTCTAATTTGCCTATTTTCATCACCATTATCAAGCATTTATTAAACTCCTACTGTATACAAGACACTATTCTAAAGTCCTAGTGATGCAAGAAAAAGTCAAAATGTAATTTTCAAGAATCTCACAATGAAATATTAGAGACAACATGTAAATAATTATGTACATACAGGATACATCTATATAATGTGAAGAAATAGCATCAGAAAAACATGAGAAGTGGGAGAAATTTAAAAAAAAAACCTCCTATAGAAGGTAAAATTTGAATTGAGTATTAAAGGAATCTAGGAGGTAAATATGAGAATGGAAATCATTCCCTGCATGGGGGACAACCAATAGATAGACCTAGAGATGGGAGGTCTTGGACTCAAATCTGGACTCAGATACTTCCTAGCTGTGTGACCTTGGGAGTGTCAATTGCCTTACCCCTCTTTTATCTTAGAACTGATACTTGATATTAATTCTAAGATAGAAGGAAAGGGTTGAAAAAAAAGAAAAGACTTGTAGGCAAGGAATGAGTATCAGGTTTAAGGAACATCAAAGATGCCAATGTCACTCTATTATAGTCTAGGTGGAGGTGAGCAAAGAAGACTGGAGAGGTAGGAGGGAGCCATATTGTGAAGGAATTTTAATGCCAAATGGAGGATTTTATATTTGATCATGGAGGTAAAAGGGAGCTATTGGTGTTTATTGAATAGGTCAGTGACATGATTCTATCTCAATTCATCCAGATATAGTACCAAAAGTTCCTGAGAAAGAGGCTATAAGGCCCCCAGACTTCTGTATCTGGAAGGTAGTGTATATATATGCATACATATATATATATATATGCACACATATATATCATGTATATACATACATTCTTTTTATTCCATTTTAATTAGTTTATGTAGTCAATTTAGAACATTGTTCCTAGATTACAATAATCACATTATTTCTCTCCCTCCCCTCCACCCACCCTTCCCACAGCCAACGCGCAATTTCATTGGGTATTACTTGTGTCCTTGATCAGAACCTATTTCCATGTTGTTGATGTTTGCACAATGATGTTCATTTAGAGTCTACATCCACATCCATATCCCTTCAATTCATGTATTCAAGCAATAGTTTTACTTCTGTGTTTTTACTCCCACAGTGTTTCCTCTGAATGTGGATAGTAGTTTTTCTCATAGATTCCTCCAAGTTGTTCAGGGTCATTGCATTGCCACTAAAAGAAAAGTGTATTACATTCAATTGTACAACAGTGTATCAGTCTCTGTGTACAATGTTTTCCTGGTTCTGCTCCTCTCAGTCTGCATCAATTACTGGAGGTTGTTCCAGTTCCCATGGAATTCCTCCACTTTATTATTCCTTTGAGCACAATAGTATTCTATCACATAGTTTGTTCAGCCATTCTCCAATTGAAGGGCATCCACACATTATCTTCATTATCCAATTTTTGGCCACCAAAAAGAGTGCAGCTATGAATATTCTTGTACAAGTCTTTTTCCTTATTATCTCTTTGGGGTACAAACCCAGCAGTGCTATGGCTGGATCAAAGGGCAGAAAGTCTTTTAGCGCCCTTTGGGCATAGTTCGAAATTGTCCTACAGAATGGTTGGATCAATCACAACTCCACCAGCAATGCATTAATGTCCCAATTTTGCCATATCTCCTCCATCATTCATTACTTTCATGTTAGCCAATCTGCTAGGTGTAAGGTGATACCTCAGAGTTGTTTTGATTTGCATTTCACTGATTATAAGAGATTTAGAACACTTTTTCATGTGCTTATTAATAGTTTTGATTTCTTTAACTGAAAATTGCCTATACATGTCCCTTACCCATTTATCAACTGGAGAATGGCTTGATTTTTTGTACAAGTGGTTTAGCTCTTTATAAATTTGAGTAATTAGACCTTTCTCAGAGGTTTCTGTAATGAAGATTGTTTCCCAATTTGTTGCTTCCCTTCTAATTTGGGATGCATTAGTTTTGTTTGTACAAAAACTTTTTAATTTGATATAATCAAAATTATTGATTTTACATTTTGTGATTTTTTTCTAGTTCTTACTTAGCTTTAAAGTCTTTCCTTTCCCAAAGATCAGACAAGTATATAATTCTGTGTTCACCTAATTTGCTTATAGTTTCCTTCTTTATATTCTGGTCATTCACCCATTCTGAGTTTACCTTGGTGTAGGGTGTGAGATGTTGATTCAAACCTAATCCTCCCATACTGTCTTCTAATTTTCCCAGCAGTTTTTATCAAATACTGGATTTTGGTCCCCAAAACTGGCATCTTTGGGATTATCATAGATTGTCTTGCTGAGGTCATTTACCCCAAGTCTATTCCACTGATCCTCCTCTCTGTCTCTTAACCAGTACCAAATTGTTTTGATGACCACTGCTTTATAGTATAGTTTGAGCTCTGGGACAGGAAGTCCTCCATTGCATTTTTTTCATGATTTCCCTGGAAATCCTTGATCTTTAGTTTTTCCAAATGAACTTTATTATGATTATTTCTTATTCAGTAAAAAAGTTTTTTTGGTAGTTCAATGGGTATGGCACTAAATAAGTAAATTAATTTGGGTAGGATTGTCATTTTTATTATGTTAACTCGTCCCACCCATGAGCAATCAATGTTTTTCCAATTGTTTAGATCTAATTTTAATTGTGTGGAGAGTGTTTTGTAGTTCTGTTCATATAGTTCCTGTGTTTGTCTCGGCAGGTAGATTCCTAAGTATTTTATATTGTCTCGGATGACTTTAAATGTAATTTCTCTTTCTACTTCTTGCTGCTGAAATGGTTGGATATATATATATATATATATATATATATATATATATATATATATATATATATATATATATATATAAATGCTGATGACTTATGAGGGTTTATTTTGTATCCTGCAACTTTGCTAAAGTTGTTGATTATTTTGACTAACTTTTTGGTTGATTCTCTAGGATTCTTTAAGTACAACATCATATCATCCGCAAAGAGTGATAGCTTGGTCTTCTCATTGCCAATTTTAATACCTCCAATTTCTTTTTCTTCTCTAATTGCCACTGCTAGTGTTTCTAGTACAATGTTAAATAATAGAGGTAATAATGGGCATCCTTGTTTCACTCCTGATCTTATTGGGAAGGCTTCTAGTTTATCCCCATGGCAGATGATATTTGATGATGGTTTTGGATATATACTATTTATTATTTTTAGGAAAGGGCCTTCTATTCCTATAATTTCTAGTGTTTTCAATAGGAATGGATGTTGTATTTTTATCAAAAGCTTTCTCTGCATCTATTGAGATAATCATGTGATATTTGTTAGTTTGCTTGTTGATATGGTCAATTATGTGGATGGTTTTCCTAATATTGAACCATCCTTGCATTCCTGGTATGAATCCTACCTGGTCATAGTGAATAACCCTTGTGATGACTTTTTGCTAGTATCCTGTTTAGGATTTTTTGCATCTAGATTCATTAAGGAGATTGGTCAATAGTTTTCTTTCTGTTTTTGACCTGCCTGGCTTTGGAATCAGTATCATATTTGTGTCATAAAATGAATTTGGAAGAACTCCTTCTTTGCTTATTCTATCAAATAGTTTGTATAATATTGGGATTAGTTCTCCTTTGAATGTTCAATAGAATTCATGTTTTAATCCATCTGGACCTCGAGATTTTTTCTTAGGGAGTTTTTTGATGGTTTGTTCAATTTCTTTTTTCTGATATGGGGTTCTTTAGGTAATCTATTTCTTCCACTGTTAGTCTAGACAATTTATATTTTTGTAAGTATTCATCCATATCACCTAGATTGCCATATCTGTTGCCATATAATTGGGTAAAATAGTTTTTTCATGATGGCCTTAATGTCCTCTTCATTAGAGGTGAGATCTCCCTTTTCATTTTGGATACTGTCAATTTTCTTCTTTCCTTTTTTAAATTAGACTGACCAGTACTTTGTCTATTTTTTTCAACGTACCAGCTTCTAGTCTTATTTATTAAATCAATAGTTATTTTACTTTCAACTTTATTAATTTCTCCTTTGATTTTTAGGATATCTAATTTAGTCTTCATTTGAGGATTTTTAATTTGTCCACTTTCTAGATTTTAATTTGCATGCCCAATTCATTGACCTCTGTCCTCCTTAATTTGTTAATATATGAACTCAAGGATATAAATTTCCCCTGAGGACTGCTTTGGCTGCATCCCATAGGTTTTGAAATGATGTCACACCATTTTCATTTTCTACAATGAAGCTATTGTTTCTATGATTTATTCTTTAACTAACCAGTTTTGGAGAACCGTATTGTTTAATTTACAATTAATTTTTCATTTACCTCTCCATGTACCCTTACTAATTATTATTTTCATTGCATTGTGACCTGAAAAGGTTGCATTTATTATTTCTGCTCTTTTACACTTGTTTGCAATGTTTTTGTGTCCTAATACATGGTCAATTTTTGTGAATGTACGTTGTGCTACTGAAAAGGTGTATTCCTTTTTGTCCTTATTTTTCTCCACATATTTACTAATTCTAATTTTTCTAAGATTTCATTCACTTTTCTTACCTCTTTCTTATTTATTTTTTATTTGATTTATCTAGTTCAGATAGAGGAAGGTTCAGGTATCCCACTAGTATAGTTTTTCTATCTATTTCATCCTTGAGCCCCACTAGTTTCTCCTTTAGAAATTTAGATGCTATGCCATTTGGTGAATACATGTTGAATACTGACATTTCCTCAGTCGATACTGCCTTTTATCAGTATATAATTACCTTCCCTGTCTTTTTAACTAGATTTATTTTTACTTTGGCTTTGTCAGATATCATGATTGTGACTCCTGCCTTCTTTTTTTCAGTTGATGCCCAATAGATTTGGCTCCAATCTCTTACTTTCATCCTATGTGTGTTTCTTGTAGACAGCTTATGGTAGGGTTTTGGATTCTAATCTACTCTGCTTTTCTCTTGTGTTTTATGGGTGAGTTCATTCCATTCATATTCAGAGTTATGATTACCAGCTGTGTCTTTCCCAGCATTTTGATTTCTATTCCTGGTCCTGTCTTTTCTTCTTTCACTATTTCCTTCTACACCAATGTTTGTTTTTAATCAGTCCCCCTAGTTCCCATCCTTATTTTACTTCCCTTTCTACCCCCTTCCCTTCTTATTCCCCCCTTATTTTCCCTGCTCTCTTTCTGAATATACCCCCCTCCCTCCTTTGTACTGCTTCCTTATGCACCAGTCTGTTTGTTAACCTTCTACTTCCCTATATGGCATAAATGTATTCTCTGCCCCCAATGGATTGTATTGTTCTTCCCTCTTTTGGTCAATTTCAATGCACATAAGAGTTGAGTATTTCTTAAGTCCAACATCTTTACCCTTCCAGTGTATTGATGTTCTCCCCCCTCCTGCCATGAGCTTCTTTGTGACATATAAATTTATCCCCATTTGTTTCTTTTCCCATTTCTTTTAGTATTAACCTCTTTTTTTAGATCTAGTTGTATATGTATATATATAAATATATATGCATATATATCTATATACACATATATATGCATTTATGCATACATATATCTATATACTTATTTATGTATTCTCATTTCATCCTATACAGTTTGTCACTGTTCCCTCTAAGTGTAATTCTTATAGCTGCCCAGGTGATAGCAACAGTTTTTAAGAGTTACCAGTGACCTTTTTTCTTATAGGGATACATAACATTTTAACTTACTGAGTCTCTTTAAAAAAGGGTTTGTTTAGTTTTGTTTTGTTTTTCTTTTTTCCCCTCTATTTTAATTACCTTTTGATGATTCTCTTGAGTTCTGTGCTTGGACATCAAATTTTCTGTTCAGGTCTGGTCTTTTCTTTACAAATGCTTGGAATTCTTCTATTGTGTTGAATGACCATACTTTCCTCTGTAAGAATATAGTCAGTTTTGCTGGGTAATTGATTCTTGGTTGTAGACCTAGTTCCCTTGCTTTCTGGAATATCATATCCCATGGCTTTTGGCCCTTCAGTGTGGATTCAGCCAGATCCTGCGTTATCCTCACTGTGGTTCCATGATATCTGAATTACTTCTTCTTGGCAGCTTGTAATATCTTTTCTTTGATCTGGTAGTTCTTGAATTTGGCTATAACATTCCTGGGTGTTGTCAGTTGGGGATTAAGTACAGGAGGTGATATGTGGATTCTTTCAATCTTCAATTTTCCCTCTTGTTCTAGAATATCGGGGCAGTTTTCTTGAATCATTTCCTACAGTATTATGTCCACGATTTTTCTTTTTTCATGGTCTTCTGGTAGACCAATGATTATTAAATTGTATCTCCTTGAATGATTTTCTAAATACTCTGTTTTGTGAATTAGATGCTCCATATTTTCCTCAATTTTTTTCATTCTTTTGGTTTTCTTTTATAGTGTCCTGCTGCCTTGTGAGGTCACTTAATTCCAGTTGTTGTTCTCTGGTTCTTAACAACTGGATTTCATCCCTGGATTTTTGGTTATCCTTCTACTTCTGGTCTGATTTTCTTTGAAGGTCATCTTTCATTCTCTTTACCTCATCCCTCATCTCCTTTGGCTCATCTTTCATCTTCCTTGCCTCATCTTTCATCTCCTTTGGCTCATTTTCAAGCTGGTTGATTTTGGCTTTCAAGACACTATTTTCTGTTTCCAGATGACTTCTTAGTTTTTATGTTCTTTTCCCTATTGTCTTCAGCCTCTCTTAATTGTGTTTTGAATTGCAATTTGAGTTCTTCCAAAGCCTGTATCCAATTCACTGGGATTTCTGTTTTTTTGCTTTTCTCCTCCTCTGTTGCATTTGCTCTTAATTCATAGCCTGTACAAAAGCTCTCAATTGTAATTTCTTTCTTCTTTTTCTGTTGTTTGCTCATATTTACCTCTTCTTTGTTCCCTGTATTTGTCTGTGCTCTTGCTCTTCTCATTTTTTTTTTTGGTTTTGGGGCTTTCTGTCAGTCTCCCCTCTTGGAACTTTGTCAGGAGATCTCTCCATGCAGTCTGTGGGTGATTGGTGTTGGAGTTTGAGCTTCCCTGTCCTCTGGAGGCTTTTGATTGGATTAAAGTTCAGTAGTCTGTGGGGGAGTGGTGTTGGATCTTGGGCTTCCCTGACCTCTGAATACTTTTGATGGGGTTAAGTTCAGCTGGATTGGGCTGGGTGTCTTCTAAGGCCAAAACCTCCTAGAAGATTGGAGCAATATGGAGGGTAACCGCAGCTCTGACCAGGCTTCCAGCTCTATGCTCCCTCTCCAGCTCCTTCCCTGCTGCCTATTTCCCATGCTCTGTGCCTGGAACAGCCCTGCCCACAAGGTACACCCTCCAGACCAGTGCCTTTGCCCACCCAGAGGTTCCTGCTGCCGCTGGAGGCTTAGCTCTCTAGGTGGGGGGAAGGGAGTGGGAGGGATCGTGGGACCTTCCTTATGACTTCCCCTTAAACCCGAGTGTTCTCAGGTTCTGGCTTTGGGGAGGGAGGATATACCTTTGGAATTGAGTCAAGTAGCAGAGTTCCTTGACTCTGACTTGTTGTTAGGTTTGATTTTTAGTCCCCTAGTAACATTCAGTTTGTGATCGGTAAGGAAGGGTATTCAGAGGTCTGAACTTCTGCTGCTTCTAGACTGCCATCTTGACTCTGCCTCCTCTATATACATACATTCTTAAAGGTATATGTGTTGTGGGTGCATGTGTGTCAGCCTAGTTTACATTTATGAGGTAGATTTACAAAATAGTACCTACATTCATGTAATGTTGCATTTATCACAATAATTATGAAATGGTTTATACATATAGCCCCAGTCAAAGAGTCACAATTCTCTAATAATGAACTGCAGGATGAGCTCACAGTCCTGCACTAGGAAATATCCCTCTCTCTTGTGTGGCTGCCAATGTGTCCTTATGCCACAAACAAAAGGACACCCACTAATGTAAGGTACAAGTTTGGCCATAATTATTTGTGAGAAATAACATTGAATCTGGCAAATATATTCTTTGACAAAATAAATTTCAAAAAAATATACATGGAAGTAAGCCTGGAGCAGTGTAGAGCCAATCCATTCCTCTCAGTTGGTTTGTTTCTCTTAAATACTCCTGAGTGAGCAATTGAGATAAAACACATATGGTTCCACTAATCTCCAAGCTTATCCATTTAGATATAACTCCTTTCTTGTGGTCTTAAGAGAATTTGTAGATGTAGTAAAAGCCTGTCCCAGTCATGATTCTGTCATCACACACACACACACACACACACACACACACACAATTTATTCTTAAATTATTTCTTTTCTATCCAAATTGGAAGATCTGATCTCAGGGAGATATACACACTTTCTAACTACATTTTATAATCTGGACAATGGACTTTTTCATTCACTTGTCTTCTCTGGTGTGACAAGTTTGCCAAATTCTTTTACGTGGTTACAAAATTTTTTCAGGAGTCTCTGCAAAGTTCAGTGTAATCAGCACAATGTCATCTTAAAATGGGAACGGATTTTCTCATCTTTATTTTCTTGGTACCATCATCTTCTCTATGAACATCAAGACTTGTGATATTCTATTCATTCTTAATCAGGTCACCCAAAGTAACACAGGGGAAAGGATGCCCAAAGGTATTCATGAGAAATAATATTGAATTTGGCAAATACATTTTACTGAATATTTTAGCAATATATATATTTACAATATATTTTATATTTTTATAAATATATGCTTACAGAATATTTTACAGAATATGTGTTTAATACACAAATGGAAGTATCTTCACCCAGTTCAAATCTTCTCATCTCTCCTGAAATCTCTCCTCACTACTCTTCTCTGCTCTCACAGACAAGGATTTTCGCATTACACTTTTTAAAAAAAATTGAGACTATTCAGAGTTCTCTTTCTCCTCTACTGCTCACATCATTCACCCTAACCCTATTTCCACCTCTTTAGCCAAGGTTCTGGAAAAAGAGGAGGCCCTACTCTTTGCCAGGGTCAACCTTTTTAAATGCATGCTAGATTCTATCCCCTCCGAATTATTCCAGCAAATTGCCTTTATTATTTGTCTTTGTCTTAGAATCTGTGTCTCTCTGTAGTTGCCTCTCTATGTCCCTGTCTTCTGGTGTGTGTGTGTGTGTGTGTGTGTGTGTGTGTGTGTGTGTGTGTGTGTGTTGTGTCTTCTTTCTCTCTCACTAGGCTACTTGATGTTTCTCATGCATGACATTCTGCCTCCTATAATTTTCTATTGGTTGTTCCCCATGGCTGAAATACTCTCCCTCTTCATTTCTGCAGTTAATTTCTTTGGATTCTTTCAAGACAGCTCAAATTCCACCTTCTATAGGAAGCCTTTTCCAGCCCTTCTTGGTGCTAGTGTCTTACCATCTCAGATTATCCCATCTCCTGTTTCTTCTCCTCTTCTCTCTCTCCTATACATATACATGTACATACATATATAGATATAAATACACATATATATGTCCTATGTAAGTATGTTTCTAGTTATTTACATGTTGTCTCTCCCATTAAAATGTAAGCTCCTTAAGGTCAGGGGCTGCTTTTGCTTTTCTTTGTCTTTCAGTTCTTCAAGTGTTTATTAGGTAAACACCTAATAAATGGGTTGTGTTTTTTTTGCCTTAAAAACTGACTGTTAGAGTCTAAGTGTATAGTTCTACTGTCCTTGATGGTGAAAATATTTTTATATTAAAAACTTTACAGATCTTTTCCATCTTTCTACAGTTGCCATTTCCATTAAATGCAAATTAATTGAACCAGAGTCAGTGGATACCAAATATAATGTGTCATTTAAAGCATGTCTTGTGGTTACAGGGACATGTATAGGCTAACAAAAGTAAGGTAAATTCTCCAACTAAAATATTTTCTCCAATTCTCCCATGAGGAATAAACAATGAAGGAAAAATAGAATAACTCTTTAATATTGTGGACAGAGAAGAACGAAACTGTCCAGGCTTTTGTAAACATTTAAAATCCTAGAGATTCCACTCACATTTTAATAACAAGTTTCATAGCCCTGTTCCATCAGTCTTTCTCCAAAGTATTACACAAATTATTTGACAGGTGTTTGAATTGCCAGATTCAAGTAATAGCTGGGAATAATAGTTCAATATCAGACTGGAAGATAGTTTACCATAGAGCACCTCAATTACCACTGGGCAAGTTATATAACTTCTTCCAGACAAATTTCCCTATCAGAAATATTTTTAACCCTAAATCCCTCTGTAATACAAATGACTTGTCCTAGGGTTACATGCTATGTTAGTAACAGAACCAAGGCTAGAACTTCAGCCCAATTCTCAGTGTAGTATTCCTCCCACCATGCAATACTCCTTTGTTTCTAAATAAGTCCTCAGATCAAATATGTAAAAGACAGTCTCTTTATTTTCAAACATCTAACAGATTGAGACTGTAGCCTTTTCAAAGTAGTCTTTAAATTTTTTAAGGAAAAATTATTAATGACAGGGAATTTATCATGACAAATCTGAAAAGAATTTGATAGTAAATCACTTCTCTTATTTATAATTCAGTTGTCAGGAAATAAAAACATAATTTGTTTTGTACTGTCTACATTCAAATCATTGTCAAGGTCCATCAGTCAGCTTGAGACAATCTTGTAAGGCTAGACAGATTGAGAAAATTTCACTTCAAATTAATAACTAATGAGAGCTAAATGTTACACATTTATGAAAGTCTTGGTTAGCATTGGTGACAGGTCCATTTTGAAGGATACCATTTTATAAGGAAAAACATATTTTGATAGTGAATGATAGGAATTTTTAAGATCAAGCATCATGAAAAGAAAATTCCCCACTGAGAATCAGATGTCCAAAGTTAGTTCTAATCTGTGAAAATTCCTTGGAAGGATTCAAAGAATAAAGCTTCATAAATAGTCCTTGATGTGATGAAACTCAACTTCAAAGCCAGACCAAGCAGGCCAAACTCTTTTAATATTTATGACATTATAAGAGACAGTTTGAGCCTTGGGCTTGGCTTCACAATCCATGCCATCAAAAGAACCATTTTAATAGCAAAAAAAATTAATATGAAACCATTTATCAAAAAGATTCTAGCTAGTTTTTTCCTTCTATTCAATGAGCATTTTGGGGAACCTCCTACAGGTCTAACACTGTACTTCTATCTTAGAAGTCTCTGTTGGGGAATACAAAAGCAGTATCCCATTTAATCTCTGCCTTCAAGGAGCATTCAATTTAACAGTATGCCAAGACACACTAGATATAATTAGTGAAAAATAAAAATAAAAATATATATGTGCATATATGTGTATATATGTGTACATACACACATATGTGCATATATGTGCATATATATGTACATACATACACACATATATGCATATATATATATATGGAGAGAGAAAGAGAGACTTTGTGTCCAAATGTGCAAGTTGCCAGGCAGTCTAGAAAGGGAGATATTAGGATGAGTTTTCCATTAGGAATAAACAAAACCATGCACTTGTGATTTATCTTGTATAGGGACCTCCTTTGTGAGAAAATCTCTTCACCAAAACAGACTGATGCCTTCTTTATAACTTTTAGTCTCAGTATCCTAGAGCACTGAGGGGTTAAGAGATATACCAAGTGAGATATAGTCAATATGTGTCAGAAGCAGGACTTAATTCCAAGTCTTCCTGGCTCCCAAGCTAGCTCAATATGTACTATACCACACTGCCTCTTTCTTTCCCATTGTGATGTATTTAATTGATTTTTTGCCATGTCTTCTTCAGTGAAATAAAAAAAAAAGTATGCTGGATTTGGAATCAGAGGATCTCATTTCTTCTCTTTACTAATTGAGTGACCATGCACTCCACCTACCTGAGTCCCAGTTTCCTTATTTGTAAAATGAGAAGATTGCATGAGATAAAGTTCTCACTTTTATGATTTAAGGTAATTTAAAATGTGTTATTTCAAAAGTGTTTCTTGTCAGAAAGCTGGCACGTGTGTTCACAGTTTATTTTGTGTTGTTGTAGAGGTTTTGAGGTGACGCCATTTTC
This sequence comes from Monodelphis domestica, assembly GCF_027887165.1. NCBI lineage: Eukaryota > Metazoa > Chordata > Mammalia > Didelphimorphia > Didelphidae > Monodelphis > Monodelphis domestica. The sequence goes on from NC_077228.1 coordinate 403,874,155, forward strand.
AAAAAGCTTGCTCTGCTACTCAGTGTTTCATAATTGGCACCCCTATTCTGATAGTTTAGTCCAATATATATTTAAATGAATACTGAAACTATAGCAGTAAGTCATTTATTAACTCACAGATGAGGACCTACTCCTGGCTTATAATCTTTGCAATGTGATAATGGCTTGTTGGCATAATTAATCCATCACAGACAAGCTAGTACATTTTCCAATTACATATATAGTGCAATAGACTCATTAGTTGTCATACCTCATCTGTCCCTACCATTAATCTAGTTTTTCTTTATTGCACATCACTGTTCACTTTTAGTTATATCCATCTTTCCTAGATCACCACACTGACTTCTACCTTACCAAACAATGTATTCCTTTCTTCATTATCGTGGGGAAATATTTATTTACTTGATTTATGTTTACATGATACAGGAAAGTATCATGTAGTTCATTGTCTTTGCTGAATCCAGAACAGGTTTCTGTTTAATGTTTTGTATAAATTACTATTATTAATAAGACCATAAGAGTAATAAGGTCATAACAGTTTCTGTGGAACTGAAAAACAGATCAAGCAACACTCTCTCTCCACGACTGCTTCATGGAGGAAATCTATAAAATACTGAATTTTAAGCACTGGCAAAGTTCTCTAATAGTTGTTTTGAGACAAACACCTTGCCCTGAAGTAGCTTTCTGTGGATTACTAAAAAGTATGAAATTTATAATCCTCCCTCCTCCACATTTTTCCCTTACTCAAGCCAATTTAAATTCAAATCTTGAACCTGATATAACAAAACTTTGCTCTGTCTCCTTAAGTCTCCTCATTTAAATAGATTTCCAATAAAATATGTTTTCTCAGTATAACCATAGAACAAATAATGGAATTCTATAGATGATAGAAATAGACAGAGACAGACAGACAGACAGACAGAGAGTTGCTCAGCTAATTAATTTTTCATGTCAAACAAAGAGCTAAGGCAAGATTGATGAGTCAACTGCCAGGATAATAGGTGGAAAGAGCCTTTTATTTGAGAATGAGTTGCCCTATTCTCAGCTATAAGAATTTCCCTTACTGCCTTAAGAATAATTGAAACTTCTCTTGAAGGTCATTAAGGGATTTAATATCTCTACTTGGTACTATCCACATGAGGGTAGGAGGAAAAAAGTTAAAATGCTGACATATTGTGAATATCCTCAAAGATGATATCCCTGGATCCAAACTATGGTAATAATTCCATTGAGAAATCACAGGTTGGGGTACTTGATCCTGAAGATTACATGGCTCTTCAGCTAATAAGGACTAATGAACTGCTTGTGGTCAGATATTCTTCATTATTAGGAGCATTTGGAAGCTCTGATGGCTGTCATTGTTGACAGAACTATTGTTGATGGGGGAAGGAATAAAGATATTTCTGAAGGCAGCCAACAGTATTGATTATTGGAGACTTCAAAAGTTGTACCTCTCCAATCTATGAGCTGTTACAAAAAATGGTAACTAAGGACATGATGCACTCACTGTCAATTAACCAATAAACAAGGCATTTATGGATTGGTTACTTCAAAGCTGAATCTTGGATCTTTTGTTTCCATCTGACCCAATATTTGGATATTTTTAAATAGAGTCATTATTGACAGGATTTCCTCCTTCCCACCACCTATGTGACCTCTGCCTCAGATGGTGTACTTAGCACATTAGAGTGGGATATGGACAACTCAATTTAAAATGATCTGAAGTCAACTAACCTATGACTGAACTGCAAGGATATAACTTATCTGGAACCCTGCTACAATAATGCTTAATCAGCACAAGAGGTATTCTAGGATCTTTGTCTTAAAGAGACAGAGGTTTGGACACTGGCTTATCAGCCAGAAAATATCCTCTGCTCTGGGTCAGGTGGCAATAAATTAAGTCATCTAAAAATGTCATCTTCAACGATGCTTATCTAAAATATGCCTCGGCCCACAAAAATCCCCATTAAATTAATCTCAGCTGTCAGAGAAAGGAACTTGATATGCAAAAAAGTCAGTGTCTTTCCTTCAGATGCAGGTTCATTTGGAGGTGCCCAGTTAACATACACTCAGTTATAATGTATAAGAAATAAAAACACTTTTTAAAAAATCTTTAAAACAGTGAGACATTAATTATCCATTTGTAAAAAGCTGAAGTCCTCTTTTTTTTTAATAACAGCTCCTCAATTTCCTACTTGAAACAGATGTCAGTGCCCCGGGTAACTCATTATTTTTAACCCCTGTCACAGCATTGGCCCGTTTCATTTCAGATTTAATTTCAGGACACCAGCAGCAGCACCAACTTCTGAGGAGAAAATGTCACCCGAATGCCATTTCTTATCAATGACAACAGCTTCTTCAGAAAAATTAAGCTTTGTTCCATGTCAGTGAACATAGTGACCATTGACCCAACACTGAGGCAGTTCAATCTGTCCTATCAAGACTTTGCTTCAAGAAGTATTACAAACAGTGTGTGAAACAGGAGTCAGGCATGAAGGCGTTTGTAAATATTCCCACAATAATTGTTTTTCAAAGTGCATTTCACTCACAGAAAAGATTGGTTAAGAATCTACACTGAATATGATTCTTTGAAATTGAATAAAATACCAGCATCACTACGATAGACGGGGTCAGAGCTTCAATTGTTAGTCAAATTCATCCTCTGCTTAACGTTGAAAATTATTTTTCTTTTTCTTTTTAAAACATTATTTTATTTGGTCATTTACAAACATTATTCATTGGAAACAATGATCATTTTCTTTTCCTCCCCCCCGACCCCCTCCCACCACCTCTCCAATAGCCGACTCATGACTCACATGTGTTCTTGATTCGAACCCATTTCCATGTTGTTGGTATTTGCACTAGAGTGTTCATTTAGAGTCTCTGCTCAGTTATTCCCCTCAGCCCCTGTAGTCAAGCAGTTGCTTTTCATCGGTGTTTTTACTCCTACAGTTTATCCTCTGCTTGTGGATAGTGTTTTTTAGATCCCTGCAAGTTGTTCAGGGACATTGCATTGACCCTAATGGAGAAGTCCATCACCTTTGATTGTACCACAGTGTATCAGTCTCTGTGAACAAGGTTTTCCTGGTTCTGCTCCTTTCGCTCTGCATCACTTCCTGGAGGTTGTTCCAGTCTCCATGGAATTCCTCCACCTTATTATTCCTTTTTGCACAATAGTGTTCCATCACCAACATATACCACAATTTGTTCAAACATTCCCCAATTGAAGGGCATCCCCACATTTTCCAATTTTTGGCCACCACAAAGAGTGCAGCTATGAATATTCTTGTACAAGTCTTTTTCCTTATTATCTCTTTGGGGTACAAACCCAGCAGTGCTATGGCTGGATCAAAGGGCAGACAGTCTTTTATCGCCCTTTGGGCATAGTTCTAAATTTCCCACCAGAATGGTTGGATCAATTCACAACTCCACCAGCAATGAATTAATGTCCCCACTTTGCCACAGCCCCTCCAGCATTCATTGCTTTCCTCTGCTGTCATGTTAGCCAATCTGCTAGGTGTGAGGTGATACCTCAGAGTTGTTTTGATTTGCATCTCTCTGATTATAAGAGATTTAGAACACTTTTTCATGTGCTTATTAATAGTTTTGATTTCTTTATCTGAAAACTGCCTATTCATGTCCCTTACCCATTTATCAATTGGAGAATGGCTTGCTTTTTTGTACAATTAATTTAGCTCTTTGTAAATTTGAGTAATTAAACCTTTGTCAGAGGTTTTTATGAAGATTGTTTCCCAATGTGTTGCTTCCCTTCTGATTTTAGTTATATTGGTTTTGTTTGTACAAAAGCTTTTTAATTTGATGTAGTTGAAATTATTTATTTTATATTTTGTGACTCTTTCTATGTCTTGCTTGGTTTTAAAGTCTTTCCCTTCCCAAAGTTCTGACATGTATACTATTCTGTGTTCACCTAATTTACTTATAGTTTCCTTCATTATGTTCAAGTCATTCACCTATTTTGAATTTATCTTGGTGTAGAGTATGAGGTGTTGATCCAAACCTAATCTTTCCCATACTGTCTTGCCATTTTCCCAGCAGTTTTTATCGAATAGTGGATTTTTGTCCCAAGACCTGGGATCTTTGGGTTTATCGTATACTGTCTTGCTGAGGTCACTTGCCCCAAGTCTATTCCACTGATCCTCCTTTCTGTCCCTTAGCCAGTACCAAATTATTTTGATGACTGCTGCTTTGTAATATAGTTTGAGATCTGGGACTGCAAGGCCCCCTTCCTTTGTATTTTTTTTCATTATTTCCCTGGATATCCTTGATCCTTTGTTATTCCAAATGAACTTTGTTATGGTTTTTTCTAAATCAGTAAAGAAATTTTTTTGGAAGTTCAATGGGTATGGCACTAAATAGAAAGATAAATTTGGGTAGGATGGTCATTTTTACTATATTGGCTCGTCCTACCCGTGATCAGTTAATGTTTTCCCAATTGCTCAAGTCTAGTTTTAGTTGTGTGGAGAGTGTTTTGTAGTTGTGTTCATATAGTTCCTGTGTTTGTCTCGGGAGATAGATTCCTAGGCATTTTATTTTGTTTAAGGTGATTTTGAATGGGATTTCTCTTTCTAGTTTTTGCTGCTGAGCTGTGTTGGAGATATATAGAAATGCTGATGACTTAAGTGGGTTTATTTTGTATCCTGCAACTTTGCTAAAGTTGTTGATTATTTCAATTAGCTTTTTGATTGAATCTCTAGGATTCTTTAAGTAGACCATCATGTCATCTGCAAAGAGTGATAACTTAGTCTCCTCCTTGCCTATTTTGATGCCTTCAATTTCTTTTTCTTCTCTAATTGCTACTGCTAGTGTTTCTAGTACAATGTCAAATAGTAGAGGTGATAATGGGCATCCTTGTTTCACTCCTGATCTTAATGGGAATGCATCTAGTTTATCCCCATTGCAGATGATATTAGCTGATGGTTTTAGATATATAATGTTTATTATTTTTAGGAACGACCCTTCTATTCCTATGCTTTCTAGTGATTATAATAGGAATTGATGTTGTATTTTATCAAAGGCTTTTTCTGCGTCTATTGAGATAATCATGTGATTTTTGTTGGTTTGCTTGTTGATATGGTCGATTATGTGGATGGTTTTCCTAATATTGAACCAGCCCTGCATCCCTGGTATAAATCCTACTTGATCATGGTGGATGACCCTTCTGATCACTTGCTGGAGTCTTTTTGCTAGTATCCTATTTAAGATTTTGCATTTATATTCATTAGGGAGATTGGTCTATAGTTTTCTTTCTCTGTTTTTGATCTGCCTGGTTTTGAAATCAGTACCATGTTTGTATCATAAAAGGAGTTTGGTAGAACTCCCTCTTTGCTTATTATATCAAATAGTTTGTATAGTATTGGGATTAACTGTTCTCTGAATGTTTGATAGAATTCACTTGTGAATCCGTCGGGCCCTGAGGATTTTTTTAGGGAGTTTGTTGATGGCCTGTTGGATTTCATGTTCTGGTATGGGATTATTTAAGAATTCTATTTCTTCTTCTGTTAGTCTAGGCAGTTTGTATTTTTGTATATATTCATCCATATCACTTAGATTGGTGTATTGCCATATAATTTGGCAAAGTAATTTTTAATGATTGCCCTGATTTCCTCTTCATTGGAGGTGATTTCCCCCTTTTCATCTTTGATGCTGTTAATTTGCTTTTCTTCTTCCAATTTTTAATTAGACTGACTAGTACTTTGTCTATTTTGTTTTGTTTTTTCAAAGTACCAGTTTCTAGTCTTATTTTTTAAATCAATAGTTCTATCACTTTCTATTTTATTAATTTCTCCCTTAATTTTTAGGATCTCTAGTTTGGTTTTCTTTTTGGGGTTTTTAATTTGTTCACTTTCAAGTTTTTCTATTTGCATTAACAATTGATTGATTTCTGCTCTCCCTAGTTTGTTAATATATGCACTCAGGGATACGAATATACCTCTGATTACTGCTTTGGCTACATCGCAAAAGGTTTGAAAGGATGTCTCGCCGTTGTCATTTTCCTTGATGAAATTATTGTTTCTATTATTTCTTCTCTAACTAAACGATTTTGGGGTATCATATTGTTTAATTTCCAATTGATTTTTATTTGGTTTTCCACGTACCATTACTGATCATTATTTTTATTGCCTTGTGATCTGAAAAGGCTGCATTTATTATTTCTGCTTTTCTGCATTTGTATGCCATGTTTCTGTGACCTAGTGTATGGTCAATCTTTGTGAATGTGCCATGTGGTGCTGAGAAGAAGGTATATTCCTTTTTGTCCCTATTTATTTTTCTCCATATGTCTATTAACTCTAACTTTTCTAAGATTTCATTCACTTCTTTTACCTCTTTCTTATTTATTTTTTTATTTGATTTATCTAAATTAGATAATGGTTGGTTTAAGTCTCCCACTAATATGGTTTTACTGTCTATTTCTTCCTTCAATTCTCCTAGTTTCTCCATTAGAAATTTGGGTGCTATATTATTTGGTGCATACATGTTGATTAGTGATATTTCCTCATTATCTAAAGTCCCTTTTAACAAAATATAATTACCTTCCCTATCCCTTTTGATCAGGTCTATTTTTGCTTTGACTTTATCAGATATCATCATTGCAACTCCTGCCTTCTTTCTATCAGTTGAGGCCCAGAAGGTCTTACTCCATCCTTTAATTCTGACCTTGTGGGTGTCTACCCGCCTCATGTGTGTTTCTTGAAGACAACATATGGTAGGGTTTTGGATTCTAATCCATTCAGCTATTCGTCTACGTTTTATGGGTGAGTTCATACCATTCATGTTCAAAGTTATAATTGTCACTTGTGGACTCCCTGGCATTTTGATATCCTTCCCTAATTCTAACCTTTCTTTTTTAGCTCTAACCTTTTAATCCAGTGATTTACTTTAAATCAGTCTCCCTTGTCCCCTTCCTTGATATGTTTCCCTTTCTAGCCCCTCCATTTTTGTTCCCTCCCCCTCCCTCCTCTCCTTCCCTCCCTTTTTGTGTTCCCTCCCGCCCTACCCCCCTTGGTTTTCCCTTCTCCCTACCCTTGTTGGGTAAGATAGAATTCAAGATCCCAATGGATCTGGATATTCTTCCCTCTCAGAGATGATTTCCCTGAGAGTAAGGTTTAAGTAAAAACTCTCTTCCTCTCCTTCTTATAGGAGTTTTCCTCCCCTCCCCTTCCCATGTGAATCTTTGTGTGAGAAAGATTATTCTATTTGGTTTTTCTTTTCCCCCTATTTACACATTACATTTTCCACATATTAATATATATAGATATAAATGTAGTTCTTATAGAAGAGAGTTTGAATACAAGAAAAGATAACAATTTTCTCCTTTTCCCTTTCCTTCATATTTACCTTTTCAGGTTTTCCACGCTCTTTGTTTTTTGATATCGAAATTTCCACAGGGCTCTTGTCTTTTCTTTGCAAAAACTTGGAAATCTTCTATTTTGTTGAATGCCCATACTTTCCCTTGGAAGTATATAGTCAGTTTTGATGGATAGCTTATTCTTGGTTGAAGACCCAGTTCTCTTGCCTTTCTGAAAATCATGTTCCATGCCTTACAATCATTCAGAGTGGAACTTGCAAGGTCTGGTGTGACCCTGATTGGCATTCCTTTATATCTAAATTGACTTTTTCTGGCTTTTTGTAAGATTTTTTCTTTTGCTTGAAAACTTTGTAATTTGGCAATTACATTCCTGGGAGTTGTCTTTTGGGGATTTAGTGTAGAGGGTGTACTGTGAGCTCTTTCAATGCCTGTATTGCCCCCTTGTTCTAGAATCTCTGGGCAATTTTCTTTGATTATATCTTGTATTATGATGTCGAGTTTGCTGTTTATTTCTGGCTTTTCTGGTAGTCCAATTATTCTTAAATTGTCTCTTCTCCCTCTATTCTCCAAGTCTATGACCTTGTCGGTGAGATATTTTATGTTCTTTTCTACTTTCTTGATCTTTTGGCTTTGCTTTATTGATTCTTGCTCTTTTTCAAGATCATTGTCTTCCAGTTGCCCGATTCTGACCTTTAAAGCCTGGTTTTCCTTTTCAGTTTGGTCAAACTGGTTTTGTAGTTGCGTGAATAAAAATGTTTTTTTCTAAATTGGAGGTCTGATTATATCACCACTGTATCCCCTAACAAACTCCAATGGCTCCCTATTGCTTAGGTAAGCAATTAAATTTGTACACTTACCTGTCTAACATTTAAGCCTTTTCACAAGTTAGCCACTTCCCAGCTTTCTAGTCTTTTTAAACTTTACTCCCCTCTTTGAATTGCATTCTATCCACCCTGGCCCAATTATCGTTCTGTATACAAAATGTTTTATATCCTACCTATCTCCATTCCTTTGGTCTAGCTGTCCCCATGTATGGAATGTAGTCCTTCTTCAGTTGCACCTCTTAGAATCCATGTTTCCTTTTGAGAGTTAGTTTAGGTACCACCTTGTCAACAAAGTCTTTCCAGCACTCCAATCTAAAATTACCCTCTATTCACTTTGTTATATATTTTGTACATGCTCATAAGTATACATGCTATCTCCTTCATTGAAATATAGATTCCCTGGAGGTAGAAGTATGGGAGAAATATTTCTTTTTTCTTTAGTTCATGTAGTAGGTAACTTGTTGCTAATATATATCTACCATAATGGAGAAATAATAGAAGTAAAAGTCTAGGTTTTATTATGCTTAATCACAGACTCAGGTCATTAAAAATAAATAAATAAGCTAGAACAAAGGTTAGGAGTCTTATAGACTAAATTACAAGGTCTCATAGACTAATTTGTATCAGAGTAACAAAGAAACAATTTTTTTTTACATACTGCAATCTTGTGCATTCTTCTCAGTAAAAGAAAAGTCAAATTGATAATTCCATTCTTTCTACAGTGCCATAAAAGTTTAACAAACTTAGTTAAGAAGAATCACAATCTCGTGTCCTCTAAAGAAACAAATCAACTAGGCCAGGTTACAGACTAAACTCCATTTAGAAGTTTGAAAATGAGCTGATTAAAAAGATTTATATCACCCGATAACCAAGAAAACTTGGTTTTCAGAGTCAGAGAAATTTTTTCTTGCACAGCTAATTAGGGGAGCAAAGAAATAACTAAGTCAACTCAAGGAGCTCAAACTCCTCTTTGGTTTATATCTGAGGAATGGCAAACAGTTTTCCCTTAAAATTATTATTTCATGAGTCAAGCTTTGATCAGGGGATGTTGCCATTAAAAGAAGATTGATTAGGGTGCAGCTGGGTTACTCAGCGGCTTGAGAGCCAGGCCTAAAGATGGGAAGTCCTAGGTTCAGATCTGGCCTCAGACACTTCCCAGCTGTGTGTGACCCTGGGCAAGTCACTTAACCCCTCATTGCCTAGCCCTTACCACTCTTCTGCCTTGGAACCAATACACAGTATTAATTCAAAGATGGAAGGTGTAAGGGTATATATAAGATTGATTAGTTAATCAAAATTTGTAGGAGGAATGGCCTTGAGTCCTGAATATTAAAAATCAACAAGAGGGAAATCAAAAATTCTTCTAACTGGAGGGACTATTTTTGCATTTCTTTGTATACCAATCTTTAGCACAGTGCCTGGCATATATGAATGCTTAATACATGGTTGTTGCCTTACTTGACTTGAATTAGAGAGATTTAGCATAATACATACATATTCTTTTTCAATATTTCCTCTAATCTGGCATAAAAATGTATAATTACAAAGAGGTGGCGTAAAGGTTGTCATCTGAGAAATGGTTGACCCACAAGAAGAAAAATGTGGGACATTCACTTGTTGAGATATAAATGTAACAAATATTTGACCCTCGTGCTGAATCAGTGGCCACTAAATATCAAGAAGTTGTGAGGGAGATACTTTTTGGCAGATTTATAGTTAGAAATGAATTAGAGTCACAAAGGAGAGACAGGCATAGATAAGATGCAACATATATTGCTGGATGGAGTGCCTATATTGATAAGTTCACAAATCCATTAGAAAATTGAAGTATTGACCTAATTAATTTTTTAAAGCAAAAATGGCTTCTGTTTTACTTGTTAACCTTTCTAAAAAAGTGACTAGGTCTCCTTTTTGAAGTATTCTGGAAAATGGAAAAGAAGTATTTGTCTATAGCTGAATTGTTCATTCCTCATTTTTTAAGAGATCCAATGACATCATAGCGAACATTTGTTGTGCTTGTGCATTGGATTTAAATTAGACAGAGTGGCACAAAGTCATCAGCCCAATTATCTTTTCCAGAGTCATCAAGTGGCAAGACAAAAATCAGGATGACTGGCAGTGGCCCAAGATGCAGTGTATGACTTTGGCATCTTTGATGTTTGACCAAGCTCTAAGCACTACACAGTACCTGCTTCAGCTGCATTCATGGCCAAACAAATTGTTCTTATCCACCCATTCCTCCTGGGCAAGTTTTCATTTGCTTGGGTTAAACATCCCCTTAATTCACTCACAGGCTTGTGACTCATGGGTTATCCTCAATCTGGTTTATCCCATCTGCTGATATGTGGCTGCTTTATATGCTAGAGCTTCTTGGGGCTATAGTCAAGAGTTGGGTCACCGGTAGACACCAAAATTTGATGAGCAGTCCTGAAAAGGACTCAACAAGCCCTCACACAAGAGATACTAGTCCTCTCTGAACAGCTCACCTCATCAAAATCTGTGGGAACTTCCAAGAAATAGCTGAGTTACAGAAAAATCAGAGCCTTTAGTGACTGTCTACTACAACCCCCTTATTTTGAAAATGAGGAAATTGAGGCCAAGGGAGGAAAAGAGATTTGCCATGGGTTGCACAGTTGGTTCATGGCAGAGTTGAATTTTAAATTCAGGTTGGTTGAACCAAAATTAATTGTGTTTTCCATTACCCCATGCTATTATGTTTTTTTAGATGTGACATGTTATATATCTTGGCAGTCATTATAAGACTCAGCTCATAGATGCAAAATGACTATTTAACACTAGCCACAAAGTTTGTGATGGATAATTTACCTATATGTTTCCAAGTGCAATTGTTTTTTTAGTGATTTTGCTAGGCTTCAAAATGTAGGAGAATAATGGAGGGAACAGCATTGATAATTTCTATGCCTTCTTGGCAAGGATGCCTGATTTAACCAATTCAATTCAGTTCTGTTCAATATCTTGGTGTATGCAAAGCACCACGCTAGGTGCTAGGGATTCAAAGGCAAAAATAAAAGAATCCTTGTCCTCCAGGGGTTTATATTCTACCAGGAAAACAACAAGTACCCAAATAAGAAATAAAAAATATTTATACCATAAATACAAAATCATTTCTGAGTAGAGGACAAGAAAGAACAAAAACAAGTATAAAGAGAATCACAAAGATTTAATGCCATAGGTAGGGAAGTATGAACTGAGTTTTGAAGGGAGCTAGAGATTCGGAGAGATAGAGGTGGGAAGGAAATCATTCTAGGCCAGATTTACCTCATTAGGAGAGTATGGTATAAGAGCTTTACTAGGGAGCTAGGTGGCACAGTGCATAGAGTGATGGGTCTAGAGTCAGGAAGACTCTATCTTCCTAAGTTCAAATCTGGTCTCAAACACTTATTAGCTACATGACCCTAGGCTAGTCCCTTAATCTGATTTTCCTCAGTTTCCTCATCTGTAAAATGAGTTGGAAAAGGAAATAGCAAACCCAAACCACTCCAGTTTCTTTGCCAAGAAAATTCCCCCAAAAAGCATCACAAAGAGTCAAACATAATCAAAAATGACTAAATATCAATAAGAGATTTACTATTCCCCCCTACCTCCCTCAAGAAGTCCTTCTTGACTGGGGAATTGAATTTTTCCTACTCAATTCCTGCTAGGGCTTTATTTAATAATGCCTCCCAATTTTCCTTGCAATGTTTATCTTTTTTGTAAATCCTGTCCTTAGAGAAACCAGCTGATTGCCTTAATGAACAGGGTTCATCCACAATGCCTTGACCATATGGTCCCTCTGATGCAAGTACTCCTCACCCTATGATTTTCTAGGTCAAAGTCTGCCTTTCTGAAATAAAAGGGACTCACCTTAATATTTTCTAAGATTTCTCAAAAAATATTCATAATGATTATTTAATATCATAAAGCTACTATGATATAATTATATAACCATACTTCATATTATGCATAAGCACACATATAACATAAAAATTATAGAATCATGATTATATGATAATCATATACAACAGTTAAAACAAGACTCAATATCCAGTGCTCAGTGTTTAGCAAAGCTTTCTATGATTAGTGAAAATTATCTCTAATCCTTAAAATGCCATATAAATATTATGATATAATAAGGTAGGGATAGGAACTAGAAATGGTATAGAGAATTCTCAGATAAGTAAACTCCCTCTACCAATGCAGACTAGTGCTTATTCTATAGCCTACAGTGTTAGAGAGTTGACCAGAATGCTGAGGGTTATGTGACTTGTCCAGCCTCGCCTGTCATGGACAACTGTCAAATGCTTTTCTTGTAATATGTCAGAGGCAGAACTTAGACTCATGATTTCTTGGCTTTGAGGCTGACTCTTTACCTACTATGGCAAAATACTTCTCATGGTAAAAATGGTAGTCAACTATAGATTATATTTATACTATGGTAAGGTTTTTAAGGTAAGCTTTCAGTCACCATTAAAAATGTGTCCTAGTTAGAATGCTGGCCCCCATTCCATATTTTACATAGTGTATTTCATTGGATTTTTTTAATCTTACTATAGAAATAAAAGGCAGAAAGATTAGCTGTAAAGTTAAAAACAAGGAGGACTGTTGAGAAAGTTCTGAAAAAACTAAAAATCCCAATCAAATGTAATATTGTATTCATGTAGTTATTGATCATTTCTCAGAGTAAAGCATCTCATTCTAAAGTTTTACTGAAATGAAGATAAAATGAGATTATTTCTATTGCCATAGATGGTAGATTCCCATGGATTTGGGGCACATTCCTAGAGGAGTGATTGTTCTTTTTGGCTTATAGTTTGACACCCAAGAACATAAATCTAGAGAAATCATATGTGTGTGTTTTCAGACACACATACACATACATATGTTAATTTCATGGATAGATAGATAGATAGATAGATAGATAGATAGATAGATAGATATAATATAGATATAATCTTATATGGGGAAAGCTAGAAAGCTTCTTTTTGATTGGGGTCTAGGTTTTCCTCACTGTGGACAAACATAATCTCCATTCTCACACATAAGTACACAATGATCATTAAGTATTTTCCCTCCACCACAGAAAATATAGAAAGCATCAAAGACTCATTGGAGTTTGTAAACAAACAGAGAAACATAAATCACCAAAGCAATTCATTGGACTTCCCATGGAAGATGAAGCCATATTGGAGCTGCTTAAAACCAACTGAAAAATAATAGCTAGCATTATGCAAAACATATTAACTAGAATCCTATTTAATAAGATTGGGAGTATAATAAGGATCTCTATTGTCACCATACCATTTGATATACTGCCAGGTGTGCTGGCTATGGCAATAAAAAGAAACATAAATTGAGAGTAAGCATGGGCAAAGAAGAAACAAAATTATCACTTTTGCAGATAACATGGTCTACTTAAGGAACCCCAAAGAGTTAACTAAAATTAACTGAAATAATAACTTACATAAAGTTGTAGGATTTAAAATAAATCTGACATAAATTATCAGCATTTTTATATATTGGCAACAAAACCCAGCAGGAAGAAATAGAAGATTTCCATTTAAAATAACTACAGACAATTTTAAATGAAACTACCTACCGAGATAAACACAGAAACTATGACTAGAGTGGCAGCAGGAACTACCACAGAGGCAGTGGCAGATCAGGACAAGATAGTAAAGTAAAAAATGCTCAAAGCCTGCCAACCACTCTCCAAACTCCCACAGATGAATAAAAACACCTCAAAAAAATACAGGAGTGGCAAAACCAACAGAAGAAAGGGTGAAGTAGTGCTCTGAGCCAGAACAATGTTGACAGACAGCAAGGAAGACTCATCTCACTAGGGTAGAGGAGAGACCACTAAACAACCCTCAAGGGTACTCGGGAGACAATATTGAACAAACAGCAAGAAAAAGAGAATGGCTGACTCCTTCCAGCTTCAGTAGAGTAAGAACAGAAACTAATGGAATATAAAAGAAGCAGCAGTGGGAAGAAAGCAGACCTGAATAGTCTAGTCAGAACAGAGGTCAGACACAGGTAGCAATGAGGGAGAACTCAACCCAATCAAGTTCAGCCTTTATGGGATTAGACAAAACCCAATTCCAACCAGTTGGATGAAACAACTACCATTCTCCACATGGGTCAATCTGAGACCAAGACAGCATAGCTGATCCCAAGGATAGTAAAAGTGTGGGCCAAAACTGCCTCCACTCCAGGAATGGAACTAAGCTTCAGCATATAGCCAAAATCAGAAACAATGCTAAAACTGGGACAAAAACAACAACAACAACAACAACAACAACAAAACAAGAGACAGGCGTGAAACTAAACAGCCAGGGATAACTTGGGAGGAAGGTTTCTGATTTCACTAGCTTCAGTCCTACTGCCATAGGCTCTGGGGACAGGAACAGAGTGTACTGGAACATCATTGATAAGTTCTGTAGTTTCCAGGTTAAAGAGAAAATACTACAAGGAACAACAGCAAAAATAAAATTAATACTGTGTCAGAAAAGCACAAGACTTAGTAGCCACAACATTAAAAGAATGCAGGATATGGCCATAGCATTGCATAGAGCAAAAGAACTGGATTTACTACCAAGAATAACATATCTAGCAAAGATGAACAGAATTTTAAGAGATTAAAAAAAATTTAGCAAACTAAAGTAACTTTCAACTATTCCTCGGGGGAAACCCATAAATCAGCAGAAAATGTGATCTATAAGAAACATACACAGGTAATGAAAGACTAATCATATATAACCAAAAAGGTCAAAGTGCTTGATTCCTATAAGGGAAAATGTTATCAATGACCCCTGGGAAAGCCTGGGGATTTTGAAGAGGTATGTATGTATAGAAGACATGAGATCAAGGTGAATGTGATGAAATTAACTGAAATGGTAGTAGAATAGACTAGAAAGAAATATGGTGGAATCGAAAGTGATAGAACTATTGATTTAATAAATAAGACAAGAAGCTGGTACTTTGAAAAAACAAACAAAATAGACAAAGTACTGGTCAATCTAATTAAAAAAAGGAAGGAAGAAAAGCAAATTCACAGCATTAAAGATGAAAAGGGGGACAGCACCTCCAATGAGGAGGAAATTAAGGCAATCATTAGAAATTACTTTGCCCAATTATATGGCAATAAATACACCAATTTAGGAGAAATGGATGAATATATACAAAAATACAAACTGCCTAGACTAACAGAAGAGGAAATAGAATTCTTAAATAATCCCATATCAGAAATTGAAATCCATCAAGCCATCAAAGAACTTCCTAAAAAAAAATCCCCAGGGCCTGATGGATTCACCTGTGAATTCTATCAAACATTCAGAGAACAGTTAATCCCAACACTATACAAACTATTTGACATAATAAGCAAAGAGGGAGTTCTACCAAACTCCTTTTACGACACAAACATGGTACTGATTCCAAAACCAGGCAGGTCAAAAACAGAGAAAGAAAACTATAGGCCAATCTCCCTAGTGAATATAGATGCAAAAATATTAAATAGGATACTAGCAAAAAGACTCCAGCAAGTGATCAGAAGGATCATTCACCATGATCAAGTAGGATTCATACCAGGGATGCAGGGCTGGTTCAACATTAGGAAAACCATCCACATAATTGACCACATCAACAAGCAAACTAGCAAGAACCACATGATTATCTCAATAGACGCAGAAAAAGCCTTTGATAAAATACAACATCCATTCCTATTAAAAACACTAGAAAGCATAGGAATAGAAGGGTCATTCCTAAAAATAATAAACAGTATATATCTAAAACCAACAGCTAATATCATCTGCAATGGGGATAAACTAGATGCATTCCCAATAAGATCAGGAGTGAAACAAGGATGCCCATTATCACCTCTACTATTTGACATTGTACTAGAAACACTAGCAGTAGCAATTAGAGAAGATAAAGGAATTGAAGGCATCAAAATAGGCAAGGAGGAGACCAAGTTATCACTCTTTGCAGATGACATGATGGTCTACTTAAAGAATCCTAGAGATTCAACCAAAAAGCTAATTGAAATAATCAACAACTTTAGCAAAGTTGCAGGATACAAAATAAACCCACATAAATCATCAGCTTTTCTATATATCTCCAACACAGCTCAGCAGCAAAAACTAGAAAGAAATCCCATTCAAAATCACCTTAGACAAAATAAAATACCTAGGAATCTATCTCCCAAGACAAACACAGGAACTATATGAACACAACTACAAAACACTCACCACACAACTAAAACTAGACCTGAACAAATGAAAAAACATTAACTGCTAATGGATAGGACGAGCCAATATAATTAAAATGACCATCCTACCCAAACTTATTTATCTATTTAGTGCCATACCCATTGAACTACCAAAATACTTCTTCACTGATTTAGAAAAAACCATAACAAAGTTCATTTGGAAGAACAAAAGATCAAGGATATCCAGGGAAATAATGAAAAAAAAAAACACATACGATGGGGGCCTTGCAGTCCCTGACCTAAAACTATATTACAAAGCAGCAGTCATCAAAACAATTTGGCACTGGCTAAGAAACAGAAAGGATGATCAGTGGAATAGACTGGGGGAAAGCGACCTCAGCAAGACAGTATATGATAAACCCAAAGATCCCAGCTTTTGGGACAAAAATCCACTATTCGATAAAAACTCCTGGGAAAATTGGAAGACAGTGTGGGAGAGACTAGGAATAGATCAACACCTCACACCCTACACCAAGATAAATTCAAAATGGGTGAGTGACTTAAACATAAAGAAGGAAACCATAAGTAAATTGGGTAAACACAGAATAGTATACATGTCAGACCTTTGGGAGGGGAAAGGCTTTAAAACCAAGCAAGATATAGAAAGAATCACAAAATGTAAAATAAATAATTTTGACTACATCAAACTAAAAAGCTTTTGTACAAACAAAACCAATATAACTAAAATCAGAAGGGAAACAACAAATTGGGAAAAAAATCTTCATAGAAACCTCTGACAAAGGTTTAATTACTCATATTTATAATGAGCTAAATCAATTGTACAAAAAATCAAGCCATTCTCCAATTGATAAATGGGCAAGGGAAATGGATAGGCAGTTCTCCGATAAAGAAATCAAAACTATTAACAAGCACATGAAGAAGTGCTCTACATCTCTTATAATCAGAGAGATGCAAATCAAAACAACTCTGAGGTATCACCTCACACCTAGCAGATTGGCTAACATTACAGCAAAGGAAAGTAATGAATGCTGGAGGGGATGTGGCAAAGTAGGGACATTAATTCATTGCTGGTGGAGTTGTGAATTGATCCAACAAGTCTGGAGGGCAATTTGGAACTATGCCCAAAGGGCGACAAAAGAATATCTACCCTTTGACCCAGCCATAGCACTGCTGGGTCTGTACCCCAAAGAGATAATGGACACAAAGACTTGTACAAAAATATTCATAGCTGCGCTCTTTGTGGTGGCCCAAAACTGGAAAACGAGGGGATGCCCATCAATTGGGGAATGGCTGAACAAACTGTGGTATATGTTGGTGATGGAGTACTATTGTGCTAAAAGGAATAATAAAGTGGAGAAGTTCCATGGAGACTGGAACAACCTCCAGGAAGTGATGCAGAGCGAGAGGAGCAGAACCAGGAGAACATTGTACACAGAGACTAATACACTGTGGTATAATCGAACGTAATGGACTTCTCCATTAGTGGCGGTGTAATGTCCCTGAACAACTTGCAGGGATCCAGGAGAAAAAAACACCATTCATAAGCAAAGGATAAACTATGGGAGTGGAAACACCGAGAAAAAGCAACTGCCTGAATACAGAGGTTGAGGGGACATGACAGAGGATAGACTCTAAATGAACACTCTAATGCAAATACTATCAACAAAGCAATGGGTTCAAATCAAGAAAACATCTAATGCCCAGTGGACTTACGCGTCGGCTATGGGGGGTGGGAGGGAGGAAAAGAAAATGATCTATGTCTTTAACGAATAATGCTTGGAAATGATCAAATAAAATATATTTAAAAAAAAAAAGAAATATGGTGGAACGACGCTCATAGAGGAGGAATGAGTAGAGGAATTGCCACAGAGAAGGGGAGGAGAGGGAAGAGGGGTTATAGTACTAGAACCCTACTTTTATCAGACCTCATATAAAAAAAAAACAGCACACACATTTAGAAGGGTAAAAATCTTCTTAATATTAATGTAGAGAGAAACAGGAGAGAAAGGGGATGGGATAAGGGAGGTACTGAGAGTCCCCTTAGAGGACTGAAGGAATAAGAGAAGGAAGGGTGGGTTAAGAGAAAGGAGAGCAAGTAGATAAGTAAAGATAGAGAATGGAGGGATACCTCAAGGGAACTACATATCAAGAGGTAAAAGGGTAAGGGATGGGGATAAAGGAGGGACTCAGTATAAGTGAGGGAAAGGATTTTTAGAATTGTACTAATATCAAGAAAAAAAAAGAGCACAGTTGGGAGGATAAGGAAGAGATTTGGGGAAAGGTGGATATAATAAGAAATGATAAGGAGAAAGGGACAAGTGAGGGACCCTTATAAGGGTGGGCCACTTTGGAACTTGGAGGTCAAGGGGAGAGGATAGAAGAGAGGATTTTTGAAAAGGAGTACAAAAGGTATTGGTTAAGGAAAGTGGATATCTGAGGAGGGATACAGCAGAAAGGAAGAGGGAGACAAACAGTGAAAAATGGAGTAGATGGAAATGAACAGCTAGTAATTATGATAATAAGCATAATGGGAAGAATTCATCCATGGCAAGAAAATGTATAGCAAAAAGGATCAAAAACCAGGACCTGACAAGACACATAAAGTGAAAGTCAGATGCTGGAGTGAAATATACTTTGCCTCAGCTGATCCAGAGAAGGCAGGGATAATAGGTATGATCTCTGTCAGAGTTAGGGCTAAAATGGATATAATTGGAAGGGATGCACAAGGTTTATATTGGGAGGTACTACAAGATAAAGAATATCAAAATTAGACCTATGTGTACAAAGCATATAGCACCCAGGAAAAAAGGAAAGGAAAGGAAAAATGTGATACAGATAGAAATAGATAACAAAATAATAATAATAGCAATTTTCCTTTAATTTTCCCCTCCCAGAACTAGATATGTCTAATCAGAAAATAAATAAGAAAGAAGCCAAGCAGATGAGTAGAAGCTTAGATAAATTAAATAAGATAGATATCTGGAGAGCCCTCACACTCTTGAATGATCCTAGTAGTAGATCTAAAACTGAGCATACATATAATTCAAATGTAGTTTCTGGTGGGAAAATAATGGTTTAGAGAGCATAAATATTCTGCAAAAGTCTTACCTAAACATTCTTCATACTATTGTGGGAATAATGCATTCCTGAGAGGGTTGTTGCTATGAAACAAAAGGCCAACTGGGTATCAGCAACCTGGAAAAACTTGGTTTTGGAAAGAGTATGGTCCTGGCAACAGATTGTATCTGCTGTTTAAGGATCAATCTAGTGAAATGTGTCCCTGGTAATGTATATTAGCTGAGAACCAGATGAGTTAAGTTGATTAAATTAAATGCTGATAGGAACATGGAGGGAAAGGTCTAATATTACATTGCGAGAGCAGCTGTGAATTGTTTTTTGGAAAACAAGATGGAAATATACATTAAGAGCCACAAAGCCATTCATGTTCATTGACCTAGGGATTCCATTAATAGAACTTGTCTGAAGGGCTTTAACAAAAGGGTAAAAAGCTATGTTTGTATAAAAATATTCATGGTAACTTTGTAATGACAAAATAACTAGAAATAATACAAATGAAATTAATGGCAGAAATGGCTGAATAGATTGTGATATTTGAGTGTAATGGACAGTATTATATTATCAGAAATGACAAATATTAGGACATATAGAAAATAAGGGAAAATATGAAGAGATTAAAAAAGATTAAGAATAATCCATACTATGACTAGACTAAAAATTAACAGCCACAAAATCAAGAGAGCAAGTATCAAAAAAAAAAAACTAAAGGGAACTCAAAAGCAGATGCTTATATTAGCACACATATATAATTTCCATATTTAAACAAATTATAAACAATGTAAAGTTTGTGGTTTTGTACATAACTTTTTATAAATTTGTTTATTTAAAAGTTTTTTGTTGTTGGTGGTGATTACTTAAGTATATTATTAAAAATAAACTGAAGAAAAAAAAAGAAGACAGAAATACAAAAATGAAAAACATGTGAAGCCTCAAAGAAAAATGTAAAAGTATGTCAACCAAAAATGTACACTTGAAAGAGCTCCCCAAAAAGATAGAAAAACAAATTATAAGAAACTTAGAAGAAAAATTAGAAAAGAAAATGATATTTAAAAAACCAAAAGCTTTTGACAAAAACTTAAAACATTTTCCTAAAAAAGGAAACTGTAATTAGAACTGCAAAATCCTCTTTACTTTAATAAAGAAACCTAAATAATAAGGAAAAAATTAATTATTTATAATTAGGCAAACCAATATAACTAAAGTGGCAAATACTATCTACATTAATTAATTAATTTGGTATCATAATTCAAGTTTCCAAAGGATTACTTGACAGAAAAAAAATAAAAAAATTCATCCAGAGGAACAAAAAGTTTAAAATCTCAAGGAAAATAAAGAAAAAATTTTGAAAGAAGGCCTATTTGTACACATATTTCAAATTATACTGCAAAGTAGTAATCATAACATTTTGGTACTGGTTGAGGACAGATCTATTAGTAAAACAGAGATATATACATCATACAACAAAACAACACTGCACAAGAATCTCATGACCATGTGGTTGAGGTCTCTCAAGGACTAGCTCTTCTAGACCATTATGAAATTATTATAGTCTTTCAACTTCAGATGAAAGCTTTGCCTCCTCTACTTTTCTTTCAAAAGTATTTCATTTAGGAAATCATCTCACTTTAGGAGACTGTGGTCCAACCCCAAAATTCTCAGTCTCTTAAGAAATATAAAACATGGCAATGCTCAAATATAGTTGCCTATGAATTAATTCCTAAGTGAAGTGGAAAACATCCATTCTCAGGATCTCTAGTTTAATAACAATATTAATTTGGAGGGGTTTTAGGATGGAAAACACATTGGGATTAAAATATAAATATTTTTATTTTATTTTTCTGAGATGGAGAGGGTAGGAATGAGGGAAAGGGAGATCTGACAGCTTAACCCCTATTTTAAGTCACTATCTAATAATCCTATCTTAACTACAATAAACTCCTAAGGGCCAGTCCAACAGAAAGTTCAGAGATTTTACATATAGAGTCTTTTGGCAAGTAAAGGCTGTGTCCAGATGAAAAATCCTAGATGTTCCAGAGAATGGCTGGAGCTCCCAATATTGTCCCTTAGTCCACCTAAGGGTATTGAAAAACTCCTATCCACTCCTGCTTCAGAGGGCTGCTTGTAAGATGATCCAAAGATGTCCACAGGAGCACAGATCAGCCACCTCCAGCTTCTTTAGTAGCTGTCAACTCCCAAGAGAGACCAGTAAACTGCCTCTCCAACTCCTTGGAATCTTTTCCTCTGCCAGCTCTGAAGATTTTCTGCCTGTCAATCATGCTCATGCACTAAGCATTACATTGCAACACTAGTCATTGATCTGTGTTTGAAAAAAGAAACAGAAAGGAAGAAGGATTTTGACATTTCCTTTCAGGTTCTCTCTTGAGCAACCTTAGCCTGTCAGGTGCTACTTGCACAAGTTGTCCTTTTTATCTTCTGAGAGTCAGGGAAAGGAAGCAGGAATTGCTTTCTATCTTTTACCTCTTGCTAGCCTCATTTCAGGAACATCAAGGAAGGGAAAACAAGGCAAAAGGAAAAAAGAAATAAATCATTGCACAGCTTGATCTTATGCATCTCAGAGAGGACAATTTCTTTTTGTGTGTTCTACTAACTTTAACTCAGCCATTCATCCAGAGACAGCCCCAATTTATGAAACCCATATTAATAAAGTGCCAATACACAAGCCCACCAGCATTGGAGATGCCCTTCAGGTGCCTAAAGCAAAGTCTGTACCTGTGATCTCCTAAAGTCAATTAGGATGAGAGATAGGATAGGTAAGAGAGAAGAGGTGACATCAGATTGATCAGCCCCTCCCATGATCAAGTCTCCTTCTTACATTTTAATGGTTCTTCAATGGATTTGTGATCTCATCAACATGGATTCCACTAAGACATTTTGTGTGGCTCTTTTCCATGTTTCTATGTAAATTCCTCAAAGTGAATCTATCTATTCACTGAGAGTCTTCCTCTAGATGTCTTCACATTGCTTACATACCAAATGGATCATACAACAATCAACCTTCATACATGTTATATGACTTACTTCCTTTTCTACTGATCCATTTCCCTAATGGCATCCTTTATAATATCTTCTGCTTCACATTTTCCCATTATTTGTATTCCATTTTAAACATTAGTAGTTTGAAAAAAATAAGTTGATGCATTTCATAAGTTAATAGAAACTTCTAGAAGTTTGTTTCAACAAAGACAAAATGAAATGAGTCAAGCTTAAAATTTCATACTTTCAAGATAATTTTATCTTTTTTTCTGAACAGAAAACTTAGGTTCCAGTGCCATCAACTATTTAAGCTGATAAGCTAGAATGATTTCTGTTCACTCTTTGCTGAAGTTTTTAAAAAATGAATAATTTGTAATATATATTGTATCATGTGTGTGCCATAATACTTTTGAAATTGCTCCCTTTGGTACTAATGAAATTAACTCCCACAGAAAGTCTTTGCCAAACAAAAGATTATTGTTTTAAGGAAATGTTTTGAAATGGGTTGTTTCAACTATCATTACAAGTTAAATTCTAAGAAATTTTGGGTACCATATTCTCTAGTATTTTAATTACTGCCTTTAACATGTAATTTTACTTTCTCTTCCTAGTAAAGATAATTAAGACATTCATTTTAGTATATGGTAAAATCTTCAATGTATAATATATAATTATGTTCATAAATAATAGGAGTAAATTATTAGTATAAGAATACCTGAAAAATCCAACAAATTGTTTTAAGTGGCTTGAAGTTTTTTAAAGGGTGCACTCTTAAAAAGTTTTTTACCATTTTAATTATATTCAAAATATCTGGGTTACCTCAGATGTTCAGTAAAATTGATATTAGAAAATAATTGAAACTTGCCTTTTTCCTCAGTCTATGTGAACATTTAAAAATATTTTAATAACTATTTCAATATAACATATTCCCTTTATAAGTCTATATATTATATGTTATATATTTAAAATATTATTCTGTAAATAAATCTGTCAAAAGAAATCTTCAACAAATTATTTCCAAATAGGGCTGTGACTCCAAAAAGATTTTTTTAAATATTATGTTCTCTGTGGTGAGGATTTTACAAGTATATTGTACCATGTGATCTTCATAATAACACTAGGAGATAGGGGCTATTATTAATTTACATTTTACCACTGATGAAACTGAGACCAATAGGTTGTGACTTGCCCAAGATCATATAGCTAGGAAGTATCTGAAACTGGATTTGAACTTAGGTCTTCCTGAATTCAGACCCCATGGTCTGTCCCCTATTCTACCTAGCTACCTAATTTAAAGCATTTTAGGTTCTAGCCTATGGTCCAAGGTTGGACATTGATTATATCCATCTAGACAAGGAGCAACATGGTATTGTGGGGAAGCACTGGATTTAAATTCTGAGGACTTTGATTCAAGTGGTTCTTGGAACTTCTTATATAACATTGGAAAATTCAGAGATGAGCTTCATTTTTCTGACTGAAAAGTAAGGATTTTAAAAAAGCAATTCTTAAGATGTAGCCTTTAAAATTGAAGCTTTAGTACTAATTACATCTGTCTAGACAAGGGGCTTTGTGGACAAAAGGATCCTTGGAATCAGAAGATCTGGTGGCAAATCTTATGCTTACTGTGTTTCAGTTCTCTTATCTATAAAATAAGGGAACAGATGGTCTCTAATATCTCTGTAAGTTCTAAGTCCATGATTGTTGACAATCACCTTGGGCAGAGTTTAAGGGACTTGTTCATGGCCGCCCAGTCACTATCAGCCTAAAGTTTGGTCAAGGTGCACCCATAAGCCACTAAATGAGCATTTTCATTGACCCTTCCTCTTCCTTTTAGGTTACACCTTAGCCCAAGTATTTTACATGCCTATACACCCAGTTGAAGATAAAATCAGGATTTGAACTCGGGTTTTCCTGAATCCAGGGTTACTTTTATTTTCATTAGGCTGCCACATTTTTTATAATTAATACAGCACTTTCTTCATAATCACCCAATGCTATATTAGCTCCATTTTTCAGGTGAGGAAAATGAGACTAACTGGCTTACCCAGGATCGTAGAATTACTGAATAATAGAGCTGGGACACAAACACAGGGCTTCTGATTCAAAGAAAGGTCACTAATATTGCCAACACACCCTTATTCTCATTTTTCTGGCAACCTTAGTCAATCACATTGCTAATCTGTAGAGGAAAAAGAAAGAAATGAGGAATCAACAGAACATAGTACTCTGTGTATTTGAATGTCTGTGAGGCACAATGGTTATTAAAATATAGGAAATCGATGCTACTGACTCCTTGTTATATGCTATAACTTATTGCTTTTACCCTACAAAGCTCTTGGGTTCTGGACTTCCAAGTAAGACTATTGATTTTAATTCATCTCAGTAACGGGCAGCATGCTTTAGCATATTATATAAATGAAACCAAAGGCATCTGGGCACAACGGAGAAAACTATCCTGTTGCCTAGTGACTACAATTCAAGACAAAGTGAGAAATAAACATGGAGAGCTCAGGTATTTCTGAGCAGTGAGAAGTGGACTCAGAAGTATCACTTGATAATATTTTACTAGATGGAGAAGTTGAATTGTATCTTCTTCCTAGAATACAGAAAAGAAACAGTTATTCTCTAAATTTCTTCCTTTTTTGATATTTAAATATATCTATCATTTCATCAGGGTGGGCATTCCTGTCACTAACACCAATTGCCACCCTTCCATGACTTAATAAGCTGACTTCATGTGCCATAAGTCATATGATGGAGAGCTGAAAGGTTATATTAGCTTACCTTAGAGAGAAAACCTTTTCCTCTGTCCTCACTGATGATCAGAAAAGTGAGGGGACTTATTCAAAGCCAGACCAATAGCAAAAGGCAGCTGGGTAGCACAGCAGCTAGAATGACCTGGCCTGGCTGCAGTTAAGAGTTCAAATTCAGTCTTATACACTTACTAGCAGTGTGATCCTGGGCAAGCCAATTAACTGTGGTTGCCTCAGTTTCCTCATCTGTAAAGTAAGCTAGTGAAGGAAATCGCAAACCAGTCCAATATCTTTTTTTTAATGGAGTAATGAAGATTCTGACACAACTGAGCAACAACAAGAAAACCAATAGTTGAAAAAAGTTATGATTTGAACCCAAGTCATCTGACTCCAAAGTCAGTACTTGTTTCACTACTCAAATGTCTTCAATTCTGGTGTCAGAGAATTTTTTACCAGTCAAGTGGAAGCTTTAGATCCCTTCTCAGAATACTATTTTCAAATGCATAAAATAAAATATATAGGATTACAAAGAAAGCGAAGGATTAGTAAAAGTAAAGGTATGATATTTTTCCCATCCATTTCTCAGCCCCTTGAATTCTGTCCAGGGTCTTTTTTAGAGTTTCCTACACATACTATTTTATGCTATCCTCCGTCCCTTCCCCAAATTAAAAAAAAATTATCTATCACCCAGGGCTAAAATTTTCAATGGTAAATCCTTCTGGACTTTTTTAAAGGTCCTGTTATGACTAAAGCATAGACTGTGGTCAAGTCTATCCTCAGAGTCCTTAGAATAATAATAATAAAATAATAATAACAAATTTAAAATAGCATTTATACAGTGTTCTAAACTTTAGAAAGCACTTTAGAAGGGAAAATATTTTTATTATTCCCCTTTTTAGATAAGGAAACTGAGGCAGGTAGGGTTAATGACTTGACCACAGTCAGTCATAAAACTAAGTGACTGAGGTTGTATTTAAACTCAGGTCTTCCTAAATTCAAATCTAGTCCTCACTCCACTGAGCTATCTAACTACCTTTGCAATCAGGTTACTGGCACCTTCACCATAGTGAAATAATGAAGTTGAATTATAGGAGAGGAATCATCATTCATTCTCTAATTCAACAAGAATTTATTAGGCACCTACTATATATCCAATATGTTTCCAGCCCCTAAAGAATACATCAACCAAACAAAACAGTCCTGGCTCACAAGGTACTAGTGTTTAATGACAATTCTTTACAGTATTCTCAACAATATTTTAATGTTTTAATGAGTAAATATTTAAAAAATGAAAGAAAACAAACTCCCACCAGGAAGTTGAACAGACCTTAAAGACTATCACTTCACATTCTACTTTATATCATTTGCAATATATGGACCTTTTATATCTGCTTCTTCGAATAACATATTCCTGCAACCTGTAGTATTTACTCCAGACATTCATTTGACCACTAAATTTACAAGTCAATTCTAAATTCTAAGGATAATTTTATTTTATCAGGTTAGTTACTCTAGTGACAGAAGTACATGGAAGGAATGATATCCTTTAAAATCCCTGCATATAGTTTGAAAGATCTTTTGGTGAAGTGACTTGGTTAGTTTTTCTTTATTCATGCAATTAGATGGTAAAATGGACAGAGCACTGGGTCTAGTCAGAAAGATGGGTTCAAATCTAACCCCAGTTGTTTAGTAGCTGTGTGACCTGTGATGAGTCACTTAATCTCTGCTTACCTCAGTTTACACAACTATAAAATGGAGAGTGAATTCTCTATGATACTAATTGTGGGAGAAGTAATTATCTGTATCAGTAGAGGAAGAACTTCACTGAGAGAAATATACCAGTGAAATCATGAAATCACAGGCTTGGTCAAAATTGCACATATATACACATACATGTACATATAAAAATACACAGGCACATATGTGTATTGTATACATGTCCATATTTATATACTAATTTGTATATATGCACACACATACATCAACATGTGCATATATGTGCACATACATGTATGTGTATGACTTTTCCCAGATGTATTTCTCCCTTATATGAAAAAATAATTTATTATTTGTTTTATGTGTTGGGAATTCAAATGCAAAAGTGAGAAAGTGCCTGACCTCAAGAAACTTGTACTCTGGAATCTCTAAAACTTTTCTTGAACAAAGAGCAAAGAAGAAAAAGGAAAAAAACAATTCAGCAAAACCAACATATCTACCAGATCTGATGGAACATGCATAGCCCTCTACCTCTCCCAGGAATAGAGAGAGGCACATATTGGTGAAGTGATACTTAAAAGTTCATGTAAATGATTCAGATCAAATCCTTTGTTCAAAAACCTATGTGTATTGTCAGTCAGCATCTTTTTATGGACATTCCATTCTTCCATCCCTTCAACAGGATACTAAATAAGGCAAGATCATGAAGAGAAGAAAAGAATTTAGAATAAACTAGATTGGGAAAAAAAGGGGGGGGGAGTTAGGTGGAAAAGTTCCCAGATTGAGTCATCCTTCAGAACCACTGACAATCCATCAACCTATAATGCAGGAACAGAAATCCTGTTTATCCCTGTCATGTCAGCTTTCTCTTTCCAACATAAAAGGGATGGGTAGCAGATAAGCAAGGGTGCCAATCAATAGAAGAGAGAAGAGAAGCAAAGCATTTCCTAAAGGTGGAGGAAGGATAGCTATAAAAGGGAAAAATCATTTCATAGCAAGTTGAAAAAGATCAAGCGTAGGTGATGACCTTTAGGAAAATAAAATCTTAAAAAACCAATGTATTAAAAAAATATATATATATACATATATATACATATAGAAAGTTGTGGTTTCCTTGACAGGAAAACAGATTAAATTGTGTTGTTTTCTTATATTTGATATTTAGGCTGCAGAAGCAAGCAACAGATGTGTTTACACTTGTGTTGTTTGCAACTAGATGATGCAGTTTGGGTGCTTCTTTGGACTGAAAATCCCAAATGGAATTTTTTACTTCCCCTCACTAAACTACAGAATTCCATAATTTCATGGACACTTATCTAGGTTCCACTTTGTTCTATCTTCCCCTAGGGAAAAAGCACCTTTTCCCACGGTGGGGAAGTGCCCTCCATTTTAATCTTTACTATATCTCAGGGGTCATGGTGGTAGAATATATTGAGTCTAAATTGAGCCTTTCTCCATTCATATGAAAGCCTCTTCTAAAACTGATCCTTACTTTAAAAATAAATAGCTATTTCATTGCACTAAAGAGGGCAAGGAGCAGTTCTAACTTTCTTTATATGGTTATCTAGTCCCAAGTAAAAGAATAGTAATGACTGGCATTGGCATAGCAGTTTCCGATTTACAAAATGCTTTCTTCAGGATACCCTTGTGAAGCAGGCAATACTACAGATGAAACAACTAAGAGGCAAAGTAATTTCTTATTCATTTCATGCAGGATATGATCATAGTAATAATAATAACTAGCACTTATATAACTCCTCACAACAACCCTACAAAGAAGAAGCTATTATTATCCCTACTTTATAGATGATGAAACAGATAAATGGAGATTGAGTGACCGAACTCTGGCATTCTATTCACTCCTCCAACTAGCTGCAGAGGTTCCCTAAGTTTCATAGGCTTTGACTTGCACCGTGCTACCTACCTTTCCTAATAATAAATAAAAGATCACCAATACTTATTTGGAGATTAATAAAAAGAAGAATCTTGGGTAAGCTATACTTCAGGAATGACCTATAATCGATAACCATTAAATTCATCTTAATATTTGTTTGTTTCTCCCTCCCTTTTTTAAAAAATAGGTCAGTCTGGTATGTATATAATTCTTCAAAATTTGTAACAATATAAACCACCTATAAATATGTAATATATAATCTCACCTGGTCTTATAACAACTCCATCAGGAAGGTACTTTGATATGTCCACATTTTGCAGATGAATTAACTAAAGCTCAAAGATTTTAAGAGATTTTGCTGTGTTTACATAGACAGTAAGTATCAGAAGAGGGATTTGATCAAGATCTTCATGGTTTAGCCCTTTAATACCCAAATGATGCCATTTCTCATACTTTAATTCAAAGCAAAATGACCTAAGATGGGATCAAATTAATAAATTACTCTAATTCTTGGTTACTAAGCCACCCCTTGCACAAAAGGAACCTACCAAAAAGTCTAACAAAAATTCAGTATTTGACCAAGATGATCAATAGATCAAATGAAATGGACCATGCTTTTTTTTGATTCAGAACATTTATTATAAAAACAGTTGAATCCTCAAAATGTACTAGACATTGCAACAGGACCTTTTTCTTGCCTTTAAGGATTTCTTCATGGAATCAATTCCCAAATTAGTAGAAGACAATTATGTTCTACTAGAGGAAGGAATGATAATATATCCAAATAAATATAGAACAAAGGAAATTGAGGGGGGAGAGAGGATCAGTCATTGAGGAGATGGTACTTGATATGAACCTTTCTATAAGACAAGGATTCTGATTGCTAGTGAGGATGGTTTGTATGAATGCATATAGAATAAAGATAGAGCATCAAATCTGATAAAGAGCTAAAATCCAATGTACCTAGAATATAGGCCTTTTAAAAGGGAACAGATGAAATAAAGCTATAAAGGTAGGAGTAAGCTAGATTTTGGAGCACCTTAAATAACAAAATAATGAGTTTTTATTTCATCCTACTGATAAAAGGGACTCACTATAAAGATTTTGAGCAGAGAAATGGCATAATTAGACTTGCATCTTAGGTAAATTGTTTGGCAGCTGAACTTATTAGAGAGGCAAGAAATTTGGAAAAAGGAAAGCCAGTTACATTATTAAAAGTATTATGTGTCATGACCTAAATTAGAATGGTGGTTCTAGGACAGAAGACAAATAAGAGAGATGAGGAGTTTGAATTAACAACAGATACAATATGGGGGAAGAGGGAGAAGGAAGGATAACTCTCAGGTTGCAAACCTAGAAACTAAGACAATCAAAGTAGTAAGCAAAAGGGTATAATATTTATTATACTAATATGCTTTTAAATAATACAAATTATATCACTGATTTATAGAGAGAAGTATTCATATTTGTTTTACACATAGATATTTTCTAGCACTTATTTTTCAAATAGCCTCTCCTTATCAATTATGGAACTAAAATAAAACTATTAAGATTAATATTTCAGAGATCTGCTTTTTCTTCTGCAAGGAGGGTTTACAAAGGAAAGAATTGCACCACCCAGTGGAACCATTAGTTCATTTTTAGGTTCAGACCATTCAATTCAATTAATTGCAAGGCAGTCAGCTCAGTCCTAGGGATGTCAGGGATAAGGAAGCAATCCCTGGCTTCAAGGAGTTTACACTGTGACAGATCTAAAAATTGTTGAAACAATTCTGTATTTCAGAAACAATAGGAAACATACACACATACATATATTGACTATATAGACATAATAAAGTAATGTATGTATATATATATATATATATATATGCATGCATACAATATATTTTCTTCTTTGGTACAGATTCATCTTTCTCAAAAGTCTTAGTCTAAGACCTCACAGTGACATGAACATGATTCTGTATTTTTGGAAGATACCCTCAATGGTGTACAAGCTCAGGTACCTTCTACCCAATGGAATACTAGTAAATGCATAATAACTGAATCTTTAGGGGAGGAAATATGCACATAAACATACTTTTAAGTTTAATCGGCATAATTAGCATTTCATCACTTTCTTATGCCTATACAGTCAACAAAACAATAAATCAAGCTCTAATTTGAAGCTTTTGCTAATTTTCCAGTTAGAAATGCTCACACTAAAATTTTAATAATTGAGTCTTGCCACACAGTTTGAGCTGTCTCCAGCACACTTCTGATGCTACCAAGCCTGAAAGTCTTTCAATAAGGACCCAGCAACATACTGCATATCTGTTCTTTTAGAGCTAGTCTAGCTCAGTTTAGAAGCCGATCAGCAGCTTCTAGAAGAAAGTGGATAACCAAATGATGGGGGTTGGTGGAAAGTGTGTTTAAACACAACTCACAAAGACATTTTAATTAAGCCAATAGTTGCTTTGTCTCACTTCTCTTTACTTGTCTACTTCCCTCTTCATCCTCATCCTCTCTACCATTCTCTTCTCATCTCCTTTCTTCTCTGCTCATTTCTCCTCTTCTCTCCTCTTCTGTACAAGAAATTCAGAAAATCTTCTAACAAACCAAAATAGAATGAGAATATCACAGCCAAAGCTCAGATTGTTGAAGCTTTGCTTGTTCTTTCATGTAGGTATGCTTTCAGATTATTTTATAACTGATTAAAGAGTTCTCATTTATCATTCCTTAACTTTTTATATTCAGAACTTTATCTTAGTTCTAGTCTCCAGTGACTAGCATACACACTCCCTGACATACAATAGTCACTTAATCGATGCTTGTTGAATGTTTTATAAGTTTTTGGCAGAAATAAAGCCTAAGAATCAGTGTGTAATAAATTTTCAGTTTTTAAGATACTCAGATAACGTGCTGACCAACAGAGAGCACTCAGGATAACTAGTTTTACTTGGATGTTACTTCCATCTCTACATTTATTTCTAGTCCATTTCTAGTTAAATTTAATTATGTTCTCTGAATACCTACTGTAAATCTTGAAATTTCTCAGACTTGTGAATGTTAAAAATTTCCACACTGAGGAATCCTCCATTGGAACAAATTCCCTACTGGAAACATTCCCTATTTTGATGTGAGAACTCACCAGGATCAGAAATGGAAGGACCTCTACTCCACCCATACTTAAGACTGCTTTAGGGGAGAAAACTTCTTGCTATGGGAGGACCTCTACTCCACCCATACTTAAGACTGCTTTAGGGGAGAAAAATCCTTGCTAAACAATGAAAGTACTTGGACCCATGCTTATAATAAGGCAAGGAGTTCTTTGAGCCATGCCTGTTTTTAGAATTGATACAATGGGATGCTAGGTAACTATAAAGGTTGGGCAGGTTTTCTCTTAATGAGATTAGTCGACTCAGCTGTGTTTTCTCTGGTTCAGACTTCCTGAGGGGATTAGTCAACACAGCAGCATTTTCTCTGGTTCAGACTTACTGAGGAGATTAGTCGACTTAGCAGGAATTCAGATGGGCAGTCCTTTGGAAAACGCCTACAGTGATTGGTAGATGTAAGGACTTAGGGGAGGTGACATAGGAGAAAAACCCCTATATAAGAAAAAGCAGAATCTCTTGAGAGGACAATCCTTTTGGAGGAAGCTCTTATGAGGATCACTTGGGAAGAATCTCTTGAGAGAGGCTCTGGTGAAGGGAAACTCTTGGAGGACAATCTCTAAGGAGGTCTCACTGGAGCTCCTCTGAGGGGACTCTGTCCCTCTGGAGGCTCTGGAGAGAGGCCCTTTGAAACAGTCTCTGGCTGGATCTCTCTTTGAGGAGGACTGTGGCTGGAACTCTCTCTGGTGAAGTCAGCTGAGATGGAGCTGGCCTGGTGTCACTAGAATCTTTGCTTAGACAGACCTTGTGGTGAGTGATAAAAGACTAACTGACTGATCTCTCTCTTAAGACTCAGGTCTAGGCCATGTTGGCTTAAGGCCCTTCATACTTATTTCCTTTTTTTCTCTCTCTTTCTCTGATTAGTCATTGTATTATTAATTAAATTCTCTATAAAACCCAGTTGACTTGGGCATATTGAATAATTGGGAATATTTCCCTGGTGACCACCTTATATTTGATTTAAAAACCAAGACACTGTAGTGAAACATATTTTCTGTGGTCACAATTTACTCACCCTCTCTAGTTTACACCATCAACCATTTTAATTATTACAGTTTAAGCCAAACAACTATTTTAAATCTTACACTACACATGAGCTTATTTGTTGAAACAGCAATACCACTGAGCTCAGCTATTTCACTGTTTATTAGACCTCTTAAATAACTGGATGATGATGATGATGATGATTATAATCCAGTTAGTCAAGTAGTATAGAATGATTTTCTTTTAAAGGATGGTATGCATTTCAGATATCGTGCCAGTTTAGTAAAGCCTTTAGAAATATAATTAGGTGGAAAAATGTTTTACATGATTACACATGTAAAATCTATATTAGATTGCTTATCTTCTCTGGGAGAAGGAACAGGTGGGAGGGATGAATAAATAGATACTGAGAAGAAGGAAGAGAATTTGAAACTCAAATATTTTTTAAAGAATATTAAAAATTTTTCCCACATGTAATTAAGAAAAAACTAATTAACAAGGGGGATATTTTATTTCTCTTTTAAAAAGTAATATTAGATATTACCTAATTTAGGGAGCTGAAGTCCACAAATTTTTAAAATATTTTGGTAATCATTTCAATAATTAGTTTCTTTCATAATTCTTGGCACCTTATTTTATCCATTTTAAAACCTAATTCTGATAAAGAGTTTACAGACTTCACCAGATGATCAAATAGGTCAACACACACACACACACACACACACACACACACACACACACACACACAAATGTTTAGAACACCTGATCTAGTCCAACTTCTCTTATTTTATTCACAAGGAAACTAAGGACCAGAGAAATCAAATTGAAAGAACACTGTGCTAGGACAGCTAAGAGGCTTAGTGAGGCAGGACTAGAGAAAAGAGGTCCTAGGGTAAAACTCTAGCCTCAGATACTTCCTAGCTGTGTGACCCTGAACAAGTCACTTAAAAAAAGAGGTAAGAATGCTATTTAGAATCAGAGGATTTAGGTTTAGATGCTAATATGGACACTATGTGGTCTTGGGCAAGCCTCTTAAACCTCAGCCTCCTCCTCTATAGAGATGACTTGACTGATTAATGACTAAAGTTCTTTCTAGTTCTAATCTAAGATCCTAGAAAGGGATTACCTAACACTACTCAGGTTGTAAGTAGCAAAGTCACATCCTTACATTTCAAATCCAATGTTGTTTTTCTCCTGTTTAATTCATTAAGACTTTTGTGTGTGGTTTTGATGGCACTTAAGATATTTTCCACTCATAGAGAAAATTATTAGTCCTCATTCTTTATCTTCTATTACACTAGATGGTCTTCATCTTTTCCATTATAGTGTTCATAATTGATGAGTACCTGTTCATTAATTTTTTGGTGAAGTACAGTTCAGAAGTCTCATCTGATGAGAGTAATTTCAGTATCAAGAATCATATTGATAATAGCCAGTTTCTGCTTTTGTCCTGCTGCATTTTGTTCCTTTAGGCTTTCAAATCAGGATATTTAATTATAAATCAGTGAATGAATGAAATTATAATAGTTCACATTTACATAGCCTTTTTATAAGCTACAAAATATTTTCTTGTTGGGTAGAGAGTACAGTCATTATTATCCTTATCTGAAGATGATCCTTCTGAGATTAGAAAAGTTAACTTACTTGACTACCATCACTCTATTAGAAAATTGAGCATTAGGATTGTGATTCAGGACATTTGACACTAAGAACAATCCTTTTTCCACTCTGTTTGTTTTTTTTTTTTTGCTCAAGTTGACACTTTTGATAGATAATAAGGAGAATAGAACAGGATTATTTAAGCTATATTTAGAGCAAGAAGGATAAGAAGAAGAAACCTACTTCAAGGGGCATGGAATGAGAATAATGAAACTAGGTGAGTGGGCATAATTTCTCAATTCCTATTTTGTTTATGTATGTCTGTGTGTTCATATAAAAAGGATGACCTCTAGATTATGAATGATAAAATAATTTTTAAAATAGAAAATTAACATAAAAGCTAATTTGAGAATATAGAAAAAGTCCAGTTGTTTTCAATAAGTTGAACTGAAGTCAAATTAGTTATATCCCAGGTTGTCGAAAGCATTTGCAGATATCATAACTTAAACCTCTAGCACTGATCTTGAAAAACTGTGGAGAAAAGGAAGGAAAGAAGGAAGGAAGGAAGGAAGGAAGGAAGGAAGGAAGGAAGGAAGGAAGGAAGGAAGGAAGGAAGGAAGGAAGGAAGGAAGGAAGGAAGGAAGGAAGGAAGGAAGGGAGGAAGGAAGGGAGGGAGGGAGGGAGGGAGGGAGGGAGGGAGAAGGCAAAAGCAGAAAAGGAAGAAGAGAGGAGTGGGAAGAGTTAGGGAGAGGAGAGGAGGGGAGGGGAAGGGAAAGGAGGAAAAATGAAAAGAGGAAAGAGGAGAGGAAGGGAGAAGAGAATTAAAAGGGGGAGAGAAGAGAGTAGGGGAAAGAGGAAAGGAGGGAAGAGAAAAGGAGAGGTGTTCTTAGCACTTAAGCCTATCTTTTTAGAAATCCCAAGGTAATGTGTATCCTCAGAAAATTGGTATCCCTGTCACTTGATGTCTTTGAATAAAATCTGGATAACCACTTGTCAGGGACCTTGTAGACATAATTCATAACAGGTGATGAAATAAATGATGTCTAAAGTTCCTTCTAAGTCTAAAAATCTATTATTCTATGAAATAACAAATGGACTTCAAATTATGGTGTAAACAGAAACAAAAATCGTGAAATATGCCAATTATTCTTCATTCCAGCTAACATTAACCTGACTATGGTCATTGGCAATGGTGTACATCTTTCTTATATATAAAACAACAATCACTAAAGATTAATTCTCCTCTAGAATCTATAAATCTTTCTAATGGGTAAACTCTTATACAGCCAGGCAAAGGCATTAGAAATGGGATTGTCACCTTTAAAATCATAGCCAGGAAAGTTATAAACAAAATGTATGGGCAAAGTCTCTCTACCTTTCCCAGATCTAGCAACATGTACAAACTTAGACTCATAAAGACTAACATAACTAGCATAAAGACATGGCATAACTTTGCAAAATCAACTCTTCTAAATTAATAACTTTTTTGCAACCATGCTATTATTTTGATAGCTGTGCTGAAAACTGTGATTCATTCTGAATAAAATACTGCACGACTTATGCTTTGTATGGAGCTATGTTCTCAGGTTGTCATCTTTTTATGTCAGGAAACACATTTGCAAGATTGCTTGATTTTCCTCCCTACATAAAAACTACAACATTGTCTCTTTCCATTTCTGAAATTAGTCCCATGTTAATAAGCAAAATCAGCCACATTTAGGGAGACACCAAAACACAAACAATAAAAAGTGATTCCAATGCTGTACAGAGCAGCCAAAAGCAGGACCAGAAAAGGATAAACCTGAACTTCAACTTGTATACAAAGACAGGACCTAGATTTTAGTGAATAACCCAGGTAGGTCTTAGAACAGAAGGGTTGTTGACAAGGGCATGAGTTGTACCATGAATTACCCATACTTACTTTTTATGAATGCAGATTGCAATGCCAATGCCATAGCACTTGGGTTTTGATGTTGTATGTTGGGGTGTGTTAACAATGAATAATACTGATTCATTTTAAGGTTTACAAAATTCAGTGAAGCCTCAGTTTCCAAGTCCAGCTTAAGACAATTGTCTTCTTCCATCCCTGCTCAACAACTGGTTTTCCCATCCTTCATGGTAAATAACTTTTAGGTTTAATTACATTTTGTAGTCTCAAAATAAACTACCAGTTCCAACTGATACAAATTCCATTCTCAATCTGATACAAATTCCATTCTCAATATAACTGAAAATCTCCTTCCTATATGTGTACTCAATAAGGAATAATATTATCCCCTGTTGATGTTTTTATTGTTCAGTTTTATTTAACTCTTTGTGACCCCATTTTGAATTTTTTTGGCAACAATACTAGACTGGTTTGCAATTGCCTTTTCCAGCTCATTTTATAGATAAGAAAACTTGGGCAAATAGAGTTAAGTGACTTACCCCAAGGTTATGTACCTAGAAAGTGTCTGAGGCCAAATTTTAACTAAGGTCTTCCTAACTCCAGGTCTAGTATTCTCTCAACTGTGCCACTTAGTTGCCCATGTTCCCAAAGCTATAAATACCAATAAATAACAGAGCAAAGAAAACACAGACTTCAACTGAAATCTATAAGACTAAATGAATGTTATTTTTCAAATCATCCTTTTGCCTTGCTGTATCCTATACTTGGACATAAAGTCAAGAAATCTGAATTTTATTCTAATTGGGTCACCAATTTTAATTTGTTTTCTTTTTTATTATTAACTTAATAGTCATCAATACAAACATTTCAGCAGACAAAGAAGATAGTAAATGAAAACTAGAATTTCTGTTATGTAAAATTTATTTATATATTTATTTTAATTAGGTGTCAAATTTAACAAAACAACAAACTGGCACATTTATTTGTTCCTCTTTCTAACTTTCTTTTTATTTTCTTCTGGCATTTTAAAATGTTTAAGTAATGTTCTTTTCTTTGCTTCTCTATCACTACCAACTAAAATAAAGTTCACCAAAAAAGTTTTTTCTTAGTGACTAGATAAAGGCAAACCAGACAAATAACCCACAGACTATCTGAAAATACCTGTCTCCTACTTCACCTTTCCCCTATCACCTTTCTACCAAAAGTTTCAGAGCATGTTTTATTAAGACTCTTCTAAAGTCATGATTGGTTCACTGTTTATTAGAGTTATGAAGTCTTTCAAAGTTGTTTTCTTTATATCATATTATATAATTTATTCCCTCAGGTCCACCATTTCACTCTGCATCATTTCTTACGATTCTTATTTCTCTGAATTCCTCAAATTTTTCAGCTCTTACATGCTCTTACATGATATTTCATTAAGTTCATCTACCAAAACTTATTAATTCCATTTCCCTCACCAACTGATTTTAAGTTATTTGAAATCATAATATTTTGTGGCATCAACAAAAATTAAAAAATATTTTCAAATGAACATGGGATGAATTTTTAATGTATTTAATGTAATTGTCCTCCTAAAAGTGACCTAATAACTCATTGTTCTTATTGGTGAAGAGAGAAATTTCTTTCCTGAAATAAAAAATAATAATTCCCATTCTCTTTTAGAAAAAAAATTAGAAAGGCCTTATTTAATTCAGTTCTTCTTAATTTTCCAAAATATAAGTATATACTCCAGTACTTTATTTATTATAAATAATTCATGACTTAGACCATTGCTTTCTTTTTTTAGTCTCTATTTTTATATAAGACTTAATATAACATATAACCTAGCAATAATATAATATACAACTTGTTATAAATACAGGATAAATATCTTTATGCAAGAGAAACCAATTCTCATATTAGCTATATCCAAAAATCTGTCTCATTTTTCCCCTTTCTCCCACCACTCCACCTTCCCCAAGAAAGCAAATAATATGATATAGGTTGTACACATATGATCATATATTACATATTTACCTACTCATCAGGTTGGGAAAAATACATATTGCTTATACCAGAGAAAAATTCATAAATAAAGTAAAGAATAGTATATTTCAATCAACATTTGGATTCCATCTATTTTTTCTATGGAAGTAGAAATCTTTTTTAATCATGAGTCCCTTGGAGTTGTCCTGGATTCTTGCCTTATTGATAATAGTTAATTCATTCACATTCACAAAAAGTCATTACTTGATGGTTCATCTCTTGGTGAAAAGCCTCTCTTAATTTAACTAAGTTGGTTCTCCAGTTACAAACTAGCATGCATTAAATTGTAATCCTGGATTTTTACTCAAAGCAATTAACAGTATGACTTGTTAATGTTTGTCATCATTTTGCAGAGCCTTTGAGAACCTAGCATCATCCCCATACCAAAATAATTAATCACATACAAAATATAGTGAAGATGTATAAACATCCAAAATAATATTTAGGAATAGATACCTAAATTCATTTTTTTCTATTTTGAAATACTTAGTAAATAAAAAAATGGACCTATATGAATGCCAGAGAAATAAATATTTTGGGTTAGCGTTTAAATGGCTAAATCAGATAAAACTTATAGGTAATCCTCATATGTCTTGGAGGAGCTTTTTTTGATGTTTTGTTGAACAAATGAAACTCTTACTATGATTATTCATTTATTCCACAAACATTTATTATGAGCCTACCCTGTGTAACATAACTTTCCTTAAGAATGCTCTGAAAAAAAATAGAATGTTCCAAAAATAATTTCAAGTGCAATGAACTCCCAGCCAGAAAGAATTTGGAATGTGAATAACTTAAAATGTATCCAAGGTAAAGATTATATATATATATATATATATATATATATATATATATATATATATATATATATATCATATATATACATATATGTATATATATATATATATCTTGCACATAGTTTCTCCTCAAACAGCTACCACCTCAGCTAAGGCCACCTCTCACCTATATTACTGCAACAGTCTCCTCACTGATCTCCCTGCTTCAAGTCTTTCTCCATTTTTGTCCATACTACAAAATGCTGTGAAAGAATTTTCCTTAAGAATAGATTATAACATTTCATTCAATTAACTCCAGTAGCTTCTTATTCCTTGTGGGATAAAATATCAAATTCTTTGTTCAGCATTTAGAGCTGAACACAACCTGATTTCAAAAAATTTTCCAGCTTCATCGGACATTATTTCTCCTTCCACACTCTGCAACCCAGCCACTGGCCCTCTCACTGTTCCTCCTCTAAAAAACTTTCATCTCCTATCTCCATGCCTTCTATGCTAGCCCTATCACATGCATAGCATGCATTGCCCCATTACTTCCATATCATAGTCTCCATATCTTCTTTTGAAGTCCAACTAAAGCACCAAGTTCTACACAAAACATTTTCTGAACTCCCAACTGCTGGTTCCTTCCTGCCTAAGCCATTTAACTATTTTATGATTATTTGAATTGATTGCCTTCAGCTTTATGCTGTATATATTTATATGTACATTTTCTCTCCCATTGGCATGCCAGCTACTTGTGGAAAAATATTGTTTCATTCTTTTTATTTGTATCTCCAGGTCCTAACACAGAATTTGACACCTAATAGGTACATAATAAGTACTTGTTGGGTTATCTAGTCCATCTAGTCCTCATTTTACAGACAAGGAAACTGAGACAGAGAGATGTTAAGAAATTAATCCATCATAAGCTATAAGTGTCAACACTTGAATTCAAAGCAAGGTCATATAACCCAGAACCTGACACATTCTCCATTATTTAATATCTTAATGTTGTTAGTTTAAATATCTGTGATCATTTTTTTCTATTCGCCAAGATTAGAAAGAAAGCAGAAAATTGGGGATGGGGGAAATTATAGACAGCCTCTCAGATAGAGATTTGAATCTAAAATATAGAGAGAACTTTATCAAGTTTATAAGAAAAAGCCATCTTCCCACTGAAACGTGGGCAAAAGATATGAAGACAATTCTTAGATGAAGAAATCCATATTGAGGCATGTGAAAAAATGCTCTAAGTCATTACTGTTTAGAGAAATGCAAACCAAAATAATTATGAAATATTACACCCATCAAATTGGCTAAAATGACAAGGGGAAAAATGATGTTAGAGGGGATGTGGGGAAATGGGGATACTAATACATTGCTGGTGAAGCTGTGAATTTATCCAATCATTTTGGAGAGCAGTTTGGAATTATACCCAGGGAACCTGTTTCCAAAGGAGATTGGTTGAGGGGCAGGGAGTAATCAATGTGTTCCAAAATATTCATAACAGTTCTGTTTGTGGTGGCAGAGAACTAAAAATTGAGGGGATAGCCATCAATTGGTACATATCTGAAGAAGTTGTAGTACATGATTATTATTTGTGCAATAAAAAATAATGAAAAGGATGGTTCAGAAAAACCTTACTTTACTTATATTTTATATATTCATATTAAGATGATTTCTATGAAGTCATGCAGTTGAAGTGAGTAGAATCAAAAAAGCATTGCACAAAATAACAATAGTATAGTAAGGATAATCAACTGTTAAAAAGACTGCTACTCTGATCAAGACAATGTTTGAGACAATTCCAAAGAACTGATGATGAAAAATACTATCCACCTCTAAAAAGAGAACTGAATCAAGAATACAGATTGAAAAAGTGTGAAATTTTCTTTATCTTTATCATTTTATTTTGTTTGTGTTCTCTTTTGAAACACAGCTAATATGAAAATGTGTTTTGCATGATCTCACATAATATAATAGTACATATATAATAAGTATAATAAGTATATATAATAATATAATAGTAATCAAATTGCTCACTGTCTCAAAGAGGAGGAAGAGGAACTAGAGAGGGAAAAAATTTGGAACTCAAGAATTTTTAATGATTGTTAAATTTTTGTATATATAATTGGGACATATTTAACTAAATAAAACAAAATAATGAAATAAATTAAGAAAAAACAATTAATTTCCAGGTAGACATGACAATGTTAGGGCTCAAGATTTTTATTAATGTGTATGCCAAAGGATAAAATTACAGTTCTTCATCTGAAATGAATTAAATAATTTTCCATCTGTGATTTATCCTTTCTCTAGTGAAAAAGATAGTGTCAAC
Organism: Monodelphis domestica; assembly: GCF_027887165.1. NCBI lineage: Eukaryota > Metazoa > Chordata > Mammalia > Didelphimorphia > Didelphidae > Monodelphis > Monodelphis domestica. Next base: position 403,915,727 of record NC_077228.1, read on the forward strand.
TGTATTTCTAGGCTAGTAACATCTCATTAGTGTCAAATCCTTCATTTGAATCAGAAAGTTAAGCTTTGGGAGAGTGGTTGCCCTAAATATCCTCCTTTCTAGGTATATCCTGCCTATAGTGTTAGCTGAGCTTTGTCATCCTGATGTTTTTAATAATACACTCCACTCAAACACATTCACCTTCGATGAGTGAAAGAAATTTCCAGCCAGGAAAGGCACTAGGCACAGCTGGGTGTAACCTCCCTAGCAACAGGCCTCTGATGTATATATTTTTTTTCATTTTGTGAAATCCGTGCCTCTAAAATACTTTGTGACATTTGGAAACTCTGTGTTTGTCTGACTGTGCACTGTATGACCAACACCATATCCTGACAGATGAAAAGAGAAATTATTATGGACTAAAAGTATATTGAATCTCTGTTAAATATTTCTGGTATAGTATATATGAAATTTTCCCTTGCCAGCAAAAGAGCTGAAAATAACTGTAGTGATTTTGGATCTTATTAGAAGACTACAATGTGCTTTACTGTATTCAAAATACAGAGAAAAATTATAACTAATGAAATTAAAAGGCTTAAAATGAATATATAAAATATGAATCAAAGGATCATAAATTAAGGGTTAGAAGGGACTTCAGAGTTCATTTAGTCCACTTCATTCACTTTACAAATGAGGAAACCAAATGTGAAGTTAAATGATATGGTCAGATAAAAAGTCAAAGGAGTCAGGATTTAAGCAAAGGTTGTCCAACTTCAAATTTAGGGCTTGTTCCATTATAACATACTGTTGCTTATTGAAAGTATAATATAAAAGGGGGGAAGGAGCTGCTTGTGCAAAAATATTTATAGCAACTTTTTGAGGTGGTAAAAAATTGGAAACTGAGGGAATGTCCATCAACTGGGGAATGGCTGAACAAGGTTGTGGTATATGATAGCAATGGAATACTACTACTGTGCTATAGAATATGATGAGAATAATGATTTAAGAAAATCCTGGGAAGACCTACATGAACTGATACAAAGTGAAATAAGCAGAACCAAGGAAACACTATTTTCGGCAAAGGTGATATTGTATGACAAACATTTATAAATGATTTAGCTATTCCTAGGAATTCAATGATCCAAGAAAACCCTCAAGGATTTATGATAAAAATGACTATTGGCCTCCAGAGAGAACTAATGGATTCTGAATGCAAATCACAACATGTTATATTTCAGTTTATTTCTTCACTCTTGTTTGGGTTCTCTTTAACAAAACAAGCAATATAGAAAGATGTTTCATACTATTACACCTGTAAAATTCTCTATCAGATTGCTTGCCATCTTAGGGAAGAGAGAAGGGAAGGAAGAGGAGAAAGGGAATTTGGCTCAAATGTCAAAAAAAATTGAAGGTTAAAAATTGGGGTGTTTATGTGATTGAGGAAAAAATGAAATGTTTAAAATGTTTCCAAAAGGATAATATAAATTTTGAAAAAGTTTGAAGAGTACTCCAAAAGGTACTATAACATTTAAAAAATACAAACCTCTTGAGAACAGAGGTTGATTCCCTCTAACTTTTTTTCCTTTGAATATTCAGTAACTGTTACAGTGCCTTTTATGTAATGAGTTAGTTAGCTAGTTAACAAAGTGATATTAATAGCTTGCTTTCAAGCTCTACAAATGAAAGTACTATTAATTTCAGAGGGAAGGTGCTAGCAACTGGGTGGAGAGCAGCACAGGATGATATAAAATGAGCTCTTGTAGAAGATGGGGTTTGAGCAGAGTTTGGCAAGGTCAGCTTAGTCAGGCATCTCTAGGAGGAGTAAGTGAAGATGGAAAACATTCCAAACAGTTAAAAGGCACAAAGTCAGGAGATGTGCTAAAGGAAGCCCCAAAGATGCCAATGTCACTCACTGCATGGTAGAGTATATGGAAGAGAGTAAAATGTAAGCTACCTGGAAAGGTAAGAAGTGACCACATGGTGGTGAACTTTAAAAACTGAATAGGGAATTTTATATTTGACTCTGAAAGTAACAGAGAGCCACCAGAATTATTAAGTAGGGGAATGGCATGGGTAACCTGCACTTTAAGAAGATAACTTTGTTATCTGTGTAGAGAAATGGATTATATAGGGGAGACACTGAGCAAGAGAACAATCCAGAAGGCTATTGCCACAGTAGAAGCTTGAACTGATGAGGTTCTATAGCAGATGCTTAAATAAATACTTGGTGAATTCATATCCCAGCTTTATCTGACCACTTAGCACCTCCATAGATCATGAATTCAAGCTCTTTTATAATGTTTATGCAGGTTGTTTACTTTGCTATCAGCTTTGCTTCTAAACCAAACCCAATCAAGTTTTGGGGTATCCCATGATTTTTTTATCCATTCATACTTTCTCTCAACACTGTTTGATGTGTGAAATGAGTATAACTCATTAGCAACCTCTTGAAGTCTTCCTTTTTTAATCTTGTATTTTTCTGATTTTTTTTCCAGCTAAGCTATTTCAGTCAAAATCAAACTAAAAGCATTCATTTCCAGGCTATGAGGTTTAAAAGCAGCTTTAGCAGGTTCTTCTCATAATTTCAAAAAATATAGACTTGAATGTGCCTCCACCTGAATGTACTTCAATCAGTTACCTTAGATTCGTATTTCCAAAATTACCCTTTTCTCTGTTGGAAATAATGATGTTTTCAGAAACTGTTCAACCTGAAACTAATGCAAAAAAGAAGCATAAGGAGGAGATGAGATTGAAATATTGATGACAAGAGGCCAGGAACAGAGAGCATTTAAAGTCATTGCTGTTGAACATACTTGGAAGCATCTGGAAAAGCAAATTCTATTGACCTTAAGTAGAAATTTATACCCTACCTCTCAAAAAGTTGAAGAACATAGGGGTATTGATTTCATTTAAAAAGTTTTTTTTAATCTATTATTAAGTCACAAGGGGGATTTAAGCAAATCAGTCCATTAATTAATTTAACAAATTTTATCACATTCAGAAAAATGGTCTCAGGTCCTTATTTAGCCCTAGCAGCTGGGAGGATTTATAGCAGTGATGGTGAACCTATAGTGTGGGTGCCAAAAATGGCATGTAGAGTACTCTTTGGGAGTATTGTGGATGAGTAAATTGAAGAAAACCTGCAAACAGAGGCAATGGATGAAAGTTTGCAGAAGCTGTCAAAGAGCATTCCAGAGGAGAATGTGACCTAGAGAAGACTGTTAAAAGAAACATCCAAGCTGTTGAGGATCTCTCTTTCTCCTGAGATAGGAAGGAGTAAGGACTGAGAAGATCCTTTTCTTAGACTGAGAAGATCCTTTTCTTACTGATTTCTCTCTATTGTATCAAGAAGAGACTCAAAGATCCTAAGTCCTGTTAGCCACATCCCTCATTCAAGTGTCTACAATATTATTCTAAATTTAAGATTATTTAAGATCAGGGAAATCCTAAACCCTCTCTCCTATCCAATTTCCTTTTTCTCCCCCTTCCTTAAATAAAACCCTTGTTCCAACCATTCAAAGAATGAGTTATCTATTAGATATATCAGGAAACTTACTCAGAACTAAATTCCAGTTTGTCACCAACTGAAGAGATTAATTGAAGTAGGAGGGAGAAGGGAGGAGGGAGAGAAAGGTAGGAGGTGGCAGATAAAGAACAACCACCTAATATAGCATGTGACCACCCTTCCCTGCTCCACCCCCCAAAAAAGAAAGGCAGACTCAGGTAGAGCTGCTCCCCAAATCTCTCTCCTCTGTGCCTGAAGACATTTTTCATTTCCCCCACCCCCTCTGCATAGCATCCAATGGGAGCACACAGGGAATAAAATGGGCAGCTCATAGGTGGAAGAACTGGAAGACAGAGGAGGATTTGGGCCACTTCCCTACCCCTCTAGACATTCACTGAGGAATACCTCACTTCACCAGTCCCTTGGCCCAGCAGCCCAATGGGAGTGCTTTCTTCATCCCCTCTGTGGGGTGGGGGTGGGGAGACAGGGAATACCCCACAAGTGGAAGGGAGGGGAATATGCACTCAGCCTGGGGGGGTAGAGTGGCAGTAGGGCCTAGCACCCCATCTCTAAAAGGTTCCTCATCACTGACTTATAACACCACTATTAGAAACAGTGGTCTCTTAAGAGGTCAGAAGGTACCTTCTTGTTTATCAGGTTGAATCAGGACCCATTTATTTCAAAGGTAATCCTCCCTTGTGTAAGGGGGAAAATTATGGTTGGACTAAATATTTAAGAGTATGGTCACCAGAAATTAATTACTTAATTCCAAATGAATTACTTGAGTCAGAATGACTTTTATGGTAGTTTATTTACAAATAGGGAGAGTAAAAATAAGGAGGGAGAGAGAGACAGACAGAGACAGAGACAGAGAGACGGAGAGATAGAGAGAGACAGAATTGAGAATTCCATGGAAGATTCAAGAAACTGTTGGCCAGAGCTGAGTCTGGCTACTCACTCTCTTACCAAAGTCTCTGACAAGAGCTAGGGAGGAGAGTTGCTCATCTAATACCCCTTCTACCTGGCTGAGTCAAAAAAGTTCTTGCCCATTGAAGTCACCTGCTGATTTAAAACTAACTTTTCTTTAGGGGAAAGTCAAACCATTTCTCTGAAGAGACTTTGTGACCAAAGCCTTCAACAGCTGATAGGGAAACGATATTAGGGACCTCCCATCTCTTCCCTCTACCCCATCTCTCTCTCCCTATCTTTCTTTTCCAAGAAATATATTAGCCATTTTCGTTTACAGAAGACTGCCTCTAAGTTTTGTAATAGGAGGGAGGATTTCAAAATCAAAGAAGAAAGTTGGGAGGGGTTGACTCACTTTCTGGTCAGGTCAAGACTCCATGAAAGTTGTCCAGACTAGTGGAGGAAGAAGGAAGGTGCTACCTAAAAATCAGTCCCCAACAGCAACTGGTTTCCTGGTCCTAGCATTTTAAAGGCCCTCTATCTCTCCCACTATTATAATTCTTTCAATCAACAGTCTTCTATTTGATGTCTACTATGTGCCAGTGCTGGGGTAAGTCCTGGGAATTCAAATATAAAGAATTAAATGGTCTTTATTTAAATTCTATTAGGAAAGAAATCAACATGTAAAAATATATGCAACATAAATATAAAGTTAATCAGTACATGTTTCCAGATCCCAAACTTTTTACAAAGTACTGCATTGTCTCTTTGGTTCCAAAGTTTGAACAAAAACTTTTCTGTTTCCTACCTCAAGACTCAGGAAAAGTTTAAAGTCAGTATAGTAGGATGGAAAGTGTTAAATCTACTGTGTCATTTACTACCTTGTGACTTTGGTAAAAACCACCTTACTACTCAGTGCCTCAGTTTCCCCATCTGTAAACTGAAGGATCAAGACTAGATGGCACCTGAAGTCCCTTCTAGCTCCATAGCTCCAACCCTGTAGGGACAATCCTCCTAGCATAGCATCAGTTCAGTCTGTATTTGATCAGTCAGTGTTGGAAAAAATAGTTATTCTATCCATAATTAGACTTTTGCAATCATTTCCTAAGATTCAAGTATGTTTTTGAGGCTTTTAAAAAAGCCATAAAGTTTTCATGTCTATCTCATGAAGGTAGTATAAAGGTGGACACTAAAAATATATGACTAGAAAAGGAGATAAACTGGTCTTGCCTTAGGAATAGTTATCAAATCAATTCTACCATTACTTCTGGAAAATGCTTATCAACCAACTGTCCTTTGGCCCTATACACAATTTCCATTAAGATAGCCCTTATCCCAAACCAAAACACTCTTCCCTAGTCATCACCTCATCACCCCCCCACACCTCCATATGCTTCCCTGACCTCCCATAACCCTTTCCCCCTCCCCCCCCCATTAGAATGTAGATCCTTGAGAACAAAGACTGTCTATTTTGGAGGGGTTTTGTTTCCTTGTTTCTTACTATCTTTATAGGGCCTCCTCTGTAGTAATTCTGAATAATTGTTTTGTTATTTTTCTTGTATACATGTAGTCAAGGAAAGGGATAATCTTTGACCCTGAGCCTTCATTGATATCTACAGTTTCAGAAAGTCTAGAGGAAACCTTCCCCTCCAGTGTCCTCTCAACACTTGGCTAGACCCTTTGAAGAGGATTTATGGGAGGACATCGACAATGATCTTACGTAGATAAAGAATATGACCTGCAATTAAAAGAGTAGCCTTTTTTTATGAGATTATAGATCTATATGATTTTAGTGAACCTTCGATGTTTATTCTATGGCAAATGTAGGTGGCATGATGAAAATTGGTATAGAAAATGTCATTATTAAACCCCATATAGGGCACCCTATTTCCCATCTCCATCCCTTGGCCCTGACTGTCCTCCCTGCCCAGAATACACTTCTCATTTTTGCTTCTTAAAATCCCTAGTCATCATCAAGAATCTGCTTTTATAAATTACCTTCCCTTTTGATCCAACCATAGCACTGCTAGGTTTGTACCCTAAAGAGAACAGGAAAAATACTTATACAAAAATATTTATAGCTGTACTTTGTGGTGGCAAAAAATTGGAAAATGGGGGTGTCCATCAATTGGAGAATGGCTGAACATATTATGGTATCTAGTATCTGATGGTGATGGAATATTATAATGCTAAAAGGAATGATGAACTGGAGAAATTCCCTGTGAACTGGAAAGACCTTCAGCTACTGATGCAGAGTAAAAGGAGCAGAACCAGGAGAAAGTTATACACAGAGATAGATACACTGTGGCATTGAATGTAACAGACTTTTCTACTAGCAGCAATGCAATGACCCAGGACAATTCTGAGGGACTTATGAGAAAGAATGCCGTCCACATCCAGAGAAAGAACTGTGGGAACACAAATGCAGAAGAAAAACATTTGATCAATCATGTGGTTCGATGGGGATATGATTAGGGTTTTAATGTTAAAAGATCATTCTATTGCAAATATGATTAACATGGAAATAAGTTTTGAACAATGATACATGTATAACCCAGTGGAACTGTTTGCCGGCTCCAGGGGGGGGGGGGTGGAAGGAAAGAGGAGTGAGGAAAATTCATGAATCATGTAACCATAGAAAATATTCTAAATAAATAAAAAAGGTACTATAAACAAACAAACAAAAAAAGAATCAACTTTTATGTATCACCTTTTACATGAAGTTTTTCCTAATTGCCCAGTTGTTGATGCCTTCCCTCTTGTCACCTTATATTCCTTTAGCATTTGTCTATATGTTTATAGAAGTAGTTAGAGGGTTCAGTGGATAGAATGCTGAGCCTGGAGTCAAGGAGACCTAAATTAGAATCTGGCTTCAGATTAGCTATATGAACCTGGGCAAGTTGTTTAAACCACTTTGCTCCAGTTTCCTCTTTTACAAAATGAGTTAGAGAAGGAAATGTCAAAGCACTCTAGACTCTTTGCCAAGAACACCCAAATGGACTCATGAAAAGTCAGATACAACTGAACAACACAAATATGTGTATACGCAAGATTAGAATAGCTCCATTATCCTCAGTCATTAGCACAATGCTTGGTATGCAGCAGGTGCTTAATGAATGCTGATAGGTTGATTTGAAATCACTGTTTATAGGGGAAAAAACCCTCAGTGCTAAGAGGGCTAGAGATTTTTAGCACTGTGATCCCCCAAATTACCTTATCCTGGGAAATGTGAGGAAGTTGATGCTTTTGAGAAGTGAAAAAAGAAGTTGCCCAAGCTTACTTCCTTTGGCTAGCTCAAGTAACAACCAGTACCCAGGTGCTACAAGACAGGCTACTGCTACAGTCAATATCTGCTACTGGTCTCACTGATTTGATTAAAGCAAAGTGCAGTGAATTGCATTTATGCATAAATACTGGATGATAATCATACTAATGACCATGTGCTTTGCATTAAAACAGCAGGATGTACATCTGTTTTCCCAGAAGCACAAATTCAAGGGGGTAGCAGTAAAGCCCTACCTACAACCAGGAAATAAATAAACCACAACACATCAGGGCAGCTTGTGTGTTTCCCCAGAATCAGAGCAAGCAGACAGATGCTGTATTTATTCACATCACTATTGCTGTACAGCGAGGAAGCATGGCACCCAGGGAATTGTCCAAGACTCAGTCTGGAAAATGGAATTCAAATCTAAACTAATGCTAGTTAGGTGACCCCAGTCAAGCTAGTGAAAAGCCCTTGGTTCTCAGCTTCCTCATCTTTAACAAGAGGGTCATATTTGCAACACTTACCTCACAGTCTTTTTAAGAAGAAAGCATATGTTATTCTTTTGATTTGTGCCTCATACATTTATTACATTTTAGTTGATATTGTAGTCATTTCTCAATTGCTCTATAAGCTTGTATAAAGTTCCTACAAAATGCCAGGCACAAAGCAAAGCACTGAGGATAGAAAGCAGGACAAAAGACAGCCCCTGCCCTCAATCTGATGGAGGAGACAACAAGAAAACAAATATGTACAAACAATCCATGTATGGGACAAATGGGAGATAACAGAGAGAAGGCATTAGAATTGAGATGGTTTGGGAAAGGTTTCCTGTACAAAGTGGAATTTTAGTTGGGACCAACTATCTATGTCTATCTCCTCCTAATGGCTAAATTTTAAGCTTGTTGGAGGCAGGAAACATCTTGTTTCATCTTTGTATCTCCTCTAGCACTTAGCAGGTACTCCATAAATGTTCATTGAATTGGGCAACTCACATCTACAATCTGGATCTCATTTTCCTCATCTGTAAAATGAAGGGATAGAACTATTGATTTCTGAGGTCTCTTTCAGTTCTAAATCCTATGTCTATAAACAGATGAGTGTGATGAGACAGACAAAAATAATAGCTGGAAGATCAATTGGCTTTCACTACTGAATGTCATGATGTCTGACTAATCCAATCTAGAGACAAAGGAACATCTACAATAAATCCTGGAAATGCATTTAAAGCTGTTTTGAGTTTAACCCTCTCCTTCCATGCTGTCAAAGCCCAACTGTTGCCCACTATAATTGCTGAAATTTTTTCATCATCAGCTTATACTCAACATTTACATGTGAGGAGTTAAAGCCAATCTCACTGTAGCATCAATAAGCATTTATTGTCTGCTAGGTACCAGGGACTGGGCTGGTTGTTTTAATTCAGCCTCTCTCTACTGAGAGTCTGGACACCACACAGAAAGACAGAAAGGATAGGTGAATAGGAACAACTTTATACAACAAAAAGAACATTGAAAAGAAATCTTTGATTGAAACACACCATTCTTTATTTCCTCCATTATTTTTTCTCTAGTGTAAGCAATATGCCTTGTTTTATAACATGATGAACATGGACAGATCTTTTACTTGATAATGTATGTACAACCTGTTTCATGTTACTTGCTTTTATGGGGAGAGGAGATGGGCAGGGGGGAGAGAGAGAACATGGGTTGCAAAATATCAGAAAATGAATATTAAAAATTGTATTGACATATAATCTTGAAAAAAATATAATAAAAATAACCTTGAAAGACACCTCTGATCAATGAAATGATTGACAAGTCCTCAGGAAGATGACTGAAAAATGTGTCTCACTTCTTGGCAGAGAGATAGATGATAGACCAGAGATCTAGAACAAGATGTATGTTATCAGGAACAATCAACCCATGGATGTGTTTTTCATGACTGTAGTTATTTTTTTTAAATAAGTGAAGGATTTGGGGTGAATAAATAGTCAATTTGGGGTAGGAGGAATAAGTGATACAAAAAAGAGAGTTCAATGAAACATTTAAAAAATATACAGGAGAAAGTAAAAAAAAAAGCAGTTCCAGAGGGCACATGAACAAGAACTCTGTTGTTACTACTGAATTAAATTTAATACTTACCTTAAAGAAAAAAACAAACAAAACAAAACTATGCAAAATAGATGTTCATAGCATTATAATTTTCTTTCTCCTTGCATAAATGTAGGGTATATGTGCATTGCCCACATAAGTTATGTGTATGTCTATAAGGGTTCATTAGCAGGAAGGTTTTAATAGATATTTTGGGAGTGTTGCCCATTCCTCTCCAAGAGAGAATTTTATCCCTGCTTGGAAGAGAGAAAAAGAAAAGATCAAAGACTCTCTGCTCTGCCTCTCTGGGATAGAGTATTGGTTTAGAATTATATCTATCCACCCCCTAAATAATGATAGTCTAGGGAAATATTTTCCCTTAATGATAATATAGCTAGTATTTATATCACACTTATGTGCCAGCTATATAATAAATGTTTTACAAATATCATCTCTTTTTATCTCACCAGGACTTGGTGAGGTAGATGCAATTTTTATGCCCATTTTACAGCTGAAGAAACTAAGGCAGGAAAAAGTTAAATGATTTGCCCTAAGTAGTACAGCTAGTAAGTATATGAGGCTAGATGTGATTACCACTTAGATGCCTCAGATTCAAGCTCCTCTTCTGGTCACTATACTTTAAAAAGGAAGGAATACCCAAGGTTAAACTAAAGCCTTTACTTTTCCCATCCAATGTTGGTTAAACAAAAGATCCTGACAAATGTGAATAAGGAAACCCATTTATCTCATTAGAATGTAAACACAAAAAAAAAAAACACAGAAAAATTATATAATTAGAATATATCAGAAAATACACTAAGTGACTTTTGTTACTTTTGTGACTTTTGGTCTCATTTTTCTATGTATGTTGTCATTTATACTCTTTATTTTAAAAATAATATTGTTTCCCCAATTACATGAAAAATAATTTTTAATATTTACTTTTTAAAATTCCGAATTCCAAATGCTCTTTGTCCTTCTCATCCTCCCTTCCTCATTCCCCAACCAAGACAAAAAGAAATCCAATATAGATTTTATGTGTGTAATATTGTAAATCATTTTTCCATATTATATACATTTTTTTAAAATCTGAGGTAGTGAGTTCCTCATGGATCCACACCATTCACCTCAGACAGTACCCACACACATATACACACAAGCATATCTTTTACTCCTCTCCTCATGAGAATCATTCTCATTTATGTGTTCAGAATTTCTGAGAAAAGGTCCTGAAGAAGCACTTTGTTTACATCTTCAAAAGACATTGGCAGTCCTATTGGACCAGAAGCATAACTTGCCCTGTAACTTTATAGCTTTGCCACATGCTTCATATATTTTTTCTTCTGTATGTATTCTGTGGGCATGCTCACCCTTCCAAATGATGGCATATGTGTGTATGTATATGTATGTGCAAATATACATATATATAGTGCATTGATATACATACACATATGTACATATTTGTTTAAGATTATATGCAAAATTTATAGTAAAAAATCCATTTCTAATTTTCTTGCCACAATATTTATTAAGTACCTTTGTTTTGAACTAATTATCCTCTGGTTTACTAGTAGAAATAACTTTGTTGCACTGAGACTGACACCTCTAGTTTCTTTCTTGTTATTGTTGATAGTGTAGTTTTAGGCAATTCAACAAACATTTATTAAATATTCCTTTTAAGGCACCATACTAGACATTGGAGCTGAAGAGACAAAAAAAAATATTTGCTCTTGAGGAGTTTATATTCTCCTGGAAGTAGATAGGAAGCAGGATATAGTGAATCTGCAGATAAGATTAATAATAATAGGTAGAATTTACAATTTACAATACACTTATCAAAAGACAACCATATACCACAAATTATTTATTCATTCTCCTAGGAATGGAAAACCCTCAGTTTCTAATTCTTTGCCACTTTTACAAAAAGAGCTGCTAAAAATAGTTCTGGACAGGTAAGTCCTTTACCTTTTTTTCTGATTTTTTTGGGAAACAGACCCAATAGCAGTATTGCTGGGTCAAAGGGTATACATAGTTTCGTGTCCCTTTGGCTGTGGTTCCAAACTGCTCTCCAGAATGGTTGCATCAGTTTACAGTTCTATCAACATCATATTTTTGTTCCAAATTTTCCTATATCCCTTCTAACATTTATCATTTTCCTTTTTGGTCATGTTAGTCAATCAGATAGGTATGAGGTGGTATCTCCAAGTTGTTTTAATTTGCATTTCTCTAATTAATAGTGATTTGGAGCACTTTTTCACATGACTGTGGATGGTTTTAATTTCTTCCTCTAAGAACTGCATGCTCATATCCTTTGACCAGTTATCAACTGGGGAATGCTTTGTATTCTTATAAGTTTGACTCAGTTCTCTATATATTTGAGACATGAGGCTTTTATGAGAAATACTTGCTATAAAATTTCCAAAATAGTTGTTGTTTCCCTTCTAATCTTGGTTGCATTGGTTTTCTTTGAACAAAACCTTTTTAGTTTTATGCAATCAAAATTATTCAGTTCAATTTTCATAATGTTCTGTATGTCTTGTTTGGTCATAAACTCTTTGCTTGTTCATTAAGTCTGACAAGTAAAACTTTTCCATGTTCACCTAATTTGTTTATAATGTCACCTCTTATTTCTAGATCAATTATCCATTTTGACTTTATCCTGGTGTATGGTGTGAGATGTTTGTCTATCCCTAGTTTCTAGCATGCTGGGTTTTTTTTTTTCAGTTTTCCCAGCAGTTTTTGCCAAATAGTTAGTTCTTTTCTCCCAAAACTTGGGTCTTCGAGTTTATCAAACACTAAATTGCTATGGAAATTAACTGCCATGTGTTGATTACCTAATCTATTCCATTGATTCACTATTCTATTTCTTAGCTAGCACTAGATTTTTTTATTGCTGTGAACTGTAATTTCAAATGAAAACTGACAATAGAATACTGTGAAGATAAGTTACCTTTTCTGAGTATCCCAAATATGAGGTGGGGGTGCAGATGCTACCTAAAGAAGTCATTAAATAGCATTCATTGACTATCTAGTATGTATATAGAGCTATACAAATAGTAGATCAGAGAAATATAAAACCTTTTATTAATTTGTGCTTTCATATACCAAAGATGAACAGTTATCTCTGATCAGTTTCTGAAGCCAAATATCCATCTTTCCATTTTAGCATACTTAAACATTTACATAATAAGAATATCTATTACATAACTTTTATGAAATTTTCTGCCAGGTCAGAAAAAGTTAAATTACATTCAATTCAACATTTCCTGAGGGCCTTCACACACATATACACATACATATTTATGTATCTATGTATATATATCACATTATACACATATCTATGATTTTTAGATTTGCCATTATTATCACCCCCAATTCTGTGAGTAATTAGTTGAATTAGTATTCCCCATAAGTCATCTTTCTTTCTGGTGAGACAGATGCCAAAACTCTCAAACCTCATAGAACTATAGTTATGCCTATCTTAGTAATTTATCATTGAATTCAAGCAAAAAGAGACCTTAAAAGCCATTGAATCCAACTCCATTTACAGATGAAAAAACTGAGTCAAAGAGAAATTAAATGACTTGTTCAGGATCACAGAGCTAGTAAGTGTTAGAGAAGCAGGATTGTAACTGTTCTTTCAGACTCCAAACCCAGTAATCTACCCACTATGCAACCCAATAACGCTAATTCTATTTCTGCTTTATCTATTTTATATTAGTTTTTTGTATATGCCTTCTTCTGTACCTCACCCTCACTTACTGAAAACTACATTGTATCTAGTATAATAAATGAAAATTAATGGATATTGATTGATTGAAAGTTCTTTGGGAACAAGGGCTCTTGCTTGCTTTATTTGTAAGGCAGAATGCTGTAACAAAGATCCCTCAGGAACAAACCATTGACGGTTTCTTTGATTCAGTTTCCTCTTTCATAAAATGAGGAGGATAATACTTGTCCAGCCTCCTAGATTCATGAGAAATGTTTTGTACACCTTAAAGCCCAAGATATATGTGTGTCTTTATTGTCAGGCTCCATATCCTAGCACAGTGCCCTGTGTATAATAGATAATTCACTAAATGATTATTGAATAGAGCCTGTCTACACATCACAATGATTGCAGCATTGTTCCTTTGCATTGGACAAATGAGAAGAATATTCAGAATCATGGAACTAGATAGCTAAGCAGAAACTGAATGGTGAGGTGAAAGGGAATAACCCAAATCAAGAATGCTACAAAATAAAAAATTTAAAAAGCCAACATCCTTGAGTTGGAGTTCAGTTAGAAAATGTGCGGTCAGTTAAAAAGAGAATGGGATTCTTCAATGGAAAGTGCTATGTCTTATTTCAGTTTTGTACCCCCAGTGCCCTGCAAACTTGGTCTGGTTTCAAGCAAACTTTGCAGACAGTAGGTCTTCACAAACTATTTGTCAAATCAAATTGAATTGATAATCTGTCTTTGGAATAGCAATGTCTACAACTTTGCAGTGGGGTGCTACTGAGTATTTAATGAAGACTCCAAAAAGATGGAAATATGTCACATTTTTTAGATAAATCTCTATTGCTAATATTTTCTCCATCAATTTCTTAAGTCTAGACAATAAATAAAGCCCTAATTTGTAGTTTGCAGATTTCTGAAGTCTAAATGTTCACACTGAAAATTTAACACTCTGAGCTGCCTTTTATATATTGTTGTCATATTTCATCTGGAGATTCTGATGTTGATGAAGACAAGAAAGAAGAAGGGGACCTCTTCTCTATTGCATCTAACTGATTTAGCTGCATCAAAAGGAGAAGTAGAGAGTGGGCCTTTTGAAATTTTTGTTTGGATTACAGAATTTACATTCATGCTTTTCTTTCCAACAGTACTCCCTCTCAGTAAAATGAGCTAATAGCCCATGTCGTGACCAATTTACTGGACCACGGAAAGAATAAAATATTATTACATTTGGATACATTAAATAAAATTCAAAGCATTAAACAAATGTAAACTAATTGGAAAATAGTGTGAGGCTGAACTGGGCCATTGGACTGTGAGGAAACAAAGTATGTTAATTCTAATAGTAAGGTGGCAAAGGGAAAAATATAATTATCAGTGGCTATGTAAATACAGCAAGAACTCGAATATTATTTGGTCTGGTTTCCAGCAAAGCTGTATGTTAAATAGGCAGGTCAAACGTTCACCCCAGTTCTCCCATTAAAGTAGTTGATCATAGTAAGAAGAAAAAATGCTGATCGAGCTCTTCTCACTGCTGAATACATTTGGGGAAATCTAAATTCAGTCACAGAGTATTTAGGATATGTTGAAATGTGGCTTTTGCAGTAATGGGGATGTCACAGCTGGAAGCTCAGCTTTTTAAAAGATAACCTTTAGATTCTCTCTATATGATGACAGGTGCCTTAGTTAATTATGGCAGGTTGTCTATCTGCTCAATTAAACTAGAATATTGTCAAGTCAAAGAGCCATCTAATTAGATGATGTAATAAATCAGATACAACTAATTCAGTTGTTCTCAGTGCCGTAGCACTATTTTTAAGGTCACTGCCAAGGTGTAGGCAATTAGCAGCTTGTCTCCCTGAAGTAGTGGGCTGACCAGGCTAAATTACACCTTAGTGGGAAAAGTAATATAGCTCCAGTTTTCTGTGTTGCTATTATAAACAACATAGCTGCTCTCTTCTTTGTTGGTCTACATTTTTTTCTCATAACCTAGTTCTTTGATTCAATAAAAAATCTGTCTTTGGAATCATTTACTTCAGTTAAGCATTCAACATGGAAATACAGTGTATCTTCAATAAACTTTAGGGGAAAGGATGATTGAGATGTTTATTTCTGGTGGATTTTCCTCTAAAGCAAAGGTTCTTAACCTGATACCATGAACTTTCTTGAAAAAATATTTTAATAAATATTTTATTCTAATTGATTTTCTCTGTAATCTTATATTTTTTTTTATTTTTTTTTATAAGGGCAAGCTAGATGCCACAGGAGATAGAATGCCAGGTCTGGAGGAAAGAAGATTCATCTTCCCAAATTCAAATCTGGACTTAGACATTTACTATGTGTGTGACCCTGGCAAGCCACTTAACTTTGTTTGCCTCAGTTTCCTCATCTGTAATATGAGCTAGAGGAAAAAATGGCAAACCACTCTGGTATCTTTACCAAGAAATCCCCAAATGAGGTCAAAATGGAAAATGACTTAACAACCAAATTTTATTTTATGGGCTTAAAAGCAATATTCAAAAAATGAATTTATAGGCTTCATCAGACTGCCAAAGAGATCCATAAGACAAACTAAGAACCCCATTCTAAAGTCTTCAGAGGATTCCTGATGGGAGTAGATTGTTAAGGTGTTTCAGTGATTCTTTTTCATGAAGCATAATCCTATGCCCTATACAATCATTTATCCTTAAAAAAGACCATTGTGGCCATGGAGAATAATGAAAGAAACACTGATTCTAAACATAGAAATATCCTCCTTCTGACTTGTATTATTTATATAACCTTGGGCTATAGGGTATAACCACATACTCGATCTACAAAATGTGGGGATTGATTCAACAACCACCATCCAGCCCTCAGAGTCATAGAAGCTTATTTTTTGGAGGGGTAGTGAGGGGTCCCTTAGCCACATTCTTTAGCCATGTCATGGATTCACTCTCTAATAGCCCTCTGATATAGTCATCCAATCTCTTCTTCAAAACTTCCAATGACAGGAAAATCAATACTTAATAAAATGTCTTCCTTTTTATAACTGCAAAAAAAAATCAATGAACATTTATTAATTACTTACTATAATTGGCATGTAGTTAGGACTTAATAAATGCTTTATGACTGATTTCTAGACCAAAAGAGAGACAGTTGAGATAAGACATTGCCTCTGCCTTCATAGGATCACAGATTTGAATATGGAAGGTGCTTTAGAGGTAAGTGAGGCCAAGCTCTTTCATTTTATTCATACAAATAAAAATTCAGTCAATCAATAAGTGGGTATTCTGCACCAGGCACTATAAAAATCATGGATTTGAAGAAAGGTGAAAGCACTTTCTGTCTTCAAGGGGCTCACAGTCTTACTGAGGAAACAATGTGTAAATAATATAGATATTTATATACAAGAAATACACAGTGGAGTAGAAGTGAAAGGTAATCTCAGAATGGAGAATATACGCATCTTGAAAACAATGCACACAATGACCACAATACTATTAAGGAAAACCATTTTGAAAGTCTTCAGAAATCAGTCAATGAACTGACAAGTCTTTGCATCAGAAATCTACGAGTATAAAGTATGCCAGTCATGTCTTGGTAGAGATGGAATGAACTAGAGGTACAGAAGAAACATGGATTTTTCAGATTCTAGAAATCTGTTGATTTTTTTTTTGCTTGACTATAATTATTTGTTACAAGGGATTGCTACTACTGTAGGAAAGAAAGAAAGAAAGAAAGAAAGAAAGAAAGAAAGAAAGAAAGAAAGAAAGAAAGAAAGAAAGAAAGAAAGAAAGAAAGAAAGAAAGAAAGAAAGAAAGAAAGAAAGAAAGAAAGAAAGAAAGGAAGGAAGGAAGGAAGGAAGGAAGAAAGGAAGGAAGGATGGTATTATTATTATCCTCATTTTACAGATGAAAACATTTAGACTGAAAATGGCTAAAGTGACTTGCCTAGATTACAGTAACTAATAAGTGTCAGATGTACTATTTGAACATAGGGCCTCCTATTTTGATCTTACATCCAATGCTCTTACCCACAGTACTACCTAGCTGCCTGCAACTGGAGAGGACAGAGATTTGGACATTATCTGTGAAGAAGGGAATAATAGATTTTATATAAGAGCTAAAGTTACCAAAAAAGGGAGAAAAGAAAAGACCAAAGAAAAGTGGAGACACTCACAGTTAATACCATAGGAAAAAGGAGAAGAAATCAATGAGACAGAAAAGCAATGTGGGTTTAACGTATAATTTGGAGAAAGGAAGAGGAGGAGGCAGTGAGTCAGACCTATGAAAGCTCAATTATAATCATCTAGGCAAATAGTAATGATATTTAGCATTAAGCTAGTGACAATGGGAACAGAAAAGAAGAACTGGATAAGCAAAGTATTTCAAAGGTAAAACAGTGAGATTTGGTAAACTGATGAGAAGTGAGGACCAGATAATAATAATTTCACTCTGGACAACAAAAGTATTGACACTGATAGAAACAGTGAAGTTGAAAGGAAGAACGGGTTTCATGCAAAAAATAAGATGCTGGTATTGGGAGACCAGGGTGACCTTGATGTAGACTAGTTGATAAGTCAATCAGCTGGTAATTCAGGGACCAAGATGAGCAGGATATTAAGGTCAAACAAGTTCTGGGGCCATGCTACAAGGAACGGTCAAGTATTATATCCTCACAGTAGGTATATGGGATGCAAATACATGGCATATGCTTCTGAACTAGGTGCCATCTTTCAATGACAAATTTAAATAAACCTGATTAACCTGTCTTTAATTCAGGCATTCCAGGAATGGAGAACTTTAAAAGTTTGGGGAAAGTTTCTTCTCAGACCTCTAGATGTAATGCAAATATAGGATGCTCAAGGGACACTTTAAAGAAGGGAGAAAAAGTAAATAAGCATTCTTATAGTGCCAAATGTATTCCAGGTACTTGACAAATATCTTATTTTGATTCTCACAATAACCCAGGAGGGAGGTGCTATTATAATCCTCATTTTGCAGTTGAGAAAACTGAGGTGGAGAGAAGTTGAGTGTCTGTGATTAGATTTGAACTCAGTTCTTCTTAGCAGTGGAGCTAGAACTTGATGCACTATTGCTGCCTATAAATTAAATTACTTGTTTAAAAAATGGGTTAAGAAACTTGTCTTTCAATAAGCCTCTTTGATATATCACTTGAGGGATAACTTAATTTCCACCTGAAACAACTGGCTGTTTACATAGTGAGCAAATGAATAACTAGCACAACAGATCAAAGGAACCTTAAAGATATCCCATCTCAACTTCCTTATTTAACAGGTGAGGAATCTGAGGCTTCCTCAGAGAAAGGAAATGACATGCTCAAGATCTCACATGGAGTCAGTAACGGCATCAGGATTCAATGTCAGGTCCTCTGAATCCAAACTCTGTACATTTCTCTACACTCTTTACCTCTACTGATATATAAAGCTAAATTAAATGATAAACTTGGAATTGGTAAGGACACTGTATTTTTTCAGGATCTCCACAATGCTTTGTCATTCATTTATTCACTTAGCCAACTAAGTATTTATGAGGCATTATAAATCAATGACAAATAAAAAAATAAATAAGATGGTCTCTTCCAATTGCAAAGACAAGAACTACACCCAGAGAAGCAGTATGTTATGTTATAATGGCTTTGAATTTAGAGGCCCTAGGTTTGCTCCTGGCTTTTTTCACTTAATACCCATGGGACATGCAGAAGTCTTTCTTTCTCTGAGACTCAGTATATTCATTTATACTAGGGTGACATGAATTCTTGACATACTTAAAAAAAGTTTTCTTTTTCTATTCACTTATTCTTTCAAAATATTTTTTGAAAATTATTTTACTCTAAAAGATGTGTCTTTCTAATACCTTAGTCTCTGCTATACATTATAAAGGGTACAAGTGATATTCAGGGAAGACTAGTATCTCTGGTGTGAGGACTTGCCAAGTCTCTTTGTCAGGGCTGCTTTCCTCTTTGGGAGTCCGCTTTACATCGGAGTCTCACCTATGGTTGCAAGAAGCTGTAGCATGCCCAAAGACCACACCCTGGTAAACTATCTTGGCAGATGGACTAAACCAGGTTGAGGGTAGCCAACAAGCTTCAACCCTAATTGCAAGTTAGAGGGGTGTCTACTCCAAGCATATGAAGACTTTCCCCAGAAGAAGGGGCTAATGAGAAAAATATATTCCAATAGGGATGAAGGTGGCAGAAGCAGGGACTGTGAAGTACTTAGAGCTTTGTTAGATTGAAGAGGTCAAGGTCTCCCAGAGCATCCTGAGTCGTCACCAGTCATCTTGACTTTTGCCTTGTTGTCACTGGATTTCAATGGCTCTGGAAGAGAAAGTGAGGCTGAGGACTCTGTATAACTGCCTCACGTAAATACAATTTATGCTGGAGTTGAAAGACATCACTTTTACCATTTTCCATTTCATTGTTCAACAGAACATGGATCGATTCTCTGACATTTGTGACCTGAAATCCAAAAAATGCAGCTTATCCACCAGCCTGCACTGCATCATCCATACATGGAAATATCAGTTACAGCAAATGGAGAAATTTTAAATGCTCTGGATAAATACTTTGGCAGGTATGCTTTCTAGGAATATCCACATAGATGGCAAGCTTGATGCACACACATTGCCAGAGCTAAGCCTGTATTAAGGCTCCAAAGGAAAGAATGAGAGAGAAGAGATATTGGGCTGTCTACCACACTGAAGATCTACAGAGTCACTGTGTTGTTCTCATTGTTCTATGCCTATGAAACTTGGACAGTATATACCAGCACCATGCCAGAAAAATGAATCACTTCCATTTGGATTGTCTTAAGAAGATTCTGAAGATGGCCGAGCAAGATAAAATAAAGAACCCTGAGGTCTTTATTTGAGCTGAACAGTTAAGCATTCAAACTTTAGAGAGTGCAACTTGGATGGACTGTCATGTTGTTTGAATGCCAAAAATGCATTTGCCTAAAAGACAACTTTAAAGAGAACTCATATAAGACAAGCACTTCTATGGAGGTCAGAAGAAGTGATATAGACACTCTAAAGGTCTCTCAGAAGATGTAACCAATCATGAGACATGGGAAACACTAACTCGATTTCATCTTGCATGGCATGCTCTTTATGCAAAGCAGAATTACAGTAATTCAAAAGAAATCCAAGATACAAATTTAGAGACATCTCCATCCCAAATATTCATACAGGTACACTGTACATTGACCCCAACATTAATAATGACCCCAAAATGTTTTTGTCCTCTTTGTAATCAAAGGACAACCACATATTATGAACAAGAACAATTGGTTCTCTGATATATATATATATATAACTATTCTTATTTTCATATTGATAATTGATTTCATCATTGTGTGATATTGAAAATTGACGGTAACTTTAGTTACAAACCTCATTATAATTATCTTCTGAAAATATATTGGCCCATGAAATATAAACTAAAATAATCTTTGACTCCGGAACTTACCTCTAGGCATTCATGAAAGCATCTATCCTTTTTAATCAACTTTATGACACCACCCTAATCAAGAACATCACAATTTGATTTTTATCTTTTTAAGTGCCTTGCTCCCTCTCTAGTACAGAGACTAACAAAACATTTAAAGAATCAGTGGGATTATCAAGACAATAAGTACATAGAAAAGGCAATCAAGATAGTAGTCTTCTGGTGTCTTCCTCTTTCCTGACTACCCAAGGTTTAACATCACCCCCACAAACTTACAGCACAGCTCTTAATGGCAGCCCAGTACTTAGTAAGGATATTTGAGGACCTCAGTGAAAAGACAGAATCTTCTTAGCATTCTTCTGTTTCCCTTTGGAATCTGTTTTATTCCCCTTCCCAATTGGTGTCACTGCTGCTGCTCTTGCCATTATACTAGATGCCACAAGTTTCTCTCTTTTGTCTACAGCCTGAAGTTTCCAGTAAAGTTCTGCTTCTGCAAGTTCCCAATGACCTCTTCATTTTCAGGATGTCAAATACCTCACTCGTTGTGAATGCCCAGAAACAAGGTTGCTTGCCCTCAGTTGCTTGTACTCTTCCTGGGAATCCTTACCCTGTACATGGACTTCAGGAGCTGTTCAAATGAGCTGCTCAGGTCCTTTTGTACTTAACTTTGCCTTTGAAGAAATAGATCATGTACTATTAAATGATAATACTGTAATCTATTGAATTTGGAACCCCCAAACTCTATGACTTCAATTTCACTCGGTGTGATATCAAATGGCATTTTTTTTCACCTTCATGGTCCCATTCTAGAGTTTGTTACCTTTCATAAGCACAACAAATCCCAGCCATCTGAATTCCCCCTTTCAGTCAGGATATAGACAGAGAATTATCACACATATCAAGCTAATATGTATTTAACAACAATGTCAACTTTTTCAAATAATGACATTGTGTCTTTAGCTTGAGAATCCTTTGCTAAGTATTATTGATCTTCAAAACACTGATGTGATATACGTGACTATTGTAAAAGTTAAATTTAGTCTCTTGTAATAAAAGTATTATATTTTATGAGGTTTATTAAGATTATTAGAAATCAAGGAAATAAGAAAATACAAAATAAGAAAAGTATGTGCCTAGGGCTGAATAGCCCATTCACAGCCACTTACATCTTGCATGCCAGGTAGAGAGACGTGTGTGCTTAGAAGGGGAAGAAGAGAGGCTCTTGGGAGGCAGAGAGTCCTTTAAATACTAAATTGTGTTCTTGCACTCAGGTGAGGACTCAAGTGAAATTATAGGGAATTCTGGGAAGTACCAAGGACTTCTGGGGTTCAAATTTCCATTTTTACACTATTCACAGATGGAACAGTTGAGTTCTAGAAGATGGTAGGTTGGGAATAAGGTTTTCTGGAGGAATTTTTAAAGTGTTTTTTGTCTTCTCAAGTGAAATAGTGTTAGGAAAGCACTTGAAGACATAGAGATGTTGGCTAGCAGAATTAAGAAATTAAGGACAATACCTAACTGGTGAATTTCAACAATTTTCTGAGTGTTAGAACAAGAAAAGTAGCCAAGCCAGGAATAAAACCCAGGACTTCTGATCATCTAAACCATGTTCAATATATGACAGGAAGCTTTCTTCAGAGATTCATTGGATTCAGATACCATGATGGACATGGTAGTACTGCATAATGGCCTGAACATGAGATTCTTTGAATAAACTTGTGTTGCTAATCATGATGATCAGTTTCCAGAGGGTGCCCAAGGTGGGATTGGTTGCTTCAGATGGAGTTGGCCAACTGCCATTCCCAGATTATGCTAATAAACTGGGAAAAAGCATCTTGAAGTTATGTGTTAAAGGATTTCTGCTTTCTCAGCTGAAAGAATTTATGTATTGATGAGCAAGCGCCTAAGGGTATAAAAAGAGATATCAGGTAGCAGAATGGAAGAATTTAAGATGATCATAATTAGTAGCATAAAATAGCATTGAGATAGCACCACCTAGGAATTAAGTTTATGTAAAATCAGCTCAAAGCTATTATTGCATTTATAGTAGGAAATTATTTGATGGGGCCAAAGAATCAGAATATGCTGGAATCCAAGAAGATGATAATAAATTAATAAAATTCAGCTTTGCTTTCTTAATGCCAGTCCTAGAAACATGTGCCTCAGTTTACCAACACTTTCCCTTTTACTTTCAAGCATAGAAATCCTTGAGTTTAGCAAAATGGTACTTCCTATTCATCTTTTCTCTTTCCCAATCTTTCCTCTCACCCTCAAGCCCTAGGACAGTAAATACTCTCTCATCTCCTCATACAGATAAGAAAAAAGGTCTGACCCACAGATACAGAGCAGGAGCCAGATTTATTTCTCAACTTGTCCTGCTGTGAACATAATGACCAAAACACAGCTGACATTCTGCCCTATGCTTCAAAAATGTAAAATGGAGAGTGTTCAAAGACTAAGAAAAGCCTCTTTGTGGGCTTTTGTGACCTTGGAAAAGTCTCTTATTTCTGGGTTTCATTTTCTACAACTGTAAAATAAAAGGATTAGATTAGATGATATTCTGAAGTTCTTCTGCATGTCTACCCTTCCCACTGAGGACATGTACATATTTATTGCAGAATGCACTACAGAAAAAGGAAGAGAATAGTCTATAATTTAATGCTTTCCCCCATTAAATATCTCTGAATTAATTATGTTCTCTGGTTGACTAATAAAAGCAAATACATTAGTAGGGACTCATGAGCTATGGGTCTGAGTAAATGTGTGCCCACAGAATACCTTGAAACTAGGATAGCTTTTCTATGGATTCCAGGAGTAAAAAGAATATAGTTGCTACAGATCCTTGATAAGTGTTCATTGAGTTGAACTGAAAATTAATCCTTCTTCTCAATGGCAATTCTACAAACATTTGAAAATAGTTATCATGCCCCATCATCATCAAACCCCTCCAAGTTTTCTCTCCTCCAAGCTAAACAAACCAGTTCTTTTGCTTTGATTTAAAAACTATTCCTTCTGTAAAAGTTAAAATTAAATCTTAATAATAAAAAATTATATTTTAAAAGATTTATTAATGATCATTAGAAATAAAGGAATAAAAGTGATACAAAATAAAGACCACATGCCCATGGCTGATTAACCCATTTAAAATCCCAGTGCTTAGCTTACCACTGCCACCATGCTCACTGAAAGCCCAAGAGAGAGACCACAGGCCCACCCACTCAATTTATTCCCTGTCTACAGGAAGTACATAATGACAAGAAGTCAGTGGGCTCCCAGGAAATGTAGTTCTTTTTTAGGGTGACAGATTTTCAATTGTACACTTCTCATTTGTCACAATTTACTGATCCCTCAATATCCAGGTATCTTCCTTTGGTTACACGCAAATTTTCCATATTCCCTCCTATAAATGATCCATTTTTAAATGCTTATCTCTTTTACAGGATTATCTCTTTTTTACTTATAAAGTAAGTTTATCCTTCATGTTCATATTACTCTATTTTAATTTCCCTAAAAGGGACTTAGTGAATGTCTAGGTAAATATCACCATAATTCTTCTCTAACACATCTAGTCACAGATTTTCAGTTTTCCTGCTTTCTACTACTAGCAGTTCACATGACTGCTCCTGAATTTAAAATAGATCCCAGACATCTGATTCTCCTATCAGTTGGAAACCATGCGAGAGGTGATATGGCCTCACTGATGTAACTTGCCCTAGGGAAAAATGATTTCAGAAGGGCAAGGATAGAAACACATTTTCTGTAATATATAGTTTATATGGAAACAGATGTTAGCCAGATATGGAAAGCCAAAGAAGCTGTGAAGTTAATCTTCTAAGGATCTGAACTAACTTATTTTCCTCAGGCTATATTTCACCCTGGATCTTTGTGAAAAGCTCCATGAAAGTATCACCGAGAGTCTCATGAGTGGCATGGGGGTTGGATACAACTGGCAAATTAGACTTTAGTTCAGCAATATTCTGACTTCAATAATTGACCCTTGGGATTTGGGCTTCAAATACCCATTTTTGATCTCACCCTCCCTCCCCACAAACCCTATTTGAACTTCCTGCATCAGAACTAGGGGCCAGAAGAGCAGAAGAAAAGAAAAAACAAAATTTCTCTGATCTTCAGATAGGTTCCACTGGTATACTAGAAACAAAGTACTTTTAGAATAGTATGTGTTCTTTTGAACACATGAACTGAATAATTTTCTGAGATGGCCCTGGCTAAGTAGGCAAAGCACAAGAGATTACATCTGAAGACTGAGATTTTTGTCCTGGCCCCATCCCTGGATGGATGCCCAAGTCAATGATAACCCATTGATGCAGACCTTTCATGCTTGAAGCTTCTTCATATGAAACACAGGGAAGTTTGCTATCACATCTTATTTACAAAGGCCTTTCATCAGCTTTAAATAAAGGGCATGGCATCAATACAGACTTATTTTTCTTTTACCCTAGTCCCTGTGTCATAAAATTAACTTGCAGATGACCTAAGATCGCTGAGCAGTTCTTTTGCAATATATCTATTATGCAAATACCCTTAATTGGTTCCCATCATCCTCTTGTTTGGCAATTAGCCAGCACAGGGGATTTCTAAAGAAAACCAGGATTTAAGGCTCCTGTTGAGATGAGAGCTATCTAATCCATCACTCTATGTTTGAGACTTGCTTAAGAGTATTTAAAGTGCTTCATGATTTGTGTCCCAGATAGTTCCACATGGCCTTATAGAGGCTGGACCAGGCTTGTCACCATGAGCACTGAACAGAGTTCTGACCTTGAGATGCTTCCAAAGCCAGTCCTTGTAAGCTCCTTGCACTCATTGATAAGAGAGACCAGAAAGAGGAATCCCTCCTCCTATTATTCTTCAATTCCATATCAGTAGATGTGAAACAAAAAAGGAGAAATTTTCTCCATTTATCTCTTTTTTTTTATTGGGGGGAAGAGGAAGTGGACAGGAGGTGGAAAATATAAAGCTTGCTATGAGTAATCATTGTCCAGAGTTCTGTTTGATTTGAAGAGAAGCTTAAAAGGAAGCAATTAAGAATAAAAAAAGTTATAAAATAATACCATATTTAGGGGGTGGCTAAACAATTTGTGGTGTATGATTGTGATGGAATATTACTGCTCTCTAAGAAATTATTAACAGTTTAATTTTGGAAAAACTTGGAAAGACCTACATGAAATTATAAAGAGTGAAATGAGCAGAATCATGAGAACAGTATATAGAGCAACAGAAATATTGTTTGAAGAATAACTTGGGTATGTCCACCTCCAGAGAAAGAACTGATAAATAGAAATGAGACGTAGTTTTCTACATACATATATCTTTTATCAAATGATGCCTTCTCTAATGGGGGAGGTGAGAAAGGGCTCTAACAATATTTAAAGGTAACAAACAAACAAATAAATAAAATTTTAAAAGAGTAAAAGAAATAGCAAAGACATGAGTAGCAGAGTTAAGGTTGGGGATTAATGAAGAGTAGAAACTACCAATTTGAACTATTACTGGTCATAATGTGCTTTGCAAATATCCTTTTATTTTTTTCTTTTGGTGGTTTTAATTGGAAAACAGATAAAGGTTAGTTACAGCAGTGTATTTACTTAAGATAAGTGATAAATCAATGCTAAGAATAAAAAGTAATTTTTTCTTCTTTAAGAAGGTAATAAGAAGGTAACTTTCTCCTCTAAAATGTTTCTTTTTTTGTCCTTTTCAAAACTGCTTGTTAAAGCTTTTGGAAATTTATGTTATCAACTCATAACCCAGTATATTTCCTGTAGTAGGAGTTATGAATGAACATAACTATTAAAACATACATTATTAAAATTTATTATCTACTATATTTCCTCTATTTCTCCCACAAATCTATGGAATAAACTTAAATTTCACTTCGTTTTTCCTCACAACTGATAATTTTGTGAATTGAGAAAGAAAAAAAGAAAGAAAGAAGGAATTCTAAAACTGGAGATATGGATGGGCAGTAGAAAGTGACTCAGATCTGAGTTCAAGTCTCAGTATAGCCAGTCATATAAGCTTAAGCAAGTTGTTTGACTTCCAAGGGGATACAATTTCCTCATCTGAAAAAGGAGATGGTTGGACTAGTTGACTTTTAAGGGTCCTTCCAACTCTGTCCTTATGATTCAAATAGACTTTTAGGTAAAACCAAGTAGCAATCATTTATAATATTCAAATTTATTGACCCACATCACAAGCATTTTCTTTGCTCTAATATAAAAAAGCTGTTTGATATAACAAATGCAGTGTATAATACACTCTCTTCTCCCTATTTCTTAATGGCAGAGGGCACCATGTTCATAAAAACATTTTATAGTTAAATAATATTTTACCTTCATTTCAATATTGAGAATCATAGCACAATATACAATGTGTGATAAATCTGGAGTCCTACGATTAAAGGAATTTAAAACTCTTCTATTTCCATCAGTTATATTGGAAAATTGGTCAAAATATGTGGTCCCACCATTATAGGGTACTTAGTGGTGCTATATCCAGTTAGACATAGTTGTGTTGTTTTGTTGTAGTTTAGGTTTGGTTGTTTTTGTTTTTGTTTTTGTTTTTTGCTTAACTTTCTTTTTTGTAGTAAGTGAGGGTTCATTTGGAGACAGGAAATATAAAGAAATAGTGATAGTATATAAACAAAAGACATTCAAAATATTTTCATCCTAAAGATTATGTAAAAGGACAAACTACTATGTATTACCATGAGGAAAAAAAAAACTTATTTCCCTTTGGACTGTTGAAAAAAAAAGTCTGTAAAACAATTGCCTCTAACAAAGACTTTGGTCAGATGATTGTGAAATTAGCTTGATCATTTCTAAAGTAATTAATTGGTTAAAACTCCGCTACTTAAGGATTTTTGTTTGTTTTTTCTAAATAGCAAAACAAATATATGTAACCTATATCCTTGTATACCAAATGACATGAAGAACTGTTCTCTGGAGGTGTTTTCATTAGTAATTAAAAATGAGAATCACATAATCATTCTTTTAATATTATTAAGATATTTCTGAATTTTAGCATTCATTTTTTCCTCTTGTGCATCTTATCTAATTATTAAAAATTAATTAGAAACTAATGCCTAATTTGCATAGTTTTCACTGTATTCTTACCTAAAATCAGAGGCCTGAATAAAGTTACCTTTATGCTTTGGTATTGAAATGAGATTACAATAGTTTGATTCCTTTCTGATTCCCAGACTTGTGCCTGGAAAACACTATTTTTACTACTATGAAATTTGTTTAGGTTCTCCAATCAAAACAATGTGCTGGGAGACACTGCTAGCCATGAAGCCTGGCAGTAGCTTGATTCACAATGTATTTTGGAAAGAAACACCCTCTTTTCTTTCAAAATTTCCTGTATTATCATAATATCATCCTGTATTATCAAACTTCTGTTTCATCTCCTTAGCACTAAAGTTCTGATTAGGTATAAAGGCTTCAATATAACAAGGTAGACTTCTAGGAAGACATAGGTCATTCATTAATTTATTCATTCAGCATTTATTAAGTATTTATTATAAATTACACAAATAAATATACAAGTGATAGAAGTGATGGGTTCTACAGAACATATTCAAAATTTTGATGAATCTGTGATAGACTCTT
Organism: Monodelphis domestica; assembly: GCF_027887165.1. NCBI lineage: Eukaryota > Metazoa > Chordata > Mammalia > Didelphimorphia > Didelphidae > Monodelphis > Monodelphis domestica. The sequence goes on from NC_077228.1 coordinate 403,944,264, forward strand.
CCCCAAAAGTATTCTCTACCATCTACCCATACCTTCTTAGCCTGTGCAGGTTTTGTCTCTCTCCCTCTAAAAGTCCTCTCTAGAGTTTCACCTGATAAATGGAAATCCTTCTTCTAGAACTCTTGACATTTTTATAATACCATCAGAATACACAGTCTATCCATTACATTATCCATGCTCTCCTGACATCCAGCTTAATAAAGGCTTATTGACTGATTACATGACCAGCAAACTTTCTTATCTTTTAATACATTTCTCTGATGATATGATTTCTTTCTGCAAAATGATTACTCAGTAGTCACTTTAAAAAAGATGAAGTGTTATCTTTGGTTTGGTCACCTGCATTTCTTTCCCTAGTCAGCAAGCTATCCCTGGTGGAAAAATAAATGTTAAAATAAATAAGGGTAAAATGCAATTCAGAAAAAGCAAAACTATACCAATGGAGCATGGCAATATAAGCTATAGACTAGATATACATTTACTGAGAAAGATGACAGTAAATTTTCTTGACTCTTCTCTAGGTTCAGGTTTCTTGGTCCTTAAGTCATCAAATACTGTTTCATTATTTCTGCTTATATCATTGTAGTTATCATGTGTTTTTCTGGTTCCTTTTACATTTTCTTCCTTCATTCTGCATTAATTCACATAAATCTTCCTATACTTCTTTGATTTCTTTGTGTTCACCTTTCTTAGAGAAGAGTAATATTCTACAATGTTCATATATCACAGTTTGTTTAGCTATTCTCCAATAGATGGACATCTGCTTTATTTCTGACTCATTATTACTTCAGCCGATAAGCACCCACAATGAATCTCTCCATTGCTCTGTGGTTGACCAGAAATTTTAATTATTCAAAATCATTGTATTTCATGTCTCTAAACCATACTGCAGAAAAGACAAAGTTTTATTTTTAAAAAGCAAGCCTTGGTTCAGAAAGAATGATAGGGTTATAAAAGGCATCACACAATTCTCAACTGAAACCCATTCCTCTCTTTCTCTATCCTGTTCGATTTTCTAGTCCAACTCCTTATTCATCCACAATATCTGCCCAACATATATGCAGGGATAGATAAGCTATATGTTGTCCATTCAAGAACATATCATAATTTGAACAATGGGCATTTTTTATATCCTTGGTTTTTCCTGAGTAAAGGATTATGCTGAATTGTTTTGTGTAGTTATTAACCTCATTTAGGAGGTTCTGCAATGTTTCACAATCTTTAATCAATATAATATCACATGCAAATAAGACCTCACCATCTATAAGCACAGAATAGCATGCATTCTTTACCTTTGTGGGGTCATAGAGTCCTTTGCTGGCAATTTGGCAAAGATCCTTTCTCCAAATCATATTTTAAGTGCATCAAATAAAAGTCATAGGGTTAATATGAAAGCCAATTATATTGAAATATAGTAATTAAAATAGATTTTTAAAAACAACTTCATAGTCCTCAGGTTAACAACTCATTTATAGGAAAAACCTTTTCCTTTTAGATTCAGTGCCAGATAACCTCTGTAAAAGAGGAAGGGATCTTTAACGAATCTACATTTCCCTGTTTTATGCCTCACTAGACATTAACAGAGAGAGCCATCATACCAAGTTATTTTTGTTGTTGCTTCTTTCAAGGAATCTTGTATGATTTTGATATGTTCATGAGAAATGATATGTCTTGTTGGAGGAATAACTTCAACACAGTATTTTGTTCAACAAAATCATATGGATTTTTCTTAATAATTGTGAAAATTAAGTACTATTAGATCTTAAATTCTCTATATTTTTAAGTTAATACTATGGCTTTAAAGATACCAATGTAGAAAATAATTTACAAAATTTTACTTATTTCTTTTTCCTGGCTTTATGAAAGGACACTTTCAGTGAGTAGAATATTTACCCAATATTTTGTAAAAGTAGGAAAATAAGCATTTGAGATAAAGATATATTTCCTACTTAGACATAATTAATAATTAACATATATATATATAATTGAGGTTTGCAAAGAATTCTAAATATATTATCTGATTTTATCATTACAAAAGCATTAAAATATATGTTATTATTTCATCATTTTTCAGTTGAGGACATGGCTAAAAGGTTTTATGAGCCACACAATGTCAGCAAGTGCCTGAGGCAGGATTTCATCTTGTGTATTCCTGACTCCCAATCCTATTATCTTGATAAGAATACCATGAGATTGGTATTCTGATTATTTCCATTTTATAGATAAAGAAACTGAGGCTGAGAAGCTAAGTGACTTTCCCAGGGTCACACTAATAAAAGAATGACACAGGATATAAACTCATATCTTCTTAATTCTAAGTCTAAAACTCTATCCATTGTACCAAGTCTTGATCTCTGTCTACTTGACTCCCGTGTCTTCTATTTTTCTCCTCTAGTTCAAAATTCAGGCTACTGCAGTACATATACTGTCTTCATTTTCTCTCCACCAAATTTATTTTATATCTACTTGTATTCCATGCTATAAGGTAAATATAATAATAGCTTTTTGATAAAACTTTAAGATTTACAAAGCACATTACATGTATTATCTTATTTGATCTTCACAATAACTCTATGACAGAGGTGCTATTATTATCATCCTCATTTTACAAGCAAGGGAAATAAGGTTGAGAAATTATGTAACTTTACCAGGGCCACAGAGCCAGTAAATATTCTTCAAAAGTCCAAATACAACCATTACACTAATCACTAGACAACCACATCAGAAATATTCATTGTTCCATTATAACCACTTTTCTCATAGTTAACAATGACTTTCTTCTAGCTAAATTCACTATCCTCTTCTCCATCATTGTTCTTCTAGACCATTAGCTCAATATCTTATTACTTTTTTTCATTTTTCTTCAATCAACTCCATGAACATAAAAGCTCCTCATTTTCTGAAATTCACTTTTCTGAGACCCTTTTCGTGATATATTCTTCTCAAAGCTTTCTTTGCATTGATACCACTTATTTGTGCTTTCTTGAATGCCACGGCAAGGTCCAGTGGCTCCCAGCACTTGAACAAATATTAAGCACTTCCTAAAGTTGCTTGACACAATTCCCCCTCTCTACCATTACTGCTTTTGAAAGTTCATCTGGTCTTGTGTTTTGAATGGGTGCTTAAGGGTAATTGGCTTTAATTTTTCACCTTTACAGCAGTTCTATTTGTTCTCAAGTTGACCCCATCACATGAATGCTCCACTCTCCTAGAATTAAAGTAGGTATAACATTAATATCCCTATCTTTCCACCCTTCTTAAGAGTTTCAAGGTCCATTGATTATGCTCCATAGTTTCCAAATATCATAAGCTAATGAAATATATTACAAGGTGAGAAGGAAGATGGGACTTTTAGGTGGAAATGTATATATAATTAGATCAGAAAGAAAATCTAGAAATATTTTTCTGTAATGGTGTTTGATTGAAAAAAAATGGGGCAGTATTAACTGGGTCTACACTCCTCAGATGAAGCATTATAGCCATGTGAGCAGCATATTCCCACAAAATGTGAGGATGAAAGGCTGATTGTAATGAGAGACACTATGGCGCCATAGATCAATATCTGCTTCAGAGAGTGGAGCTAAGATATCAGAGAAGAAGTGGAGAAGCTTGAAACCACCATGAGAATCCTCTCCAACCAATCTTAAAATAATGCCACAAAACAAATAGAGTGAAAGAACCAACAAGGAGACAGAATTAAACATTCATGCAGAGAACAACTGGAAAGATAGGCAGAAAGCATCTGGGTCAAAGGGTAAGAGGAGAACACAATGAGCAGGAGGCTAAAACAGGAAGAAGGAGCAAGTCAACAGCAAGTCCCGACTCCAAATACTCTGTTCCAGGTTCTGAACCTGGGCCAGAGTCAACCTCCAGACCCTGAGACCCTTCCTAAGCCAATAGCAGCACAATCCAATGGACAACCTCTAAAGTTCCAAGGAAACCATCCAGAATTCTAGCCCAAGGCAGTCTATGCTGTGGATATAATCTGTGTAAGCCCATAGCGAGGCAGGGTGCCCTAGTCAAGCTTGCAGTCAGGATCTTTATCCCAGTTTGAGTCACTCTGTACAGCTAGATACCTGAAAGCCCAGACCTAGCTAGCCTTTACCAAGGCTCAAGCTAGATCCCCAGGGCAAGGCAAAACTGTGCCTGACCTGATCAAGCCCAGAGTGAGACCAAAAACCTCTGCCCAAGCCTGTGGTTAGAATTGATCCATCAGAGGTCTCAGGGGGTAAATGACTCAGCAGTGCAAAGAGGCTATCAGAGCTCCCTGTCCACAGGCCATATCAGATTGGAAGAACTGAAACTTGTAGAAACCCAAAATTAAGCCTAAGGAAGAACTGAAGTTTAACAGAGTATCTTATCCTCCATGAGAACAGAGTCCTACATTTAAAAAGAAACTGAAAGTCAAGAAAAATGCTGGGAAAATGAGCAAACATCCAAAAATTAAAAGCTAAACACCTAACCAAAAAAAAATTTGATGGCAACAAAGAGCAAGGCACAGACACAGAAGGAGACAGTGAAAGCAAAGCAAACATATGCAAAGCTTAAAAGCATGAATTGGACTCAGATTCTGGAAGAAATCAAAAAGCATTTCAAAAATCAATTAAAGGGCAGTTAGGTGACTCAGTGGATTGAGAGCTAGACTCAGAAATGGGAAGTCCTGAATTCAAATCTGGCCTCAGACAATTCCTAGCTGTGTGACCCTGGGCAAGTCCCTTAACCCCCATTGCCTAGCCTTTACTGCTCTCTTGCCTTGGAACAAATATACAGTATTGATTATAAGATAGAAGGTAAAGGTTTAAAACAAAAAGATCAGGGAGAGGCAGAGGAAAAATGGGGAAGAGAAATGAAAGCAATGCAAGAAGAAGTGGGCCAAGTTAAAAAGGAGGCTCAAAAGCTCACAGAAGAAAAACATTCCTTAAAAATTAGAATTGGGCAACTAGAAGCTAATTACTTCATTAGACATCAAGAAACAATACAAAATCAAAAAGGGGGGAAAAAAGAAAATGTGAAATATCTCAGTGAAAAAAAACAACTGACCAGAAAAATAGATCTAGGAGAGACAATTTAAGAATTATTGGCCTCCCTAAAATCCCTGATCAAAATAAATAAATAAATGAATGAATGAATGAATGAATGAATAAATAAATAAATAAATAAATGAATGAATGAATGAATAAATAAATAAATAGATGGATAGATAAATAAATAAATAAATGAACAAATAAATGAATGAATGAATGAATGAATGAATGAATGAATAAATAAATGAATGAATGAATGAATGAATGAATGAATGAAGGCCTGGACATCATAATACAAAAAAAATTATCAAAGAAAACTACCCTAATATTTTTGAACAAAAGAGTAAAACCAAAATTGAAAGAATCCACAGATTGCCTCCATAAATAAATCCTCAAATGACAACTTCTAGAAATATAATAACTAAATTCAAGAGCCCATAAGCCATGAAGAAAATATTGAAATCGGCCAGAAAGATACAATTCAAATACCATGGAGCTACAGTCTGGACTATACAGGATTTAGCAGTCTCACAATAAAGGATAGAAAAGCGTGGAATATGATATTCCAGAATGTAAAAGATCTAAGGTTACAATCTGGACTCGCCTAACCAGCAAAACTGAGTATATTCTTTCAGATAAAAAAAAAAAAAGGTTATTCAATAAAATAGAAGATTTCCAAGCATTTCTGATGAAAAGACCAGATCCAAACAGAAAATTTGATGACTCAATAAGGTCAGACTGTATGTATTCCTACATGGAAATGGGGTTATTTGTAATTCTTTAAAAAAAAATTTTACCAGTAGTAGGAAAGTTAGAAGAAGTGTACATTGAGAGTGTGGATATCAGCAAATTATAATGCCATGATATACCAAAAATAAAATATATCAAGAAGTGGTAAAGAGGATTGCACTGAGGGAAAAGGGAAGGGAAAAAAAGGAATGGGGTAAATTATCTCACCTAAAACGGTATGAAAAACTATTACAGTGGAGGGAAGGGTGAGAGTAGTGGCAGGCAATGCTTAAACTACTCTTTTTGTTACTATCTCAGAGGGGGAATAACAACTATACTCACTGGGGCATAGAATCCTATCTTACCCTATAAAGAAGTAGGAGGGAATAAGACAAGGAAGGTGGGGTGGTAAAGGAGGGAGGGGGAAACTGGAGAGAGATAAAAAGCAAAACACTGGTGAGTAGGAACAGTGAAAGGAAAAACAGCAGAATCAAAAGGGGAAAATAAAATGAAAGGAAATACACAGTTGGTAATCATAAATGTGAATGGGATGAACTCACCCATAAAATGGAAATGGATTTGAAAGATACCTCCCTGTCCCCTGGGGAGAAAGTTGGAATATAGTGGAGCCTGACATAGTTGAGTGATGACTGGTGCTAATGCCTGAGTTACCCTTGGCATTTACCTAAACTTCTCAATGATCCAAGAAATGCTCTAATGTTTGAAGTTACAGAGCAAGCACTAGCTGCACTCCTTACAGTAGGAGAAGGAGCTTTCTATATCAGTTAAATAACATGTCTCATACAAAAATATGGTTTAGACCACCCCATTCCCAATAAAAATTCTAGGAAAATTAGTCCTAGATATACATTCCTGGCATCCTCTGCATGGAGCAGAACATGGTTCAATGATATTTATTTCCTTTTGTACTGTGCCTTATGATTTACAAAAAATTTTGCATATGCCATATCATCTAACCACTCAAATTTGTAAGTATGATCCTCATTTTATACATGAGAAAACAGAGGGTTTGAGAAATGAAATAATATGTCCACAGAGCTGATAAACAACAGGGGAAACTGGATAGCAGTTTGGCAAAAATTGGATTTAGACCATCTTGCACCTTATAATGAGATAGGTTTAGATACATATCTAAGGTTACATCATAAACAAATTAGAATGTAGAAGAAATTACCTTTAAGATCTATGGATAAGTGAAAATTCAGGGCCAAATGAGAGATAGAAGATGAAGTAGATAATTTTGGTTATATAAAATTAAAAATATTTTGCAGAAACACATGCAATACAGTAAGATCAGAAGGGAAATAGTTGACAGGGAAAATTTTGTAGCAAGTTTCTCTGATAAAGGTCTCATTTTCAAAGTATACAAAGAACTGATTCAATATAAGAGCAATTTTTCAATTGATAAATGATCCAAATAGATGAATAGTGTAAAAAAATAGACTTGAAAAAGGACTACAATCCCCATGAGCCTTTGCTCCACTTCCCCAGAATGCCTTGTAATCTCACCTGGGCCGAGATCAAGAAGGTATTTAAGCTGATTCAAAGGCTTTTGAGGGGCTCTTGGCTCTTTTGGACTTCCGTTTTGGAGCAGGCGCGTCTCTTGAATGATGTGAGGTTATTTTGTCTAGGCCTCTGGCCTAGGCACATGTTTCTTACTTGTATATTCTTTAATCTTTAACCTTTAATAAACCTCTAAAAATATAATACTTCTTGCAGAGAAAAACTAATTTCTACCTGCCTCAGTCTCCCCATCTCCCCTAAATTTTAACTGTTACAGATGGCGACCACGAAGTAATGAGAACTTCTCAAAATTTTTTTAGCCTAGAGATTTTTTTTTTAAAGCCAAGGTTCTCCGAGATGCTCTTTAGAAAACCATCTTGATCAGCTCCTGCCTGCGGCCCTCTCCACTTCCTGCTTCTGCTCCTGGCCTCTCACCTGGTGCCCGAGCTGTGCTCCAGCTCCCGGCCCGACCCACCCCGGCGGTCTGTCTCTCACCCATCTGGCCTCAGACCCAGCCGGCTCATCACCCAGATCCTTGGAGCAGATTGCTGAGGACTCATTGCGACCAGCTGGTAACAGTATTGGCCACGTGGGCGGAGGGGAGAGACGAGAGGCCAGATATTAAGAGGAAATGGATCTCATTTTTGGTGAGAAAGTCTTGTAATCTTTATTTTCTTAGCTGACACAGAGTGTCAATGATTATAAGCTATATTTTTGAATGTTTTAAAGCTCTTTTATTATTATATTTTCTTGCATGTGCAATATACTTTTTCAGTTTTTTTATTATTTTTTCTCTCCTTTCTATATTTGAAGCACATGTCACCAGCATTAAGATTTTCTTTAACTTTTTTATTTTTCAGTGCTACAAGTTTGAAATATATTTGCTAATGCATGCCCTAAAAGGCCTGTGACTATAAAAACGGTGCCACTAATTATTTAAATAAATTATGGGACTTTGCTTAATGATTCTGTCTGATTTTAGGACAAGATATACACAAAAGAGCCACTGCATAGTGCCAATAGAGCATAAGGTCAAAGAGACCAACCAACCCTGGTGAAATTAATGTCACTTTGAGGCTAGACAAAGAGGACTTGAACCTGTTTGGGGTTCGAGGTTGTGGCTGTTTAACATGTGTTAAAAGCAGGTCTTCCTTGTTCCACATTCTACCAAGTACCTCAAACTTGGCTCCCAGAACCTTGGCTTATATACTCTGGTCCCCTTTTCTGCCTTTCATAGTGTGGTACCTTTCTGTAGTCCTGGCTACTGACTGGGTAAATGCCTCATTGCTTAGATCATTTTGATTGGGCCCTGATTCAAGGACCTGTTATACATTTATTTTTCTTCTACTTGGAATTTTTACACATAAGACTTTGATAGTCTATATTTCATCCAGAAATTTTTCTTTTCTTTTTGATTTTTCTGATGTCTTTTTAATATCTCTTGCCAATTGATTCATATACCTCAGCCATGCATCCTTAGTGATCCCAGTTTTTTAATCACCCTCTTAACAGGGGGAATATAAAAAAAATATATTATTATTTAAATTGCAAAGTTTAAATTCCTTTTTGAGAAGAATTTTAGGTAAAGAAGATGCTACCTCTCTGAATCCAGAACTGAACTGTTGGAGAAGCCACCATGAAGAAGCCTCCAGACCACAAGCAGCACAAGATCAAATTGAACTTTGGGTGTGGTTGATTGAACATTTATTTTTATGTATACTTTTATGCCAAAGGGGACTGCCCCCTAATGGCTTTTTGTCAATGCGTTCAACAATTATTGGTTTTATTCTTTTTTCTCTTATCCTCACATTATTGTAATCTTTTAAGTTTATTATGTTTTTATGATCCTTTTGGGGGAAAATTAATTTTTCCAAAAATGATCATATGGGAGAATGTAAAAAAATAGACTCGAATACAGGACTACAATCCCCACGAGCCTTTGCTCCACTTCCCCAGAATGTCTTGTAATCTCACCTGGGCCGAGATCAAGAAGGTATTTAAGCTGATTCAAAGGCTTTTGAGGGGCTCTTGGCTCTTTTGGACTTCCGTTTTGGAGCAGGCGTGTCTCTTGCATGATGTGAGGCTATTTTGTCTAGGCCTTTGGCCTAGGCACATGTTTCTTACTTGTATATTCTTTAATCTTTAACCTTTAATAAACCTCTAAAAATATAATACTTCTTACAGAGAGAAACTAATTTCTACCTGCCTCAGTCTCCCCATCTCCCCTAAATTTTAACTCTTACAATAGGCAATTCTCAAGAGAAGAAACCTAGGCTATCAATAGTCACATGAAAAAATGTTCCAAATCAATAATAATTCAAGAAATGCAAATTAATGCAACTCTGAGACTCTTCTTCATACTCACTGGCAAAGATAATAGTAAAAACAAACACCATGAAAAATGTTAGAGGGATTGTGAGAAACTATACATATTATTGGTACACTTTTTGGTGGAGCTATGAGTCATTTCAGCCATTCTAGAAAACTATGAAATTATGCATAAAAAGATACTAAATAGTACATGCCTTTTTGAGCCAGCTATATATAGCTCCTAGGTCTATACTCCAAGGAGATAAAAGAAAGAAGAGATCCTATATGTGTAAAAATATTTAAAGCAGCTCTTTTAGTGGTAGCAAGGAACTGGTAACTAAAGGGACACTCATCACTTGGGAAATGGTGGAACACATTTTGGTGTGTGAATGTAAAACTATCATGTTGAAAGAAATGAGTAAAAACATGGCTTCAAAAAGAAATTAAAAGATTTGTATATAAAGAAGAAAAGACAAATAAGCTAATGCAGAGTAAAATAAACAGAACTAATTGATTGATTTATTAGTATAAATATGTATAACAAATAATATGAAATATAAAAATGAAAAATTCTTTTAAAATTATTTTTATCTAGTTCCATGTAAAAACAATTTTAATATTCTTTTTAAAATTTTAAGTTTCAAACTCTTTCCCTTCTCCCAACTTCTCTCTGTTCTCCCCTGTCTGAGATGGTAAGCAATCTGGTACAGGTTTTACATGTGCAATCATGTTTTTTAAAATGAACAATTCCTAAACACTTGAGAATTCTGGTCCACTAAATAATCAACTACATTATATAGTACTGATGAAGAAGAATTCTGCCATCTTCATAACAGATGATAAACTAATATGCAGAATGAGAAATGCATTTTGGATGTGATTATGCAGGAATCTGTTTTTCTTGTCTGTGTTTATGAGTTGCATATTTTTCCTATCTTTTTTTTTTCTCCAGGAGAAGGGAGGAGGTAGAAGGAAAAAAAAATGAATGCCCGAATATCCGTTGGTGAATTTTACTGACCCCCCCCCCTTTCTTTTAAAATATGTGTTTAAAAGGATGGCTTACTGGACAGGAATAGGAAGCTGGATATATTAAAAATGAATATTATGTAAGAATAAAATAAACCAACCTAAGATTTGAACCCAAGATTTTTCTAATTCAAAGTCCAATAATCATTCCACTGTGTCATTCTGCCTCTTATGATAGTGAAACAGTGACTGCCTCCCCCCAAACCCCTACTTACTGAAGGCTGAAGGCCAGGTGTGTTACCTTTTATCCCTCTCTCAGGGTTCCCTGGACCCCTTAAGGGAATTTAAGAGTGTCTGGGCTCTCTGATATTGATTCTAGCCCTCACCAATGGTATTCTCTCAATTTTGGGAGGGCCCTTGTGATGTGGGCTGGCAATGAGCAAAAAGGAGCAGTAACAAGACCCTCAAACTCTGAAATCTTGAGTTTCTCACTAGTTAGCACTAGTTTAAACTGCAAAACCTGTAATTTCAGCATTAATCAAGCATGAATTGTAGGTTGTTCAATTATCCACCCTGTGTACCAGATCAGTAATGTTCTATGCTAGGCATCAGCTTCGTAACCAGTTTTATTAATTGCGTATGTCCTCCAATGTACTGTATCCCCTCCCTATGTTCCAGTTCTGGAAGGATACCAAGACCTCTCCCTGACAAATGAGAACAAAGTGATCAATGGAGGTACATGAAACCTACATACTGAAACCCCCAACCTTGCACAGACTCCTTATTTTCTATGGCAACAAATCCCAAGACATACCTCCACCTGAGTTTGGAAAGGGAGATGCTAAGCAACCGGACCCTAATAAATATGCCAACCCTGATCCACAGGATATGGAAGCTGCCACCCCTTGGTAGAAGCCATCACTCTACAATGGAGGCTGCCACTCTATGGTTGAAGCTCCACTCCTCAGAGGAAGCTGCCACTTTACAGGGAAACTGCTACTATCAGTTCCAAAGAGGCTACTCTACTAGCCCCCGGGACTTGTCCATTAGCCATAAGGCTACTTGATTAGCCCCCAGACTATTCCACTATTCCACCAGCAATTGGGCTATTATACCACCAAACACCACTTCTTCAAATGAAATTCTTTTCTTGCTTCTGGACTGAATGGAGTTTGAGTCACCCATTCTTGGGACTAGACTCTGCTACAGACTTGGGTGCATTTCTCCCACATCATTTGAACCCTAATTCCATTTAACCACTTATAATAGGGTTAGTTTTTCCAAAGGAATAATTGCCTTAAATCTATATTAAAAGAAGCAGTGCTGTAGGGGGGATGGAGCTTCTTTGTTGCCTGAGCACTAGTGCCATGAATGATGCAGGATCCCTCTAGACCTCTCCTCTGGGCTATGGCTGCCTGCCTGGCCATATTTTATATGCTAAGTATGACCCAACCATTCCCAAGCACTCCCACCAACTTCAGTGAGTCCTCGACAGATTCAACCATGAAGAAACCCAGTCCCCAAACCACAATGAATCTCCCTCCCAAACCCAGGACAAATGCCATGGAGCCCACCATGACCCAGGCTCCTGTGCAGAAAGCTGTGGAGAATACACAAAGTGCAGGTTTTGACAGCAAAAATGCCACACGCATTTGGATAATTTGTCAGGACAGTGGCTTTTGTTTAAAAAAATGGTAAAACTTCCAATTGCACTGTTGTTAACAACTCAAATAACTGTTTAGAACACACCACCAATCCATCTCCAATCAGTCCTACACCTAAACCATCACCTGCAGTTTCAACAGACACAGCTGTCACGACAATGGTCACATCAGGTACACTGAATACCACTGTGAGTCCTTACCCATCTATGAAAAGATCTACTTTTGATGCAGCTACTTTCATTGGAAAACTTGAATCACATTAAAGGTTTCTAAAATAAAGTTTTACTGTTTTCTGTGTTACTTGCTGATACAGATAAGTTTGTTTTATTTGTACTTTTGTATACCCTAACTTTATCAAGTACCTTAATTGTTTGAAATCCCTGTCTTCAAAGTTTGATTTTGTTTTGTTTTGGTTTGGTTTTTTGAAGAGAAAGGTGGGAATGGTTTATCTGACTTAGTCATGATTTTGTTGCCATGAGTGGAAACAAATATTTGAGGATAATCTGGGTTTGGGGGTTCATGTCAGAATTTTATGTGAATGCCATAATAGTTAAAAAGAAAATGTGATACAAAACCATGTTTATGCAGAAGGGGGTAAAAACTAGCAGGAAGTGTGGGTACTTGTTATTTCTAAATTTCTTAATACTGTTGCCTAAAAATTATGACTTATCATCAGTGCTAAATGTATCAACGAAATAAAACTAACTTGGTTTGAAGGGATTGAATGCTTATTCTGGGCACTGCTCTGATTAGTAAGAAACCATGCAAAAATTAGTTTACAAAATAGCTCTCAATATAGAGTTTTGCCTCTCTGAATCTATTTCCTTTTCCATTTAAAGGTCCAATATTCTCTTGAGTCATCAAAACTTGGAGTTTCTTTTTTTTTTAATTCATAGGAAATGCAGTGACCTTTTCAGACTTTGGTTTAATTCAAATGTTTTCTTTCTCATAAGACCTTGTACTTTATAGTTGTTTGTTGCAAATAGTTGTTTGCTGTGTTCTGAATTTCAATTTCATGTTTTGTTGTGAAGACAATAAAAACCAATCTGTAATCATTACCAGATTGACTTAAAATAAATGCACATGTTGAATTTTTAAAATCTATATTAACAAATGCACAAACATAATCTCCGATATGTAGGACGTAAACTTTCCTGCATCATCCCTTATTCTGGAGAGAGAATAGGATTTGGTTAATAGCTTAGTTCAGTTCCTATATAGCACAGTTCCCCAATTTCCACATTCGAAGTTTAGTTTATAATGCCTTAGCTATGAGTAAAAGTTTGCTCTCTCTGGATGTCTCACAGCAAAGAGCATGGGGGAAAAGGAGCAAATGTCTCAATCTGTCAGTTATATAGAGACATTGCTTGTTCTGGCTACACAACCAATTGAAATAGCCAGCTTGCATCTTTGTGGTAAGGTAATACTGGATGTCTTCTCCCAGAATTAGTGTGGCTCCATGTTAGGTGATCTGGGAATGATCCAAGGTCCCTACTAAAGTAAGAAAACTATTTTTCAGATCATCCCCTTTTCATCTATGAGACTCAGTCAACCTTCCAACTCCTTCCAACCCCAAGGCATCAGAACCTACAGACAAGCCAGCATTCCCCTGAAAGGAAGAGGAATTTCCCATTTCCAATCAATAAAAGTAATTTAGTCTTGTATTTGACCTCCTTTGAGATAGTTTTCTTAAGGCATAATTCTACCCACAAGTTCCATATTTGCCTAGGAACCAAATCTTTGAATTCCAAGAAGTAACAGCAAGCTTAAGAACTTCCCTGATCTTTAAGCTATAATACATATAGGTCCTTCAAACTTCCTAGAGAAAAGAGCTGGATGCTCTGCTTATCTTCCAAGGTATAAGTGATGGACTAACAAGTGAGAAATCATTCAATAAGAGTCAAAGGAAGAAGCAAGAGTAGTGGTTTCTCAACTAAGGTTTGTTGAGATAGCTATATTTTTATTCCTGATGACAACAGAGAGATCTTTTGTCTCCTCGGGGCATGAATCTAAAACATGACAGAGAACCTCCAAACATTTAACCTGAATGATTGCTACTCATTTCTAAATGAGTGATTTGGACACAAATGATACTTCCAGGAGAAATACAGAAAATATAGCAAAAGATAATAAAATCTCACATAAAAAATGATGATCTTATGGACACAAGATATTTTCATCACTACGCTCCCATTGAAGGCAAAAGTTTCCAAAGACAAAGATAGATTTGGGAATTTAATGACTTGTGAAAATCTGAGAATGAAGTGGGGATTTGGATTTCTCAAAAATCCTATTCTCTTTTCCTGTGAATATCCCTATTATTGCAATTTCCACTTAACTTCCTTTCCTGATATATTATTCAGTTGTTTTAATCAATTAAAAGTCAATCAACATGCTTTTATTAAGCGCTTACTCTGTACAGGGAGCACTAAGGATACAAAGAGAAAAAAAAATAAAATATATCCTATCCTCAAGTTCACAATTCACTGGGAGTTTATAATATGAACACAAATAAAAACTATAAAGTTTTTTCAAAACATTTTAATAGTAAAATAATACTAATAACTGGAAGAATCAAGAAAGACTCATGTTGGACATAGCACTTTGTCTGTGCTTTGAAGGAAGCTAGGAATATAGTTCAGGATGTAAAAGAGGGGATATAGAAAGAGGTAAAGGTAGGGAGTAACACCATGAGGGACGTTTGTGCAGAATCATGGGGGTGGGAGATCGAATATTGTATAAAAAAACAATTAGCAAGCTAGTGGGTCAGTTTCACTAAAACAGAATGAAACAAGAGAAGAGGGGAGATATAACATGAAATAATATTTGAAAGGGAAATGTAAACAGAATTGTGAAAGTTTCTTAATGGCAGGTTGAGGATTCTGTATTTTATCCTAGAGGCAATAGGGAGCTATTAAAGTTTTTGAGCAGGTGAGTGGCAGGGTCAGATCATTATTTTAAAAATATCAGTTTAGCACCTATATGGATGATGGATGATAAATAAGAAAGAAAATGTCCTGGAGTCAAGGATACCAATGACAAGAATATTGCAAATAGCCAACTCAAAGATAATGATGAGTTAAACTAGGATAGAGGTTATGTAAATAGATAGAAGGGAAGCAAGGAGAGTCTTGTGGAAAACGGATTCAATAAGAGTTGGTATGTAATTAGATTTGTGAGTTGAATGACCAAAGAAAGGGTTTTGTAAACCTGAGTCACTGAAATAATAGTGTAGGTAACAGCAGAAATGATGAAATTTAAAGGATTAAAGAATTTTGAGGAAAGTATAGGGAAATCTGTTTTGGACATGTTGAGTTTGAGAAGTCTACAAGATATCCGGGAAAAGGCTTTAGTAGTCAGTTGATAACAAAAAACGGTGATGAGTTAGGAAGAGAGAAAATGGTGAGATATATAGATTCAGGAATCATCTGCATTGATATGAAAATTTAATTCATGGTGGCTGATGAGATCACCAAAGGAGAAAGGATACTCAGTGGTTGGGAGAAGGATATTCCAGGGAGAAAAATAATATCAAAAAGATACCAAGAAATCAAGAAAGAGCAGTGTGTCACAGAAGCCAAAGAAGGAAAAAATGTTTCAGGAGAAGGGATTGTCAACAGCGTCAAAAGCTATAGGGATGTTAGGAAGAATGAAGACTAAGAAAAACCCATTGATTTAGATCTCTGGCTTGGATTTAATGGGTCCATAGGGCAAGAAAGTTTTTGTTCATTTCTTTTTTTGCATCCTTTTAGTGGAGTGCAGCATGAAAGGCACTTTTCCCCTCCATTAAATCTCCTATAGAGTAATAGGTTTGTTGTCCTATAATTGGGAGTCTTTTCTCCTGCAACCATTATATAAATAGCCCACCCCCCAAGCACTCTGCCATTTGAAATTATAACTTAGATCAGCTACGTAGTGAAACTTTGTGATAAAACTCCCTAGTGTTTCTTTCAAAATATCCCCCTTTTTTCCTCGGATGCCTTGAATCTCTTAAATACCACATAAAGCAATGAAATAAATAGTTTGGCTAATAGATTACTAACTTTAGAGTAGAGATAATTAAGTACAAGCATTATTTAAACCACTATATAAGACCTATAAAAGAGTTATGCACTTTTAGAAGGATGGATTTGTAGAGGTGGGAGGAAATTGGAAAATGAATCTGATAGAGGCTATTAGTGTGTGAGTAAAATACTGATGAGATGAATGGGTCTTTTTAGAATATTATAATAACAGCTGACATCTGAATAGCATTCAGCTATTATGTTTGATCCTCAATCTAAAATAGGTGACACAAACTTGTCATTCCCAGTTTACGAGAATTTACTCCAAATTTCAGGTGTCATTTATTAAATTGTCTATGTGGGGGGGTAGCTAGTTATATAGTGCCAGGCCTGAAGTCAAGAGGAGCTGACTTCAAATCTGGCCTCACATATTTCCTAGCTATGTGACCCTGGGCAAGTCACTTAACCCCAATTGCCAAGCCCGTGCCATTCTTTTGTCTTAGAATTGATACCAAGAAGGTAAGAATTATATATATACATATATATATATACACACACACATATATGTATACATAGGTAGATATATACACACATATATCACAAACACACATATATATAATATATCTTTATATGAAGTTTACTATGTGCCAGGCACATAAAATCAGACAATATACAAACAACTATGTAAAAACCAGATATAGACAAGATAAATTGGAGATACTCAATATCAGGAAGGCTTTCACATTAAACTGGTGTAAAAAAGACTTCATGCAAAAGGTAGGGTTTTAGCTGGGATTTAAAGGAAGCCAGGGAAGTCAAGAGATGGAGATGAGAAGGAGGAAATTCCAGGCATGGGGGACAGTATAAAGCTGAGAAATGAAGCATCTTATAAGAGAAAGAGCAATGAGGCCAGTGTCAACAGATTAGAGAGTAAGGTATAAAAAGACTAGAAATACAAGAAGAACGCGGGTTAAAAGGGCCAAGAGCCAAAAAAAATGTTTTTGGGTTTGTTTTTTTTTTATCTTGGAGGTGAAAGAGAACCAGTGGCATTTTTTTTGAATATAGGTGTGACATGGTCAGACTTACACTTTCAAAAGATCACTTTACCAGCTGAGTTAGAAATGGACTGAACTGGGAAAAGACTTGTAGCAGAGACATAAACCAACAGGCTATTGCAATTGTCCAGGGATGAGATAAATTAGGACAGGAGTTATTTCATGGTATGTATGAGTTTTAAAATATATTTTAATAAGTATTTCAACATAATTGGTTTCCCTTATAATATTATCTATTTTTAGCTTCTTAGAAGTCCATAAGCTTGGTGAAGTCACACTGTGACCCATCACATGAAAAAGTTGAAACTCTTAGTTTAATTAACAAACTGAGGCCAACAAGTTACATGATGCAAAGCCTAAGGCCACACATATAGTAAGTGATACCCAGCCCATAAACCCTGGTCTTATGACTTAAGATTCTTAGTCAAGGATATTTTCCACTATACTATAAGCTCTCAGGTATGCTAAGAGTTGACTGAATAACATTAGCATGAGTATAACCCATAAAATAATGAGTAAAGTCGTTATTGAACTCTCCTCTTATGAATCTGAAAAATTTTTGGTTATTTGTAAGACCTCTCTGGAAACACTGCACTCAACTTTTTTTTTGAGGACCATATTTCAAATTAAATATTGAAAAGACTTTATAAGAAATTAATTTAGGGACCTTTTCAAAACACCTGTGGAGATTTCTTTCATGGACAGAAATCCTAACATCGAGGATTCCTGTTTAAAATATCACCAGTCCCTGTCAAGAAACCTAATTTCTTCAAAGGCTTTCATTCCACTAACTATTGAGATAGTGGACTCAAATTGGTGAAGGAAGTCAGGCTGAGAGCATTTAAGTGACTTGCTGAAAATCACATAATTATAAAGTTTGGGAGCAATGAGAGGCAGAATCAAGATGGTGGCATAGAGGGAGGGAAAGTTCAGACCTCTGAAAACCCTTCCATGCCAATTACAAACTAAATGCTCCTAGGGGACTGAAAATGAAACCTAACAGGAAAGAGCCAAGGAACCCTCCTGCTGAACTCAACTTAAAAGCTATGCCCCCAAAAGCCTGAATTTGAGAATACTTGGGTTTAAGGGGAAAGCAGAAGGAAGGTCCCAAGACCCCAGCCTAGAGTGCTGAGCCTCCAGCAGTAGTTGGAACCTCTGGGTGAACAACTGTGCTGATCTGGAGGGAGAACCTTGCAGGCAAAGCTGTGCCAGGCTCAGAGCATCAAACACAGGCAGAAGAGAAGCAGTTAGAGAAGAAGCACAGAGCAGGGAGCATAATTGCAGAAGTGGAGACACTCCGTATTGTCCCCCCACTTCCAGAGGTTTTAGACTCAGGGCACATTCAGCTCCACAACTCAGCTGGGCTTAATCCCATCAAAGCCTTCAGAGGGCAGGGAAAGTCAAGCTCCAACACCCCTCCCCCACAAACTGCACTGAGAGATTTGCTAATTAAGCTACAAGGGTGAAGACTGACAGAAAAGCCCCAAACCAAAGATCCAACACAAAATGAGAAGAGCAAAAGTGTAGGCAACTACAGGAAATAAAGAAGGGGTAAATACAAGCAAACAACAGAAAAAGAAAAAAAAAGATATTACAATCAACAGCTTCTATCCAGGCAATGAACAAAGAGCAAATGGAACAGAGAAGGATGAAGTAACAGCAAATAAAAAGCCAGAAACTCCAGCAAATTTGATACAGGCTTTGGAAGAACTCAAAATACAATTCAAAAGACAATTAAGAGATACTGAAGACAACTGGGAAAAGAACTTAAACAGCAACATAAGTCATCTGGAAACAGAAAACAGTGTCTTGAAAGCCAAAATTAATCAGCTTGAAAATGAGGCAAAGGAGATAAAAGATCAGAAGGAGAAGAATGACCAAAAATCCAGGGATGAAATCCAGTCTTTAAATAATCATTGGTCTACTGGAAGACCATGACAATAGAAAAAGCCTAGAAACCAGACTATAGGGAATTATCCAAGAAAACTGCCACGATATTCTAGAACAAGAGGGAAAAGTGGAGACTGAAAGAATCCACAGATCACCTCCTATACTTAATCCCCAACTGAAAACACCTAGGAATGTTATAGCCAAATTCAAGAACTAACAGACCAAGTTAAAAATATTACAATCTGCTAGGAAGAAGCCATTCAGATATTATGGAACCACATTGAAGATAATGCAGGATCTGGCTGTATCCACACTGAAGAGCCGAAAGCCATGGGATATTATATTCCAGAAAGCAAGGGAACTAGGCCTACAACCAAGAATCAATTACCCAGCAAAACTGACTATATTCTTACTGGGGAAAGTATGGTCATTTAACAAAATAGAATAATTCCAAGAATTTGTAAAGAAAAGACCAGACCTGAACAGAAAATTTGATACCCAAACACAGAACTTAAGAGAATCATGAAAAGGTAATTAAGGAATAGGGAAAAATTAAAAACAATACAAAAAAATCCAACTTTTTTTAAGAGACCTGATAATTTAAAATGATATGTATCCCTATAAGAAAAGAGGTCATTGGTAACTCTTAAAAATTGTTATTATCACCTGGGCAGCTAGAAGAATTACACTTAGAGGGAACAATAGCAAACTGTATAGGATGAAATGCCAAGAAAAAAATATGCATATAGATATATGTATTCATATACAAGTAGAGATAAAAAAGGTTAATACTAAAAGAAATAGGAAAAGAAAAAAGGGGTAAATTTATATGTCACAAAGAAGCACATGGCAGGGGGGGAAAACATCAATAAACTAGAAGGGTAAAGAGGTTGGATATAGGAAATACTCAATTGTTACATACATTGAAATTGACTCAAACAGGGAAAAACAATAAAATACATTGGGACAGAGAACTGATTTGTGCCCTATAGGGAAGTAGAAGGGTAACAAATGGACTGGTGGGGAGGGAAGCAGTAAAAGAGAGAAAGAGAGTGGTTGGGGGAGTAGTTTAAAAAAGACTGTAAAGAAAATAAGAAGGGAATAAGAAGGGAGGTGGGTAGAAAGGGAAGTAAAATAAGGGTGGGAATTAATGGGACTGATTAAAAACAAAACATTGGTGTAGAAGGAAATAGAGAAAAAGAGAAGGTAGTACTAGAAGTAGAAATCAAAATGCTGGGAAATACACAGCTGGTAATCATAACTCTGAAGGTGAATGGAATGAACTCACCCATAAAACTCAAGTGAATAGCAGAGTGGATTAGAATCCAAAACCCTACCATATGCTGTTTACAAGAAATACATATGAGGAAGGTAGACATGCATGAGGTAAAAGCAAGAGAATGGAGCCAAATCTATAGGGTATCAATTGATAAAAAGAAGGAGTCACAATCATGATATCTGGCAAAACCAAAGTAAAAATATATCTAATCAAAAGAGATAGGGAAGATAATTACATTGCAATAAAAGGCAGTATTGACAATGAGGAAATATCAGTACTCAACATGTATGCACCAAATGGAATACCATCCAAATTTCTAATGGAGAAAATAGTAGAACTCAAGGATGAAATAGATAGAAAAACTATACTAGTGGGAGACCTGAACCTTCCTCTATCTGAACTAGATAAATCAAACCAAAAAAATAAATAAGAAAGAGGTAAGAGAAGTGAATGAAATTTTAGAAAAATTAGAGTTAATAGATATGTGGAGAAAAATAAATAGGGACAAAAAGGAATACACCTTCTTTTCAGCAGCACATGGTACATTCACAAAGACTGACCATATACTAGGGCATAAAAACATTGTAAACAAGTGCAAAAGAGCAGAAATAATAAATTCAACCTCCTCAGATTGCAATGCAATGAAAATAAAAATCAATAAGGGTACAGGAGAGGCAAATCAAAAATGAATCGGAAATTGAACAATACAATTCTCCAAAACCAGTTAGTCAAAAAAAATCATAGAAACAATTAATAATTTAATTGAAGAAAATGACAATGATGAGACATCCTTTCAAAATCTATGGGATGCAGCCAAAGCAGTACCCAGGGGGAAATGTATATCCTTGAGTTCATATATTTACAAATTAGGAAGGGCAGAGGTCAATAAATTGGGCATGCAAATTAAAAACCTAGAAAATGAACAAATTAAAAATCCTCAGGTGAAGACTAAATTAGAAATCCTAAAAATCAAAGGAGGAATTAATAAAACTGAAAGTTAAAGAACTATTGATTTCATAAATAAGACTAGAAGCTGGTACTTTGCAAAAAGAAACAAAATAGACAAAGTACTGGTCAATCTAATTTAAAAAAGGAAAGAAGAAAACCAAATTGACGGTATCCAAGATGAAAAGGGAGACCTCAATTCTAATGAAGAGGAAATTAAAATAATCATTAAAATTATTATGCCCAATTATATGGCAATAAATATGGCAATCTAGGTGATATGGATGAATGTTTAAAAAAATATAAATTGCCTAGACTAACAGAGGAAGAAATAGCCTACCTAAACAACTCCATATCAGAAAAAGAAATTGAAGAAGCCATCAAAGGACTCCGTAAGAAAAAATTCCCAGGTCCGGATGGATTCACAAATTAATACTGTCAAACATTGAAAGAACAACTAATTCCAATATTATACAAACTATATCACAGAATAAGTAAAGAAGGAGTTCTACCAAATTCCTTTTATGACACAAATATGGTACTGATTCCAAAGCCAAGCAGGTCAAAAACAGAAAAAGAAAACTCCAGACCAATCTCCTTAATGAATATAGATGCAAAATCTTAAATAGGATACTAGCAAAAAGACTCTAGCAAGTGATCACGAGGGTTATTCAGCATGACACAGTAGGATTCATACCAGGGATGCAGGGCTGGTTCAATATTAGGAAAACCATCAACATAATTGACCACATTAACAAGCAAGCCTACAAAAATCACATGATTATCTCAATAGATGCACAAAAAGCCTTTGGCAAAATACAACACTCTTTACTATTGAAAACACTAGAAAACATAGAAATAGCAGGGCCTTTCCTAAAAATAATAAAACAGTATATATCTAAAACTATCAGCAAACATCATCTGCAATGGGAACTAGAAGCCTTCCCAAAAAATATCAGGAGTGAAACAGGGATGCCCATTATCACCTCTATTATTTAACATTGTTAAATAACTAGAAACACTAGCTATAGCAATTAGAGAAGAAAAAGAAATTGAAGGTATTAAAATAGGAAAGAAGGCGACCAAACCATTACTCTTTGCAGATGATATTATGGTCTACTTAAAGAACCCCAGAGAATCAACCAAAAAGCTAGTCGAAATAATCAACAACTTTACTAAAGTTGCAAGATACAAAATAAACCCATTTAAGTCATCAGCATTTCTACATATTTCCAACGCATCTCAGCAACAAGAATTAGAAAGAGAAACTCCATTTAAAATCACCCTAGACATGTAAAATTAATAATTTTGATTACATAAAATTAAAAAGATTTTGTACAAACAAAACCAAAGTAACCAAAATTAGAAGGGAAGCAACAAATTGGGAAACAATCTTCATAACAAAAACCTCTGACAAAGGTCTAATTACTCAAATTTATAAAGAGCTAAATCAATTGTACAAAAAAAAATCAAGCCATTCCCCAATTAGTAAATGGGCAAGGGACATGAACAGGCAGTTTTCAGCCAAAGAAATCAAAACTATTAATAAGCACATGAAAAAGTGTTCTAAATCTCTTATAATCAGAGAGACACAAATCAAAACAACTCTGAGGTATCACCTCACAGCTAGCAAATTGGTTAACATGACAGCAATGGAAAGTAATGAATGTTGCAGGGGATGTGGAAAAGTGGGGACATTCATTCATTGCTGGTGGAGTTGTGAATTGATCCAACCATTCTGGAGGGCAATTTGAAACTATGCCCAAAGGGCAATAAAAGACTGTCTGCCCTTTGATTTGGCCACAGCACTGCTGGGTTTGTTCCCCAAAGAGATAATAAGTAAAAGGACATGTATAACACTATTCATAGCTGCACTTTTTGTTGTGGCAAAAAATTGGGAAATGAGAGGATGCCCTTCAATTGGGGAATGGCTGAAGAAATTGTGGTATCTGTTGGTCATGGTATACTATTGTGCTCAAAGGAATAATAAAGTGGAGGAATTCCATGGGGACTGGAATGTCCTCTAGGAATTGATGCAGTGAGAGGAGTAGAACCAGGAGAACATTGTACACAGAGACTTATATGATACACTGTGGTACAATCGAATGTAATGGACCATTACATTCGATTGCCATTAGTGGCAATGCAGTGATCCTGAACAACTTGGAGGAACTCTATGAGAAAGAACACTCTCCACATTCAGAGGGAAAACTGTGGTTTTAGAAACCCAGAAGAAAAATAACTGCTTGATTACATGAGTTGAGGGGATATGATTTGGGATGAAGACTCTAAATGAACATCCTAATGCAAACACCAACATCATGGAAATAGGTTTTGGTCAAGGACACATGTAATACCCAGTGGAATTGCATATCAGCTACGGAAAGGGTGGGGGAAGGGAAGGGAGGGAAAGAATATGATTCTTGTAACCAAGGAATAATGTTCTAAATTGACTAAATAAATAACTTACAGTGAAAAAAAAATAAAAAATACAAAACAAAAAAATTAACTTAGGCAATAAATAATGTTCCAGGGGGGATGAAATTGGAGATTTAATAGAATTAGAAATATCTGGTTGAAAAATACTCCAAATAGACTTTAATTGGTTAATTACAATGTCCTATAAAGTAAGCATTAAGAATAAATAGAAATTGATTCTAAGCTTTGTTCTAGAGTCAAAACCAAGCTATATCATTCTTGAACATTCTTTTAACCAGTGTTTACCAAATGCCTGTTTGATCTACCTTTTAGAATGAGTTTGCTGAGGACACTGACAAAAGTTGCCCCAAATGAGCAGTTATAAATAACTCACAATCTACAACACTAAAGAGAACCCCAAATGAATGAAATCAAGAATATGGAGCTGGAAGGAACTTCACAGACCATCCTATACAACCTTCTCATTTTGCAGTTGAGGAAACTGAGGAGCAAGGAGATTGAATCATTTGACCAAGTTTAAAGGCAGGATTAAAACACTAGTACTTTTGATTCCACAGTTAACTTTTTTTCAAATGTATCACTCCATCTCTCATCATAGATCCAGTGAAGTGCCAGAGTTATATTAGGCAACTGGAAGTAAATGAAGGCATTTGAGAAAGAAAATTATATAATGTTCTCATTGGAAATATTATTCTACCTGCATTGTCCAGGATGCAAAGGAACATGGACTTACAAAAAGACAACTTGGGATGTTTCTGATCCATTTGGACAGGCTACAGGTAATGAGAGTCTTAACTCTGGAAGCAGACATGGGAGAGAAATGACAGGGATGGATGTGAGAAATATTATGAGGGTAAATTGGAAGATATAGTAATTCCATATCAGTGGAGTGAGGGAGCGATTAAAAATAAGGAAAAGCTAAAGATAACAAAATTTTCAAGCCTGGAAAAGTGGGAGAATAGTGATGTCATGAACAGAAATAGCCTATCTAATTAAATCAGAGAAAAAGCAACCACTGAGTATAAAGTGATCCTGCATTTCTTAGCTGGCATCTAATAAAAAAGACTTGGGTTGTATATCCATAAATAACCAATTCAATTATTTTCATTGGTTTGCTTGGATGAGTCTGTTGTACCTACAAATTCACACTTAAATTAGAGAATATTTTTCTCAAATACAAAGGAACCTATAAAACCATCGTCTGGCCAGAGTTATGAAAGGTTAAAGACTATTTTTATTTTACATATAATAGTTTGTCTTTTAACCACATCTTTTTTCCATGAATTCATACCACAAAGGTAAAAAGTTGTAGTCTATCAATGCCCATAAATTGTATTTCAGTACCATGGCTATTATCTTATTTGAACTTCCTATAATTAGACAACAGTTCTCACAATTCTAGAAGAGTATTTAAGGACAAAATTTTCCATTTTTAATCTAATGATTCTAAAGGAATCATTGGCACTTGGGAAATTTGATTCTGAGGACAGTCTCTACCTGTGACTGGGGAAGCAGTGCTCTGAGTTGTCAGGAAAGAAATAAAATAATAATTAAAAAAAACAGGCCAGATTTATACTGTCTATAGTACACCAAGGTCAAAGAATTTAGGAAGGCAAGAAGATGTGCTTCCCAGACCATCATCATCTTCCTCACCATCCCTAACATGGATGCAGCTATTTCTCTTTGTGGGGGCAAAGAACTAGAAACTGAAGGGATGTCCATTAATTGGGGAATGGCTGAATAAGTTGTAGTACATAATTGTAAAGGGATACTTTTACACTATAAGAAATGATGAACAAGATGATCACAAAAAAACCCCAACTGTAAAGAAGTATATAAAATAATGCAAAGTGAAATGAGCAGAACCAGGAAAATGTTGTACACAGTAATAGCAATAAAATATGATGAACAACTCTGAATGACTACTATTATCGGCAATACAAGGATCCAGGATACCAAGGGGTGCATGATAGAAAAAAGTCTATCCATTGTTACAGAAGGATGAAATCAAAATCCAGATTGAAGGATGCCATTCATCCCTGTATTTTCTCCATGGATTTTTCTCTAGTATAAATTATGTGTTTTCTTTCACAATATGATGAATATGGAAATAAGTATTGTAAAACTACACATGTACAACTTATATCTTATTACCCACCATCTTGGAGGAGGTGGAGGAATAAGAGGAGAGAGATATCAAGTACTGCAAAATGTCAGAAAATTACTATTGAAAATTGTGTCAACATGAAATCTGGAAAGAAAAAAAATTGTAATTAGAAAACTAAGAGATTAAGTAACTTCTCTTTAGTCATATAACTAGTAAATGACTGGGTCAAGAATCAAACTCAAATCTTGCTGACTCTAAGTTCTGTGTACTATGACTCCAAACAATGTCAACCATGATTATTAGTTCAGTGTCTCCTATTCCAACTGCTCTTACCAGGAAAATGATATGTATATTTATATGTTATTGTACATGTGGATCTGTCTACTTATATGGAAAGCATAGTTAGCATATTTTGCTACTCATAGTTCTAAATTATAAATTTTGCAGAAAACAATCACATTAACAGAATTTTTCCTATCGAACTACCAAAATTGTCCCCTTAGACAGGGATGGCAATAAAGTAACAGGGAGAAGGAAAATATGAAATTGTGTAGACATAGATTTGAAATAATCTGTTTTGTATACTATTGATATATATATCCATGCCTATGGGGAGATAGTACAAATAGTGTAATACATAGCACATTGATGTCAAAATACATTTTATCCAGTGATTTCACCATCAAAATTATCCATTATTTTTTGTTGTTGTTATGTACTATACAAAGAAATTAAATAGACATCAATTTGTAACCATAGAGACTTATAATTCCAAAATAGTCAGTTCAGGTACTATATCCTTAGGATTCTAGATTTAGAGGTAGAAGATAATGAAATTATTTTGTTTGAGGGAAAATGGTTTGACTAAGATCAAAAAAGGTTGTGGAATCCTGGGAGATGGAAGTGCCACAAAGGACAAAACAGTTGACTAGCTATAGTGGATAACTAATACTCACTTTTTTCTCCCTATTCCTTTTCTTTCTGGAGATTTAATCAGCCATATCCCATCATAACAAGAATCTTTTATTAAAGGGAGGAAAGAATAAAAATCTAATTCTTCGCCTTTTCTGCTCTATGAAATAGATAATTTTTAAGTAGTTTGATTGGATTGTGACTGAATAAGCAAGTTAATTTAGGAACAACTTATTTTTATTATACTGTTTCAGCCTACCCATGAGCAATTAATGCTTGTCCAATTGCTTAGATCTGACTTTATGTGAAAAGTGCTTTGTAGTTCTAATCATAGAGTTTATGAGTTTGTCTTGGTAGGTAGATACACAGGCATTTTATATTGTCTACAGTTTTTTAATGGGATTTCTCTTTCTATCTCTTGCTGTTGATCTTTATTGGTAGTACAGAGAAATGTTGATGACTTTTATGGGGGGGAGGGTTTCTATTCTTCAACTTTACTAAAGTTGGTAATTATTTTGATTACTTTTTTAGTTGATTCTCTAGGATTTTTTAGGTATGCTATCATATCATCTACAAAGAGTGATAGCTTTATTTCCTCATTGTCTATTCTAATTCCTTCCATTTTTCATTCTCATATAGGAGTGGTGATAAAGGACATCCTTATTTCCCTCCTGACCTTATTGAGAAGGCTTCTAGTTTATCCCTATTACAAATGTTTCCTGATGGTTTTTGATAGATGCTATTTTTCACTTGAAGAATGTCCCAGGGGGGCAAAGCCAAGAGGGCAGTTTAGTAGCAGGAAACCACTCTGACAGTACTTCCAAACCAATCTTTAAAAAGTGCCTCAAAATGATAGGATTTGAAAACCAACAGCAAGACGGCTAGGGTATTTCTGCTGAACACATCTTGAAAGGTAGGCAGAGAGAGTAGATTTTCATGAGAGAAGGGGGAAATTAAATCAAAACTGTACACAGAGGAGTGTTAGCCAACCACCACCTCCCCCATCTACTGTACCAGGTTCTGTGACTGGGCATAGGCTAAGTTCAGGACCCTGGGGTTCAGGCTACACCAATAAAAGACACTTCTGACCCACCACTTAAAGTCACAGGCTCTGGCACCAATGTTCAAGGAGGCCCAGAAGTCCATAACACTGGACCCTTTCAAGCCTAGCGGCTACTGTGAAGACATAGGAGTGCTAAATAGCTCACAATGCCAATCTCTGCAAGCCAGCAGCAGAAGAGACAGAATCATCAGCTTTCAGAATTCCCAGTCCACAGGCAAAAAAAAGGCTGGAAAAATCAGCAAATAGCAGAAGAAACATATAACCCTTGAAAATTTCAATGGGGACAAAGAACAAAGCATAGAACCAATAGGCAATGGTGAGATCCAAGCAACCATATGCAAAACTTCAAAGAAAAACCGAGATTGGTCTCAAGCTCTGAAAGAACTTGAAAAGTAATTAAAATTCAAATGAGACAGGTCAAAGAAAATGGGGAAAAGAAATTAAATTAATGCAAAAAGAAAATAACAACTTAAAAAGTAAAATTGGTTAACTGGAAAAAGAAGTACAAAAATCCAATGAAGAAAAGTTTCCTAAAAAACAGAATTGACTTACTAGAAAAAGAAACAAAAAGATCCAATGAAGAAAAGAGTGCCATGAAAAGGAATGCTCCATTTATTCCAATGTTCTTTAGTTTTTTTATAGGAATGAGTGATGTATGTTGTTAAAAGCTCTTATTAAAACAATTATATAGTTTCTGTTAGTTTTGTTATTGATATAGTCAATTATGTTGATAGTTTTCCTAATAGCGAGCCATCCCTGCATTCTTAACAGAAATTATGCCTAGTCATAGTATGGGAGCCTTGTGATATATTGCTGTAATTTTCTTACTAGCATTTTGTTTAAAATTTTTGTATCAATATTGTAGTCGAGGGGTTCAGTCTTCAGAATAGAGAGAGAGGAAAAGAGAGGAGATCTCCCTCCTCAAAGCAGGATTCAGGGGAGACAGCTAATGTTTAAGTTTGGCTCAGAGAGAGGAGAGGTAGTTTGAATATTTCCCCCCTTCTGCCTTCCCTCCTTAGCTAAGGCTGCTCTCCCGGATTCTTCTGTCCCTCTTGTCCCCCTTCTACTACTTGAGATCAAAGGGTCTCCCCTTGATCTGTTCACTCACACTTAATTCACAGCTTGGGGAAAAGATAAATATTTTAATGCAACTCAATCAGAATCATTCAAAGGAATAACTATCAGGAATAGAATGGGAATGGAAGGTGGACAAAGGGGGTCCTTGTCTCTATCTAAAACCCTTTTACCTCCCTCCTCAAGTTTGGGGGGAACTCAGGCCTTGGCAGCCTGAGACCCCTAACAGAAAGTCAGGTTGACTCACCCCTGGGCAACAAGAGCTGAGTTAAAGTCAGGCAGAGATTTAAAATGTCTTTCTCAGGCTTCCTCTTCAATAATCTTTTCAATTGGGAAATATTGGGGGAAAAGATTTCCAGTCACAGACAGGAAAAAAGTGAGTAACCCTCAGGAGAAAGACTTTTTCCACCTTCTCTCTTCTGCTTCTCCCAACTGAGAGACCAACTCTTCTCCCAGTCAGAATCTTCTCCCTCCAAGATTCCAAACTCCTGGGGTCCCCCCCCCCAACAAGGTGATAAGTTCCATACACTCTTCAGCCTGGCACTTTTCTTATGTGCCAGCCCCTTTCACAATATTCATTAGGGATATTGGTCTATAGTTTTCTTTCTGTGCCTTTGTATTTCCTGGTTTAGGGGTCTCTCTCTGTCTCTCTCTCTCTCTCTCTCTCTCTCTCTCTCTCTTTCTTTCTCTCTCTCTCTCTCTCTCTCTCTCTCTCTCTCTCTCTCTCTCTCACACACACACACACACACACACACACACACCTCTCTTTTTCTTCATCCCTCTTCAAAGATATTATAAAACTCTACCTGGAGCAATACCATCTTCTAGGATTTCTCATAACTTGGTCCCCCTTAACAAGACAGTCAATCTAGCCTTGGCAGAATAGCATAACTGAAAGGAGCTGAGTTAGGATTTAGGCTCAGATTCTTTTATTCCTATTTCAATGATCATTCCATTACATAATTGAATCCTCTCCTGCCTATGCAAAAAATCAAAAGACTTTCCATACTGTTGAGAAGGGAATATCCACAGGAAAATGGAAAGATAAAAGAACTACATTTTTCAGTCTTCATGAATTGTATTAAAATTCCCCAAAGATGTAAACAAACAAAATAATTAAGAAGGCTGTTTCCATCAATTTGAGGAGTTTGCATTGATAGAAAGCTTTGCATACATTTGCAAAAGTTTTTTTCAGTGTTCAATTCCATTATTTCACATTCAAAGCATTTTATTTTATTTTTAAACCTTACTTTCTGTTTTAAAACCAGTAAGAAGTATTGGTTCCAAAGCAGAAGAGCAGTAAAGGCTAGGTAATGGGGGTTAAGTGATTTTCCCCCAGTTACACAGCTAGAAAGTGTCTAAGGTCATATTTGAACAAAAGATATCCCAACTCCAGGCCTCCCTCTCTGTCCACTAAGCTGCCTCATTCAAAGTATTTAAATGCTTTAGGTATTGGGTACTCACAACAAGTCTGTGTGATATATGATGGAAGCACAGTTACCATCATTTTACAGATGAAGAAACCAAGACTTGAAGAAAGTAATTTAGCAAAGTTCACTTGTTACTAAATAGAACTGGGATTCATGGGTTGCTGCCTCTAAGTCTAGGGATTTTTCCATTGCATGTGTTATCTCCCAGAAGGCTACATCTTTTTTCCACCCTCAGCAAACTACATGATGAATGTGCTCTGCAATGTGTAATTAAAAGGTATGACCCTTGAAAACTGCAGGTTTCTTTGGGTAAAGGTGATTATTACAGAACTAATTCCTTTCTGTCACTGAAAATCTCTCGAGCATAATAACCTATTGACATAGCTTGAGTTTCCTACAGATGAAAAACAAAAATGGTTTGCCTCTTTCTTTGATTTTGCTTTAGTCAAAGAAATCTTCTCTAGAATTTTATCAAGTCATTAAATTTTATCCCATGAGTTTTAAAATTATGAAGGAAAACAGTCTAGGGTGATTTCTATGGCTGAAAGCACAGAATACACAAGAGAAAACACATGTCCAGAATATGGGGAATATTGTGTATGTTACTATCTAGAGTAAGTCATGAGGATAATTCAGAATTCTTTCTATTAGGTATTCTTTAGAAAATATACAGAGAGATGAAGTCCAAATGCAAATGGAAATATATCCTTCTTTACTTTCTCCATGAATTTTTTCTCTAGTGTAAGCAATATATGTCTTTCACAACACAACAAACATGATAATCTATGTATAAGTTATATCATATTACCTGCCTTCTTGGGGAAGGAGAAGTGGGAGGAGAGAACATGGATTGCAAAATATCAGAAAATGAATAATAAGAAATTGCATTGACCTGCAAACTGGAAAAATAAGATTTATAATAAAAAAGATTTTTTAAAACAAAAAACTTCTATGAATTTCATTTATAAATATATATCCCCCCTGTCCTGACCCCGTGAGCCAGAAATAAAGACAAATAAAGAGAAAGAAAAGAAATTCAGCAAAGCCAATCAACACATTGACCTAGTCTGCTTATATATTGTTCAGTCATTTTTCAGTTGTGTCTCTTTGCAACCCCATTTGGGGTTTTCTTGGCAAAGATACTGGAGTGTTTTGCCATCCACTTCTCCAGTTCATTTCATTCATAAGGAAACTGAGACAAACATGGTTAAGTGATTTGTTCCAGGTCACACAACTAGTGTCTGAGATCAGATTTGAACTCAGGTCTTTCTGACTCCAGACCCAATGCTTTATCCACTAGTTTCCCTCTTATTGTATACACAGTATTCTAAATCTACAGCCCCTTAATAAAGGCAGAGCTTATGCTTTCTCAACATTTCTGGGGCAAACTTGTCCATTATAAATAGAATCCAATTTAAGCGGTACCATTTTACACTTTGCAAATTAATAAATAATTGGTTTGTAGCTAGGAGACAGTGGAAGCAAGCAGGTTTACAAATAGGTCCAGAACCACCAAGGAGTATCAGAAATTAAATACAAATAAATTGAGAGTTGAAAAGGCCCTTCAAGGTCTTTCTAGTTCTTCTCAATCAACTCCTTCATTTTACATATGATGAAAATAAGACACAATGGGGTTAATTGATTTCCCTAAATTCATCTAAATAGTCAGAGATGGGATTTTAACCCAAATCCTCTGACTCTAACCTTAATCTCTTCCACCTACCTTTTGATTCTAGGAAAACTAAAAAGGGTCCTTTATTTTTTTTTTTAGAGAATAGCAACCAATATAAAAATTTTCCAGTATAAACTATGCTCCTTTCCCCCCCTAAAGCAATTACTGATTACAGAAACATATGATGTTAGAGATAATAAGGACCTCGGAGATAATTAATCCCACCCCTTTTTCTAAAGGATGAAAGAACTGTGAATGAGTGACCTGTCTAAAGTTGTCCTATAACTTGTTAGTTGCAGATCCGACCAGAAGTGACAGTTAGCCCAACTCTGAATCCAGATCTCTCAGTTATTTTTCATTATAGCCTTTTGTATGCTCTCCTGTTTTGCTTGAGGAATAAGAAAGGAGTTAGTTTAAGCCAGTCTGTTTACACTTAGATTAGAGTTTCTAAATTGTGTTTAGGCTACTCAGAAGCAAATTGTAAGAAAAAAAAAACACACAAAGAAAAAGATATTCTGAAATGGTGATAAAAATCTCAATATGAATGAATAAAAGAATATGGCATAATAGTGGGTGAAAAAAGAAATAGAACTACTGGAACTGTATAATATATATGGGAAAGTCTTCTTAGAGGTTGATTCATAGTGCAACAAGAACCACTTTGGGTCTGAGCAAAGCTTCTCTTTCTGGCTACTTCTGGTCATGTATGACTCACTCACTATGGAAAATTTTATGAACTTTGAGATGATAAGGAAGAAAACTTGACTCTGGATAATTAAAAGGGAGTGATCACATTCTCTTCCCTTCTGATATTCTCTTCCCTTCTGACTGTGGCTCATTTGTGGAATATTTCAAGCTATATTTTTATGAGACTTTGGAGGTATGACAGCTTGCTCTCATTCCTACAGTTACCAGAGGACCATGAAAATATGTCAGATAAAGGACTTGCCCCACCAGACTGAGACTAGTCTTCCTCTTTTCTATTTGTTCTTTCGTGATCTTGGGTGAAAGTTTACATATTCTGAGATAGATATGTTCAGAATTAGTTAAACTTAGGAAGCCCAAGAACTTTAGAAATCTCATGTTCTTTGGGCTGGAGCTATCTGGCAACAAGGAGAGCTGTTCCCAGCAACTTCTCAAGTACTCCAGGAGAAGACAAACACCAATGATGATGCCAAGTCTGGCTCATTTTACCAGACATAGACTGAGAATTTATTGCACAGTGCAGAAAAGAGGCAAACTATAACAATGCCTATAAACAATCCTCAAAACTCTTTTTATATTCTAATGAGATTTTACATCTTAACCTTTAAAGATTACAATAGTTATGTGTTTTTACTTACATGATCCTGTTCTAAATCTTTAGGTCAATGTGAATATAATCTTCTGTTTGTGTCATTCTTGTTTTTTAAAAAAAAAAACAAAACTATGACATCCTTTGTTTATACAAACTTCAATTTCCCCTGTATCTTTCTCCTCTTCCCTCTCCCAGATAGCTATGAAAAGGGAAGAAAAGAAAAAAAGAAGACCCAAACTAATATATACACTAGAAAATAATAATATATGCATGTGGATATTCCACCTCTTCAAAGCAGTTAAGGGAGGTGTCTTCTCATATCTCTTCTGACAAGCTGGACTTATCCTTTGTAATAACATTAATTTCTGATTGTTTTGTGCTGATCATTCTTTCTATTTACAATGTTATCATTATGTATGTTGGGTTTTTTTATTCTGATTACTTCACTTTGCATTAGTTTATTTAAATCTTTCTATGCTTCTATCTGTTATATTCATTATTTTTACAGCATAGTAATATTTTATTATTTTGATTTAGCAGTTTATCCAACCATTCCCCAATTAATGTTGTTTCCAGTTCTTTGCTACCACAAAATGTTCTGTTTTGAATTTGGGTGGTGGTGCATTTCTTTGTAGCAATGACATTCTTAGGACCTAAGCCTAGCAGGGAAATCTCTGGGTCAAAGGGTATGGACACTTTAGAATCCTTATTTCCATAATTCTAAACAGTTTTCAAATTGGAAGGCACTATTTATAGGTCTGCAACAATGCATTAGTGGGCTTATCTTTCAACAATGCCTACAGTATTCACTAATTCCATTTGTTGCCATCTTGTTCAATTTCCTATGTGTGAGATAAAACTTTAAGGCTGTTTTATTTTGCATATCACTAGTGATTTGGAGCATTCTTTTGTATACTCATTAATTGTTAGATAACTGTTTGCTAGCAGGTCAAGAATTATATCAAATAATATCTGGGAGAGTCAGCATCTTTGTTTTATTTCTGCAATTACTGGAAAAACTTCTAGTGTATCTGCATTATATATGATATTTGCTTTTGGTTTTAGGTAAATTCTTTTATGACATTAAAAACTATCCCTCTGTGCATTTTAGCATAGATGAATATTATACTTCTTCTAATGAGATAATATTGTGATTTTAGACATTTTTCTTTTGGATATCATTAATCGTGCTGATTAATTTTCCTTATGTTGAATAATCTTTTCATCCTTGTTATGAATCCAACATGATCAAAATAAATGATTACTTTGATAAGTTGCTGTCATCTGACAGAATTTTATTCAAAATCTTTGAATCAAAATTCATTATTGTGGATAGGAAATAAATATATCTCCCATACTCTGGTTGTCTGACTCCGTTGTGCCAAAATGCCTCAGAAACAACTTTGTAGTTATATATCTGTATTTATGTTGCTCCCCCTAAATATGATGTAAATTTCCAGAGGGTAAGAGATGATTTATTTTTGTTTTCTTATATTTTGCATTGGGCACAATGCCAAGCACATAGTAAGACACTAAATAAGTGTTTGTTAATAAATGAATATCTGAGAATAATGAATCTCATACATTCTTGAGAAATATCATAACTTTGCCAATGGAACACTAAAGAAGCTTTTAAGGTAGATCATATGCTGTTTCTATTCCCTAAGAGGATATATATATAATATATATATATATATATATATATATAGAGAGAGAGAGAGAGAGAGAGAGAGAGAGAGAGAGAGAAACAGAGAGACAGACAGAGAGACAGACAGAGAGACAGACAGAGAGAAACAGAAAAAGAGAGAAAGAGAGACAGAGAGAGAAAGAGAGAGAGAGAGAAAGAGAGAGAGGAAGGGAGAGAGATGAACTTCCTACTAAGGATTATAGATCTGGAACTAAAAAGAATTTCAAATGCCCTCAAATCCAATATACTCATTTTATGGTTGAAGAAACTTATACCCAGAGGGGAAAGGTAACTTGACCATAGTTAAACAGCTTTTTCAGATGAGGAAACTGAGGTTCAAAGAAGCCAAGACACTTGAGCAAGGTTCTAACTATTTAGTGGAGGAACCAGAAGTAGATCAAATTCTCCAAAGTATCAGAAATGTGTGACTTTATACTCTACTGAGCTGCTTATTCTAGAATCATAGACCTCAGAAACCATGTTGTTAAATATCCTTATTTTATAGATTAAAAAAAAAACTGAGGCCCAAGGAAGTTGTGAATTGCTTGACATACATCAAAGTCAGTATTCTTTCCACTATACCACACTATCTCCTTCATCAAGCCTTACAGTGAAGACCTTTGACATATTTTTTGCTCTCCTTTTAATTCCCCATTGGTCCTTCTGCCACTTCCTCCCCAAAGATAGAAAACAATTTAAGAAATTCCTTTACAGGACACCATTCCCTGGGCTTGCTCTTCCAGCAAAAAAGAGCACAATGATGTCTCTCCTGCTGCTTCTAGTCTACTAGCACTTCTCCCCCTAATTAGTAGTTTGTGAATTTTAAAGAAAATTAGTATCTCCATGCTGCCCTCAATCTGTGCATGTTATTCTTTTTGATATCACCAGGAATTGTATGTGCCTGAAGAATAGTAGATTCAAACATGAATATAGTAGTGGGAAATTGGGAATAAATAGTTTATGAAGAATTTTTAAAATGTATTTCTGTGGGAGGAAAGTAAGTAGAGTTTTGCTGTCCCAGTGAAATAAAAAAATTAGTTAGAACTGACTTTACCCATGAGCAAAGTTGGAAGTCCTATGTGGTCTGGAAGGATCTAGTTCAAGAAATGCCTTCACTATGCTAATTAAAATTTAGGGAGAGACTCAATCCTTTGAAATGATAGAAGCTTCTTTTATAATACATATATCCTAGCACATCAAGTGAAGCTTCAGTCATTAACAACTTAGTTTGAATTTGGTTTATAACAATATTAGGATATTCCTAGCAACTCACTGAGATTAAGATCAAGGGACTGAGATACTTCTGGTGCATAAAGACCTTGGATCTGTAGGGATCCTGATCAGCCCTGATGACTTGGTGAGGAGTAGAATGACAAAAAGGGACAGAAAAGGACAGCGATAAAGAGAAACAGGGAGAGAGTCGAAGAATAATGTAAGATTTTGGTTCACCTTAAGAACAAAAAGGACTGACAGCAGCTGGGTGGTTCAGTGGATTGAGAGCCAGGTGTAGAAATGGGAGGTTCTGAGTTCAAATTTGGCCTCAGATCATTCCTAGCTGTGTAACCCTGGGCAAGTCACTTAACCCTCTTTGCCTAACTCTTACCAGTCTTCTGCCTTGGAACCAATACACAGTATTGATTCTAAAACTGAAGGTAAGGGTTTTAAAAAAGGAACAAAAGAAATGACTTAGTCTAGAGTCCTTAACTCTGTACCTATGCACATGGTCTAGAATCTAGGTACGTATGTGTGTCCATATGCATAAGTACAGAGTTAAGGGTTTTGTATAGAACCAATTTATAAACTTATTATTTAATTACTAGAGTACTTCATCCAGTTCTGAGTTGTGCCACTTTAGGGAGATAGAGATAAATTTAAAGGGTTCTATAAGGACCACAAAGATGAGCTTGGCAAAGGATAAAAAGGAAAGAAGTCCAGAGATGCCAACAATTACACTCCTTGCCATCCAATTAATATGTTTTACTGTGTAGGTTCTGTGTCACGAAAGTGAATAACTCAGTCTTGCCCTCCTGGAGCTTCCAGTAGCCACATTGCTTGATATCTGCCTACCTAACGAAAGCATTAACAAGCAGATTTGAATGAGAACTCAAGCACATACCCATGCTTCTCCCTTAAGCTCCTTAAGAAAAACCACTAACTTGCCCAGATTATTTCCTCTGGGCCAATGCCAGCTCATAACGGTTCTGTTCTTTGCCCAGACAGGTCTGTGATTTCTCTGGACCCTTAGGTCCACAGTTCTGTTTAGGATTATCCTTACTCTACCAAAGCCTTTCTCTGCAAAGGCCTGGGGCACTCAGATGTTGAGGGACTCATTCAAATTCATAAAAGAGGTTGAATTTGGTTTTCCTGACCCCCTGACCAACTCTTTATAATAATTTCAAATTTTAATGACTTTTATGAAAAACCCCTATATTCATATATTACAGATATATGCATATAATTATATATGATAAATTATGATTTCTAATATAAATTTATTTATTTATTTATTTATAAATAAATAAACAATCACAGCATGAAGTTGGGTATCCTTGTGTGTAATTTTTTTAATGTTTTAACAAATAAGATTTAAAGTCAACTATCTCTATTTATACCTAAACAAACAACCTGGGGGGGGGGGAAGAAAACTAGAAAATAGAGTGTGCCAGGAAAGATTCACAATGCTAAAGGAGCCAAAATTATTTAAATAGAACTTTAAGGTTTGTAAAGTGCTTCATAACATTATCTCACTGAAGCCTTGCTATAAGCCTAAGAAGTATTATTAACCTCCTTTTACAAATGAGGAAACTGAGAAAGAGAGTAAATTGCCCAGGTTGACAGAGCTAAGAAGTATCGATTTGAACCCAAGGCTTCTCTACTCAAGGTCTAGCTACTTATAATAACCTAATCAAATGGTATTTTAAATGTGTATTCTCTTTTCCAGTAATCAATAAGATGACACTTTACTGGAGGAACTGACCCATGATCACAGAACTGTGGGCAGTTTGTTGTGCAAAAGTCTACATTGTCAGTGCTTGACAAGTGTTAGAAATTTTTAGGCAAAAATATTTTTCTTCTGTGGGTGCCATGAAACAGCTGCTCATTTAAATAGTAGGTAATTTAGAAGAATAATGTGTAGCTTTAATTAAACCACGTCTGCTGGTTTACTGTTTTTGACTATTAAACACAGTTTGTATTATTAACACAATACTTAGAAATGTAATTTGCCTTCAGCTTCGATTTCTTCAGATGTAAGCCTGATGCTGCTGCTGCTGCTTCTATTCTCTGGGTCTCTATTCTCTCTCTCTCCTCTCCATTAGAGTATCTACTTAGACTATAATGGATTAAACAAAACAAAATAAAAACTACACCACAAAAACAGGTACTTTTCAGTGCAGGATAATTTTCGAGAACATTAACAGTCTTTGTGTATATTCATTTAAAGATTTGAATCCAGTATAAAGTCTGACTTCTTAAGAATTATTTTGAGATCAGTTTGAAATAATGAAGAAGGAGCACATGTCTACAGCAATATAAGTTTATTTCTTTCAAGTACATAGAGTAACAGGAAAGAATGTCTGAAACTGCCAAGCAGAGGTCCAGCTGAACCTTCTTTTACAAACAATAACATCTTTTCTGGAAGCATACAATCAATTTATAAATAGGCTTCACTAAAAAGTGACTTTAAAAGCCTTTTTTATAAATTGTTTATTTTGGATCATTAGAGTTAGGACTGGAAAAA
Source organism: Monodelphis domestica (assembly GCF_027887165.1). NCBI lineage: Eukaryota > Metazoa > Chordata > Mammalia > Didelphimorphia > Didelphidae > Monodelphis > Monodelphis domestica. The sequence continues at coordinate 403,983,074 of NC_077228.1, forward strand.
GATCTTTGAGAACCTATAGTACAACCACATCACACAGATGAAGAAACTGAGGCTTAGAAAGGTTAAGTGAATTTCCCAAGACCACTCTTCCAATTTGTGATCTTGGATTCAAATCCAAGTCTTCTTAATTCAAATTCAGTGTGTACAAATTGTTCATAAGTATATTAGACATCTCCCCCTAATACAACCCACCCACTTCCCACACACTCCTACCACTTCATCTCTGTCTTGCCACGGGAGAGGTTTGCATCTTCAATAAAGCTATGAGTTATACCATGGAAAATTATCCAAGACATAACTGAATGCAGAATTCCAGAGAATAGCAAGGAGAGAGAAGAAGGTTTGCTTAAATGAGCAATGCAGGGAAGAAAATAATAGAATTGGAAACTTGGGAGACTTTTTCAAGAAAATTGGAAAATACCAAGGGAATAATTCATGCAAAAATGGACTTTATAAAATACAAAAGAGGAAAATATTTGACAAAAGTGGAAGAGATTAAAAAGGTGGCAAAAATACACCAAAGAACTATACAAGGAAAACTCTAATATTGATAGCTAAAATGTTATGGTTACTGATTTAAAGCTAGATATCCTGGAGAATGAAGTCTAGTGGGCCTTGGGGAAGCATCAAAAACAAGAAAGCTAGTAAGATAATGGAATTCCACCATAGCTATTTAAAATCCTAAAAGATGATACTATTAAAATGCCTCAGGGGGCAGCTGGGTAGCTCAGTGAATTGAGAGCCAGGTCTAGAGACAGGAGGTCCTAGGTTCAAATCTGACCTCAGACACTTCCCAGCTGTGTAACCCTGGGCAAGTCACTTAACCCCCATTGCCTAGCCCTTACCACTCTTCTGCCTTGGAACCAAAACATACTGTTGATTCCAAGATGAAAGGTAAGGGTTTAAAAAATAAATAAATAAATAAAATGCCTCCCTCAATATGTCAGTGAATTTGGGAAACACAATAGTTAGTGGCCACTGGAATGGAAAAAAAATCATCTTATATTCCAGTCAAGGGCAATGCCAAAAAATACTCAAATTAGCCAGCAATTGTTCTCATTTCAAATGCCAACAAGGTTATGCTTAAGATTCTTCAAGCTAAGCTTTAGCAATATGTGAACCAAGAATTACCAGAAGGGCAGACTAGTTTTCAAAGAGGCAGAGGATTGCCCGATTGCCAACATTCACTAGATTATGGTGAAAGCTAGGGAGTTCCAGAAAAACATCTACTCCTGCTTCATTTACTACACTAAAGCCCTTGTCTGTGTGGATCACAACAAAAACGTGGCAAACCCTCAAAGAGACGGGAATACCTCTCTACCTTCTTTATCTCCTGAGGAACCTGTAATTTAGATTAAGAAGCAACAGTTAGACTTAGTGAAGTCTTAATGTAGATTGAAGCATGCCATTTTTCACTTTATCTGCTTCATGAATTTTTCTTGTATAAGTGATGTATCTTATTTCACAATTTGATGAACATGGAAGTATTTATTCCATGATAGCACATGTATAACCTATATCATAATACCTGCTGTCTAGAGGAGGGATACCACCAAAGGATAGGCAAGGAGAGTGAGGGAGAGAACATGGACTGCAAAATGTCAGAAAATCATTATTAAAAATTGTATTAACATATAGAAAAGAAAAAGAAAGGGAAAAAGAAAAAGCCATAGCATACAGTTGTTACCACCATACATTATGTTAACCCAGAGTTGACTTACAGATGCATTGTTAACCTTTCTTTGTTCTATGATAATGTCTTTGGAATAGTATTTTCCTATAAATGCCTATGGATTGAAAGTAACCTATTAAAATGAAACAAATAAAAATCAAAAAAGAAGCAACAGTTAGAATAGAACATGGAACAACTGATTGGCTTAAGATTGGGAAAAGAGTGCAACAAGGCTGTACATTGTCACTTAATTTATTTAACTGATATACAGAGAATAGCATGCAAAATTCCAGACTAGATGAATCAAAAGCTGGAATTAAAGTCACGAGGAGAAATATCAACAATCTCAGATATGTAGACAATACCATAATGATGGTAGGAAATGAAGACAAATTAAGAAGCCTACTGATGTGGGGGAAAGAGAAGATTGCAAAAACTTTCTTGAAAATTAACATTAAAAAAACTGAGAATGTTTGTAAATGACCAAATAAAATAATGAAAAAAAAGTTTCCCATTCAAAATAATTAATTAATTAATGGGTACTATGGAAATAGGTTTTGAGTGATAACACATGTATAACCCAGATTGAATTGCTTGTCAACTCCTGGAGAGGGGAGCGAAGAAGGGAGAGAGACAACATGAATCATGTAACTTTGGAAAACTTTATGTAAATTTGTTATTGGAATAAAATAAAGTTTTAAAAAAAAACCTGAGATCTCTGCAACTGGTCCTATAAGTTCCTGGCAAATAGAGGGAGAATTAGTGGAAATAGTGTCAAATTTCATATTCTCGGACTCAAAGATCACTGCAAATAGCAATTGCAGTCATGAAATTTAAAAAAAAAAACAACACTCCTCCTTGGATAGAAAGCTATGGCAAAGCTGGGCAGCACACTAAAATGGAGCAACGCCACCTTGACTACATATAGTCAAAGCTTTCATTTTTTCAGTAGCAGTGTTTGGCTGTGAGAGCTAGACTATAAGAAAAGCTGAGCACCACAGAATTAATGCTAGGGAAGACTCTTGAGAATTCTTTGGACAACTAGGAGGTCAAATTAGTCGATACTTAAAGAAATGAATTCAGACTCTTCCCTAGAAGGACAGATACTGAAGCTGAAACTTAAATGCTTTGGCCACATAATAAAAAAAAGACAAGACTCATTGGAAGAGACTGTGATGATTGAAAGATCAAAGGCAAAAGGAGAAGGGGATGGCAAGAGGATGACATGGAAAGGTAGTGCCATGGAAACAACAAACGAACTTGGATAGACTTTGAGAGATAATGGAAGACAGAAAGGCTTGGCATGGGGTCATGAAGAATCAGACATAACTGAACAACTGAACAACAACAACAAATTGGACATTCTCCCTTTGTATTTTGCTTATCCTTTTTATTTATGCAAGGTTAAATTTCAACCTAGCAAAAATCAGAATTAAACATTGTGAATTAATACAATACAAATAAATTATGTTTTACTGTTCACGGTACTACTATTTATTGCCAGTAATGTAATTCTTCAGTTTCAAGTGTGTTTAACCAAAGAGCAGATAATTCAATTCCTTACTCTCTGGTTACATATTACGTGACACCAAATAGATTCTGTAAATTTTCTGTGGTTTAGTCATTGCACAGGTTTGTTTTTGGAGAAAAGTAATGAAAGAAAGGGCAACTAGGTAGCACAGTGGATAGAATGCTGGACCTAAAATCAGTTAAGCTCCTCCTTTTGAGTTCAAATCTGAGCTCAGACATTTCCTACCTGAGTGACCCTGGGGGCAAGACATTTAATCCTGTTTGCCTCAATTTCCTCATTTGTAAAATGATCTAGATAAGGCAATGGCAAACCAAAGTCTTTACCAATAAAACCTCAAATGAGGTCATGTCAGTGTCAAAGTCTACAGAGAGATCAAGAAGAATTAAGACCATTAGACTCACTCAGCAATTAAGGGACAATGGACAAATTTTGAAAGCAATTTCATTTGAATGGTGAGGTTAGAAGTCAAACTACAGAAAGTTCAAGAGAGTAGGAGGAAAGGGAATTGGAGGCACCTATTGTAAATGGCCTTTATTAAGAGCTTAGCCTTTAAACTTTTATAGTTTATTCACAGAGTGGAAACATGGAATGATAGCTAGTGGATCAGGTGAGGGTTTTTGAGGTTACAGAGGGCATAGGTGTGTTGCTAGACAGTACAGAAGCAGGCAGTAGACAGAGAAAGATTGAAGATAAGTGACAGACTAGGGATGAAAGAATTGGCAGTCTGCTGGACAAGCTAGGATGAAATGAGACCACTTATGCATGGACCGGAGTTTTCCTTGGCAAGAAGAGCTTTCCCTTCATGTGAGACAGGGGAAAAGATTCTGGCAAAAGGTATCTTGGTTACATGAGATGAGGAAGTGAGAAGAAGGATTTTTGGTGAATGCCCTCAATGTTTTTTATTAAAAGATGAGACAACATTCTCTGGTGGGAGTAGGAAAAGTTATGGAAAATTTGTGAAAAGATCAAAACATTTGGAAAGGTTTCTGTGATAAGTGAGATATTGAGAGAGTTAAAATAGTGTAAAAACATTGTCTTGATGCATCAAAAGCCTGGTTGAGACTTGAGAGAAGAAAGTATAGCATTGAACTTGTTATTCAAGGTGTCAAGATGAGAACTGGAGGATAGTGTCACTAGCTAGGGATTATTCATTTAAAATGTTATTAATTTTATTAATTATATATAAAAATAATAAATTATAATTAAATCTATACAATTCTTTTGACCATCCAAATATTGTATACATTTTATAATTATTTTGAATGAAAATTCTCTATCTTCTGATTCAATTCAATAAACATTTATGAAATGCCTATGTGTCAGGCTCTATGTTAAGCACTTGGGCTACAAATAAGAAAAAGAAAGACTATCCCTGGTCTCAAGGAGCTTACAGTCTAATAGAAGAAGACAAAATCCAAAAGGAAGCTCAAAAGAAAAGAATGAAGGGAGGAGGGTCTAGGAGGTATGACGTTATAAGGAATTAAAACCAAACAGATACACTGATGGAAAATTAAATTATCTGAAGTTCTGTAAGTTCCAAATCTTCTATAAGGGCTTTGAGAGGAATTTAATACTCCATCCTTCAGACCTCCATTCAGAAGAGTCAACTGAGAGAATTAAGAAGGTATTATCAAAAACTGAATCAAGAATGAACTAAAAAGCACAAAAGATATAATTTATATGTACATATCATTCTCCCAGAATAATGTTTTCTTCAATGCATGGGAGACCAAGGAGGGGTTGAGACATTTGTAAATAAGTTCTAACATAAAAATTTAAAAACTGATTCATCTGCATAGTGTTGAGGTTTTAGGTGATTCCTTTAACCTAAGGAGGCATGATGTTCTTGCAGTCTCTCCTTGTTGAGTTTTATTAATAGTATAGGGAAGGAGCATCTAGGTGTTTCAGTGAATAGAGAGGTAAGCCTGGAGAGGGGAGGTCCTGGGTTCAAATTTGACCTCACACAATTCTTAGCTTTGTGACCCTGGACAAGTCATTTAACTCCAATTACCTAACCCCTACTGCTCTCAGTATAGAAAATAATTAGTATCAATTCTAAGATAGAGGATAAAGTTCTTTTTTAATAATAATATAAAAAAGAGAATGATGATTTGTTTGGGTTTTTTCTTTCATGTTCTGCTCCTTTGTTGAAGTCATTGTTTCAACTGATTTCAGAAAAATCTCTAAGTATACTATCATATTAGCTTCAGAAAAGTTATTTTTTTTCTTTGCTATACTTATTTTCTCAATTCCTTTTTTCTTGATATTGTTTTTATTGAAAAGACCTCCAGCCATTCTCCATTACATACAATGTTGGATCTTGATTTTAGATAGATACTATACCATATATTAAGGAAAGGCACATTTATTTCTCTGCTTTCATCAGAAATTATTCTAAATTTTGATGAAAGCTTTCTTTCCTGCACTTATTGATATAATCATTTGATGTGTGGTTTCTTTTTTTTTTTAAACCCTTACCTTTGATCATAGAAGCAATGCTTATTGACAGAAGAGTGGTAAGGGCTAGGCAAAGGGGTTAAGTGGCTTGACCAAAGATCACATAGTTAGGAAGTGTCTGAGGTTGGATTTGAACCTTAGACCTCCCATCTCTAGGCCTGGCTCTCAATCCACTGAGCCACCCAGCTGCCCCCTGATATGTAGTTTCTTATGAATTATCTTTTTCCTAATATTTTACCAATTCTGCATTCCTGATATAGATATAACCAGCTAATAGTGTATCTTTTTAAAATGTTACTCTAGCCTATTTGCAAATATATTTTGTGTCAATATTCATTAGGCAGAGTGTGATCTACAGTTTTGTTTTGCCTTGTTTTTCTCTGTTTTCCCATTCCCCAGCTTAGGGAATCCAGACCATATTTATAGGGGCTTTGGAAGATTTCTTTCTTTTCCAATTTTGGCAAACAGTTTATGTAACAGTGGAATTAATTATTCTTTGAATGTTTGATAGAATTTGCTGCAAATCCATTTGGTCCTAGAGGTTTATCCCTGAGAGTTCATTTGATGCTTTTTCCAATTTTATTCTGACTAAGTTATTTAAATTCCCTATATACTTCTCTATTAATCTGAATATTTTGTATTTTTGTAAATATTCATACATTTCACATTTTATCAATTTTGTTGGCATACAATTGAACAAAAATAGTTTTAAATAACTATCTTTATTTCCTCCTAATTTTGTAAGTTTCTTTTAACATTTTTGGAGGAAATTTGGTTCTCTTTCCTCTCTTTTTAATCAAATAAGTGAATTTGTAATTTATTAGGATTCTCCTCCCATAGTAAATAATACTTTGTTTTATTTATCATCAATTTCTTCTTTGTTTTTTTTAATTAATATCTTCTCTAATTTTCAGAATTTCTATTCTTGTGTTTAGTTGGGTTTTTTAAATCCTTGCTTTTCTATTTTTTAAGATATATTTTTCTTATATTTTTTATATTTCTTATATTTTAAGATATATTTTTTCTTATATTTTATATATATTTTATATATTCTTATATTTTAAGAATAATTGGACTACCAGAAGACCATGACAAAAGAAAAAGCCTGGACATAATACTAGAGGAAATTATCCAGGAAAACTGTCCTGAAATCCTAGAACAAGAAGGGAAAGTGGAGATTGAAAGAATCCACAGATCACCCCCCTATATTTAATCCCTAACTGACAACACCAAGAATTGTTATAGCCAAATTCAAAAACAATCAGATGAAAGAACAGGTATTACAAGCTGCCAAGAAGAAACCATTCAGATACCATGGAAACATGGTGAGGATAACACAGGATCTGTCTGCATCCACACTGAAGGACCGAAAGGCATGGAATATGATATTCCGGAAAGCAAGGGAACTAGGCCTACAGCCAAGAATAAAATACCCATCAAAACTGACTATATTCTTACAGGGGAAAGTATGGTCATTTAACACAAGAGAAGAGTTCCAAGCATTCATAAATAAAAGACCAGACCTGAACAGAAAATTTGAAGTCCAACCACAGAACTCAAGAGAATCATCAAAAGGTAATTTAAAAAGAGGGGAAAAACAACAACAACAACAAAGGTTTTTTTAAAGAGACTCAATAAGTTAAAATGATATGTATCCCTATAAGAAAAGAGGTCATTGGCAACTCTTAAAAACTGTTGCTATCACCTAAGCAGCTAGAAGAACTACACTCAAAGGGAAGGGACAAACTGTATAGGATGAAAGGACAAGACATAAATAGGTATATAGATATATGCATGCATAAATACATATACATGTGTATGTATATATATATATATACATGACTAAAGCTAAAAAAGAAAAGAGGTTAAGACTAAAAGAAATGGAAAAAGAAACAAATGGGGGTAAATTTATATGTCACAAAGAAGCTCATGGCGGGAGGGGGGAGAACATCAATACAGTGGAAGGGTAAAGAGGCTGGAGATAGGAAATACTCAACTCTTACATACTTTGAAACTGACCCAAAGAGGGAAGAACAATCCAATCCAGTGGGGAAGAGAATAGATTTGCGCCCTATAGGGGAGTAGAAGGGTAAAAAACAGACTGGTGGGGAGGGAAGCAGTACAAGGGAGGGAGAGGGTGGAGGGGATTTTTAAAAAGACTACAGGGGAAAATAAGGGAGGGAATAAGAAGGGAGGGGGTAGAAAGGGAAATACAAGGGGGACTGATTTAAAGTAAATTACTGGACTAAAAGGTAGAGCTGAAGAAGAAAGGTTAGAATTAGGGAAGGATATCAAAATGCCAGGGAGTCCACAAATGACAATCATAACTTTGAACGTGAATGGGATGAACTCACCCATAAAATGTAGACGAATAGAAGAACGGATTAGAATCAAAAACCCTACCATATGTTGTCTCCAAGAAACACACATGAGGCGGGTAGACACCCACAAGGTCAGAATTAAAGGATGGAGTAAGACCTTCTGGGCCTCATCTGACAGAAAGAAGGCAGGAGTGGCAATCATGATATCTGATAAAGCCAAAGCAAAAATAGACCTGATCAAAAGGGATAGGGAAGGTAATTATATTTTGTTAAAAGGGACTTTAGATAATGAGGAAATATCACTAATCAACATATATGCACTAAATAATATAGCACCCAAATTTCTAATGGAGAAACTAGGAGAATTGAAGGAAGAAATAGACAGTAAAACCATATTAGTGGGAGACTTGAACCAACCATTATCAAATTTAGATAAATCAAATCAAAAAATAAATAAGAGGTAAAAGAAGTGAATGAAATCTTAGAAAAATTAGAATTAATAGACATATGGAGAAAAATAAATAGGGATAAAAAGGAATACACCTTCTTCTCAGGACCACATGGCATATTCACAAAGATTGACCATACATTAGGTCACAGAAACATGGCACACAAATGCAGAAAAGCAGAAATAATAAATGCAGCCTTTTCAGACCACAAGGCAATAAAAATAATGATCAGTAATGGTACATGGAAAACCAAATCAAAAACTAATTGGAAACTAAACAATATGATACTCCAAAATCATTTAGTTAGAGAAGAAATCATAGAAACAATTAATAATTTCATCGAGGAAAATGACAATGGCAAGACATCCTTTCAAACCTTTTGGGATGCAGCCAAAGCGGTAATCAAAGGTAAGTTCATATCCCTGAGTGCATATATTAACAAACTAGGGAGAGCAGAGATCAATCAATTGGAAATGCAAATAAAAAAACTCGAAAGTGACCAAATTAAAAACCCCCAGCAGAAAACCAAACTAGAAATCCTAAAAATTAAGGGAGAAATTAATAAAATAGAAAGTGATAGAACTATTGATTTAATAAATAAGACTAGAAGCTGGTACTTTGAAAAAAAACAAAATAGACAAAGTACTGGTCAATCTAATTAAAAAAAGGAAGGAAGAAAAGCAAATTAACAGCATCAAAGATGAAAAGGGGGACATCACCTCTGAGGAAGAGGAAATTAAGGCAATCATTAAAAATTACTTTGCCCAATTATATGGCAATAAATATACCAATTTAAGTGATATGGATGAATATATACAAAAATACAAACTGCCTAGACTAACAGAAGAGGAAATAGAATTCTTAAATAATCCCATATCAGAAAATGAAATCCAACAAGCCATCAAAGAACTTCCTAAGAAAAAATCCCCAGGGCCTGATGGATTCACGAGTGAATTCTATCAAACATTCAAAGAACACCTAACCCCAATACTATACAAACTATTTGACATAATAAGCAAAGAGGGAGTTCTACCAAACTCCTTTTACGACACAAACATGGTACTGATTCCAAAACCAGGCAGGTCAAAAACAGAGAAAGAAAACTATAGACCAATCTCACTAATGAATATAGATGCAAAAATCTTAAATAGGATACTAGCAAAAAGACTCCAGCAAGTGATCAGAAGGGTCATCCACCATGATCAAGTAGGATTTATACCAGGGATGCAGGGCTGGTTCAATATTAGGAAAACTATCCACATAATTGACCACATCAACAAGCAAACCAACAAAAATCACATGATTATCTCAATAGACGCAGAAAAAGCCTTTGATAAAATACAACACCCATTCCTATTAAAAACACTAGAAAGCATAGGAATAGAAGGGTCATTCCTAAAAATAATAAACAGTATATATCTAAAACCATCAACTAATATCATTTTCAATGGGGATAAACTAGATGCATTCCCAATAAGATCAGGAGTGAAACAAGGATGCCCATTATCACCTCTACTATTTGACATTGTACTAGAAACACTAGCAGTAGCAATTAGAGAAGAAAAAGAAATTGAAGGCATCAAAATAGGCAAGGAGGAGACCAAGTTATCACTCTTTGCAGATGACATGATGGTCTACTTAAAGAATCCTAGAGATTCAACCAAAAAGCTAATTGAAATAATCAATAACTTTAGCAAAGTTGCAGGATACAAAATAAACCCACATAAGTCATCAGCATTTCTATATATCTCCAACACAGCTCAACAGCAAAAACTAGAAAGAGAAATCCCATTCAAAATCACCTTAGACAAAATAAAATACCTAGGAAAATACCTCCCAAGACAAACACAGGAACTATATGAACATAACTACAAAACACTTGCCACACAACTAAAACTAGACTTGAGCAATTGGAAAAACATTAACTGCTCATGGATAGGATGAGCCAATATAATAAAAATGACCATCCTACCCAAACTTATTTATCTATTTAGTGCCATACCCATGGAACTCCCAAAAAATTTCTTTACTGATTTGGAATAAACCATAACAAAGTTCATTTGGAATAACAAAAGATCAAGGATATCCAGGGAAATAATGAAAAAAAAACACAAATGACGGGGGCCTTGCAGTCCCAGACCTCAAACTATATTATAAAGCAGCAGTCATCAAAACAATTTGGTACTGGCTAAGAGACAGAAAGGAAGACAATGGAATAGACTGGGGGCGAGTGACCTCAGCAAGACAGTATACGATAAACCCAAAGATCCCAGGTCTTGGGACAAACATCCACTATTCGATAAAAACTGCTGGGAAAATTGGAAGACAGTGTGGGAGAGATTAGGAATTGATCAACACCTGACACCCTACACCAAGATAAATTCAAAATGGGTGAAAGACTTAAACATAAAGAAGGAAACCATAAGTAAATTGGGTAAACACAGAATAGTATACATGTCAGACCTTTGGGATGGGAAAGACTTTAAAACCAAGCAAGACAGAAAGAATCACAAAATGTAAAATAAATAATTTTGACTACATCAAATTAAAAGGCTTTTGTACAAACAAAACCAATGTAACTAAAATCAGAAGGGAAACAACAAATTGGGGGAAAATCTTCATAAAAACCTCTGACAAAGGTTTAATTACTCAAATTTATAAAGACCTAAATCTATTGTACAAAAAATCAAGCCATTCCCCAATTGATAAATGGGCAAGGGACATGGATAGGCAGTTTTCAGATAAAGAAATCAAAACTATTAATAAGCACATGAAGAAGTGTTCTAAATCTCTTATAATCAGAGAGATGCAAATCAAAACAACTCTGAGGTATCACCTCACACCTAGCAGATTGGCTAACATGACAGCTATGGAAAGTAATGAATGCTGGAGGGGATGTGGCAAAGTAGGGACATTAATTCATTGCTGGTGGAGTTGTGAACTGATCCAGCCATTCTGGAGGGCAATTTGGAACTATGCCCAAAGGGCGATAAAAGAATGTCTACCCTTTGATCCAGCCATAGCACTGCTGGGTCTGTACCCCAAAGAGATAATGGACAAAAAGACTTGTACAAGAATATTTATAGCTGCGATCTTTGTGGTGGCCAAAAATTGGAAAACGAGGGGATGCCCATCAATTGGGGAATGGCTGAACAAATTGTGGTATATGTTGGTGATGGAATACTATTGTGCTAAAAGGAATAATAAAGTGGAGGAATTCCACGGAGACTGGAACGACCTCCAGGAAGTGATGCAGAGCAAGAGGAGCAGAACCAGGAGAACATTGTACACAGAGACTAATACACTGTTTTATAATTGAACGTAATGAACTTCTCCATTAGTGGCAGTGTAATGTCCCTGAACAATCTGCAGGAATCTAGGAGAAAAAACACTATCCATAAGCAGAGGACAAACTGAGGGAGTAGAAACACCGAGGAAAAGCAACTGCCTGACTACAGTGGCTGAGGGGACATGAAAGAGGAGAGACTCTAAACGAAACTCTAATGCAAATATTAACAATATGGCAATGGGTTCGAATCAAGAACACATGTGATACCCAGTGGAATCACACGTCGGCTACGGGGGGTGGGAGGGAGGAAAAGAAAATGATCTTTGTCTTTAATGAATAATGCATGGAAATGATCAAATAAAATACTATAAAATTTTAAAAAAAGATATATTTTTTCTCTGCTTTAGAAGTCTAAAAATTGTTGAGATGTTCTTTCTCCCTTTTTTGATGAAACAATTTGAAATATAAATTTTCCCACTAAGGATTACTTTGACTATATCCATAAATATTAGTAGACTTTCTCATTGTCATTTTCTCCAGCAAAATTCTCTAGTATTTCTAATTTTTTCTTTGACTTACAAACTCTTTAGTATTAAATTATTTAACTCCCACTTAAGTCTAAATTGTATGTTTATTGATTAAAATTTAATCATATTATATCATCAGTAAAAATTGTTTAGTATAGACTTTCTACTTTTTTATATTTGATTATGAGATTTTAATGTGTTAGCAAATGATTTATTTTTGTAGAAGTGCAAAGCAGAATTTATATAAAGAGAGAAATGAGAAAGTATGTATATGTATATGCACATATATATGTAAACTTTCCATAGCACCTTAACAAATACATAAGCTATATATAACTACACATATATAGGCACACACACATATATATAATGCACAGAAATACATATTATGAATATTTATTTCTCAAATTTATCATAACATTTTGGACTCTTTTGCATTTGTCCTATTTTGCTTTGTATTACAGGTTATTTGCACAGATGTCTAATTCTTCCCAATAGATTTATATATTCTATGAAGACCGAGATAGTGTTGACTTAAATCTATACCCCCAGTACCTATCAGAGAGTACTCTGCAAATAATAAGGACTTTCTCAGCAAATATTTCCATAAATTCATACTTGGGGGACTATGCCTACAAAGGAGAAACCTGAATGGCTGCCTTAGCATGCCTGCAGACAGTTTTACCATGTTACTTTGCTACTCCTTTATCACCAACCTGTTTTAGCATTTCATTGCTTACTGCCAATAATTGTGGGCAAACGTGGCACCACTAAAAAACATCACCCAGGTTTTTATTGTCTCATCGACTCCTTTGCTAGAGATGAGTAATAGGTAATCAAGGATTCATCCTTGTGTTTCAATTACATAATTCACATTCTTTTTTTTAAATCAACATCTGCAAATTTCCCAAATTTCACTAAGATCAAGAGAATAGCAAAAGAAAGAAAACCTTCTGGTGTGCTGCTCAAAAACCTGGCAGAAAATGTGAACAATTCAATTATGACATTTTTCTGATAATAAACAACCCATTTGGAGATTCACATTCCCACTCCAACTAAGATGAATGATTATTTTGAGGCCACACAGACAAAGCCTAAATGATCAAGGAAGGAGTGAATAGAACTTTTTCAAAAGAAGATGCCATGAGAAAAAGGCCTAAAATCTGTTTAGATTTTGCTTTCTGTATATCAGAGATGTTAAATCTTGGTTGAGTGTATTCTATCCGATTATCTAACACAACTTTTATATATGTTCATTAGTCCCGAGGTGAGGCATGGGTAGCATGAATACTAGTATGGGCACTGCTGCGTTTAGAAGATTTTAATCAAGAAATTGTTAAGGTCCTGGAGAAGGGATCAGACTTACATTCACACTAGGGTCCCTATAACAGGATAGAATGCCATTCTCTCTTTCTCTGTTCTCTTTGTTCAGTCCCTTCCCTCTCAACTTTTTCTTACAGAAGAGGAAGAGAGTCTGCAGGCTGATCTACTCTAGTTTTCCCATGCAGTAAATACCAACTTACATCCATCCCCTAGAAGAAAAGAGAACTGTGATTCCTGACCTGTCCCTGTGTGGCTTTTGTTCCTCCTATTAGAGATGTTTGGGAAACCACCAGAAATCATAGGATCATAGATTTATAACTGTAAGAGACCTTGGAGATTATTGATTCTGACTTTCCTTACCAATGGGAAGGGAAACCTAAGGAGGATCAGTGACATGCCCAGAGTCACATAGCTAGGAAATGTCTGAGGAAGGAGTCAAGTCCCTGTCTTCATGGCTAAGTCCTACACTGGGTCACTCTGTGACACCAACTGACAAACTGACAAGCATACATTAACTGATCATGGACTTCTTTATACAAAAGCTCCTGTGGGTACAACCACATAAAGGTGCTTCCACAATTCCTACTCCACTATTGTTCGTCCATGAAGAGCTGGAATGGAAATTTGTCCAGGCAGTTTGACTTCCATTTCAACTTCTTTTATAATTCATCAATATTTAATAAGTGCTCTATAGTGGGCAGCCAGCTAGGTGGCACAGAGGTTAAAGTTCTGGGTATGGAGTCATGAAAATCTGAGTTCAAATCTGGCCTCAGACATTTACTAGCTATGTGACCATGGGCAAGCCAGTTAGCCTTGTTTGCCTCAGTTTCCTCATCTGAAATGAGTGTGAAATGAGCTGGAAAAGGAAATGGCAAAACCACTTCAGTATCTTTGCCAAGAAAAACTCCAAAGGAGTCATAAAGAGTTGGATGCTACTGAAAATGACTAAACATGAAGTAGAGCAGAATTAAAATTGAGGTAAGATGGGTCCCTACCTTCATAGAGCTTAAAGTCTAACAAGACAATTTGAGATAATATACAGATGCCATATACAATTTTGTTGCATTGTTACATGCATTCAAGAGACATAAAATGAAGTGATCATTGAGGGACCAAGGAAAAGGGTCATTACCAGCCAGAGGAATCAGAGACATCTACTTAGAAGAGGTAGCATTTTAGTACGTCTTTAAAGGATGGGTAGGAAGTCATGAGACAACGGAAGAAAAGATGATATTCCTGACATATAAGGAATTGCCCGCTAAAATAAAAACCAGACAAACATGGAAGCAGGGAGTAGCAGCTAGATGGCTCAACAATAGAGAGCCAGGCCTAGAGATAAGAGATCCTGAGTTCAAATTTGACTTCAGACACTTCCCAGCTGTATGACCCTGGGCAAGTCATTTAACATCCATTGCCTAACCCTTACCACTCTTCTGCCTTAGAACCAATACACAGTATTGATTCTAAGATGGAAAGTAAGGCTTAAAAACAGAACAAAACAAACAATGGAAACAGTAAGGTCCAAATGTAGCCCTCTGCATATCATCTTCAGTAAAATAATGCATCCCTCATCCTAGCCTTATCATCAATAAAGAGTAAATAACCAAGTCCATGGAGAAATCCAAACTTCATTATAGTACATAGATATGTAACTAGAATCTCAACTAAAAACTTGAACAGAATAGATGTATTTCTGTTTAAATTCCTTCTTCCACTCCCTTTTGCCTTGTACTCCCCACAAAATGGGAATACTCTTGTAGAGGTCCTCATTAGCATTAAAAACAAGAATATTCAGGTGGCAAGAAGGAAAAGGAGAGGGAAGAGCATAAGAAGGGGACCGAGAGAGAGAGAGAGAGAGAGAGAGAGAGAGAGAGAGAGAGAGAGAGAGAGAGAGAGAGAGAGAGAGAGAGAGAGAGAAGCCAGGTTAATTGGACCCTGAAAAAACAAAGAGCTGTTTGTAATTATATAATGTGATCCTAGCAGCTCTGATTGTCTCAGAGTTTATTTTGGTCTGCCTGGGGCCTCCCCCGTTTGCTTTGTCAGACAGAGTTGTGGCATAGAATGATTCTAAAATAGCTGAAAACTCATAAACCCATCTGCAGCTGAGGTAACAAATGAAAAGAAACAGCCAGTGATCAGCATATTTTATTGCAGGAGTTAGCCAAGTCCATCACTAGAAAGTACGCCAAGAGCATCCTTCAGGATTTGAGAAGTAGGGGGCTGGTACCATGGACACCAGTGACTGCTTCTGATGTCCTTCATCAGCACTCTTAGTTTAACCACAATGCCTGATGGCAATAGAGATTGATGTGGGTCTATCATGAGAAATCAGCTGAGATTTGCCTATCGTTGCTCAGGAATTTGTAGAAATAGTGACATTTCCTTTGACCTACTCCTGAAGGTTCTTCTGCTTTAGCAGTTTCCTTCTTTTTCATTCCTACTACAACCATCCAAATTCCATCTAAAATATCTTCCTAATTCATTTCACTGTCTCTCCTTCAGCCCACACTGAGCACCATGATCAGAATACTTTTCATAAAGCACTACTTCCTTATTCCAGTTTTTATTCAAACACCTTCAATGAGTTTCCATCATCTACACTATCAAATCCATTTTTCAGTTTTGCCTGTCTCTTCATTTCCCACCCAGCTGTACTCCCTTGGATTTCATTATGCTCTTAGGAACCTCATCACGCTGACAGATCTTATCAGCCTGGCACTTGTCTTCTGTAGCCCTTGTTCCTGGAACCTGTCTAATTTAAGGACCAAGTAGAGAGATCATCCCAAAACATCTATTTAGGGAATGTATCCAGGCCAACCATCTCTTCATTCCCACCTGGGTGTACTCCTTGACATCTTCATCATGCCCCATCATTGATATCGCCTCTCTCCCACCCACATTTTTATCTTCTTTTTGGTGCTGTCTTCTCCCATTAGATCGTAAGTTTCTTGAGAGAAGAGACCATCTTTCTTTTTTTTTTTCTATTTGTATACCCAGCACTTAGCATAGGACCCAGCACATAGCAGATACTTAAATGATTGTTGAGTGGCTGATAGAGGCCCTCCACAACACAACTCTAAAGGACCTTTCCCCTTTTATTTTTTTATTTTATATTTATTTTTTTTTAAAGCCTTACCTTGTCTTATTGTCAATTCTGAGACAGAAATGCAGCAAGGGTCAGGCAATTGGGATTAAGTGACTTTTCCAGGGTCACATAATTAAGAAGCATGTGAGGCTAGATTTGAATCTAGGTCCTCTTGACTCTAAATTTTGATGTCCTATCCACTGTGTTATGTGCCCCTCACATCTGATGATTTTGCTAGGTGAACACTCCATTCCAGTCATGTTATTGGAGTAGTCTTTGTTTATACCCTTTATTGCCTAAAGGCATCTATATTTTCCCAATGACCTATGGGACAGACTTTATTTTTTACCTTTTTTTTAGAGGAAGACAGATACCATCTAAGATCTGCCACCTTCAAGAATGGCAAAGACAACAATGGGACAGTAGAACACTGGTCTTGGAGTTAGAAGACTGGTTTCAAATTTTATCTTTGTCACTTATTTTCTGTGTCTTCCTAGGTAAATCACTTAATATCTCCATGCCTCAGTTCCTCAACCATTAATTAAAGGGATTAGGTTCAATGGCCTCTAATCTGTGATCTGAAATCTGCTTGGGAACAAAGCAACATGGGAATTTACCTACCCAACTTTGTGGAGGTCATCTGTCAAAATATTAACGAAGGCTGCAGGGGAAGAGTGGGGGGGGGGGGGGAGAAGGAAATAATGTGATTATTGTAACCAAGGAATAATGTTCTAAATTGACTAAATAAACTTATTCAAATGAAAAAAAAAACAAATATTAATGAAGTCCAATGAAGGCTCCCTTCACAGTTCAGTTGTAGTCAATCTACAAGTTTTAACAGATCCTGTTAGTTCTTAATAAAAGTATGATGTTGCAAATTCAATTGAAGAGGTTCAGCATCTAGTCTCCTGTCTCAGAAACTGAAGTATAGAAGAGTAGTTCTCAGAAGATGGTCTGGAGATCCTTAGGGGATTTCCAAGACCTTTTTATGAGGTTCACAAAGTCAAAATAATTTTCATAATAATACTCAAACATCTTTAATTTCTAATATAGTAAATATTGTTTTTTTTTAAAACAAACAAATGCTCTTTGGGGGATCCCCAATAATTTTAAGATATATAAAGGGATCCAAAGAACCAAAAATTTACAAGTTCTGAGCATAAAAGGAACTGGGGTTTGTATGAAAGATACATTAAATCGACACTGGAGGAAAAAGGGAAAAAATAGAATTTTAAGCACAGACAAAATGGGATGGGAGTAAGAAAAGCAGTAGCAACAATGGGGACATAAGGGCAAGGGCAAAATACTTTAGTTGCACCATGCTAATCTGAAATAAGAAGGATGTGAAGAAAAGAATATTATAGAGAACACTTTGTGCTAAAAGAGGACAGCCAAGGAGCTTTTGCTTAGTCTCTTGTGTTGGCATATAGGAGCTGGGAGGTCAAACCAAGGCCCCATAACCTAAATTAGCAGTAAATAGAGCAAAAATGGACATGTATAAGGAAGAAAATACTTGCGATTTGGTCTGCAAAGACTCCTGGCTAAGAAAAAAATCAATTTGACAGTGTTCCAGGTTACAAAGAAATCCACTGGCCAGCTCCTAGGCTATAATTATGAACCTTTAGAGGAGAAACTGAGTTTTAAAATTTTGTAAGAAAAACAGTAGGGCCTATTTTTCTTTTTCATTGCTAACAGGGTAATGGTATTCAAATTCTGCTCTTAAACAGATGCCATACACACACACACACATATGTATATAGGCACACAGATATTTTTAATCCACAATGTACTTTTGCCAAGATATCTCTTTCCCATGGTGCCATGACGATACCCAGCCAATTAGTCAATAAACATTTGTTAAGTGCTGACGATATTACAAGCACTGAGCCAAGCAGTGAAGATACTAAGAATGTCAAAAGACATTCTCTGCCCTCAAGGAACTCACAATCTAATCAATTTTTCCTCATCCCCACTTCCAATAAGTTTACAAGAGCTATTGATTCTTATTTACCAATATCACTTGCTTGTATTTTCTTCTCCATTCTAGTTAAGGGTCTCATTAACTGTTTCATGGATTTAGCCTCCTTACTGATCTTTCTACCTCCAATTTTCCTCCTCTTGAATGCATAATTCATTATTAAATTCAGTTTTATTCAGTGTAAATGAACAAACATTAATTAAGTTCCTATAACCTACAAAATTCTGGGCATGCAAAGATAAAAACAAAACTGCCCCTGTCTTCAAGAAGCTTACTTTGCACTGTAGTAAGTAAATACAAAATAATTTTTATGGAAAGAAAAGATTAAAACCTGAGGGAGAAACCAAGCATTTATGAAGCATATACTGTATATAAATGTAATTTCCATAGTAGCTAACATAATATTTCTGTTGCATGGGTCTGGCCATGCTTTTCTCTTACACAAACCTTTAGTGACTGCTCATTAGTTACAGGATAAAATTCAGATTCCTTAGCCCGGCATATAAAGTCATTTATATCAGTCTTATTTCCCTCTGCTGCCTTTCCATATTAACCAGTCTGAGAGCAAGGTGGCATAGAGGATAAAGCGCCAGGTCTAGTGTCAAGAGGACCTGAAGTTAAGAAGACTCATCTTTCTTCAAATCTGATCTCAGATACTTTCTAGCTGTGGGCAACTCACTTAACCCTGTTTGCCTCAGTTACCTCATCTGTATAATGGACTAGAGAAGGAAATAGCAAACCACTTTAGTACCTCTACCAAGAAAATAATGGGGTCACAAAGAATCAGACACAACTGAAATGACTGAACAGTGATAAAATTAGCCAACCAAAGTGCACAACAAACATCACTGTGACTTCATTTTATCATTTTCTACCTCCAGGCATTCACTCAGCCTATACCTCAGACACACTCCCTAGGTATGTCCTTAAAAACCATCTTCCTCCAAAGCCAAGCTTGAGTACCATGTCATATCTAAAACAGCTGACAGTGGCCTCTCCCTCAGGAGACTGAGTTCCTCAAGGACAAGGACTATCTTTTACCCCAATGGTTGGTATGATACTTGGCACAAGGTAGACATTTAATAACAGTGCTTTTCTTAGACTTCTCCATTGCCCAAATTGCATTCTACCTTTCCTCTATATCTTACATTGCTAATTAGAATGTAATTTTCTTGAAGTCATGGATTGATAAAATAGAAAGAACATTGGCTCAGAAGACTTGGATGCAAATTCTACCTCTGGTTATCTTTGAAGCCCCGGGGACTAACACAATGCCTTGCACAGAATAAAAAATATTTGGTGAATTTATTTCTGAATTCTATATTCCAGGAAAGAAATCTAATAGGATGAATATCTAATCATCTGATTTCTTATATATTTAAAACACAAATACTAGTAGAATCACAGGTTGGTGAAGACTATCATTTAGTTCAAGAGTTCTTAACCTTTTCTGTATCATGAGACAGACTGAGACCTTTGGTTATCTGGTAAAGCTGAGGGGTCCCTTCTCAGAATAATGTTTTTAAATTATGAAAAGAAAGATTAAATTTCAGTTGGAGGGTACTAAAATTAAAGGTGTAATTTTTTTCTTATCAAAGTCCACAGACCTCTTGAAATCTATTTGTGGAATCTTTGGAGGTCCATTGGCTCCCAGTTAAGAACTCCAGATTTAATCCATTTTCCTCATTTTACAGATTAAGAAAAGATGAGAATTTAACATAAATCCTTTTTCCTTTTAAAAATGAAAGTTTCATTTTGAATTTGAAAATCCATTTCAGTCTCATACCTACCCTTTGATTGAATTAAAAACAAGGCATGAGACTTATCTGGATAAGGGGGATGCATGCACACTCTGGAAAATGCTAGAAGCCTCCTGGCTCCCTGGTGTCCTAGAAAATGCTTGCCTCGTCCCATGTGACTCCTGGCCTCTGGAAGACTGGCCTCTGACCTGTACAATCAGGGAGACCCAGAAAAAGTGTTGTTACAGGGGTGTAAGTTATGGATAAAGAAAGCTCATGCCACTGTTCTGGCCAAACATCAGGAGTGAGTAAAGATGCAAAGTGAGCAACAAGCTTGGGTTCCAGCCATGTGACATTGTGCCTTTTCTTTTTCTGACCCTCTTTTTACTATTTAATATTATAAATTAATATTCAGTCTACAAAGAATTTTAATCTTAACAAAATTGAGTAAGAGTCATTTAAAGCCCATTTTTTAAATCAAATTTTCATTTACTTCATACATTTTCCTTGTAGGTTACAGGATGCTAAAATAGTTCTGTTTATCACTTGAAAGGACCTGCTTTTCCAATGTGGGCTTAATTTTGGTACTACCAAAGAAGAGCTAAATGGTGCAAATATTCTCATTCTCTTTCTCTCTCTCTCTCTCTTTCTCTCTCTCTCTCTCTCTCTCTCTCTCTCTCTCTCTCTCTCTCTCTCTCACACACACACACACACACACACACACACACACACACACACACACACACACACGGTTCAAGTAAAGCAAGTGTCTCTGTCTCACACTGTTTTCCTTTCTAAAGTGCAACATCCTTCCAAGACTTCCTAACAAATTACTGAACAACTCTGAGCTAAAGTTGGAAAACTGAGACCAGAATTTTTTTAGAAAGGAAGAAAAAAGGCAACAGTGCCCAGAGCCATTCAGGAATCTGAGGACAGGCCCTTACAATACTATTGCCTGATGTTGAGCAGTTTTTCATTCCAGGTGGATACTGGAGGTTGTTTCTTATATTTCTAGAAGATAAAAATTATAATTCTTTAGAAGATAGATCTGGTGTCATTCTGTGGGCACAGGTGAACATTTAATAAGCATTGTAAATAAAACTGACTCAGGCTGCCTGGATTTTGGAGGCAGCAGAATAAACCATGTGGAGCTGATGAAGATTGCTCAGCATATATCAAACCATTAAAAAGGGTTGAGAGGATTTGTGCTTAAATGGCATTGCTGGAGGAGATTCAGAAGAATGAAAGGCCTGTGAGAAGGTGAAGAAGTTGTCTGTGGTTTTTGTTGTTCAGTCATTTTAGCCAAATGCAACTCTCCATGGCTCCACTGAGGGTTTCTTGGCAAAGATATTAGAGTGGTTTGGCATTTCCTTCTCTAAATAATTTTACAGAAGAGGAAACTGAGGCAAAGAGGATTAAATGACCTTCTCAGGGACACACTTCTAGGAAATGTCTGAGGACAGATTTGAACTCAAAAAGTTAAATTTCCCTGACTTCAAGCCCAATGTTTCATCCACTGCACCACCTAGCTTCCCATTGTCTATTGCTTCTCCAAATGTACTTTTCTTGGGCTTCCATGAAGTTAGAGTTTAGGCTTACTCTAAATGGCATCAAAAACAACGACAACAACTATATATATATATATATATATATATATATATATATATATATATATATATATGCATGTATTCATGTTGTTCTCTTGAGTTTTAAGCACATCTGCCAGAAACTATTCTATTAACTTAATATCCAAGTCTTTCTAGCCTAGCAAGAGAGATATCCAAAGTGATAGTCTCAGGGATCTCTCTTCCCCAGTCCAATTTGAGGGAACATTTAAAAGTCACACATGTTAAAATTCTTTTAGGGATTAATATCACAGAACAATCATCACTAACATAATCTTCAACTGAAGCTATTCAATTCTTTTTTTAAAACCACTCCTTTAAAGCACTGAAAGAGCCCCCCTCCCTGTGATCAACACTTAATATTCATCTCTTCCATGACCTAAAACTGTTCTGGGCACAATAGTTGCTTAATATGTAATTGATGAATGAAGGATTATTGGTGCACACATTGTAAAACCCTTATCTTTCATCTTGGATTCCATAATATGTACTGGTTCCAAGGCAGAAGAGCAGTAAGGACTAGGCAATGGAATGATTTGCCCAGAGTTGCACAGTTAGGAAGTGTCTGAAGTTAGATTTGAACCCAAGAGCTCCTGTCTCCACTCCTGGCTCTCTGTCCACTGAGCCACCTAGCTGCCTCCTGTTATGAGTTTTTTTAATTAACGCTCATAAATGTTACCATGAAATATTGCATCATTATAGCCATAAGATGAAATCTATAACAATGTAAATGAGACCTCAAAGATACCTAAAGTACAGAATGGTTAAGTGATTTGCCAGGTATCAAAGGTGGCATTTGAACCCAAGATTTCTTGTCTCCCGATTCAAAACATTTTATTCTTTAATTTATTTCATTAAATAATCATTATATGGGATGAAAATGTGCATTATCCCCCAGAAAACATTGATTAGTATTGGTAATCAGAGATTGGACACTTGCAATAAAAATTAGTGAAAGTTACGTGCCCTTCACTAAGGATATAATAATAAAAATTTTCTTAAAAGCCTTACCTTGTCTTATTGTCAGTTCTGAGATGGAAATGCAGCAAGAGCCAGGCAATTGGGATTAAGTGACTTTTCCAGGGTCACATAATTAAGAAGCATGTGAGGCTAGATTTGAATCTAGGTCCTCTTGACTCTAAATTTTGATGTCCTATCCACTGTGTTATGTGCCCCTCACATCTTATGATTTTGCTAGGTGAACTAGTCTTTGTTTATAACCTTTATTGCCTAAAGGCATCTATATTTTCCCAATAACCTTTGGGACAGACTTTATTTTTACCTTTTTTAAAGAGGAAGACAGATAACATCTAAGATCTGCCACCTCCAAGAATGGCAAAGACAACAATGGTACAGTAGAACACTGGTCTTGGAATTAGAACATTGGTTTCAAATTTTATCTTTGTCACTTATTTTCTGTGTCTTCCTAGGTAAATCACTTAATCTCTCCATGCCTCAGTTCCTCAACCATTAATTAAAGGGATTAGGTTCAATAGCCTCTAATCTGTGATCTGAAATCTGCTTGAGAACAAAGCAACATGGGAATTTACCTACCCAACTTTGTGGAGGTCATCTGTCCAAATATTAACGAAGGCTGCAGGGGAAGAGTGGGGGGGGGGGGGTGGAGGTAAGGAAATAATGTGATTATTGTAACCAAGGAATAATGTTCTAAATTGACTAAATAAACTTATTCAAATGAGAAAAAAAAACAAATATTAATGAAGTCCCAATGAAGGCTCCCTTCACAGTTCAGTTGTAGTCAATCTACAATTTTTAACAGATCCTGTTAGTTCTTAATAAAAGTATGATGTTGCAAATTCAATTGAAGAGATTCAGCATCTAGCCTCCTGTCTCAGAAACTGAAATATAGAAGAGTAGTTCTCAGAAGATGGTCTGGAGATCCTTAGGGGATTTCTAAGGCCTTTTTATGATGTTCATAAAGTCAAAATAATTTTCATAATAATACTCAAACGTCTTTAATTTCTAATATAGTAAATATTGTTTTTTTAGAAAAACAAACAAAAGCTCTTTGGGGGATCCCCAATAATTTTTAAGATATATAAAGGGATCCAGAGAACTAAAAATTTACAAGTTCTGAGCATAGAAGGAACTAGGGTTTGTATGAAAGATACATTAAATCGAGACTGGAGGAAAAGGAAAAAATTTCCCTCTGCAAACAGCTTTACATATATATATATATATATATAATGACATAAATATTCATCTTTAATATACTCTTTTCTAATGTAACTAAAAGATACCCCCCTTCTTTTGGTTCCAATGGGAAGAATTTTGGATGACCCACTGAGTCTCCTGGGACATATCTTGAAACCTACAAGTTATAATCTTGGCTACATGTCCTACATGTTTCAGCCTGAACGTCCTTGGATGGGTCTAAATTCTGACTCAAATGAGAAACTGCAAACTTAAAGAATAATTCTATAGGCTTGGAAGCACTGAAAAAATTTTAAGAGGCTAGAACAATATAAAGAAATATAACATTCAAAAGCATTATGTCCCACTCAGATGGTGGGAAAGAGGGGAAGGCGTAGTGTTAGATTCCTATAAATTCTGAGTTCATTTGAGCACCTGTGGACACTGCTTTCTGAGAGATCCCTCCAGACAAGGCTTCCACTCTCTCTCTCTATCTCTGCACCCCCTTCTAACCCTCCACTCCTTAATAAAGTCACATGATCTCTGCCAGTATTTAAGACTCCTGTCTGCTCATTAGAGTGATTTCTGGGGTTACAAGCCCCGCAAATTCCTTCCCACGCCATTATTTTTCATAAAGAGATCTTCTTACTACATTTGTTTAATTAATAAATGGGGGAATGGGAGTGGAGGGAGGAGGCAAATCCAATCCACTAAACATGTCAGCTTTAATCTAGGGGCTGCTGAGAAGGGTTCTGCTGCAACATCAATCATTGTGTTGAGTGAGTTAAGGTGATGATATTCTGTCCAGATATGTATATTCAACACACAGTGATGTTTCAGTGTCCAAAAAACTAGCTTAGGAACTTTTAGCTGGGTGACTATGAGGAAAGATTTTGTTCTGTGTATTGTTGAAAGCATTTTTATTATCACTATATAAGTTCATATGCTGCACTGTTGTTTGGAAACCACCTGGTATTCTCAGCCCCTGGTAAAAATGTGCCACACAGTTGTCATGGCAACCAGACTTTCTTCCTGGTAAACCCCCATCTTCTCTTCATTCCAAGGATCTCTAATAGGATTTCTAATAAGAGGAGGAATGATTACAAAGTAAGCATTTCCCAGTCTTCAAAACACATCTACCAGATCCATTATAGCCCATTTGTTTGAACAGGCTTTGAAACAGGTCAACCTGCCATATTCAAGTGCAGGAAAACATCACAAAAGGGCATTTAAAACTAATTGAAAGTCAATACATTCTTCAGTCCATTCAACTGAATTCAACAGTACCTTGCTAAGATAGTAGGAATACAAGAAAAATTATCTCTTCCCTCAAAGACCTTAAATTCTACTGGAATTAATGGTCAATCTTGTATTTTTTGAGAGAATAATACACGTATAAAAAAGTTTGAAACTACTACTGAAGCCTGGTGGATGATATAATGTGTGAGCAAAGAGGACTAAGTACCACTTAGGTGGGTAGGAGAATCATGAGAGGGCAGTATTATGAGAAAAGAAACCCTCTAGTCCAGGAGTTATAAATACATGGGTTCAAGTTCTATTTCTGATATTTACTATCCTTGTAAAATTTTGTTATTCAGGCAATTCCCAAAGACTTTAATATATATTTCATCCTTTATGAAGGGGATTCTGACATGAAACTCCTAGAAAAACCTATCAACACTTGTATCAGCTTTATGACCTCCCAATCATTTCTTGACTCAAAGTCCAAATTCACCCAACTGGAACGGTTCTCTCCAAGGTTACTAGTGCTCTCCTAATAGTCATATCTTATGGTCTTTTCACAGTCCTAATCTTTCCTGACCATGTAAACCATTTGACACTGGAGCACAGACCCTACTTTTCCTTGGGTTTTTATAATACTGCTCTCTCATGATTCTCCTTTTACTCATCTAAGTGGTACTTAGTGTCCTTTACTCTCTCGTTACATCCTATTTAGCATTGGTATACCCCAAGGCTGTGTTCTGGATCCTCTTTTTCTCCCTATGTTCTTCCTCTTAGTTATCTCAGCATCTCCCAAGGATCAATCAAATTGCCTATATAAATAACTCTTAGATACTATCTATGTAGTTTTTCTATCTTCTCTCTCTCTGTGTATCTCTTGCTACCTTTCTGCATATTGAACCCACATAATCAATGGTCTATAGCACATCTCCAAACAGATTTGTCAGAGGAAGCTCAAATTCAACATATCAGAAAAGAACTTCATGTCTTTTCCCCCAAATAAAATCCTCTCTACTATTTCTGCTGATGACACAACTATTCTTCCAATCATCAAGGTTCAAAATTTTAGAATCATCCTTGTCTCTTTCCATTCCCTCTCCTCATATCAAGTCAGTTGCCAATTTTGTCCATTTTACTTCCACAATGTCCCCAAAACCCACAAGACTACAATTGTAGTTCATTTGATTGTGAACATCTTGAGGGCAAAGATAGTCTTCTGCATTTTTTTTTTGGTATCCTCAGTTCTCAGCACAGTAATTAGTATATAATATGTGCTTTATAAATGTTGACTAATTGATTATTTAAATCTTTCTCACCTTTCACGTGGAGGATTATGATATCTTCTTTATTGATCTGCCTGTCTCTAGGCCCTCCTCTCCAATGCACACAGCTACTAAATTTACACTTCCAAAGCATAGGTCTGACCATGTCTTCTTGGATGCTATCATCCATAATTTTAGCTATTCTTTATGGGTTCATGCAACCTTCAAATTTGTCAAGTATATCATCTATGATTTCATAAAAGTCATTGACAAAAATTCTGTAGCCTACAAAGCAACAAGTTTCTGGAGGCATCGTGTTGACTTAGCAATATAGTACTAAAAACTAAAAGCAGGACTGACTCTAGATGAGACTGTAAAGTAACAGATTTCTGTCTCCTCATTTTTATCTTTTCACTTTATTTGGCTGCCTTTTTCTCAGGTAGTCTATTCCCAAACTTTCTGTAGAATCTGCTCTTGGGTTTTTCATTCAAATGGAAATAAGCATGACTAATACCAACTTAATGTGAGCCTCGCCAGAAAGAGCTGCATTTTAACCAACATGAAAGTCTTGAACTAAAAAGATAAAAGGAATTTCAGTCAACAGATGCATAGAGGATTTTGTGGGAACATCAGAGCCATCCTTTAATGTTTAAAATTACTACTTATAGGCACTCTTTGATTTCTTATCTAGATTGTTTCCAGCTTCTTTCATACAGGGGATTTGAGCTGCATGTTTAAGTATAAAACAAATCTAAATAACAAAAAAAGGGAATATAGCACTTCACACTCAATATTTTATAGAAAGGAAATATGTATTCATACTGGTCAAACCAAAAATTAGTTAATTATCTTTTTAACATGGCTTTATCAGGCAGATATAGTAATTAAAATTCTCTCAAGAGACTGATTTTTCTTTTTTAAAATAATTTATTAATTAACCAGTCAAGACATCCTAATAACTCTCTCAATAATCATAAGACAAACAGAAACTCTTAGTCCAGGTACTCATATACATTTTGGGGAGCTCATGATTCAGTTTCTCCCTTGAATATCCCAAACCATCTTTAACTGGTGATAGTCAATTAAGAGGTGGACCATCAGACTCTTGGTCCCTCCCAAAACTGGCAGGGGAAGTTTTTCACTTCCACAGAAAAAATGTTATAGAAGTTTTCCTGTTAGCCAGTCAGTGAAAGGACCACATTCCTCAGGACAAAGAGAATGAAAAAACTTATTGAGCAAATGGAACCAACCTGGCTCAGGAATTTTCCCTAATATAGCCTTTATAATCCAGGACCCTGATATAAAAATTATAGGGGGTCTAAAAAATATTCTTGCACAGGTAAAGAACCTTAGGCTTCTATGAGGGAAGGCCCAGATAAGGAAGGAGTATGGAAATAAAAAGCTGCACATGAGTCATAGGAAAAAAAAATAGACATCCTCACTAGGAACCGCATGCACCATGGATAGCTGGCTTCGAAGGGAAACTTTGAAATGGCAACAGAATCAATCTGGGAAGCAGTCAGTCCTCAAAATGTATCCTTTGTAGTATTAGAAAAATTAGCATGACAGGAGACAACACACACCAAGAAAACCCAAACGTATCCCTTTACTGGCACTATGTGGGTTACATGGATACAAGAGGGAAGGTAGCACCTACTGAATAGGAAGATTGCTTAATGCCTCTCTAGAAAGGTGAAGAAATTGTCTTGACAAGTTATAAGTTTCAAATATAAATTCATTCTTCAATTTTTGTTGAGTGCTTTGAAAAAACCCTGCCTTAAATGTTTAAGTTGGGTCTGGTTAGCTTGTATGTTTTCAAAGGAGTGGAAAACAAAAATTTTGGAGACAGAAATGAACTAGATCCTGATACTGACAAGGTAAATGTCATAAGCCAGATGCATAAGCCAAAATGGCATCCACATCCATCATGTTCTTGGATCAGAACTCTATTGATATAAAGGTTACTTAGATAAATAAAATAATACAAAAAGTAGTGTGATAACATGTGAAAGGTGCTTTTCAAAACAAAGCATCAACTTTTGGGGGAAGAAGAGGTGAGATGGAGGAGGAGAATTTGAAACTCAATTTTTTTTTAAAACAAATGTTAAAAATTGTTTTTTTCCTATGATTGGAAAAAATAAAATATTATTTTAAAAACTTAAAGCATAAAGGCTACATAAAAGCTAGTTGTCATAATTACTATCCATATTGATAATAAAAAGTACATATGGCATATTGTGTCATTTTTAACTTGACTCTGGTGGTTCTGCTTTGGCCTCCTTCTTCTGAGTATATCCTCAGCTCTTTAAACAGTACAAGTTTCAGAATATTTAAATTCTATATTAACACTATTTTGCTACTTATACCAACTCCATTGATTTTATTTGGTCTCTTACATGATTCTCAGAACAGACAATATCTATTCAACTCTAAACTGTCTTCTGGAAAAGGCTTCCCTCTCTTATTTTTCTTGAGATCATCCCCTTTCTGATTCTCCTTTTCATTGTATAGCATTATGTTTTGGTATTTTTTAAACCCTTACCTTCTGTCTTAGAACCAATACTTTGTGCAAATACTTTGTACAAACAAAGCAAAGTATTGGTTCTAAGACAGAAGAGTGGTAAGGGCTAGGCAATGGGGGTTAAGTGACTTGCCCAGGTTCATACAGCTAGGAAGTGTCTTAGGTTAGATTTAAGTGGCTCTCAATCCACTGAGCCACCCAGATGCCCCCAAGGCATTATGTTAGTGGAACTTCATCTCCCATACCTATTTCTTATTAGCTTCTTATATGTCCTTAATACAGAGTATCCTAAAAGTCTTAGTGTAGCTTGAGTCTTAATGGATTAAATTGGGACACCATACAGAGAGTTTGATATAGATAGAGCTTTTATAGAGAAATATATAGCTCTATTTAGAGATATATAGATTTATTTACATAGAATGATATATATTTATTTATTTATAGTTTATCTATTTCTGTTTATATAAATAGACTGATCCATCTATGTCTATAAAGTGAGAGAAAGAATCCCCAAACCATTCCAGTGATGAAGAAATCAGATCTAAATGCCCATCACTGAATAAATGGATGGACCATATTTACAACATTAAGGAAGGGCCAATGGGATGAGCATTCATTTTGCACTTAATAAGTGCCAAGCATTGTGCTAAATGCATTATAAACATTATCTTATTTGGTCCTCACAACAACTCTGGGAGGTAAGTGCTGTTATTATCCCCACTTTACAGAGAAACTGAGGCAAATAGTGCTTAAATAACTTGCCCAGTGTCACACAGCTAATAAGTGTCTAAGGTTGAATTTGACTTCATGTCTTCCTGATACCAGGCCCACTGTCATTGTGTCACCTAGCTGCCTCATCAATAAACTGCCATTTAATATTGTGAATCTTCTTTAAGTTAATAGCAAAAGGGATAGAGAAAATGAGAACCACATGAATGAGTTTCACATCCAATATGCTAGTTCCATAATAGTTCTAAAAATCATTTGAAAACATAGAAAGTTTCATGGGAACAGTTAGGCTGTTCAGTGGTTAGAACACCAGGCCTTCAGAAGGGAATTCCTGGGTTCAAATCTGACCTCAGGAACTTCCTAGCTGTGTGACCCAGGACAAGCTAATTAATCCCAATTGCCTAGCCCTTACCACTCTTCTTCCTTGGAACCAATGCTCAATATCAATTCGAAGACAAAAAGTAAGGGAGAGGAAGAAAAAGAGAAAGAGAGACAAAGACAGAGACAGAGAGACACACACACAGAGAGAGAGAGAGATAGGGAGAAAGAGAGAAAGAGAGAAAGAAAGAAAGGAAGAAAGAAAGAAAGAAAGAAAGAAAGAAAGAAAGAAAGAAAGAAAGAAAGAAAGAAAGAAAGAAAGAAAGAAAGAAAGAAAGAAAGAAAGAAAGAAAGAAAGAAAGAAAGAAAGAAAGAAAGAAAGAAAGAAAGAAAGAAAGAAAGAAAGAAAGAAAGAAAGAGAGAAAGAGAGAAAGAGAGAAAGAGAGAAAGAGAGAAAGAGAGAAAGAAGGAAGGAAGGAAGGAAGGAAGGAAGGAAGGAAGGAAGGAAGGAAGGAAGGAAGGAAGGAAGGAAGGAAGGAAGGAAGAAAGAAAGAAAGAAAGAAAGAAAGAAAGAAAGAAAGAAAGAAAGAAAGAAAGAAAGAAAGAAAGAAAGAAAGAAAGAAAGAAAGAAAGAAAGAAAGAAAGAAAGAAAAAGAAAGAAAGAAAGAAAGAAAGAAAGAAAGAAAGAAAGAAAGAAAGAAAGAAAGAAAGAAAGAAAGAAAGAAAGAAAGAAAGAAAGAAAGAAAGAAAGAAAGAAAGAAAGAAAGAAAGAGAGTTTACACTCTATTGAAGCAATGAAGTAAGCTATAAGGATTTAAAAAAAAGCATCTGGCCAGGTATTTCCAGAACTTAACAATCAGCAATGGGAACACAAATCTCAGAAGAAAGCCAATGCCTTTCCATCCCCTAAGTCAGGGAACCTGATTGTTAGACAGAGCAAAGTACTACTCACAACAGTGCTAAAGACCTCTCACCATAATGCTCAAGGGTATTAATATACTTCTTATCAGCCTCTAAGGCTCTTGCTTACTTAATGAAGGCTAGGTTGAAGGAGGGGGGTTAAGTGGAATGAGGGAAAGGGGCAACTAACTGCATGTGGAATAACCATGGAAACAGCAGTGAGTCAATGGGGTGATGTTAACAGGCAATGTTTCCAAACCTTTACCTGAAATAAAAAACATCATATGTAAGGCTTCAAATACATTTTCTTTCCAAAATATCTGCTGAAAGTCTTTAGACATTTTCTTTACGAGCAAAATTCCTTCATGCATGTAATTCAACTGACTTTTGTAGAACTTACAATCTTCTATAGAAAATTGATTGAAAAGTGAATTTATTAGTTGGAAGTGAGCTCATGAGAAGCTACCAAATCTATTAGGACTAAAGGAAAATAAAGTACCCTCTAACAGATTTTGCTAAAAAGGGAAGATCAGAAAGGGACTTCAGAAGGCAAAAGCCTTGTCACCTGAGCAGTCCAAATGTCCAGGAAAAGGCAGCCTTTATTGGACATATGGCACAATCACCACTCTACTCCCCAGGTATGGGATTGGAGTTAGAGAACTGGATTATGCTAGTTCCCAACTCCATCACTTTCTTATGATGATACCTGTTTATAAAATATTAAATAAAATTTCTAAGTTTTTTTTTCTTGAAAAGTAAGGAAAAATTCCATCATGCAGGTGATTCAATTGAGAAAGGAGCTTCACCAAAATTAAATAGGAACTGGTAAAGGTCTAATTGTATATACTGGGATGAAGCAGAAAGGCTCAAAAGGGTAGCTACATAGATATTATTAGTATCTATATCTTCCTAAGTACATTGAGCATTATCCTGACCAATATAACTTGAAAACTGGCTTCAAAGTGAGTCTCTCTGTTTATACTCAAGGGAGCTAACATGTATGTTTCAAACACTGAATTCTGGACCTGGGCAATATGTACTATGCTTTACATTAGATAGAAAATTAGGAATTAACTGAGAAGGCACCCTTAATTTTTTAACCAAGAAGCCACTAAGAAAGTTTTATTGTTACAGTATATAATGTTAATTAAATGGTAAGTTTAGTATTTATCCAGTAGTTACTAGATTTAAAAAAAAGAACATTGAACTAAAACGCTTACTTCCAAATAAAACTATGTCACCACATCACTAAACAGGACTATATTGTTCTGTTATGGTTCAATGTTTGTGACTAGAATGAAAGATATTGTTATTGAGCCTGCAAGAAAAGGAGGAGATTTTCTACTCTCCTCCATCACTACTATTAATTGCTTATATCTCAAATCTTTTGGAAGTCAGGACTCTCAGCATTTAGGCATTGGATATTAGAGCACCTTGAAACTTAACCCTACAAAATATAGATGAGGAGAGAGATGGAAAGCATGAACAAACAGGAGGCAGCTAGGTAGCTTGGATTGAGAACTAGAGATGGGAAGTCCTTGTTTTAAATTTTACCTCAGACACTTCCCAGCTACTTGACTGGGCAAATCACTTAAACTTCATTGCCTAGCCCTTACTGCTCTTCTCCCTTAAAACTAATTCACATTGTTAATTTTAAAACATAAGGTAAGGGTTTAAAAAAAGAGTAGAGAGAAACAGAAAGAATGAAAATTTACTGAGAACTTTCAAACACATAAATTATAAACTACCAGGGGAATTTTTCAGCTAAAATAAAGACAAATCCATCCAAAATTACTCCTGGCTGTAACTCTTAACATCTTTTGCCATGCACATTGAGGTATAGTCATATAAATCTTTTAAGGGAGCCAGAGACCTGCTTGCTATAGGCAATAAGACAGAATGTCTAACAGTCCCTCTTTTTTGGTGTCCTTATACATTGGCATGGTATAAACTATCCAGAGTTTCCAGACACTAATACCATTGAATTATAGTGGTCATGAGATGGCTAGGAGTCATCCTGACTACTATCATCAAGAAGCAGCATGGCAGCCAAACCAATATGCAGAGAAACCATGTGGAAGGACTAGAAAGGCAGAATGGGTCAATCTAGCATAATGCAGAATGATGTCCAGAAGTAAGGGAATGAGGGAATTCAGATCATGAATCCTAGAAGCTATTAGATATATGTTTCTATGCCCAGTACAAACCAGAAGAAGTAGAGGCAGTAAATCTTTTTCTACCTCTTTGAAGGGCTCCAGTTGTTGTTTTTTTCCTTTTTCCTGATTTTTAGTCAATCCCTCCACTTCCAGTGGTCCCTGCCCATGTGCTTCAGCCACCACCAGGTAGTTAGTTTTTTCCTATTTTATTATTATGCCACTTAACCAATATTGTTTACTATTTTTAAAGTGCTGATTAACAAACCCAAACTACTTATTCTAGTTATTGAACTATGCAGAAAGCAGATGGCAACTGAGGGAAAAAGGAGAAGATAATTTTCTCCTTAATACAAACTTATAGGGGAAGCAAGGTTGAGCCAAAGAGGAAAAAAGTAAGTCTGGTATTTCCATAACCCTAAAGAATGAAAAAGTCTCCATTTAAATTCCTAGATATATTTTTTCCATTTGTTAAACACACATTTTCACTCACACACACAAACACATAGAGCAGAAAGCTGTGCTGGTGGAGCTTAGCAACCTTTGTGAATAGTTGCTTGAAAGACTAGCCTAGCCCAAGGAAAAAGCAAGAGGACTTCAGCCATGCTGTCATTGGTTTGAGTTGTAGGTTTCCTACTATACAAGTACCAATTCTACTGAGACTATTAATCTTAATTGAGAACTGTCTGCTGTTGGTGTTAGATCACCCCTGTCCTCACTCATGAGTTTCCCCTGATAAGGAAAATAGAGCCTTTAATATGAATCCAAAGAATATAGTACCCAAAGTTATTGTGGAGAAAAGAATAGCAATGACTTAACAACTGCTCCTTCAGTACAGTGATCCTTCAATACAGTGATCCACTACCACTCCAAAGGACTCATGGATGATATAAAACTCTCTCCACCTCCAGATAGAGAACTGATGGACCCAGTGTATGAATTTTTATGCAGTAAAGCATATTTTTATTTCATTTTTCTTACTTTCTTTTAAACATTCAAATCAGGATTAACATTTTACAAGATTCTCTTTCTGTGTGTGTGTGTGTGTGTGTGTGTGTGTGTGTATAAATATGTGTTTATTTCATACTTTCTCAATGGGTGGGGGAGAGGTAGAGAAAGGAAGAGAATGTGGAACTAAAAATTTTAAAAATAAAAAAAAAATAATTGATACCCATCCTGTTCATGAACACAACTCCTAATCATAAAACTTCTTGCTAGGATCCAAAGTGGTTTCTGCATTCCTCTCTGGAAGGTGTGAAAATATCTTACCAATTCTACCACTGAAGCAGTCAGTTAGCAATTGAGGGAGATTAACCCTAATCACAAATATAGTCACCTCCATAACTCATTGAACATCATGAATAGCTGTGGATAAGGGAGGACCTATCATATTTATAATACATAGTTGGCCCTTCTGTCTAGTACTCCTTGGTTAACATTACTATGTTGTTGTTGTTGTTGGTCAGTGGTTTTAGTCATGTCTGACACTTCTTGACCCCTTATGGCATTTTCTTGGCAAAGATACTAGAGTGCTTTGCCATTTCCTTCTCTAACTCCTTTTACAGATGAGGAAACTGAGGCAAACCAGGTTAAGTGACTTGCTCAGGGTCACATAATTAGAAAATGTCTAAGATCAGATTTAAACTCATGAAGATAAGTCTTCACAATTCCAACCCTAATTCTCTATCCACTTCACCACCTAACTGCCCAAAACATTCCTATATAGGATGGATTAAATAAAGGCTTCCATTCCAGTATCTAAAAAGGAATTAGTCATCAAATATGATGTTGCTAAGAATGGCTAACCTAAGTAGGTCTCATAATTATTTATACCTTTTTCAAAGTATAAATTTATGAAATGTTGGCAGTTAGAAACCAGTTTTGCAGAGCAAAAAGCAAATTGGTTTTTAGAGAAGTTCTGGATTCAAATTCTGACTCTTTAGTTTACTATTTGTATCACCTCTGGCAACTTCTATGAGTCTCAGTTTCTTCAGTAAAATGAGTGTATTTGCTGATTTATAATTTTCCTTCTGACTCTAGGTCCTTGGATCATAAGTACATTTTTTGCCAGATATGTTAGCATGTAGTTATTTTCCAGCATGGAGAGGCTAAAATAAAGTCCAAAGATAAAACATGCACATATTTACATTATAGTATGAAAATATAACATGATATATAGATATATATATAGATATATAGATATATATACATGAGTTTCTAGCAAGGTTCTGTGGAAGTTCATTGTTGGAAGAATATACATCTGGCTTGTGGGAGAGGAATCTCGGGGAAGGCAAGGTGGAAGTCATCTTTTAGTTTGGATTTAGAGAATTGCTAAAATTTCAAGAGGTGAAGATGAAAAGAAGATATTCATAGTATAATAAATATATGATGAGTTCTGACATGGGGACAAGGAAGGAGTGGACATGTTCAGGGACAGCAAATATCTCATTCTGGCTGGGGCATAGAGCATATGAGGGAGAATACAAAGAAAGTTAGGTTGATGACAGATTGTGCTAAGGAGTTTAGACTTTATTTAGTAGGCAGTGGGCAGGCAAAAATTCTTCATCTTTTTTTCCTAAGGGACATTTCAATCTTCATCCAAAACTATAACTGTCCTTAACAATCAGTCTTATAAGTAGGCAAAGTAGAGAGCTACTTATATAATATAATTTTAGGGATATAGGGCATCCTTAACCACATCTTTCTCCACCTCTCTACTCACAATCTATCTATACCTAAATTCCCACACCTTTGAGTGATGAAAACTGTTCTGGTTTCCACAGGATCATAGG
The DNA here is from genome assembly GCF_027887165.1 of Monodelphis domestica. Lineage (NCBI taxonomy): Eukaryota > Metazoa > Chordata > Mammalia > Didelphimorphia > Didelphidae > Monodelphis > Monodelphis domestica. The sequence goes on from NC_077228.1 coordinate 404,019,141, forward strand.
TTTAAAGATATAATAAATGTCCCAGACCATCTAGTGCATCCTTTTATTTTACAGCTGAAGAAACTAAGGTCCAGAGATGTTAAGTGATTTGTCCAAGGGCACATATATTGTCAGCATAAGAGGCAAGATTTGAAGCCAGGTCCTCTAATTCCAAAATTACTACTCTCTCTACTATATCATTCTGCATTTCAGAATCACTAATTAAAATGTAAATACTACTGAAAAGTGTTAGCACCTTAGCCAGGGATTGTGTTGATAGCTCTCTGGGAATGGGGCCATGCTAAAATTAGTAACAAGAAAGACACGTGGGGAGAAGATAAAAAAGCAAGCCTAGAGAGAAAAGGGGTGTTGAAGATGGAAAGGAACTAAAAGCTAATATTGACTATTTCCTTATTTTGCCAGTTAGCCTGGTCTTTGCTTATTGATTTTTTTACACACGTCTCTTAAAGAAACTCTTAATTTAGGAATGGTTCACCATTGAAATGGATTTGTAAGTTGGTATTTTAGAATTCAGAATGATTTTTCCCATAGAAATTATGTCATATATGGTGTATAGATCCCCAGCCAGTTCATAAGAACCTATTTAAATCTCTACCAATTAGAAGTCATATAATCTCCAAGCTGGAAGAGATTTCTGATGTTATTATAATTCATAGTTGAACACAAATCTCCTCTAAACCATCTTCTTGACAAATGACTTTCCAACCTGTTTGAAAACTTCCAATGATAGAGAATTCAAGACCCCTCTAGAAGTTTCCTCTTCTACTTTTGAATAGCTTTGAGACAGTGTTTCCTTACAGTTAACTAGGAAAAAGACTTTACAGAAAATTTCTCTAATAAAGGACTAATATCCACTACAGACAGGAAATTGTTGCAAATGTACAATAACAAGATTTGTTTGCCAAAAGATAAATGGTCAAAGAATATGCTGATCTCAAAAGAAAAAAGACAATATATCAACAAATGTATAAAAATACTCCAAATCTGTAATGATAAATGTTAATTAAAACAATTGTTAGGCTCCTCTTTGTACCTATAAAATGAGTAAGGATGACCAAAAAGAAAAATAACAATTAGAGGGATGTGGAATGTCAGACACACTAACATGTTCTTGGTTAAGTGGTCCAATCATCCTGGAATATAATTTAGAATTACATTCCCAAAAATCATTAAATTCCAACACTGAATAGTGCATATACCTGAGAATTGTTGTGTACCCTCTAATTCTACATTACCACTACTAGATTGCTAAAGAGATAAAATAAGGGGGGAAAAACCATTTCCACTAAAATATGAATAACATAGAAAGAACAAGAATATGAATAACAGAAGAACAAGAAACATCAATTCAGTAGATGCCTATCAATTGGGGAAATACTGAACAAATTGGAGTATATACATGTAATATACTCTAAAAAATGATGAAGGAGATGAACTCATAGAAACCAAGAGAGACTTGTAACCTGATAAACACTAAAGTGAGGAGGAACAGCAGAATTTATTTTATGTGATTATACTTATTTTTACAAAGTGGGAAAGAGTTTGACAGGGAAATGGAAGTGGAAGGTCTATAGTAGAAAGGAAGCATTAATAAATCAATTAAATTTTGAGACAATGTTGGGACTTACATGTTAAATTTTAAAAACATTTAAATTTTAAATTTTAAATTTTTTAATTTAAATTAAATATTTAATTAATATATTATTTTATTATTTTAATATAATATTAATATGATATATTAATAAATTAAATTAAAATTTTAATTTTAAAAACATTTAAAAATTCCTAAACCAAATATAGTAGAGATTCACAACTTTATTAGTATTCCTCTTTTCCTGTGTTTCTTTGGACAGGGAAACTTTTTTTGTTTGTTGATATTTTCCAATTTTATAAGAACAAAAAGTAAAAATTTTAAATAAAGAGTCTTAACATGAAAAAAAGATATGTTTCCTTTTATCAAGGCAAAATCCAGTTTTCAGAAACCTCTATCCATTGTACCTAGTTCTACACTTTGGGGTCAAGTAAAATAAGTCTCTTTTCCACATAATAGCACTTGAGATATTCAGACAGTTATTATATCTCCTCATTCTCTTCCCCTGAGGCTAATCTTCTCAAGGCTAAATATTCTCAGTTTCTTCAGCCAGTCTTCATATAACATGTTCTTAAGAATCGACCTTCACCATTCTAATTGTTCCTTTGCATCTATGCCAGCTTAGCAATGTTTTTTTTTTCTTAAAATAGGGTACTTATAACTAAAGACAACATTCAGATGTCATATGATTAAGGTAGAATATAGCAAAATGATCTTGTTCAGGACATTGTATTTCTATTAATGTAGTATAAACATTAATATTTTTTGACTACTATGGTGTATGTGGTGTGTAGATTCCCCAACCAGCTCATAAAAGCCCATGATGAATCAGAAATCATAGAAACTCGAAATGGAATGAGGATTTAGACATCATTCTAATTCATGCTTGGACAGGAATCTTCTCCAAATGATGTAAGCTTGAATTGATATGTCATTAAAGTCTTAAATATTTTTTACATTATCTACAGTGTAGTCATGTTTCCCATTCTATTCTTGAGTAATTGATTGAGTTCACTTATAGGAATATGTAAAGGAATATGTATGTGTGTGTGTCCCTATTAAATTTCATTATTTCCCTTTGGAATCTTAGAATCTGTTCGTCTATTATCATCTTTCTGAATCTCACCATCTAACACATTAGCTATCCCTCTCAGCTTTGTTCTATCTGTATATCTGATGAATCTGCAACACCAAATCGCTGATAAAAATGTTGAACATATATTTGTTGGACAGCTGCCAAGTGCAGTCCACTGAAGACCTCCATCCAGTTTGGCATAGATCCATTGTTCATTATGGCTTGAGTCCAGTAATGCAAATGAATCTAGACTATTTAAGAGCCGATCCAACTCTAAATGTTCTGTTGCCTTAAATTAATAAAGCATCTAGGGAGAGTGGAAAGAATAGTGGACATAGAGTCAACTGAGACTTGGGATCACACCCTGTATTCATCACTCTTGTGTGATGTTCAACACATCACTTACTGTCTCAGAACTTTTTTTAAATAAAATCAGACTATTCATCTGAATAGTGAATATACCTGAGAGTTGTTGTGAGAATACAGTGGGATTATATATATATAAAGCACTATATAAATATCAACTATTATTCATTATAAATAGCATTTTAGCTATTTAAGATATAATTGTAAAGTGATTTTAATCAAAATAATTTATTCTAATAGTACTTTACATCATTCTGAAGAACAATTTCATTATTTTGATGTCTGTTCTGACAGCCAATGAAGCAAGTATAATTTTTGGAACTGTCAGTATTGGAGATGGTATTGAGTATATTGTCCTCTTTCCAACTTCAGGTTAGTAGGCAAGAAAAAGCAGTGGAAAGAACACTGGATTTGGAAGCAGGAGAGACCTGGGTTCAAATCCTACCTCTGTTACTTGCTGGCTATGTGACATTAGCAAGTCATATAGCTTCTCAAAGCCTCAGTTTCCTTATCTATAAAATGAGATGAATAATGCCTGTAACATTTAATCTACGTGGTGATTGTGAGAATCCTGTGAGATGAAGAATATAGAGAAACTTTTTTATCATGAAAACAATATATAGCAACTTCTGTTATTAGTTCATTTGGAGTTTAGTTCAGATTGTGCGACAAGAAGTACTGAGAATTGAAGTTAGAAGGATATATCTTGACTTGCATTGCTGCTAATTTTGCTGAAGAGGCTTCATCATTCTATATGTATGATTGAAAATCTGTTAAGCTAAAAAAGAACTACATATCCCAAGAGCCCACTGACTTCCTGTCATTATGTACTTCCTGTAGACAGAGGATAAAGGGTGTGGGCTGTGGAGGCTCCCACTCTCTGATTTAGAATCAGCACTGATAGTAGTGAGTGGAGTTGACTAAAAAATGGACATGGGCACATGATCTTTATTTTGTATCTTCTTTATTCCTTGATTTCTAATGATCATTAATAAAACTCTTAAAATATGATATTATTATTGAGATTTAATTTTAACTTTTACATTATAATATATTATTATTATCTAATTTTGCCTAGGACTCTATGGTCCCCCAGTAGGGAAGTAGGCTGCAGGGTACTTAATTTCCCCCATGAAATCATTGTTATAGTTCCCAAAGTTAGGATTTATAAATCCACATTTTTTAATTTCCACTGGAATTTAGAGCAATTGCTCCTATTTTACTCTGAAGTTAGTAGTTGCATTATTGTTAAACAATTTAAACCAAGGCAGCTAGGTGGCATAGTGGTATGCGTGAAGTCAGGAAGACACCTTCCTGAGTTGAAATCTGTTTTCAAATATTTACTAACTATGACCCTGGGCAAGTCACTTAACCCTGTTTACTTAAGTTTCCTCGTGTGTCAAATGAGCTAAAAAAGGACATAGCAAACTATTTCAATATCTTTGCCAAGAAATCTCCAAATGAAATCACAAAGAGTTGGACAGGACTGAGATTCCTCCAATGAGAAAAAAACGCTTCATAGCAAGTTGATAGTGAAATTTTATTTAGAAATCTTAATAGATCTAAAAATCTTAATATTGGTAAGTCAGATGTTTGGTGGGTTTTCACATAGTTTGTCTTTTTGTTTGGCTGCTGAATGTTTTCTAGTCTCTCTAATACTTATTGTAACCAATGGCTATCAACATTTTATTTTACTTTGATAACTTTAAATGCTTTCTTTAAGGTGAAAAATGATAAACTGATCTTCACAATAAACTAGTATATCCTGATAAATAGTCCACCTTATCTGTGAAGAGCATCTTAAATCATGCCTGAACAGGCAAGTATGGCTGTTGAATTATTTATTTTTACTCCTTTAGTCTCTTTTTAAAGAGAGAGAGAGAGAGAGAGAGAGAGAGAGAGAGAGAGAGAGAGAGAGAGAGAGAGAGAGAGAGAGAGAGAGAGAGAAATTCAAAGAGATATAGACAGAGAGAGAACATTTTGTGTCTATAAAATTAATAGGAAAAAAGGAAATAAATTTCAGAAGGACTTCTAAGACTAATGGACAATTATTGGACTAGGTTTGGCTTTTGTTTATTCAGATTGTGAGTGTGTCTATATGATCCACATTCCCAGACCACAACATAGCTTATTGATTTATTTGGAAATCTTGGAAGTTGATTTGAATTAGCCATTAATAATTTCTTACATATTTCAAAGATCTGAGATTTCAACAGTATGGTTACTCTTTCTAATGAATCCATACTTCACTACCCTTCCACATGGTAGTGGTTGGTTTCATTAGTTGCTATTTTGTTAAAGAATTCATCGCTTAATGGCCACTTCTTTGGTAATGAATTCTGATTTTAGACAGGCTGTCCTTTGGATGACATTCAGCTCCTTGTCCTTTTTCAATTTGATAGAATCTGAGAAATTTGGCATAATCATTGGGAACATAGAGTCACCTAAACCACCACAAAGCATTGGAAAAGGGCTTTGGTGAAGTGGCTATTAATATTTTCAAAAAAGAAAACTGGATTGATTTTCAATATATAGATTGAGGGTTTCTAAGGTAGAATGTTGTATCAGCAATCAGAACAAGTCAGTGAATCTTTACTTATCTGGGTTTTTTTCCCAAAAAAATTAAGTTAGAGGGTTCTACTAGCAATAGAAGAAAGGGAGGGGGGGGGATAGTGTATTGGAAAATGAAAATGATGTAAAAAGAAAAGCCATCAATAAAACTTCAAAATTAAAATTAGTAGAAAAACTCAAAAACCCTATAAAATAGTTAATTTGGTGTCTAATATTTATATAGGACTATATATATATATTTACATATTGCTGATATTTACACAGTTAGAGATTACAAGGTACTTTCATATATATCATCTCATTTGATCCTTAAATCATGCTAATAAGATAGATAAATATGAGCATTAGTCTCTCCATTTTATGAATAAGGAAAATGAGGTGCAAAAAGGACAAAGACCACAAAACTAATAAGTTTGGATATTGTAAGTTTTCTAGACTTTAAAACTTATAACACAATGCATATGTTTTATTTTATTTTGCCTTCTTTAAATGCTTTCTTGAAATAAAAAATGATAGCAAAGTAACTTCACTAACTCAAATCCAGTTCTTCTGACTCATGCCTCTATTATAACCATTGTCTCTGCTTCTTAGAAATAAGATATTAATTTGACAACCTAATGTAGTCAGAAAATCTCTTAAATATCTAATCTCTTGTTGTTCAGTTACTTCAGTTTTGTCTGACTGTGTTCTCTTTGAGGATTTTCTTAGCAAAGATATTGGAGTGGTTTGCCATTTCCTTCTCCAGTTAACTTTACATATGATGAAACTGAGGCAAAGAGAGTTAAGTGATTTGTCCAGGATCACACACTAGTAAGTATCTGAGCTCAATTTTTACCTCAGATCTTCCTTACTCTAGATCTGGTACTCTATCTACTATGGCATAAAAATAAACAATGACTTAATACACCAAAACTTTAAATTTGCCTGGACCAGATTAAATATTTTAGGTCAGTGTCACAAAACCATGTCTCTTTTGCTCATTTTGGTCCCATTCTGTGTTTCTTCTATGAAAACTCTAATTAAAACTTCGATATAGGTCTTATGTAGATAAAAAGAATTCTAGTCCTACACAAGCTCCCAAAATAACAATACATATACTGGGGAAAGGATAGCCTGCATTATACCTGACATTACATAAAGAAAATACAAAGGAGTCACATGTCTAAAAATAATGCAAAAAAACACATAAACTCATACTAGCCTATAAATAATCAATAGGATTCCAGAGGGGTATTGGACTTGGTACTGAAACTGTGCTCTATGAGAAATGAACTAAACTAGAAATCTAACTAATCCCCTTCTCTTCCCTAAAGATTGAGGAAATATAAAAGGGCAGGGGATAGATTATGTCTATTTGTATATTTGTGATCATACATTTTGAAGTAAACATTTCTGAATAAAAGCTAAAATGGGAAGACAAAGAAGAAACATTCCTTTTCTGGAGAGTCTTCCCTTTCCCTGGGATACTATAGTCCTCTAGACTCATAGCACCATCCTGTGGTTTGAATTCATGGAGTTGCTAGATAGGCAACATCCCAACATTTTTGTGAGTCCCATTTCTTTCCACAAAGACCCATATATTCATTTAATAGCCTAAAGCATAGACTCCTTGGAAGAAAATATCCTTATAGTTACAAGAAAGGAAAACTGCCTTCCCCTGAGACTTTTAATGTTTGAAACTCATTGTAATGGTGGAGGTAATATCCAGGTCTTTGGCTCCCTTGTGTCATGACTTTTTCTCTTTTTACTTCTCTCCTTCTTCTCTAGCTGAGGTTGAGCATGTATAAATGGTATATCTTCCACCTGAAAATTCCCAAATTCTCATAATCAGAAAACTAGGAATACGAAGATATCATTGCTTAAGCTATTTCATTTTTTCTCCATAGATGCCATCTCTTGAATTAAAGAGGCTTTGCCACTGCTTCTCCAAGGCAAGGTTCATAAACACGGGGGTCAAGAACTCTCTTATATTGTATGACAGTCCTGAAGTTCCCATATGTCTCTGGTCCAAAGTACCCCTGGTTAGATTATATCTCCTTGATCTTCTAGGATCCAGATCTATTCTAGGGTCTTCTGTACTCTGACCTGAGTATAGGGAAATGAAAAAGAAACACAGTTAGGCAGGCTTTGAAAACAGGTCTTCTGACTTTAGGGATGCTCTATAGCCACTGCAACATCTAGGTGACCTAATCTTCCTGATAATGAAAAGCAATAGTTACATTGTGAAGTTCTTTGTCAAAAGGACAACATTTTTCAAGACAAATTTTCCCTTCTTACTGTCTCTTGTCCTTCTATGTATATATGTGTACAATGGCAGATGGGTGACACAGAGGATAGAGTGCCAGTCCTGGAATAAGAAAGACTAATCTTCTAGAGTTCAAATTTGACTTCAGACACCTAGTTGCTTTGTGAACCTGGGAAAATCACCCAATCTTGTTTGCCTCAGTGTTCTTATCTGTAAAATGAGCTGGAGAAGGAAATGGCAAACCACTCTAGTATCTTTCCCGAGAAAACCCCAGAGTCCCAAAGAAATGGATATGACTAAAAATGATTAAACATCATATATAGTTGTACATTACATATATGTGTGTTTTAATATATGTGTGTGTAATTTTATGTATGTATGACTTAATGTATAGTAATATGTATGTATAAACATTTTAATATACATAATCTCTAAAGTATCCATATTATCATTATAAATTCTCATGTCCAGATACTACATAGAACAAAGAAATTATGGTCCCTGCAGAGGATCCTTTCTATCTCAAGAGTTATATCCTCAAACCATCTGAATCACAATACCAGAGATGTTTAATTCTGGTTTATTAAATCAGGAAGCATATATTCTTAAAGGTCTTCTCCAATTGCCCAGGGTTTGCAATTTACCAAGGGTTTCAAGGGTTCTGTTGCTATGCAATATTTGAAGATTTTGGCAGGTAAGGAGATGAAATTGAAAAGCTGGGATCTCTTAAATCCTAAGAGAAGCCCAGGAGATAATCAGTGCATTTTGATATTGAAGGTTCTAAGATTGGATTTTTACAGCTAACAATAAATCTTGACAAGGCTTTCTAGTTTTTTAACAGCTGCAGAGAATTTTCTCTTCCTAATTTCCCCTGAAATGCTAAGGATTCAACACACGACAAGGCAGAAACTCACAACCCTCTGGGTGAAGTGGAGGGACTGGGGTGGGGTAACATAAAATGAAATTAATTGAAAAATCTCTCTCTACTGATTTCCTTGAAATGGTTTGTAATTCTCACCACAACTCCCTGCTCAATTTTTTATATGAATCACAATATTGGATCACTGCTAAAATGCAAGCCTTAACCATTACTTGGAATTAATTTCTAATTTTGATCCTTGAACTAAAGGGCAATTTTCTCTTTTATTCTTTTTTAAATGTGCATTATCCAGTGAAGTTTGTGCAAACATTTTCCCCCAACAATAGTATTTGGATCTTTAAAGAACTCTGTGGTTGGCTATTTGATAAGTGATAAAAAAAATTTTTTTTAATGGGAATTTTTTCCCTACTCAAATATGGTACTCTTTTGAGGACTATCTAGATAAAATTTAAACAAAATGTTTTTCACTGGATTCCACAACTAATCCAGGTTCCTAAGGGTAGGAGCCATGTTTTTATTCTGATTTCCCCAAAGTGTCTAGTAAGTAGTTTTCCCTTGGACCATCTGTAGCCTCTCTGAGACCTCAATTGCCTTATCTGTAAAACGAGAGGATTAGACTAGATGACCTCTAAGATCATTTCCAGCTCTAAAATTATATTTCATTTTACAGCCTCCTTTGGCATCTCTTTAAAGTCTGTAGTTACTTTCCCAGGAACATTTCTCCACTCTGCGCATTAGTTTTTGGTGATATGTAAAATGAGGGGGTTAGCCCTGTTGATCTATAAGGTTCCTTGTAAAGTAGGATTGATTCTACACATTAAGCACCAAGGAGGCAGTCGATAAAAGCTTGTTAAACGGCATTTAAAAGCAAATAAATATAAGATATGGCAGTTTATGTACCCATTTAAAAATGGAATGTCTTGGCAACCCACTCAGCTCCCATGTAAGACCAACCCTCACTGAAACTGTGTGAAGTAGGTGAGATTTTTGGGGGGGTCCATATTGCCTTTCTGCCCCTTCTTCCTTCTGGGTGGCCCAGTCTTCAATGTCCCCCCTCCCCCCTGCACCACCCACAAAATAATTAATTAACCCTTTACCATCTAGAGCCCTACCTCTCTATCTTGGATCTAGATTGTACAGCACATAGGACACTGAGCTAAGAGCCAGGAAGACCTCAGCTCAAATTTAGCCACAGATACTTATCAGCTGTGTAACCTTAGACTAGTCTTGATTTGATTCAGTTTTCTCATAGATAAAATAATTTTAAAAAATAGAAATATGTATTTATATCAAAATAGAAATATATTAAATTCTTAAATATCAATAAAATATAAGTTAATAATAATAATAGAATTTACCTCCAGAGTTGTTGTGAAGATAAAAATGAGAAATCTGTAATGTGCTTTATAAACCTAAGACTGTATTTTTATTGGTAATAATAAATGAAAACAAGTTTTTCAATAACTATATATAAATGCTAGTAATTATTATTATCATTGCCATGATTATTTTTAACTAATCCCCAGCTAATATGGGGCCTGGAATTTGATTAAGGTAAGTATTCCTGAATTTTAATAGACCTCTTAAAGAATGAAAACAGAGGAATGAATTTCTATTCATGAAAATTCAAGCATCACAATATATGGCAAAAAGCCTGGCCCCATGCCACCCAACTAGTTAAAGTTAGTGATTAAATAAGATAATGTTGGTAATGTGTTTAGTAAACCTTAAAGCACCATATAAATGTTAGCTATTATTATTCACTACTGATAAAAACCAAGCATAAAAACCATCAGGCTTCATCTTTGTTTTTCATGAAATCTTTAAAGAACATCCCATGAAAGTCTACACATTCCCCATCTCTGATCCATAGCTCTGAGAATCAGGCAGAAGTTCACATTCTAAGGGAAAGGATGCTCCAGTGTCAGCCTAAAGGAATTGCCAAGCTAGAGGTCACCAGACCATCCACTATAGTTCTAAGAGGCATAGATAGTCAAAAACAGAAAAGTGAGTGATAGCTGCACTCTAATTCCTGCCTAGTGCTGGATTCAGAACAAGCCTATTACAGAGACAGGGTCTGCTCCTACCGGCAGGGGTCATAAAGTTTCCCAAGTATATTTCCTGCCTAGAAATCTCAGGACATTAAGTTGGTCCTGTTTCCTGACAAAGTAGAGCTAGGGTCACTCATTAAACCATTTCACCCAGTAGAAACTGCAGACCTATCAGACCACAGAGTGTCATTTAGTTCAAAAGAGGACTAATTTTAATCAAATAAGCCATGTATGTAGCTAATTGCCATTTCCCCTTAAGAATCTAACCCCCTAAAGATGGTTAAATAGACTGAGGAATTCTCCTTTGTTATTTTGGCATTTCTATGTACAGGACCATTAAGAGTCTAGTTTTCCAATTTGTCACCTAACAGGTTTTCAGGTTGAAAACCTAAAAATTCCTCCTTTAGGGACTCCCTTGAACTTTAGGAAGATACTCCTAAAATTTTATCTCCTAAACACCAGCAAGAAAGGTTTCCCCTTAACAGTCAGCCCTTTTGGCTCAATTAACTCAAGTAATTCAATGACAAGATATCAGTGTTAAGTCCAGTATTTACCAAGGATTCCCCCATAAAACTGAGGTGCACTCTCCCACAAACTCATACACTAGCCATGGAAAAAGTGGGTACAGGCTTAGAATGAAATAGTAGTGCGTCCATGAGGTATATATGGGCAAGGCAAACTTGTACTTCTGGTTCCCCATGTCTTTTCATTCTTCAAGGAATTTTGATACATTATCCTACTTGGTGCAGCATCTCTGCAAGCAGGTTGCTAATCGAGGCTCCCAAAGTGGGCTCCTCCCTACAGCTCTCTTCTTTACTGCCAGGTGCTTACTCTTTGAAGTTGCTTTACCAGGCAACAAGAGAATTTAGTCAGTTAATTTAAGGTGTTCAAGGGCATGGCCAATAATGATTAGTACTTAGAATAACATCAAGGCAAATTTCACACATTTCATCATAATGCAAAATGGAAGACTGTTAAGTTAGGTGTTAGGATACCTCCCTGCCTTTGTTCAAGCCATTTCCTTAGTCTGGAGTGCCCTTCTTTCTTATTTGTCCATTGAATTATTTATCTTTTAATTAAATTATTTATCTTTTAAACCCAGCTCAAATGTCAATTCCTCCAAGAAGTCTTTGCTCACAAAAAAACTCTGCACTCTAAGAATTCACATAGCAGTTTATTTTGTAACCCTGTGACACTTATAGACTATTGTTTTTATAAGCATATGTTTTCTTATCCCCCTAATAGAATGTAAGCTCCTTAATGGAAAGGACTAAGTATTAACTAAACTTTATATTTCCCCAGTGCCTATCCTATGGATTTGTACTTAGTAGGTGTTATAGATGTGTATATGTTAATCATTATAAATTAGCAATATTTGCCCTCTAAAATATTAAATTTAAAAATACATGAAAAAAATTTTAACATTTGATTGTTCTTTATTTTCTATGATTACATTTAGATTAGCTCCTCTTTATATGAGATTATCGTGGGCTGTGAAAAATTAATTTGGAGAGGGAATCAACTTGATCTCCTTACACAAAGATAAAATTATTATGTGGTGTGGTAGATTTTAATTCAAATCCTGGCTCTGACACTTCCTATTTCTGTGAACTTAGGCAAGGTACTTGACTATCTGGAACTCAGTTTCATCAAAGGACTAGATGATGTCTAAGGTCTTTTACAACTCTAAGACATTTGATCTAAGGAGTTCCAGAGTTTAATTCCAAATTTTTTCTCTTCCATAACCAAAAATGAAGAGGTTGGACTTAATAATCTCAAGGCCTCCCCCAGCTTTAAACTTGTAGTTCAACAATCTTTATTTAAAGTTCTACCAAGTTTAATGAGAGTCATAAAACTCATATAAGCAATGGACAAAAATGAAGATTTCCCAACAGCAATGTTGACCTTGGAGAGATACAACATAGTATAATGGGAAATAAGCAATATTTCAATTCTGAGGACCTGTTGGAATCCCATCTCTCACACATACTACCTGTGTAACCTTGGACAAGTCACTCAGACTCTTTGGGTATCAGTTCCCTCATCCGTAAAAAAAAAAAGGATTTGGACTAAATGATTTCTAAGGTTTCTTCAAGCTATAGATACATGATTCTCACCCTAATGCTAAACCAGTTTTAGCAAAAGGTACTTGTACCCAGAGTTGGGTTTGTAGCCATGATTAATAAAAGAATAATAAGGGTTATAATATAAAGTAAAACATGGAGTAAAAAACACATTTCCTGAGGGTTCTGAGATATAAAATAGTATATTTTTATCCCAGAATGCTTTGATACTCTTTTGACTAAAAATTCTCATTGACTTAAATCAGGCATTTAGTATGCAGATAAATCAGAGGATATGGCCCTTCATAGGAAAAGTACAATTATTTCTGAAAGAGACATGTTACCAGATTAAAAATGATTATGTAGACAGCAATTTCATTTTTATGGTCTTTTAATCATTTGATTTTTGTCACAAACTATTATTATTCTCTGCAGAGGGTATACTTTTATATCACCGATGGAGTTAGTACTAATGATCTTTTAGATCAGAAGTTGTTAAACTCACTGCCTGGAAAAACTCCCAAGAGCAGTTGAACCAGATTAAAATATAATTGGGAAATGTTTAACAAAATAAATAAAAATGTAATACAACATAAGGTTAATTTATGGTTTCTAAATCAACATGCTGGCAGCAGGAATCTGTTTCTATTTGATTTTGACACCACTGTTTTAGATGACTTCTAAATTAATCTTTTTTCACATTTGCTTTTTGAAATTCTAATGAATGCTTTGAACAGAAATGTCAGTTTCAATTTTTCTGAAAGTATGCATGAAGCAAATTATCTTTATTAGGGGATAAAACATTTCTACTGAAATTTCCATTGTTTTACCTTCCATGTTGTTGGTTAGTCATTTTTCATTTGGAGAGGGAATCAGTCCTATTCTTCATGACACTTTTTGAGATTTTCTTGGCATAATTTGTTATTTCTTTCTCCAGTTCAATTTACATATAAGGAAACTAAGGCAAATAGCATTAAGTGACTTTGCCAGGGTCACCCAGATAGTAAGAGACTAAGGTCAGATTTGAACTCAGGAAGCTGAATTTTCTTGACTCCGGGTAGGATATTCTCTTTACTATGCCATCTAGCTGTCTTTTCCCTCCCATATTTAACCTCATAATCCACTATAAATGTCCTTTTAAAGAGTTAAGGGAAATCTGCCATTCTATTCTAATTCACTCTCCTTTTTTCTGATTACAATATTAAATTCCTTTTATTTTTTCTATCTGAATGAGGCCCATTTTCCATTTAACCTTTCCTATTCTTCAAGGTTATTTCCTTTTTTTTTTCAACTGCACATATAAATAATTTCTGACAATTGTTTTCTGACCTTTTACACCTCTGATTCTCTTCCTCCTTCATTCCACCCTCTGCCTGGTAAGTCTGGTAAGTCATCTGATATAGGTTATAATAGTTCTTCCAGGCAATACTATTTACCTATTGCGCATGCCATGACAGAAGACATATGTCACACATACAATAAAAAAATTAATGGAGGAAATAAAATGAAAGATGGAGTGCTTTGATTTTTTATCAGATTCCAACAGTTTCTTCTTTGGCTATAGATAGGATTTTTCATTGTGATTCCCTTGTAGATATCTAGGGTACTTACTTTGCTAATAATAATTTAGTCTTTCACAGTTGATCATTGTATTATATTTCTGTTACTATATACCTTCTTCTCTTGGTTCTGCTCACTTCATTTTGCTTCAATTCATATTAGTCTTTTCATGTTTTTCTGAACTCATCCTGTTTATCATTTTTATGTCACCATACTATTCCATTAACAGCTAAATTCTATAACTTCTTCAGCCATTCCCACATTAATAGACACCCTCTCAGTTTTCAATTCTTTGCCACTTCAAAAAGAATTGCTAAAAATATTTTGGTACAGGTAGGTCCTTTTCCCTTACCCAATATTAGTATTTCTGGTTCAAAGAATATGCAGCTTTATGGCCCTGTGAGTGTGGTTCCATATTGTTCTCCAGAATGGTTATGTAATTCCCAGTTTCACCAATAGTGTATTATTGTCCCAATTTTCCTACATCCCTTCCAATGTTCATCATTTTCTTTTTTATTCAAATTAGTCAATATGATGGGTATGGCGTAGTATCTCAATTATTCTCATTTGTATTTCTCTAATCAATACTGACTTGGAACATTTTTTCATAGGACTATAGACAGATATTTCTTCTCTGTAAATTGCCTGTGTAATCAAGAGAAATGGCCAAAAGCAGAGGAAAATATGAGATTTGAAGAAAATGGACCCATGAGGGGCAAATAAAACATTTAGAGGACCTGCGGCAGATGGGGAGATTTCCAAGTGCAAGAAGCAGTTGGAGACAGAAAGATTTCTAGTCTGAGTTCTTCTGGTCTTGGACTCTGAGAAAGAGACAGCTAGGATAGACTCCTCCAAAAACCGTATTGAAGAAAGTTCTTGCTCATTTTAAGATATCTGCTGGTTTAGAGACTACATTTCCCTTAGGGGAAATTCAAACCATTTTTTTTCTGAAGAGACTTTTGATCAGGACCTCAACAGTTGCTAGAGGAAAGATATCAGGGACTTTTTCATCAGTTTGCTGTTTTTCTTTTAATCTTGGTTGCATTGATTTTGTTTGTAGAGATAATTTTTAGTTTAATGTACTCAAAATTACCCATTTCTTTCTCTGTAATGTTCTTTATGTCCCATTTGATCAAAAATTCTTCCCCTATCCTTAAGTATGATAGGTAATCTTTTCAATATTTTACTAATTTGTTTATAGTTTCACTTCTTATTTATAGATAAAGTATCCATTTTGATTTGTTCTTGGTGTATGGTGTGAGATGTTGGTCTAGGTTTTTTTTCTGCCATACCATTTTCCAGTTTTCCCAAATTTTTTTTCAAATAGTGAGTTATTCCCCCAAAAGCTTGGGTTTTTGAATTCATTGAAGAAGAGGTTATTCTAGCCATTAATGACTATATGTTGATTATCTAACCTATTCCATTGGTCCACTATTCTATTTCTTAACCAGTATCAGATTGTTTTAATAATTATTACTTTTTTAGTATAGTTTCAGATCTGGTATGGCTAGACCTCCTTCATACATTTTTTTCCGATTAATTGCTTTGATACTCTTGCCCTTTTGTTCTTCCAAATGAGCTTTGTTATCTTTTTTTCTAATTCTTTGAAATAATAATTTGATATGAAATAATAGTTTGGTGTTGCAGTAAAGAAATAAATTTAGATAGTATTGCTGTTTTACTTTTATTGACTCAGCCTATCCATAAGCAAGTAATATTTTTCTAAAGCTCAGAGTTGACTTCATTTCTGGGAAAAGTGTTTTTCAATTATGTTCATATAGTTGCTGGGTTTGTTTTGGTAGGTTTATATCCAGGTACTTTGTACTGTTTACAATTATTTTGAATGGAATTTCCTTTTCTACCTCTTACTCTTTGTTTGTGGTAAATAAAAATGTTGATAATGTATGTGGGTTTATTTTGTTTCCCACAACTATGCTTAAGTTGTTTATTATTTCTATTAGTTTTTTTGGTTGATTCTTTGGGGATCTTTATGTATACCATCATATCATCTGCAAAGAGTGATAGTTTTGTTTCCACATTACCTAATATAATTCCTCAATTTTTTTGGCTCTTATAGCTATATCATGCATTTCTAGCAAAATATCAAACAAAAATTACAGTAATAATAATAAAGAGCAATGGGTAATAATAGGCCTCCCTACTCATGATCTTATTAGGAAGTATTCTAGCTTATTTCCATCATAGATAATGCTTGCTAGTGGTTTTATCAATTTAAGGGAATCTCCATTTATTTCAATTTTTTTCTAGTGTTTATAAAAGAATGGGTACTGTATTTTTTCAAAAGCTTTTTCCACATCAACTGAAATAATTATATGGCCTCTTTGGTTTTGTTATTGATATTCTCCATCATGCTATTAGTTTTCCTCATATTAAAACATCCCTTCATTCCTGGTATAAAACCTACCTGGTCATAGTATATGAATCTTGAAATATAATGCTATAATCTCCTTGCTAGTGTTTTATTTACAATTTTTGTATCAATGTTGATTTGGGAAATTGATCTAAAATTTTCTTTCTGTTTTAGCTCTTCCTGGTTTAGGTATCAGTATCATATTTGTGTCATAAAAGCAATTTGGAAGGACTGTTTCTTCCTCTATTTTCCAAATAGTTTATATAATATTGGAGTTCATTGTTCTTTGAATGTTTTTTAGAATTCTCTTTGAATCCATCTGAACCTAGGCCTTTTTTTCAGGAGTATTTTGATTATTTGTTCAATTTATTTTTCTGTAATGGGTTAAGTATTCTAATTCCTCTTTTGTTAATTTGGGTAGTTTGTATTTTTGTAAATATTTATCTATTTCACTTAGATTGTAATTTTTATTAACATATAGTTGGGCAAAATAACTTCCAACAATTGCTTTAATTTCTTCTTCATTTGGTTGTTATTTTGCCCTTTTTCGTTTTTGATACTGGTAATTTGATTTTCCTCTTTCTTTTTTAAATTCAAGTTAACCAATGGCTTAATAATTTTTTTCATAAAACCAGTTCCTTGTCTTATTTGTTAGTTCAATGCTTTTCTTACTTTCAATTTTATTAATCTTTCCCTTGATTTTCAGGATTTCCAATTTGGCATTTAATTGGTAGGTTTTAATTTGTCTTTTTCTTAGTTTTTTTTTTAGTTGCATGTCCAATTTATTAATTTGCTCTTTCTATATTTTACTGATGTAAACTTTTGGAAAGATTTCCCTCTAAGTACAGTTTTGGCTATATCCCACAAATTTTGTTATGCTGTCACCTCATTCTAAATTTCTTTAATGAAATGGTTGATTTGACCTTATTAAATCCTTTATAATTTTATGTTATCTTCTTATTTTTCTTTTCATTTTTATCAAATTTTCCCATCCTGTTCTAGCATTTTCTTCAAGAATATTTGAAAGTCCTTTACTTCTTTTAATGATGTATTCTTGTACAATAATACTTAGCTTTGCTGGGTATGTTATTCTGGGATGTAAACCCAGAATTCCCTTAACTCTTTGAAATGTTTTATTCCATGTCCTCCATCGTATTAATGTAGAAGATGCTAAATCTTGTGTTATCTTTACTATGTCTTCACAGTATATAAACCATTTCTTTTTAGTTACTTGTAGTATTTTCTCTTTAGCCTCAGAGTTACAAAACTTAGCTATAATGTTCCTGTGAGTTTTCCTGTTGAGATTTCTTACAGGTGGTAATTAATTCTTTTAAGTTATAATTCATCTTTTAGCTACTAAATTTCAGGGAAATTTTATTTAATAATTTCTTGAAGGATAGCATTTAAACTCTTTTTTTAAATCATAACTTTCAGATAGTCCAAGAATTCTTATATTGTCTCTTCTCAATCTGTTTTCTGGTGGCTGCCTTTATTCCATTTAAAAAAATTATTTAGTTTTATTATTTCTTGTTGTCTTTAAAAGTTATCAGCTTTCTCTTACACAATTCTAATTTTTAATGAATTATCTTCTTTGGTGAGTTTTTAAATTTGTTTTTCCAATTGATTGGTCTTTCTTTCATCATTTTCTATATTTTCTTGCATTGTTTTTATTTTTTCTAATTTTTCCTCAAACTCTCTCATTTGGTTGTCTTTCTTAGGCTCATCCAAGAACTCTTTTGGGACTTATGTCCATTTTCCTTTAAAATTTATAAGTGGATACTTTAATTTCCCTATCTTCTCAATTTGAACTTTGATCTTATTTATTTCCAAAGAAGCTATTTATAGTCGGATTCTTTTTTGCTTACTGATTTCTTTGTCTTTTTAGAGTGTATTTCTTAATTGTCAATTTTCTGCATGTCAGGTTCTTCTTCCTGTGTGTAAACTAATGTTTTATAGTTTAATTTTTTGTTGTTGTTTCCTGAGTTCTATGACAACCTTTGAAATCTTAGTTATTTTAGTTTCTATAGTGTAGGATGCCCAATAATGCTATCAATTTTCATACCCTTACCCGCTGCAGTTTTTATAGAGATTGTAATCATCTTCTTACCAAGCTGTCCTAGAGCAATAATCAGGAACTCCATTCTCAACTCTCAAATTCTATTACTACTTATGATATTATGGGTTGTTTGGAGTAATCATAATAAGACTAATATGGCTTGATCACCATTTCACTGCAGTTTACCCCAAAACTAGGAAGCAATCCTAAATCAAATTGCAAAATAAATAGGGAGAAACATCCTCATCCTTATCCTCTACATGAACAAATTATTACAATCTCCTAGAAGCTCCTGAGGAATTATATTATAATTTTCCTTTCATCTTCCTAAATTTTCCCATATTGGAGGAAGAAATGAATGGATGTGTCTAAAGTTCATGTACCCAGTGGAAACAAGGGGAACCTTCAGTCCCATTTCTCACTTTCTGATCTTAGCATCTAAATATCTGCTGAACTCTTTATAGTTTTAATCTTGGTTGGTATAGGAATTGTCAGAATTCTTGAGTTTGGGTACACCATAGCAGTTTTACTCCACATAGGCTCTCCCAATTCCCAAATACCAATTACTCTTTTTTCTTTCTCTGTACAAATTCCTTCTAATTTCTACTAATTCCCAGATGACACAATAACGATTATGCATGTCAGGAAAAATGAGTCAGATTAACTTTGTTGTAAGTTTTATTTCATTACAATATTAAATATTGTTCATTCATTTTCACATCTTCAGAGTTGTTTGTTTTCTTTTCTGGTAACTCAACCCTCACAGTAAAATAACAAAACTAAATTGAAAGAAGCTTTGATTAAATGGGATATTTACAAAGCACTCAATGTAGTGCCTGACAGAAGCACATAGTGTGTGATTTATGTGTTTCTTCCTTTCTCTTCCTTTCCCTTTTTAACATCTATTTCTAGTCAGATAGCAAAAGTAAAGCTAAGTCAAAGGGAGTGGCAGTCATAATAAGAATTAGGAGGAAATGTTGCATTTTATTTTTCAAAAAGGATAAATAGTATTAAAAATATTTATATCATCACTTAACACTGTCTATGATCAAACTAATGTAATAAATCTAAGAATTTTTTGAAGCTGCCCTAAGAGCTACAGAAAATAAATACAGAGTCCAAGAAAGGATAATTAGAAAGATTCTAAACATAGTTCCTTCAGCAACTTTAAGCAGATGTATTTTGATTGCATTCATCTGCATTTTCATTTAATTATGAGCTGCCTTACTTTAAAAACTTATGCAATTACCTGTAACAGCATTGTTATATTATGTTAAGCATGACTGAATATTAAAGATTCTACAGTACAAATATACAGTCAAAAATGTCTTCATGTGTCTTATAATTGAAAGCCATCCAACAGGAAATGCCTTTTTCCTAAGTAAAATGAATACCATTAAAAAAAAAACTTGAGAGAACTTTCAAGATACTTTTTGTTTCTCTAAGGGGAATTGCTTTGGGTGTTGATGATACGGTGTTTTAGGCCTTCTTCTTGAGATGTCCTAGGAAGGGGATTTTCCTTCGTTGCTGGCTTACAAGGCCAGTATTTTTTGTTAAATTACTTGGACTGATTTTATAGATATTTTGGTTTGAGTATGTAGTCTTTGAATATTCCTGCTAGTGGTAGTATAATGATAATTAAGAAAAAGTAGAGGATTGAGGTTAATTGGCCAATAATAATGAAAGTTTGTTCTATGGGTTGGCGTCCAATTCATGCTAAAGTTAGAAGCTTGGCTGTTAATATTCAGAAAAAAGCTTGTGAGATTGGTCAGAATATAAGGTTTCATTGTTTGGATGTATGTAGTTGTAAGATAATTAGGAGTACTAGGATGGATGCTAGATAAGGAAATAGGTACCAAACAGCCAAACTTGTTTCTGGTTTTGAAATATTAGTCATAGCATTTTCCATTTGAGAGTTAAGGGAGAAACTTCATAGTACTTGAATACAAGGTTTAAGTCACAAATTTAAGCTCATAGCTTAGAACAGAGCTTAGTACATAGTAAGAACTTAATAAATACATGTTGACTAGCTACTTTTTATATTCCTATCATTTTGCAACATTGTGATTAATGTGGTATCCTTATGTAGGAGACTCATGATATGAAGAGTCAGAATGTTTGGGAGGATTTTTCCACTTCTCATGGTTTGTAAATTCCTGCCCAGAAAACCTACATGGGGGATAAGTGTATTTACATACAGAGAAAGACACATACATGTTTATGTGTATATGTATAGCTTTACATATGTTTGAGTGTTTTATATATTTTATATGTATATATGTTATATATAAAATATAATATATGTCAAGAAACAGAGAGAGAATGGGGAAAAGGGAAAAGTGGGAAGAAAGGAGAGAGAGGGAGAGAGGGGAAGAAAGGAGGAAGGAGAGAGAGGGAGAGACAGAGAGAGAGAGAGAAAGAGATAGACAGAGAGACAGAGACAGAGACAGAGAGAGACAGAGAGACAGAGAGACAGAGAGACAGAGAGACAGAGAGAGACAGACAGACAGAGAGGGAGAGACAGAGAGACAGAGACAGAGAGGGAGAGAGAGATCTTAAATGCCCTATGACAATGCAAGCAACTACTTCACGTTATTAGAGAAAAAAATCTTGGGATGCAGATCACTTAAATGAGACATACCACTATGGAAACTTAATGGGTTATAAGTGTCTGCCAACATGCAGATAGACATAATTCAGAGTTCATCAGGATCCTGTGATTTCCACAATAAGGAGAG
This sequence comes from Monodelphis domestica, assembly GCF_027887165.1. Taxonomy (NCBI): domain Eukaryota; kingdom Metazoa; phylum Chordata; class Mammalia; order Didelphimorphia; family Didelphidae; genus Monodelphis; species Monodelphis domestica. Next base: position 404,040,708 of record NC_077228.1, read on the forward strand.
ATTATGATAGACTGAAGGAAAGCCAGGATATAATAATTTAATTCTGTGCCATCTGGACAAAACATGATTATTCACTAAATAGATACCATCTGAGGGCATCAGGGCTTAGGAAAGTGAGAAAGGAGCCAAGGCGTGACCCAGATTGATAGCAGGTAAATGAGAACTGACCAGACATTGGCAAGAACTGATAAATCATAGGGAAGCTAGGTAGTTCAGTGGATAGGGAGCCAGGTAATAGATGAGAGATCCTGGGTTTTCAAGTCTGGCCTCATTGTGTAACTAGACAAATCACTTTATCCTAATTGCCTCAGTCTTACCACTCTTCAGCCTTGGAACCTATACTTAGTATTGATTCCAAGACAGAATGTAAGGGGTTAAAAAAAGAAAGAACCAATGGAGGAGAAGCAAGCAGGAATTTTCTAATTTGAGATGCAGGGGAAGTGGTCAGAAACTCACTTTGTTTACCCTACTTAAAGGCAGTATAGCCTGGGGAGGCCATTTGTTCCCCTATAGTACCATTTTCTTTCCATTATTCTTCTGATATTATGGGGGTGTGGAGGAAGCAATAGAGAAGAAGAGTACAAAGGACTCAAATATCACCCACACTATTGTTGCTATAATTGAAAGCCTCTTCCTTTTAAATCTCCCCCCTCCCTTTTTTTCTACTATGGACCCCCTTGACAGTGGTTAAATCTATAAATATTTTCCCAAAATAATGTTTTTAAATATGGAAAATATAATACAAAGTGCTACAAAGAAATCAATTACATACTGAAATACAAAAATTATTGAAAGATTTTTAAAACAAGTTCTTGGAACACAGGTTAATCACTTCTGTTTTAGATACTTAATTCATGTTCCAATGTTATTTAAAGATGCTTTTAAGCATGTCTATTTACTATGAATTATGTCCAGTTTCTTATGGGGGGAGAATTAAGAGGTGGATTACAGAGGGAAAGGGAAATGAAAGGGATGAAAGTGAGAGGAAATTCATCTAAAGTAGTAGTCTCCTCTGATGGAAACTCTTCCCCACAAGTTTTACCTTTAATTTCAATTCTTTGAAGACAGAAGAAGAGTTAGGGGCCTGACAGCTCTTTCTCTATATTGTAGACCATGGTATTTCTTAGGTAAATTAAGTCCCTCAGACTCTCCAATGTTGCAGGATTATCTTCCACATTCAGGAAGAAGTCAAAATCTCCAGAGCCTTCTTCTTCCTAGGTAACACTTCTCTCTCCAGCTCTTTTCCCAGTATCCACTCCCACCCCATAAATTCTATGAATCATGATTCCCACCATCTTTCTTAATTGATTCAGGAGAATATCATTTCTCAAGTCTCTAAGGGGAAGAGGTAGAAGAGAGAAAGATTTGTAGCACCTCTTAGAAATGTAATTCTGAACTTCAACATCTGAAGCCTAAATACCACCTGAAGTAAATGAAAAGGAAACAATAATGGCTGATTGTCTTGATTCCTTTATTAAAATATTCAAGAATTTCTAATAACCTGTTTTTCAATGAATTGGGTTTTTTTGAAAAATTTTTCCTCTACTTTTACACGAATTAATTGGAATAAAAAATCTAGGTATTATAAACAAATGAGAAAGTAAATAAGGGTTAAAACAAATTCAAATACTGTTATGAATAGAAGAATGTTCTTGTCCTCTGAAGGATTTGTAATCTCATCAATATGAAATATTCCTCTTAACAATGCAGATTGCAACCAGCAGGGTAGATTTCAACTTCTTCTAACTGTATTTTACAGCTTTTTGTTGTTGCTATTAAGATCTTTTAATTCCAGTATTTTTCACTGATTGAAAACCCTTACAAATTTTTACTACCCAAAATAGTTCAAAAGGAAACCCTGCTGATAGTGAGTGGCACATCTCCCACAGAAAGAATAAATAAAGTCATTTAGTAGGATAATATGATCATGTTGCACTTCTTGTGTCATGTTAAAAATTAATAAATTAACCATAGATGGGTGTCATAGGGATAAGTGGAAGATAAGTAATAGTATTTAATCTTCCTATTTTACCCTTTTCATATCTTTTATATATAACCATCCCAAGAATCTGCAGCTCCAGGAATTCCTCCTGCTCACTTTCATTGAAATTTCCCTCCCCTCTTCCCTACTTATCAGTTGCTACCTGAGATCATCTTTCTCATATTATCCAACCTCTTCTTCTTATCTTATCTCAGATGGAGGATAGTATCAAGATTATCATCACTATCACCATCCATTTTTATATAGCACCTTCATTAAAAAAAATTTTTGCCAGATTACATGTCAACATAATCATTGTCTGATATTTTTCAATCCATGTTCTCTCTCCATCCTTCTCACCTCTCCCCCCTCCCCAAGATGGCAGGTAATATGGTATAGGTTTTATTTGTGTTATCAAATAATGCATGTTCATCATATTGTAAAAGAAGATACATATCACTTGAAGTAGAGAAAAATTCATGGATGAAATAAAGTAGAGAATGATGTACTTCAATCTGCATTTAGACTATAAATTCTTTTTATGAAGGTGGATAGTCTTTTTCATCATGAGTCCTTTGGAGTTGTCCTAGATCCCTTTATAGCTGATAATAGTTAAGTCGTTTATAGTTAATCATTGGATTACTGATGTAACTGTATACATTGTTCTCCTGGTTCTGCTCAGTTCACTTTGCTTCAGTTCATATAAGTATTTCCAGATTGGGTTTTGTTGTTGTTGTTTTGGTGTTCATTTTGTATAACATTTCTTATGACACAATAGTATTCCATAGAATCACATGCCACAATTTGTTCAGACATTTTCAATTGATTGACATCCCTTCAGTTTCCAGTTCTTTGCCACCACCAAAAGAGTTGCTATAAATATTTCTGTACAAGTAGGTCTTTCCCCTCTATCTAACCTGAGTTTTGCAAAGTCCTTTCCTCACTCCATTTCTGTGAAGTAGGTAAAGTATTCTAATTTCCCATTTTACAGGTGAGAAAACTTAAGTCCCTCCCCAACCTTTCTTAGATCTTGTCTCAGAGCAACAGTGGCTCAAAAATAATACCTACCTTTAATGCCCTAGGATATAATTTGTCCCATCTTGTAACTTGATCTCATTGAAAACAATTGAACTCATTGAAAAGGTACTTTTATTTATGTGTATATATTCTAACTTCCACTTACCATCAGTTTTAACTTCCTATTAACCATTGTTTTCTTGTACTTCCCAAGTCAAAAATTGTTTTCCTTATAGAAAATCAGAGTTGAATAATTTAACTTTTGCATGGTCAAATTATTGTCTATTACATCGCCCCATTCCCTACCATATGTCCAGCAGGGATTCTCTTCCTTTTTTTGATCCTAACTGAACATAGTTCTTTAAAAAGCTATTTCTGCAGCTTCAGTGGCTCATAGCTATGACAAACTTTTCAATCTGATAACAGAAGTAAATACGGATGCTAAGTATATTTTTTCACTAATGGTTAGTTCTTCCCTGTTGCAGAGTGCTTGTCATTACCATCTCTAGAGAGCTCTTCTGCACCAAAAAGTGTACTCAGTCAAGTTACAATGAGGATGTGATTTAATTAGATAGTTGTGGAAATATCTCCCATGCCTAAGTTGGTTTAAAGTACTCTGTTGTCAATTTAGCAAATTTTTCCAAGTCAAGAGGAGAAAAACTGGAATTTGTATTCAAAGATTAAGAAACAGACAGCTATATCGTTTCCATAGGTGGTTAGCACTTAGAAAGTTGAGTAAGTTTATTAACAAAATATAAATAAAGAAATTTGTTTGTAGTGTTAAAATTCGAACTCTATAATCCAGGATAACAAAAGATATTGAACTTGGCATAAAGGTCATTTGGGAAAAATGAGGGATTCTACCCAGATGAAAAAAAATATGGTTTGGGAGTAAATTTTGAAATTATATTAAAAATATTTTAGTCATTCAGCTATTTACTGAACACCTTCTATGGGACCAAAAATGTATTTGCACTGAAGAATATACAAAATTAGCACAGGATACTGTGTCTCAAGAAAGAACCTAATGGAAAATATAATGTTTAGAAAAATAAAATACATAAGCAACCATCTACAGTAATAGTTTAACATTCCAGCAGCCCTAAAAGACAGAAAGAAAGAAAGAAAGAAAGAAAGAAAGAAAGAAAGAAAGAAAGAAAGAAAGAAAGAAAGAAAGAAAGAAAGAAAGAAAGAAGAAAGAAAGAAAGAAAGAAAGAAAGAAAGAAAGAAAGAAAGAAAGAAAGAAAGAAAGAAAGGAAGGAAGGAAGGAAGGAAGGAAGGAAGGAAGGAAGGAAGGAAGGAAGAAAGAAAGAAAGAAAGAAAGAAAGAAAGAAAGAAAGAAAGAAAGAAAGAAAGAAAGAAAGAAAGAAAGAAAGAAAGAAAGAAAGAAAGAAAGAAAGAAAGAAAGAAAGAAAGAAAGAAAGAAAGAAAGAAAGAAAGAAAGAAAGAAAGAAAGAAAGAAAGAAAGAAAGAAAGAAAGAAAGAAAGAAAGAAAGAAAGAAAGAAAGGAAGGAAGGAAGAAGGAAGGAAGGAAGAAGGAAGGAAAGAAGGAAAAGTAGGGAAGGAGGGGAAGAGAGAGAGAGAGAGAGAGAGAGAGAGAGAGAGAGAGAGAGAGAGAGAGAGAGAGAAACCTTTTCTTTTTTCTTTAAGTTCCCTGTGTGCAGCTCATTTCTGTCACCCCTATTTGTTAGGCCATAGGAATCAGTCCCAAGAGTTCCCACCTTTTCTCATAATAGACCACATTCCTGGCATTTGATAACACAAGCAGAAACTGCTCTGTGCTTACATTCTGCTGGTCCAGCCACCAAGTGTGTTTGAAGAATAAGAATTTAATGGAGAAATAAAATATTTAGGGAAAAACATTTATTGATTTCCATTTGTCAGTGTCATATCTCATTTTGATTGTTTCTCTTTCCTTAAAAGGGATATACCTTCCATTATTTCTAATGCAACTATAATTCCAAACACACTACTTAAAAGACATTCCTGTTGCAGAAATATCAGAAGATCTAACATGCCATCTGGAAAACCCTTTTTCTCTCAAATTTTCTCAAATAAAGCAAGGATTAAACTGCTCTTGGTAACTCACATTCAAGGCTCTCTATCATTTCTACAAAGCTTAGTAATTTCTGCTTAAAGTTACCTCATTCAAATACAGCCATCTATTTCCTTTTTTTAAATATGATATGATAGATGATAGATCTTATGTCTTATGATAGATCTCATGTCAGGGCAACTTCATGTCAAAAACAGGAAATATGTCTATTCACATTCCATACTATCAAAATATTTTCCCAGTATCTCATTTCTTTAACACACTGGCCTACACTTAAAATTGCAAGTTACTATGACAACAGTTATATTTACAGCTTTCTGTCCTAGTATGTTCCTCTGTAAATCCCATTTCTAAGGGTAATTTGTCTAAAAAAGTGTCATTTAAATGACTACAAAGTTAGAGCAATTTATTTTTAAGTGATAAACATTAGATAATTTTATCATTCCAGAAAGTTATGATCTTGCAGGGGTGGATGCCCTTTAACAATGCCTTCCACCATTCTGATACCTTAACAAATTGTTTTCAGGAATTATTGTGGCCAAAATATTTGCCACCTAAAGGCCAACGTAATAATGTGCTTCTTTGAACTTGGGCTGATCCTCAGATGACAGATATATGGTTTACTTAAAGGGTTTACAGCTTTGAATGATTGGGATCCAGTAGTGCATCCCTTAAAATTCAGGTCATGTCAATGCTATGATGAATAGAACTGTTATGAAGGAATATATTTCATATTATTTATTTCATCATATACAGTGGAAAAAGAATCTCTACTCCCCTGAACATATACAATGCTTTCTCCTTGTTCTCATATACAATGAGCAAAACCCCCTCGATTCATTTAGCTCTCATTTCTATCCATCTCTAGTCTCCTTTTCTGCAAGTATGCATCCTATTCTATCCTCTTTTGTCATTTTGTCTTCTTGCTTTTCCTTGTAATTACTTGCTTTTCCTTGTAATTACTCCTTGTAATCAGGCTTTCAACTCTACCATTTAATTCAACTGCTTTTCACCAAATAATCCCTTAATTACTAAATCTAAGAGACTTTTCTCAATCTTGATCCTTCTACTACATGTACTACCACTTTTAATATTATCACCTGCTTCCCCTCCTACATCATCTTTCCTTCTTTTGTTTCCAGAACACTGCTTTCTCCTGATTGTCCTGCCCTTTGTGACCTCTCTCAGTCAATTTTGCAGGATTATCATCCATATTCCCACTATCACCATTTTGAGGTTCACTCAAGGACTTCTCCTGGGCCCTCTTTACCCTCTCTCTTTTGGCTATCAAATCAACTACAAGTATTTAGGCATCACCTTTATGCAGATGACTCCCAAATCTAAATAGCTAGATCTCATCCCTCCACTACATTCTAAAACCATGACACCAACATCCAAGAAAATATCCTCTAGGCACCACAAAATCAATGGAAACCTCCTCTAAACATCTTATGTTGATGAGGATGCCATTTTTCTTCTAGTAACACAGATCCATCATCTCAGAATCATCTTTGATTCCTCCCTTTTCCCTAACCTTCATTCCTTATATACAAAGAACTGGTGTTCTGCTGATTCTACTCTGTCCACAACAACTTTCATATGTGTGACCCTCTCTCTACCGATATGTCCATCTCTTTTTCCCCATTCTCTTGGCCAGTTGTATATCAGGCACTTATCTCCTATCATATGGAATACTTAAATACTTCCCTAACCATACTATTCACTTCCAGTCTCTGTTATTGCCAATCCATCCTTGACACAGCTGCCAATGAATCATGAAATACTTAATAAGAATCCATTATGTGCCAAGCACTATGTTGAACACTAGAGGAGCATAAAAGAATGAAACTTCCTGCCTTCAAAGAGCTCACATTCTGACAACAAAAATAGCTTGTACACATATAAGAGTAAAAGAGCAGAAGTCTGTACTATTCCCTTGTTCAAAAAACTTCCAAAGGTAGAACTCTGGGCATAGAATCAGAAAAAACTTTAGTTTAAATCCACTAGTTGTGAGACCCTGAGCAAGTCACTAAGCTTCTGTATGCTTCACTTTCCTCACTTGTAAAATTAGAAAAATAATAGCACCTACTTACCAGAGTTATTAGGAAGAATAAATGAAATAATATTTGTAAGGAAATTAGCACAGTGCTTCATACATAGTAGATGCTATATAAATATTACCTATTACTATTAGTAAACTGTTTCATGTGCAGTAGCCATACCCCAGTAAATCATCTCAGAAGATGGATTAAGCCAGGGTTGATATGGATTAAACAGTGAGTTAGGGGATGTCTACCTCAAGCAAATGAAGACTACCCCCAATGGAATGGACATATGAGAACAATTTGTTCCAGTGGCCATTACGGCAGCTGAAGGAGGCACTTTGGAGCATAAAGTTGCCATGATCATCCAATGCATCCCAGAACATTGCCAGCATTCTTGACTTTTGTCTTGCCACTGGACTTCAATGACTAGAAGAGAGAGTGAGGCTGACAACTTTATGCAATTCTGCCTCGTTTAAATCTAATTCACATACAAGTCAAGACATCACCCCATGAAGTCTTTGGTCCTCATTGAAAATGAAGGTTGAACAACAATTATTAACACTATTGATGCTGCTGTTGCTGCTACTACTACTACTACTACTACTACTACTACTACTACTACTACTACTACTACTACTACTACCGTTACTACTACTACTACTACTACTACTACTACTTCTACTATTACTTCTATCATTGAGGTAGGGATAGGGACAGGACTTATAATTTCATTGTTATAGTGAAATACCAATAAGGAATACCCTCTATTAATGTAGGTCAGTACTTTCTTTTCAAGGTATAGTCTTAAAGAGCTGTCTAGGGTCCTGAGTCTTAAGGAACTTGCCCAGGGGTACACAGTTAGTATGTTTCAAAAACAAAATATGAAATGAGGTCTTCTGGGCTTTACGGTCATCCCTCTAAGCACTTCATCCCACATCCCAAGCTCACTTCTATTATAAAGTACAAACTTTGCTTTTTGACATTTAAAGTTCTTTATAATCTGTTTCCACCTACCTTTTCAGAATTATTTCTTAGTGTTCCATTTCTTACACTTTATCTTCTAGGCAAAGTAACCTAAGCTCTCATCTCTATTCTCAGCATTTTATCTTGAACCTCCATCCTCTTGTGCAGGCTTCCTTCATATCTAGAATATTCCCCCTTCTCAGCTCTGGCTCTTTAGCCTCCTGTCAGGGTCAGCTCAGTCTCTTCCTTTAGGAGACTTATCTAGATGTCCCATTTGTTAAGTTTCTCCCTCTCTTAAAATGACAGTTTGTACTTTGTATAAACCATCTATTTACTTATCTATACATGTGCCATATTCTCCCCACTAGAACAAAGGACGTTAGGATCAGGGAATACTTCATTTTGTAAAAATATCTTCAATGTCTTGCACAAAAGAAAGCACGTCATAAATGCTTATTGAATGGAATTGCCTCAAATTTTTGTCTGGCTGTTTCATACAGATATTTCTTGTCACCTCTGCTGTATCATGAGCTCTTCAAGGGCAGAACTATGTGTTCTACTTTGGTTTCCCCCAGAGGCCTTCTCTGGGCACAGGGCAGACACTTGAGAAATGCTTGGTGAATACTTATATTGAGAGGACCCATGAAACAGGATAGATTTTCCACAGGCACAGTCAATAACACAGAAAGGTGAAAGAAGGACTGGGTGACACCTTGAGATTTTTCCCAGTCTAATGATTCCTAAAACATTCTAGAAATTAAAATTGATGGAAATACGGGGGGAAAGATATGAATATGATATATGAATATATGTGTAAAATATTAATATGTAAAATATATAAGTAGTATAAGCATAACTAGGTGGCTTATTTAGCATGCAACCAATGAAAAATATTTCAATTGTAATTAACTAGAATATTTAATTAAGTAGAATACCTTATTTCCACATTTGATTATGTATATATATATATATATATATATAATAATATGTAATAGAGATCTATGTGTACATGCATGATATTCAGAGAAAGGTTTTGGTTGGCAGAATACTGGATTATCCAGCCTCTTTTCCATATCTTATTTGTAGAATATATTAATATTAATTAATCAGAACTCCAGGAATACTGGGTTGATCCTTCTGTTGGTCAACATCCATCTCAAAGAGGATTGTATAATTATCTACCTTTCCTGGAAGAGAGGTTCTTAACCTGAAGTCCATGGATTTCTTCTTAACTATTGTTTCAGTCATGCCCTATTCTTGCTGACTGTATTTGTGGTTCTCTTGGCAAAGATACTGAAGTGGTTTGCCATTGCCTTCTCCAACTCGTTTTACAAATAAAGAACTAGGGCAAATAGAGTTAAGTGATTTGCCCAGGGTCACATAGCTAATAACTGTCTGAAGCCAAATTTGAATGTATGGAGATGACTTCAGGTCTGGTACTCCATCCACAGAGCTACTTAGGGGCCCTCTTGATAACTGTATTTCTATATAATTGGCTTCCTTTGTAATCCTCTGTCTTCTGTTTTATACTTTTAAAAGCATCACTCTTAGAAAGAATATATAGGTTTCATCAGACTGGCACATGGGTCCATAAGGTAAAAAAAAAATAGATTAAGAATCCTTGCAATAGACAATTGGAGCAATGGAGTATGAAAGGGAAATCAAACTATTAAATACCAATGCACAATTAATCTAGGTTAATTCAAAAGCAGGTTTTTTTTAAAAAATTAGCAATTTTAAAGAAACTCGTTGAGCTCCAACTGATTTCAGAACTTTCTAAAAAAGTAATGAAAAAAAATATTTTTTCCATTACTAAGGGAAAGACAAAATAGAGGGGGGGGGGGGGAAATCATAGAAATCTATCATGAGACCTGGAAGAAATATAACTAGGCACTTTAAACTTAAAACCAGATTTTTTCCCCCAAATAAGTTATGGCCATGAGAAGACAGACTTGAATGAACACTATATTTCAGCATTAACTGTGACAGTTGCTACCACTCTCATTATACTAGAGTTGAAACTAGCTGACATTGGCTAATAAAGGTACCCAGAAGAGCAGAAAAAGAATATGAATGATGTCCTTTTGTCTCAATGTCTCCGAGCTTCTCAGTAGTGTATGAATTGAATACTGTATCTTAGACAGGACAAGAAAGAAGCACAGTAAGAGATACACAGCAATACTGATTACCCCCATGTAATATGTAATATTTGGGTGATTTTCATTGACAATGTCTTGTACAAATGGGCATTTCCATAATGTTGGATAATTTGCACATGATCCATTACATTTCTATCCCCATTGACCTGTGAGTGAGATTCTGTGTCTTTTATAATTTCTATAAATGAAATATTATGCTTATTGGTTACTGGTTTCCCAAAAGATCCAGAGAGTTCATCTCAATTTAGTCATCATTTACAAGGGATTATCATCTTGATATTTTTAGTTCCCAAAAGACAGCAAGGAAATAAATTAGTTCCCCCTGGAGAATGAGTAGTTAAATACACAAAAGACTGAAATCACCATTCTACTTTTTTTGCATGATCTCTCTCTTTTGGGGTTGGACATAAGAGAAATTGAGCAAGGCAGAGACCTTGACTGGCAAGAGGAAGAAAGATCCAGTACTCTTTTTTTTATCCATTTATATCCAAAAAAAAAAAGAATAATACACTCATTCTTTCTCTCACACCTATGTTATCTCATCTGGTCCAATAAAGGGTTCTTTGTCCTGTGCATTATTTTTTAACCCTTATCTTCTGTCTTAGAATCTATACTAAGTATTAGTTCCTAGGCAGAAGAGTAGAAAGGGCTAGGCAAATGGAGTTAACACAGCTAAAAAGTATCTAAGGCCACATATGAACCCAGGACTAGTCTCCACATCTTGTTCTCTATCCACTGGGCCACCCAGCTACCCCTTTTCTATATATCTAACAAGATTGTATTGCTTTAAAGTATTTCCACACACAAACTTCAATCTCATATTTAATGCTATCAAACTGAAAAAAGAGGAAATGGATGGAAGTGCAGTGAATAGATGCTTATTAGCATCATAAGAGAAAGCAGCAAACTTGAAACCTGGCTAGATATTTGATTAAGTCTCTAAAAGAAATACTATATTTGGGGAATGACTCTTATGCTAATTGTAGTACCTCTTTTAGAGATTTAGATACAGCAATAGCAATATTGTTGGAAAGATGACTTGAGTATGTCTACCTCTAGAGAAAGAATTGATAAAAGAAATAAGCACGGCATAGTTTTATACATGCATATCTTTTTTGTCAAATGATCTATGAGAATTTTAATGTAACACAAAAATAAATAAGTAAATGTAAAGAAAAAAAGACATACTACAGTATTAGACAAAAAATGTTGCTGATCTCCAGCTTATAAAAATAGGCTTTTAAAACTAGCCACCTCAAAATACCGCAAAGGAAATTGATACACACGTACACCGAATAGGGAAAGAGAGAATCTTAAAACAATAGTGTTTCTGATTATATTTTCATTAAAAAAATTATTTTCTACTTAGTGTCATGTATTCTTTATGCCTTAAGTCTTCTCTGTTCCTGTTTTGTAAAACTAGAAACAGCAACAACAAAAGGCACTGTACATGTGTATAGCATAAGCTTTATATAAAATAATATAGGTTATTCTAGGTGTGGCTATGGTCAATAAAACTGGAAACTGCACATAATCATTCATAATAGTACTAATAACTACTCCTATTTATATATAGTTTCTTAGGCATATCCAATCTAGTGGATAGAGCATGAGAAATGGTAAGGATCTGGGTTCTAATACTAACTCTTATTACTGACATGATCTTGGGTAAATCACTATACTCTCCTAGGATCTCACTATCCTTATCTGGAAAATGGAGGAGATGGATTAGAACAAAGGTTCTTAAACCTTTCTTGTGTATCACAAACTCTTTAGGTAGACTAGAGAAGCCTATAGGTCCATTACCAAAATAATGTTTTCTAAAGTTATTGATAATAATGATTATTATTAATAATTACTAATGATAATAATAACAATATAATAATGAACTTATAGTGCCTACATTGTTATGTGCCTACATACAATGTGCCAGGAATTACACTAAATATTTTTTTTCACAAATATATCATTTGATCCTTAGAATCCTCTGTGGTAGATGCTATTATTATCCCTTTAAAAAGATTTCCAGATTACATGATGTTACAATTTTTATGATTGTTTTCTGACATTATCTGATCCATGTTCCCACCTTGCTCTCACCTTTTCTCTCTCCCAAGGATAGCAGGTAATATGATATAGGTTATATGTTTGTTATCCTACAATGCAAATTTATCTGTTCATCATATTCTGAAAGAAGTTAGATCATTTACACTAGAGATAAATTCATGGAAATAATAAAGTGAAAAATGGTATGTGTCAGTCTACATTCAGAATCCATCAGCTGCTTCAAGGTCAATGGAGAGCCTTGTTTGTGTCCCTTGGAGCCATCTTGGATCCATTCATTGCTGATAATAGTTGTCATTCATAGTTGATCATCATATATTATTAGTGTTACTTTGTATAGCTTTCTCCTGGTTGTGGAAGAGAGAAATGCTGAAATTGCAAGGACTGGATCACAGTGATATCTCATGGAAACAGGAGATAGAACTCTATCTGCCAGTGGGGAATGGGAAATGAGCATCCAGCTAAGAAAAGCAGGAGCTGAGCAGTTGGAGATCAGTTCTTCCCTTTTGAATTGAAGAGAGAGAGAGATGGAGTCAAGATGGTGGCATAGAGTCAGTGAAAGTTCAGACCTCTGAATACGCTTCTTTCCTGATTAAAAACCAAATGCTCCTAGGGGACTAAAAACCAAGCCTAACAACAGGACAGAGCAAATGAACCCTCCTGCTGGACTCAACTTAAAAGGTATGACACCAAAAAGCCTCAATATCAGAACACTCAGGTTTAAGGGGAAGGAAGAAGAAAGGTCCCAGGACCCCACTCCCACCTACAGTATTGAGCCTCCAGCAGTGGCTGGAATCTCTGTGAGGGCATGGGCACTAGTCTGGATTAAGCTTGCAGGCAAAGCTGTGTCAGGCTGAGGGCTTTGAACACAGGTAATGGAGAAGCAGCTGGAAAAGAAGCACAGAACAAGCAGCCTAGGCACAGCCAAGACCCTCCATCTTGCCTCCCCTCCTGAAGTTTTGGCCTCAGGGCACATCCAGTTCTGCAAGTCCAACTAAGCTGGGCTCAGTCCTATCAAGCATTCAGAGAGCAGGGAAGCTCAAGCTCCAATGCCCCTCCCCACAGACTGCTCTAAGAACTTTGCTAAGCTTGAAGGGTAAAGGTTGACAAAAAACCCAAACCCACAGATCCATCACAAAATGAGAGGAACAAGAGTACAGACAACTACAGGGAGAAAAGAAGGGGAAAATATGAGCAGACAACAGAAAAAGAAAATCTACAGCTTCCATCCAGGCAATGAACAAAGAGCAAATGTAACAGAGGAAGATCAAGGAACACCAAGCAAAAAACACAGAAACTCCAGCAAATTGGACGCAGGCTTTGGAAGAACTCAAAATACAATTCAAAACACAATTAAGAGAAGCTGAAGACAACTGGGAAAAGAATTTAAAAAGCAAAAGAAATCATCTGGAAACAGAGGCACTTGAACTAAAATGAGAAAATAGTGTCTTGAAAGCCAAAATAATCTGCTTGAAAATGAGGCAAAGGGAATGAAAGATGAGGCAAAGAAAATGAAAGATGACCTCCAAAGAAAATCAGACCAGAAGGATAAGGATGACCAAAAAGCCAGGGATGAAATACAGTCATTAAAAACCATAATACAACAATTAGAAGCAAATGACTTCACAAATGTGACAAGGAAATCACTTTAAAAGACTGATATATATTAATTTAAGGTCGCCAAGGAATTCAGCTATGTAATTCCTAAATGAAATCTCAAGTCAGCCGTCAACCTTTTATAGAGTTTAATTACAAACAGGAGGAAGAAAGGAATTAGAGAGAGAGAGAGAGAGGGAGAGAGAAAGGGGAGAGAAGGGAATAGGGCTTAAATACCCCTTCTGTTTAGGCTGGGCCAAAAGGCCCAAGCCCTTATATAGATGGGGCAAAGAAAGGAGATCAGTCCCTATTACTCACGTGACCAAAATGGAGAAACAGTCTCAGAGCCCCCACCTTCAGCTTCCTTCAGAGCAAGCTTCTCAGAGCACCTCTCCAACCACTCAGAGCAAAAACTCTCCAACCACCCACCCCCTCAGTCCTCAGACCCCTCTATCTTTAAGGAAACCATCCAAGTTCCCTCCCCTCAGTTCTCATATCTACCAATCACTGTCCATGTCTTCCCTGTGCCAATGGTGGCTCTAGCTTAACCCAGGACCTCCCAGAGGTCTGTGGCTTTGCACATGTCTGTTGAAGGTCATATTCTCAAATAATTAAATCTTTATCTATGCTACAGCCCTTCCTAAATCCTGTTACCCTGAGTAGAGTAGAGATTGGAATAATTAAATTTTGATCTATGCTGCAGCCCTTCCTAAATCCTGTTAGGACTGAGTGGGGTGGAAATTGTATTTTCCAAGACCTGGTTCTGTCATTCCAAGTATCTCTATTGTATCAATTTTAAAATCAATCATGACTCAAAGAAATTCCTGTTCTATGCTTAAGCATAGGTCAAAGCCCTTTCCATTGTTCAGCAAAAAGTTTCTGTCCTAAAGTAATCTTAAGAAGGGAGGAGGAGGAACCTCCCATGCCAATGGGGTTCACATTCCAATAGACTATCAGTAAGAAATTTTCCAAGTATGACATTTCCCAATGGTGAAATTTCCAACATTTATAAGTCTAAGATATTTTAAGGTTTACACAAAGCAGCAGGAAACTATAAAACAAAATCAAAAGAATGAAAAAATTGAGGAAAATATAAAACACCTCATTCACAAAACAGAAGATTTAGAAAATCATTCCAGGAGAGACAATTTAAGAATCATTGGTCTACTGGTAGACCATGACAAAAGAAAAAGCCTGGACATCATCCTACTGGAAATTATCCAAGAAAAATGCCCCAACATTCTAGAACAAGAGGAAAAAGTGGAGATTGAAAGAATCCACAGATCACCTCCTGTACTTGAATGAAGAGGGAAGGAGCAAATCCTCACTGAGCCTACTTAGCTTCAAATCCCTTATTGAGCAGAAAAAAAAGATTCAGACTGATTATCTGTCCTTTAGTGGTTGGATAGAGACTTATTCCTTTTAGGGAATACAATAGCTTATCCTTCAAAGACTCCTTCAAACTTATATCTCTGGGCCAAGAAATAACATCATCTTGAACCTACAAAGATACTAAGATCATCTGAGACTTAGTCCGTAGACTTGACCTCTGAATACCTCTGAAGAAGACTATAGGAAGAAAATAGTTCAGGGACTTGCAATTTGCTCTTTCATAATTTTTCATACCCCAACCCCTTATCTAATAAATAGATATTTTCAACTTACTGAGAACTCAGGCATCTTAAATGTACTAAAAGGGGAATCATAGACAATAAACTACAGGAAAAAGAGACTGAAGGGGATTCTTTTCTTACCCTTCAGCTCTGGTAAGATCTGACTCCATTTTTCAGACAGCTCCACCTGAGGGGAAGAATAAGTGGTGTTCCTCTCTATATGTTCCCTCTCCCTCAATTACCAGTCAAGACTTTGGTTCCTGGACTTCCTGGTAAGCATGGCGGCAGTCTGGACATGGGACGCTTCCACTCCCCAGCACCCACCAATATAGACCACCTCAAAAGACAAAAATAAAACGCATTTTCATAAGAATGGAGGGACTCTACAGTAGGGCAGAACATTGATAGTATGCAAGAATTGGACATTTCCACACTCCCATAAGGGGAGTAAAAAAGCTCCCATCCAAACATGAGCTGATCCACACTCCCCCCACCCCACCTACAGAGCCAGAGTCGTAGCCAGCAAGTGCCAGACTCAGAAAGTGAGTGAGGGGCACCCCTAGAGCAAGTAAGGGGCACCTCTAGGTCGTTGGGTGCTAAGACCACCAAAGACCTACCCCTGAGCAGCTACACCTGAAACCCCGGCAGGCAGGGGAGCTCAGACCACAGGCACTTCCCTGCAAAGAAGAGCTGCAAACAGTGGCAGCTTTGGAGATTCAAGAGCTTGCCTCAGGAAAAACCCTTGCTCATTAACTCCATTCACAGAGAACCTGCCCAATTCACTCAGATTTCTAACTAAAAAGGGAAGGTAAAACCTGCACAGTAATGGCAAATTGTTCCCAGGGGCAAACACCCTCGAAAAAAAGGCAGTGACCCTCAAAATTTATTTTATGAAGGAAAACCCCAGGCTACAGAGGAAATTCAAATAAACCCAAAACATTCCCTAAAAATGGAAATTGCCCACAAGCTCTGGAAAAATTTAAATTGGAGCTTATCAAAAAGATGGAAGACTTCTGGTAAGAGAAGTGGAAAATAGTCCAAAGAGAAAATAAAAATGATAGCAGAAAATCAAAAGATTAAAGCAGAAAACCAAAAGATTATAACAGAAAACCAGGCCTTAAGTACCAGAATTGAGCAACTGGAAACCAATGATCTTGCAAAACAGCAAGAATTAATAAGGCAAAGTAAAAAAACTGACAAAAATAGAAGAAAATATGAAATATCTCACTGAGAAGGTGGCAGATCAGGGAAACAGGTCAGGATGAGACAATTTGAGAATCATTGGTCTACCTGAAAACCCAGAAATAAACAGAAATCTTGACATCACACTACAAGAAATCATCCAAGAAAACTACCCTGATGTTCATGAACAAAGGGACAAAATAGACATTGAAAGAGTTCATAGAACACCCTCTATACTAAACCCACAAAGACACCCAGGAATGTGATTGTCAAATTCCAGAGCTTTCAAACAAAGGAGAAAATTCTACAAGAAGCCAAAAAAGAGACAATTCAGATACCAAGGAGCATCAATCAGGATCACACAAAACTTGGCAGCTTCCACACTAAAGGACTGCAAGGCCTGGAACATGATATTCAGAAAGGAAAGAGAATTGGGTCTTCAACCAAGGATCACCTATCCATCAAAACTGATTATGTACTTCCAGGGGAAAGTATGGGCATTCAACAAAATAGAAGATTTCCAAGTATTTGTAAAGAAAAGACCAGAAAAAAAGTGGGAAGTTTGATATCCAAACACAAAGATCAAGAGAAACATTGAAAGGTAAATAAGAAAGAGAGGGAAAAGGGGAAAAATATTTTTTATTCAAATTCTCTTCTATAAGGGCTACAATTAGATCAAATTATATATATATATATATATATATATATATATATAGGGGGAAATGTTATTTGTAACGCTCAAAAATTGTATTCATTATTATAGTAATTAGAAGAATCACTCATAGGAAAAGATTGAGGCATTAAGGGCTATAAGATGACATGCAAAAAAAAAAATAAAAAGGTGGAGGGAATCAAAGATGATACCAACAGATACTTGAAGAATTTTAAAAATGCGATAATCTTTGTCACCCAAAGATACACATGGGAAGGAGAGGGGAAGAATACTCTTATAAGAAAGAGAGGAAGAGAGTGCTAATTGGTGATACTTAAACCTTACTCTCAGTGAAACCAATTCTGAGAGGGAAGATCATCTAGATCCATTGGGATCTTGAATTCTATCTTATCCTACAGGGTAAGCAAGAAGGGAAAACTAAGAGGGGAGTGGGGAGGGAGTACAAAAAGGGAGGGAAGGAGAGAGGGGAGGGAACTTAACAGACCCTAAATAAAAAATAAAAACAGAAGGGAACAAAAAGGGAGGGACCATAAAGGGAAGCATATCAAGGGAGGGGGTTAGGGGGATTGATTAAAAGAAAACCACTGGTTTTAAAGGATGTAGAAAAAGAAGAAAGGTCAGAACTAGGAGAGGATATCAAAATGATAGGGAATTCACAAGTGACAGTCATAACTTTGAAATTGAATGGGATAAACTTACCCATATAATGTAGACAAATAGGTGAGTGGATTAGAATCCAAAATCCTACCATATGTTGTCTACAAGAAACATACCTAAGGCAGGTAGGTACTCACAAGGTCAGAATTAAAGGTTGGAGCAAGACCTATTGGGCTTCAACTGAAAGAAAGAAGGCAGGAGTTGAAATCATGATATCTGACAAAGCCAAAGTAAAAATAGACCTGATTAAAAGGGATAGGGAAGATAAATACATCCTGATAAAATGGAGTATAGACAATGAGGAAATATCACTAATCAACATGTATGACCAAATGGTATGGCATCCAAATTTCTAAAGGAGAAACTAGTAGAATTGAAGGAGGAAATAGATGGTAAAACTATACTAGTGGGAGACCTGAACCTACCACTATAAAATTTAGACAAATCAAATCAATAAATAAATAAGAAAGAGGTAAAAGATGTGAATAAAATCTTGGGAAAATTAGAGTTAATAGATATATGGAAAAAATAAATAGGAACAAAAAGGAATACACCTTCTTTTCAGCAGCACATGGTACATTCACAAAGATTGACCATTTATTAGGTTATAAAACATGGCATACAAATGCAGAAAATCAGAAATAATAAATGCAACCTCTTCAGATCATAAGGCAATAAAAGTAATGATCAGTAAGGGTACATGGAGAGGAAAATCAAAAATTAATTGGAAATTAAATAATATGATTTTTCCAAAATTGGTTAGTTAGAGAACAAATAATAGAAACAATAATTTCATTGAAGAAAATGACAATGATGAGACATCCTTTCAAAATCTTTGGGATGCAGCCAAAGCAGTACTCAGTAGAAAATTTATATCCTTGAATTCATATATTAACAATTAGGAAGGGCAGAGGTCAAAGAATTGGACATGCAAATCAAAAAACTTGAAGGTGAACAAATTAAAAATCCTCATGTAAGAAGAAGATCAAATTAGAGATCCTAAAAATTAAGGGAGAAATTAATAAAATAAAAAATTATAGAACTAATGAACTAATAAATAAGACTAGAAGCTGGTATTTTGGAAAAACAAACAAAATAGACAAAGTACTGATCAATCTAATTTAAAAAAGGAAGAAAACCAAATTAATATTATCATAGATGAAAAGGGAGAACTCACTTCCAATGAAGAAGAAATTAAGGCAATCATTAAAAACTATTTTGCCCAATTACATGGCAATAAATATGCCAATCTAGGTGATATGTATGAATATTTACAAAAATATAAATTGCCTAGATTAACAGAAGAAAAAATAGAACTCTTAAGTAATCCTATATCAGAAAAAGAAATAGAACAGGCCATCAAAAAACTACCCAAGAAAAATTCCCCAGGGCCTGATGGATTCACAAGTGAATTCTATCAAAACATTCAAAGAATAGCTAATCTCAATACTATACAAACTATTTGACATAATAAGCAAAGAGGGAGTTCTACCAAATTCCTTTTATGACACAAATATGGTATTGATACCAAAGCCAGAAAGATAAAAAACAGAGGAAGAAAATTACAAACCAATCTCCTTAATGAACATGGATGCAAAAATCTTACATAGGATACTAGCAAAAAGACTCCAGCAAGTAATCAGGAGGACTATTCACTATGATCAGATGGGATTTATACCAGGAAGGTAAGGATGGTTCAATATCAGGAAAGCCATCCACATAATTGACCATATCAACCAGCAAACCAACAAAAATCACATGATTATCTCAATAGTTGCAGAATAAGCCTTTGACAAAATACAACACTCATTCCTATTGAAAACACTAGAAAGTATAGGAATAGAAGGGTCTTTCCTAAAAATAATAAACAGTATCTATCAACATCATCTGCAATGGGGATAAAGTAGGTGCATTCCCAATAAGATCAGGAGTGAAATAAGGATGCCCTATAGAGATGCCTCTAGTATTTAACATTGTACTAGAAACACTAGCAGTAGCAATTAGAGAAGAAAAAACAATTGAAAGTATTAAAATTGGCAATGAAGAGACCAAGCTATCACTCTTTGCGGATGATTTGATGGCTAGTGGATATAATCAACAACTTTAGCAAAGTTGCAGGATACAAAATAAACCCACAGAAGTCATCAGCATTCATTTCTATATATCTCCAACATATCTCAGGAACAGGAATTAGAAAGAGAAATATCATTCAAAATCACCCTAGACAATATAAAATACTTAGGAATCTATCTGCCGAGATAAACACAGAAACACAAATACAAAACACTTTCCACACAATAAAACTAGATCTGAGCAATTGGAAATACATTAACTGCTCATGAGTAGGATGAACTAACATAATAAAAATGACCATCCTACCCAAACTTATCTATTTATTTAGTGCCATACCCATCGAACTTCCAAAAAATTTTCTTACTGAATTAGAAAAAAACCATAACAAAGTTCATTTCAAAGAATAAAATATCAAGGATATCTGGGGAAATAATGAAAAAAATGCAAAGGAAGATGGCCTTGCAGTACCAGATCTCAAACTATACTATAAAGCAGTGGTCATCAAAACAATTTGATACTGGCTAAGAGACAGAAAGGAAGATCAGTGGAATAGACTTTGGGTAAGTAACCTCAACAAGACAGTCTATGACAAGCCCAAACATCCCAGCTTTTGGGACCAAAATCCACTATTTGATAAAAACTTATGGAAAATTGGAAGACAGTATGGGGGAGATTTGGTTTGGATCAACATCTCACATCCTACACCAAGATAAACTCAGAATGGGTGAATGACTTGAACATAAAGAAGGAAACTATAAATTAGGTGAACACAGACTAGTATACATGTCAGACTTTTGGGAAGGGAAAGATTTTAAAACCAAGCGAGACTTAGAAAGAGTCACAAAATTTAAAATAAATAATTTTGACTACATCAAATCAAAAAGATTTTGTTCAAACAAAATCAATGCAACCAAAATTAAAAGGGAAGTAACAAATTGGGAAACAATCTTCATAACAAATACCTCTGAAAAAGGTCTAATTACTCAAATTTACAAAGAGCTAAATCAATTTTACAAGAAATCAAGCCATTCTCCAATTGATAAATGGGTAAGAGACATGAATAGGCAATTTTCAGTCAATTATATCAAAACCATTAATAAGCACATGAAAAAGTATTCAAAATCTCTTATAATTAGTGAAATGCAAATCAAAACAACTCTGAGGTATCACTTCACACATAGCAGATTGGCTAACATGATAGCAAAGGAAAGCAATGAATGCTGGAGGGGATGTGGCAAAGTAGGGACATTAATTCATTGCTGGTGGAGTTGTAAATAGATCCAATCATTCTGGAGGGCAATTTGGAACTATGCCCAAAGGGCACTAAAAGACTGTCTGCTCTTTGGTCCAGCCATAGAACTGCTGGGTTTGTACCCCAATGAGATAATAAGGAAAAAGACTTGTACAAAAATATTCATAGCTGCCCTCTTTGTGGTTGCAAAAAAATGGAAAATGAGGGGCTGCCCTTCAATAGGGGAATGGCTGAACAAATGTTGGTGATGGAATACTATTGTTCTCAAAAGAATAATAAAGTGGAGGAAATCCATGGGAACTGGAACAACCTCCAGGAAGTGATACAGAGTACAAGGAGCAGAACCAGGAAAACAGTGTACAAAGAGACTAATACCCTGTGGTACAATTGAATGTAATGGAAGTCTCCATTAGTGGCAATGCAGTGATCCTGAACAACTTGGAGGAATCTATGAGAAAGAACACTATCCACATTCAGAGGAAAAACTGTGGGAGTAGAAACAGGGAAAAAAAACAACTGCTTGATCACATGGGTCAAGGGGATATGGTTGGGGATATAGACTCTAAATGAACATCCTAATGCAAACACCAACAACATGGAAATGGGTTCTGATCAAGGACATATATAATACCCAGTGGAATTGCATCGGCTATGGGAGGGGTGGGGAGAGGGGAGGGAGGAATAGAAAATGATTTTTGTAACCAAGGAATAATGTTTGAAACTGACCAAATAAAAAAAATGTTTAAAAAAAAAAGACTTTTATTCCTGATTCTCCGCTAGTACATTGTTCTACCCACTTTACTTTGCATCAATTCATATCAATCTTTCCAGATTTTCTTGTGATCATCTTGTTTGTCATTTTTCATAGCACAACAATATTCCATCACAATCATGTACCACAGCTTGTTCAGTCATTCCCCAATTGATGGATATCCTTTTCATTCCTAGGTCTTTGCTACCACAAAAAGAACTGCTAGAAACATTTTTGTACAAGTACATCCTTTTCCCCTCTCTTTGAGATACAGACCTATATGTGGTATTGCTGAGTTAAACATAAGCCATTTTATGGTCCTTTGGGCATGATTCCAAATTGCTCTCCAAAATGGTTGGATCAGTTCACAGCTCCACCAACAGCATACAATTTTCCCTATATCCCTCCAACATTTACCATTTTCCTTTTTTTTTTTGCCATTTTTGCCAGTTTGATACCTAAATGGTGATACCTTGGAATTATTTTAATATTCACTTCTTAAATTGATATTAATATTGGAGTGTTTTTTCATGAAACTAAAAATAGGTTTAGTTTCTTCATCTGAGAATTGCCTGTGGGTATGCTTTGATCCTTTGTCTATTGGGCAATGCTTTCTATTCATTTAATTTAGCTCTGTACTCTATATATTTGAGAAATGAGGCCTTTGTCATAGAGATACATAATATAAACATTTTTCCCGGTTTCTTGTTTCCCTTTTATTCTTGGTTGCATTCATTTTGTTTGTGCAAAACCTTTTTTAATTTAACAGTCAAAATCATCTATTTTACATTTGGCAATGTGTTCTACATCTTATCTGAACATAAATTCTTTCTTTATCCATAGATTTGACAGATAAACTATTCCATGTTCCCCTAATTTGTTTATGTATTACCCTTTATTTCTAAATCATGTATATTATCACCTTGTAACAGACAAAAAAAAAAACTGAGGCTAAGGGAAGTAAGGGTCAGGGTCATGTAGGTAAACCTAGGTGCCTAATTCTTAAGATAAAGTATGTTTAAAACACTTTGCAACCCTTCATCATGCAAGCCTACATCAATATCAGTGACCCATTTGTTACTCTGCCCCAAGGATTAAGAGTTTGTTATTTGATTTGGTTTGGGGGGGTGGCAGGGGAGGTAACCTGACATTGATTACATGCTTTTTATCTGCCAGATTCTAAAAGTAATTGTTAGAGAAAAATGGTAATCTAATATTCTGGATTTTAACTGGTAAGGAACATAAATCATTTCCCCTATAATAACATTGTTAGTTATTGGGAGTATGCAATCTCATTAATAAAGAATGAAACTTTTGCTAGTTTCCTACAGAAAAGACCCCAAGTAATCCTTGATGCTCTCCTTTAAAGAGAAGTATGTCTTCTTTCTGATTGACCTGACAGTTCCCAATTTGGACCTCTCCTGTCAGAACCCATTGGTGGATATTTCAAAAGAAGAGGAAGACTTAGACCTCAACTCCTCTCTCATTACTTCATCACAGGGAAGGTCAGTCTTGGCCAAAATCAGGAAGATGCTGGTACCCCCAGACACCTGGTTAGCCTTGGATGCTTTCAGATGGGTCAGAGTGTAATCATTTTTAAGATGGTAACAAAAGACCCAAGGTCCCAGAATAGTTTGATAATGTATGGGGTTGGAGTGGGGAGTAGAGGTCAAAGGGGGATCCCCAGAGCTGGAAGGGAGTAACCTCACTTTGAAAGCAGGTTTGTTTCAGCCTGGCCTTGAGGGGCTGAGGGGGAAATGATTTCACATGGAAATATTATTAATAAATAATGTAATCCAAATTTATTTCCTTAGTAATGACTTGGAATGTAAACTCATTGGAAATGGGGACTTTTATTTTATTTTTTGTCTATGTATCCCCAGCACCTAGCACAAAGAAGGATCTTAAAAGCTTGTTGAATTGGACTTACTTGAATTGATGGAAGCTATTAGGCACAGAAAGATTGCATTAACCCAATCTTATTACTACTTTAAAAATATGATCAGGAGGATGTCAGAGAGTCTAGTTAATTTTCTGGCTTATAGCTGTCACTCTCTGTTGTAGCTGCTGACCTTATTCATTTAAATAGGAAAGAAAAAAATGGCTAAAGAAAATAATAGCTGTAGCCTGGGCTCGAGTTCATACTAGTTACCATTGCTTCATGTCAGTTTAGTTGAGCCCCATTGACAGTGGGGCAAGACAGAGAGGATAAACAAAAGTGTAAGATGGGGTGAGGGAAGGCAAGGGGAGGCCAGCTTGTACTGGTTTAGGAAAGCTGACTGCTAAATTTTCAGTGCAAATATTTATGTGTTGAATATCAGAAAATAAATGATTGATTTATTACTTTTATTATTTATAGATTTAAGAAAGGGATGTTAAAGAAAATGTTAATAACACAGATTAAACTTAAAAGTGTGTCAGGTATGATTTTTTATTTAGATCTTATTGTTAAACATTTAGCAGACTGTTGGTGGGGGGGCAAAGTAGTAAGTCTCAGAGTTTTGAAAGGGGAAGAAGTATGGATATTGAGTAATTGGGTAGAAGTGAAAAAAGTATGGAATTTCCATTAATCTCCTTTTTAGTTACTGGCAGGTTAGGGCACCAAGGTGATGCAGTGGAAAGAGTGCTGGGCTTGGAGTCAAGAAGACTTATCTTCATGAGTTCAAATCTGACCTTAGATGCCTATTGTATAGTCCTTGGCAAATCACAGTTTCCTCATCTGTAAAATGAGCTGGAGAAGAACATAGCAAACCACTCCAGTATTTTTGCTAAGAAAACTCCAAATGGGGTCATGAAGAGTCAGATATGACTAAAACAACTGAACAATAAATTTGCATTTCGTGTAGGTTTTGAGGATAGGAGAGTGAGTAGGAGACATTAGCTGGGTGACCCAGAGTAAGTCACTCAATCACTAATCTTTTTTTTTTTAATTTAAATATATTTGTCTGTTACATTGAAATTCCCAGGTATATCTCTCCCTCTCTTGCACTCCCTCCTTCTTGCACTAGAGAAGACATCATTTCACATGAAAAAAAGTATATCTAAAATTATATCTTGCTTATTTCTATTTATCACTTCTCTCTCTGAAGATGGACACATACAAGTTATTCTTCAAACAATATTTCTGCTATATATAATGCTCAAATCAACCTCCGATTGCCTCAGTTTCCTTATCTATAAAATGGGGATAATAATAGCATACCCCTCCCAGGATTATTGTGAGGTTCAAATGAGATAATAATTATAAAGTGCTTAGCACAATGCTTGGCATGTAGTAAATAATATAGAATTGTTAGTTAGCTATCATTATTACTTTCTTTGATCATTATAGTAACTATTCAGTAAGTATTGTTATTCTTCCTATTTCAAACCTGAAGAAACAGAAAGGGTGAATTGATTACCCAAGTCAAGTCAATAAGACTTTAAATTAAGATTTTACTATGTGCTAGGTACCTAGGATAAGTGTCAAATGCAAGATATAAGCCCATATCTGAGAAATTCCAAATTCCACGCTCTCTCTGCTATAATACAAGAATCCATTCATTCTGAGTCAACATAATTTTCAACATTCAAGAACTTTAATAAAACAATAATAGCAACAAAAGCAGATTGGAAACTTGTGATTCTAGATAAAAAATATTTTTCTCATACCCTAAAATTACTTGCTACTTGCTTTGCTCATATTCCTGGAATTTCACTGAATATTAGTCACTTGAATTCGTGGCAGAATGAGCCTCCTGAAACAGTAAGCAAATAAAAAAAAAGACAGGAGTGGCTGGATGCCATGCTATTGCCCGTCTGTCATGCAGCGTGGGTCTGACATGCAGCGTGTGTCACCAAGAGCAAGGACTGCTTTAATTGCCAGCTGTGTGAATTTTTGATCACTCTTATGGCAAAATTTAAATCTTGTTAATATACCCTGGCAGCTTGACAACAGCTCATTTACAGCCCTTGGGGAGAAAATGCAAACTTTGCAGGCTTCCATTCCTGGTGGGAAGACATCATTCAAACCAAAGCCTGTTGGGGACCTCTGAGCTTTGTGACCTTGAGCATTATTCAGGACACACTGTGAATCTGCAAGAACCTAAAGTATGATTTTTAATGTCTGTATGGAGATTTTGAAAAGAAATGGTGTGGGGAGAAAGGCAAGTGAGAGTAACATGCTGTGAACCATGAAAACATGGTCCAGAGTTTTTATTTCTGTAAGAATTCTATAGATTTGACCTAAGAAAATCATAATATTGGTATATGTTACACTGGGAAATTAAAATTGATACATTTATGTCAAAATCACAGGATCAAAGAGATCAAAATTATAACTCTAGGGAAATCAGGTGATGAGAAAAACCTCATTTTACAGATGAAGAAACTGAGGCCCAAGCAAATGGTTTGCTCAAGGTAATAGAGCTGATTCCAGAATCAGTGTTCTTTCTATCAGCCCATGATAGCCTTGTCATTAAAAATTAAACTGTAAATTGTAATGTTCCATTATGCATCAAGATGGTGGCATAGTAGAACAGTGACTTTCAAGTTAGGAAGTCCTGGGTTAAGTTCTGCCTTTGAAAAATTCTAGCTGTGTCGCCAGGAATAAGTCAGTAGTTCAGAGTAGAACGAGTCGGAAAACTTGGATTGTAATCCCTTCTCTGTCACTTACTGCCGCTGTACCCTTGGGCCAATCCTCTTAATTTCTCGAGGTTAGTTTCCTCATCTGTAACATGCAGATATTGAACTCTCTGGCCTCTAGAGTCCCTTATTTCCATTTGACACTAAATCAATGTTTATTCATTAATGTAGTGGTTATAGATCATAGATTTTTATGTCCCAATGAGCATAACCATTTATGGTCTCTCAGCAACTCTCTAAAACTACAAAAGAGCTGCCCATGTCCATCACTGAAAGGAGATTCAACAATGGAAGTTCTCTAACACTGATGAAACCACAATTCTGGATAAGATCCTTCCTCCCCATAAAACCTAAAAGGTTTGTATCTTCCTTGAATATAGTATTATATAGTATAGAGAGATGTGTTTTCTAATTAGAAATTCCTAATTTGTAGATTCTAATTCTAGATAGATTCTAAATTCTAATAATTTCTAAAATTAGAGCTGCGCCTGGAGTCAGGAAGACCTGAGTTTAAATCTAGCTTCAGAGAGTCATAAGTTGACCCAGGGCAAACATTTAATAGTTTGCCTTGGTTTCCTCATCTGCAAAATGAACTGGAGAAAGAAATGGCAAACCTCTTCAGTATCATAACCAAGAAAACTTCAAATGGAGTCCTAAAGAGTCAGACATGACTAAGTAAGAACTCAACAGCAGAACTTCTCAGGGTGTCTTGGAATGTTCTTTTCATAACATCTTGAAAAGGAATTTAAGGAAGCATTCAGGAAATACTGAAAAGGATCAGTCCTGGACCTGTGGCTTCAATGGCATAGAAAACTCCTAGGAGAAGAAATTTTCCATTGAAAATTGGAACCTTTTCCTAAACTTTCCACTGAAAGTTGAAACCTTCTGCACTTTATAGTCTCACTAAAACACTCAGAAATTAAGTGACCTGAATAGGGCCAGACATCAGGTGTCAGAGGTAGAACCCAAACATGCTTTATCCTGATTTCAAAACCAGCTCTCTATCCATTACAACATGCTACCCCTTAGGATGCTCAACTAGAAAAAAAACATTGAGACAGAAAATTTTCTTATACCCCTTTGACATCAATTTGAAATTTAAAAGGATCCCTTTGTAATTATATTCATAAATACAATTTGCATATTAAGAACAAAGTTTTGTGGTTTTTTAAAGGAAAGAAGCATTTTTATGAAGGACAATAAAAATCATAGTAAGTGATGTCCATATTTTTATTTCAAGGTAGTTAGACCCCAGAGAAAATTGATCCAATAAATTTAAGATGCCAGCAACATAAACTTGATGTTGAAAAGCTTGTAAGTACAAGATATGGGTCCCTGATGGCTTGTGAGTTTTTCATTGTATTATCCTTCCTGTTGGACTATTCCATACATCTTTATGTCATTCAAAGCTCACATAGGTTTTTACATTGTCCAAAATTGATTTTTGGGAAGCATTGCTAGAAGATGGGAGAAATCTCATACTGGCCCACTGTATGAGCCCACTCCTTTTTCTGACCTCACGATTTCTCCTTTTCTAAATCACCACCCTACAAAGATCTGGAGGTATATCAAGGAAAAGAATACATAGCAGTGGAGAGTATTAATAGTTACCTCTATAATAAGCAACTAAACAACAAGCAGAGAGCCAATTAAACAATACACACTTTTTTCCCAGATATAACTGTTTACTGGTGATTCAGTTGGGATATAGAAAGTGGAACTCCCATCTGTCAGTTCTAAGATTTGTTTGAATATGAAACTAGGTTTGAGGTTTAAAAAAAACAACTTTCTTTTCATTGACTAGAGCACAGGGAATTTGGGCTAATTAACATATCACTTTCTTCAGATGCTGGAAATGCTTTTGCCTTAAGTGATTAGTCAGCTTTCATTTTCTTGCCTTTCCTGTCCCTTGAGACTTTCACATGGTCTTTGCCATAAGGTTTTGATTCCACCTCCAACTGTCTAATATAATTTCATCTCAGAAGCCAGTAGAGAATGGGATATGAAAGTCTTAATCACTTGGTGTTTGAAAGCAACAATAATAATTTTGTTTTCAAGTAATGTATCAGTTGTGTCCAACTCTTCATGATCCCATTTGGGGTTTTCTTGGCAAAGATACTAGAATACTTTGCTATTTCCTTCTCCAGCTCATTTTACAGATGAGGAAACTGAGGCAAACTAAGTAACTTGCCAAAGTCAAACAGTTAAGTGTCTGATGCAAGATTTGAACTCGGGAAGATAATAGCTCATTGCAAAGCATTTTTGAGGTAAATAGCAAAAGTATATTATTGCCACTTTACAGATGAAGACCCTGAGGAATAGAGAAAAGTTACTTGCTAGAAGTCTCATAGCTAATAAACAAAAGAGCCAGAATTCCCAATCAGGTCTTCTGACTCCAGTTTCAGTGCTCACTTTATGACACCATTTAAAGACACTAAATTTTTTCATTCATAAAGTGTCTAATATATTGAAAGCTCTGTAAAAGGATTTTATATCAGGGGGACAATCTCTAAGGAAACACAGACTTAAGTCTCACTAAATGTAATGAGAGTTGCCACTTTTCAGAGTATCTAGAGCATTGGGACAAAGAAAGAGAGGTAATTAGAAAAAACAGAGTAATATGGAAATAAGAAGTGGGGAAATCCCCCAACCAGCTACAAGGTGAACAACTACAATGACTAGTCTCATAAAAATATAGAGAACTGATCTGAGTGGATTATAAATTAAATGGGTAACATAGCAAACCAAGGGTTAATTTTTTGTTTGTATCTAAAGCAATTTTATTGGGAAATATGAAAAAAGAATAAAGCATCCAAAGTATAACAGTGATTCTTGATATGATGTAATAATGCTCATTATGCAATATCCCTCTATGATTTATGTATTATGACTAATGTAGCTTAAATCATTGCATAGGCATCAGACATTAAGTGACTGGCCCAGAATCATATATCTAGTAGTATTTGAGCCCAAAGCATTCTGACTCTGAGGCCAGCTCCCTATGCCATGTTGTTTCTCTTTCTAACTGCAGATTTGCATTATTAAAGGAAATTTCCTGATCAAGAGTTCGAAGCACAGTTTAGAAAGGGCATTAAGAAGTTGGGAAACATCCATAGGATAGTGGTCAGAACTAATGTTTAGCCTGGAGATAATCTAGGGCATGGGGTGGAGAAGCAGTCATAATTGAGAATTTGAATGCCAGGGCTGGAGTCAGGAAGACTCATCTTCCTGAGTTCAAATCTGGTCTCAGATACTGACTAGCTGTATGTCCTTAGGCAAGTCACTTAATCTGTTTGCCTCAGTTTCCTTATCTGCAAAATGAGCTGGAGAAGATAACAAGCCACTCCAACATCTTTGCTAGGAAAACTCCAAATAGGATCACAAAGAGTAAAATATGACTGAAATGATTAAACCCCAAAATTATGTGGGAGAAAAATTAAACTTGTTCTGCCTGGCGCAGAAGGGTAAAATTAGGACTAATAAATGAAAGCTGCAAAGAGCCAGATTTTGGTTCAGTATAAGGGAAAACAAAAAGTCATGATGGCCCACCTACTGGTAGGAAGACTAAGTAAAAAGTAGGTAATGCTGTGCCATAGTCTTCTTGCCCCTTAGACCATAAGGAAGTTATATCAATGGCCATTGACTTAGATAAGGAAGTTATATCAATGGCCATTGACTTAGACCACAAGGAAGTTATATCAATGGCCATTGACTTAGACCATAAGGAAATTATATAAACGGCCACTGACTTAGACCATAAGGAAGTTATATCAATGGCCATTGACTTAGACCATAAGGAAATTATATAAACGGCCACTGACTTAGACCATAAGGAAGTTATATCAATGGCCATTGACTTAGATAAGGAAGTTATATCAATGGCCATTGACTTAGACCACAAGGAAGTTATATCAATGGCCATTGACTTAGACCATAAGGAAGTTATATCAATGGCCACTGACTTAGACCACAAAGAAGTTATATCAATGGCCATTGACTTAGACCACAAGGAAATTATATCAAGGGCCACTGACTTAGACCACAAGGAAGTTATATCAATAGCCAGTTGAATCTCTCAGATAGTTTCAATACCTTTAAAAATTATTTTTCTTTAAAAGTAAGCAGCTGTAACATAATATAGTAAACTACATGTGGGCATTCTTAAAAACAATGGATAAACATATTTCCACTCTCTGATTAGAACAGACCACCAATGTGAAAAATATTGTAAATAATTTTCTCATTCATTTTGAAGTAAACTGCCAATCCAATTATGTGTTTGGCAACTTTAGTTAAAGTATTAAAAGCCACCTGAGATCCCAGCCTGTTTCTAAATCCTCATTAGGCCTGGCTCCTTTGTTCCCAGGATTTAAGACTTGAACAAGTCTGTGTTGGCTCAAAATCAGTGTGTATTGGTTGACGAAAATTTTGGAGACTTGCCAGATGACCACCCTGGATCTGGATAAAAGTGAACCTTGTCTAATCTAGGAAGAAGGAATCTTATGGTAATAGTCTATTTTTAAAGGGCATTTT
Source organism: Monodelphis domestica (assembly GCF_027887165.1). NCBI lineage: Eukaryota > Metazoa > Chordata > Mammalia > Didelphimorphia > Didelphidae > Monodelphis > Monodelphis domestica. Next base: position 404,071,946 of record NC_077228.1, read on the forward strand.
TTACTATATGAGATTCATAAAGTGTAATTTATATATTAATTTAATTAATAGGGTTTATAAAGTTTTATTTCATTAATGGGGTTTATAAATTTTAATTGTATACATTGAGAAGTATAGGCCCAATTAGTATTTCTCTACTGGTTTTCTCATGTAATGGTTTAGATGCACTGGATGTTTGACTATGCATAACATTCTGTCTCAGGTTTTCATGTCTTTCCACATGTCTAGAATGCACCCTTCCCTCTCATCTGTGACTTATAGAGGCATAACGTCTTTCCTGGTCTCTTTCTATTCTCCTGTTAATATTAGTACATTCTCTCCTTTGACATTATATTATTTTGAGTAGACTTAGTATTTACTTACTGGCAGGATTGCTTAGTGGGTAGAGAAATGAACTTCCTGAGAGAAAAACTTGTTACAAGAACTGCTTCTGTTACATCCTGGCTATATCAACCTGGGCAATTCATGTAACTTTTCTCAATGATACAGGCAATAACCTGAGACATTTATTAAGTGTCTATAATTTCTCTCAGAAAGGCCCTGCTTCTCAAATATTTAGAGAACTGAGTCAAATTTGTAGGAATAGAAAATCATACCCCCATTGATAAATAGTCACAGGATATAATGGGCAATTTTCAGAAAAAGAAATCAAAGTTACATATCATCACAGGAAAAAATGCACCAATTCACCATGTATTGGAGAAATGCAAATTGAAATAACTCTGACGTACCACCTCATACCTATCAGACTGACTCATATAACAGGAAAGGAAAATGACAAATGTTAGAGGAGATGTGGGTAAACAGGGACATTAATGCATTGTTGGTAGAGTTGTGAAATGATCTGACCATTCAGAGAGCAATTTGAAATCATCCAAAGGACTATAAAACTATGCATACCCTTTCACCAGTGATGTCACTGTACTCCAAAGAGATTTTTAAAAATTAGAATAACTTTTTTTGTGGTAGCAAGAAATTGGAAATTGAGGGGATGCCCATCAATTAGGGAATGGCTGAGCATGCACTATTTGATTCTGGTGAAATATGATGGTGCTATAAGAAATAATGAGTGGGATGCTATCAGAAAAATCTGAAGAGATTTACATGAACTAATACAAAGTGAAATGAGCAGAACCAGGAGAACACTACATAATAACAGCAATATTGTGTGATGATCAACTGTGGATGGCTCAACTATTCTCAGCAATATGAAGATTTAAGATAATACCAAAGGACTTATCATGAAAAATTCTATCCAACTCCAGAGAAAGAAATGATGGAGTAAATGTAGGTTAAAGCATACTTGTTTTTATCTTGCTGTTATTCAGTTTTTTATCTATTTTCTTTGAAATATGGCAAATATTAAAATGTTTAACATGACTGCACACAGATATAATCTACATCAAAGCACTTGCCTTCTCAAGAAGTGATGAGGGAATGGGGGAAGAGAGTATGGAACTCCAAATTTATAAAAATAAATTGTTAAATTTTTTAATCTCACATAATTGAGAAAAATTAATAGAAATTAAATATAAGATCTAAAATATTAACAAGAAAGATAAATATCCTAAATTGGCATGTAATATAGAATTTTCTTTTTTTTAATTATTTGAACATCACTGCTTTTATCTTATTTATACTATTCATTTGTTTTGAGAGAGCAAAAGTAAATTTCAGATGATTCACTATTTTAATTAATTAGAAGTTCTGAAATCAATAGATCCTGATGAATGAGACTTTACTGCTTTGCCAACTCCTAATTATTTAAGGTCAAAAGAGATCATGGTGGCATGGATCATCCCCAAACCACATACAAACAGCCTATACATGTATAGTGAGGGCCTTTTCAGAGAATTTAATCCATTTCCCTTAAAACAATCTAGAAATAATTGTGTGAAAATTGCTGCAAAAGCAAAATGGGACAATGGAAAATATTCCTATTATAGAATTATAGAATTATTAACAATAAAGGGGGGAAATGGCTTTTCCAAGTCTTTCAAAGAAGAATTAAAATAACTCAGCACAATGGTAAGACTGATGAAAGTATCAAAAACCAACAAAAATATTACTTGAATTTGCTCTGTCTTTCTTTTTCTCTTCCCTTCCCAGTCTTGAACAAAGGTGAAATACATCATAATTTCTTAGGCACTGCAAATCTCCTGCTGTCTCTCTATAGAGCTGGCTCTTCTACTCCTGCTACATTTAGGACAATAGTTTTTAACATGAGATCCAGAAATTGTATATATGTGTGTGCATACACATATGTATGTATAGATGTATATGTATTTGAGAATACTTGATTTTCTTCGGACTATTAAATGGTAATAATAAAAGCACCTACCTTGCAGGTTCTTGTAAAGTTCAAAAGAGATAATGCTTGCAAAGCCCTTTGCACAGTGTCCAGCATTTGGCATTATCTAAATGCTTATTCTCCACCCTGAATTTTCTTGCTCTTGCTAGTATTCCATTTAGTCAAGATTGTAAATCCTAGAGATCCCTTGGGGAAGGGGAAAGTTAATTTTCAATGGATGCAAATATGAATCTCTTCTATATCTGTTGAATGAAAGTTTAAATGTGGTATTTTGTGCCTCATGACCCAGAGTGCTTGTAAGGATAACTGACATTTGTCCTGGGGTGGTGTCAGACACTGATGTTTCCCAGGATCACCTGACTGATATTAATGTCCTAAAACCAGGAAGAAATTCCTGAAATGTCAAGAGGGAACCTCTGACACAAGGATCAAAACAAAAACTATTTTTTAAAAGAAATTGAGGAATAAGAAACCTCATTTATCTACAAAAGGATCAAGGTTTTAAGATAATCAGTTGTTGTGACCTGAGTAATTGATTGTGATCTCCCAGATTCACACCTTCAGCATTATCCTTGACTTCTCATACTTGCTGATCCCATATATGCATTCAGTTACAAAAGCTTGTCATTTTTGCCTCCATAATGTATCTCTCATTCAATCCTTTCTCTCTATTCACACAGCAACTGTCTAGTACCTCACACCTCTTGCCTAGGTTATTGCAATAGCATCCTAATGAGTCTCCCTACCTTGAATTCTCTCCCCATTACAATTTGTTCTCTACACAGCTGCAAAGAGATTCCTAAAAGGAAGGTCTGGTTAAGCCACTCTCCCATCAATAAACTTCACAGTCTCCATGTTGTCTCTTGGCTCAAAATGAGCTCTATTTGGCATTTAGATCTCTTTCACCTCTACAACCTTATGATACATCATTCCTCTTCCTATACAATTGTTTTGTCTCCAGATCTTTGCCATAATTGTCCCCTGCAACGTACTCTTTCTTTATGTCTACCTTTTAAAATCCTTTGATTTCTTCAAGACTCAACTCAAGCACTAATTTCTAAATCTGCAATTCTAAAATAGAGGCACATTGAATTGAGTATTGGACCAGGAGTCAAGAAGACCTGAGTCCAAATCCAGTTCAGACACTTACTGGCTTTGTAGCCATCGGCAAATCACTTAACTTCTGTTTGTCTCAGTTTCTCTAACTGTAAAATAGAGATAAACATATATAAAAGAAATATAATATATAACATAATAATAATACACCTACCTCCCAGGGGTGTGGTAAGGATCAAATGAGATAATATCTATAAAACACATAGCCCAATGCCAGGCATAGTAAGTGCTTAAATAAATACCTGTTTTTGTATTCTTTTAATGTGTGGCCAATGGATCCCTAAGATTCCTTTAACTACTTTCAGGAGGTTCATGGGAGTCAAAACTTTTCAAAATAATACTAAATTGTTATTGGCCTATTAAAGTACCCTTTTCCTTTCTAATTACTTATATGTGTGGTACTAAATTTTTTATTGATTTTAACCAAGACAATATATTGCAACAATGTTAAAACAAATATGAAAATCCACCCATCTGCTTTCTATTAAATCAAACAAAAGAGTTTTGCAAAAATATATAAAGCATTACCTTTCTCAGCATTTTTTTGTTTTGTAAAATATAGTTATTTTCCATAAAATAGTTCTTCATATTATTATGCAATGGGTTTATTATTGTTACTAAATTGATTAATACTTTATATGTTTAACTTATTTTATTTTTAATAGAATGTATTCCCAGCTATTTCAACCCCTGAATTGCCTCCCCATACCACAGAAAGCATCAGCCAACAAAAAGACAGGTATATTCAAATTATATCTTCCATGTTTCTATTAATCAGTCCTTTCTCTGGAGGTGGACATTCTCAAGACATTCAGTTTTAATTTCTAGCATTGTAAATATTTATAACCATACCCATATAAATGAAAGCTTTTTGTATCCCTCAGTAATTATTAGGAGTGTAGACGGGTCCTGAAACCAAAAAAGTTTCAGAGTCATTGTTCTTCATGAGGACTTTCCAAATTCTCCACAGTTACTAGCATACTCCCTCCAAAAATTATCTGGAGTTTATTTTGTATATATTCTGTATATTCTCACTTGTGTTTATTTCATCTTGCCTGAAAGAATGTAAGCTCTTTGAGAGCAGGAATTATTTCATTTTTTGTCCTTGTATGCTCACTGTTGAGCACAATCTGACACACAATGGTTGATTAATTAATGCTTTCTGACTGATGACTATATTACTAGTGAGCCATAAGCAAGATATTTCACCCCTCTTTCTGATCCTTATTTTCCTCCACTATAAAATGGGATTGGGGAGAAGATAGAAGGGAAACAACTCAGGAAGGAGATGTCGAATAGGATTTCTTCTGCACAAGCTAACTCTACCACTTCAGGCAAGTCCTCTCCATCCAACCCACCCAGTGCTTCAGACAACTATCCAAAACTCTTAAATTGCATAAGGGTTGCTCATCAGCTTTGGTAAAGGGAGTTTCCTTCCTGGAAAGTTTCTGACTGATAATGTGGAGTGGGGCGGGGGGTGGGGGGATAGAATTTGACCAGAGTTCCACAGATGAGTTTGGGGAAAATAATGAGAGGAAATACAAAGGTAGAAGTTAGAAGGGCCTTGCCTGAAGATAAGGGCAAGAGAAAAGATAAAAATCAAAGACACAGTAACAGTATGGGGTCAAAAGGGACCCATGCTGATGGCAATGGGTTCAAGTTTATTGCAAACTGGTTGATCTTTTAAAGATAAAAACCAGGGGAGGTGTCAAGATGGCGGCCTAGAAGGAGCAAAAGTTCAGACCTCTAAATACCCTTCCTTACTGATCAGAAACTGAATGCTCCCAGGAGACTGAAAATCAAATTTAACAAGACAGAGCCAAGGAACCCTCCTGCTGGACTTAATTCAAAAGGTATGCTCCCCAAAAAGCCAGAATCCGAGAACACTCGGGTTTAAGGGGAAGGCAGAAGGAAGGTCCCATGACCCATCCCCCCTCCCACCAAGAGCGCTGAGACTCCAGCAGCAGTGGGAACTTCTGGGTGGGTAAAGGTGTTGGTCTGGAGGGTGCACCTTGTGGGCAGGGCTCTGCCAAGTTCAGAGCATCCAACACAGAAGGCGGGGAAGGAGCTAGAGAGGGAGTATAGACCTGGCAGTCTGGCCAGAGCTGTGGGGATCCTCCATATTTGCTCCAGCCTTCCAGGAGGATTTGGACTCAGAGCACAAGGAGCCCAACTAAGCTGATATTAATCCCATCAAAAGTCTCCAGAACTCAGGGAAGCCCAGGCTCCACACCCATCCTCATTGACTGCTGGACTTTAATCCAATCAAAAGCCTCCAGAGGACAAGTAAGCTCAAACACCCAACAACCCTCCCCCAGAGAATACACAGAGTGATATTCTGTTAAAGCTCCAAGAGGGGAGACTGACAGAAGATCCCAAAACCAAAAAAAAAAATGAGAGGAGCAAGAGCACAGAAAAATATAGGGAGTAAAGAAGGGGTGAATATGAGCAAACAAAAGAAAAAGAAGAAAGAAACTGCAATAGACAGCTTCTATTCAACAAAGAGAATATAGGGGGAGAGATTAGCAAATGATAAATCAGAAATCCCAGTGAATTGGACACAGGCTTTGGAAGAATTCAAAATACAATTAATAGAGGCTGAAGATAATTGGGGAAAGAACTTAAAAATTAAGATAAGTCATCTGGAAACAGAGGCACTTGAACTAAAAAGAGAAAATAGTGTCTTAAAAGCCAAAATCAACCAGCTGGAAAATGAGGCAATGGAGATGAAAGATGAGGCAAAAGAGATGAAAGATGAAGCAAAGAGGATTTAAGATGACCTTCAAAGAAAATCAGACCAGAAGGAAAAGGATGACCAAAAAGTCAGGGATGAAATCCAGTATTTAAGAGTCAGAATACAACAACTAGAATTAAGTGACCTCACAAGGCAGTTGAACACTATAAAACAAAAACAAAAGAATGAAAAAATTGAGGAAAATATGAAGCATCTCATTCACAAAACAGAAGATTTAGAAAATCGTTCGAGAAGAGACAATTTAAGAATCATTGGTCTACCAGAAGACCATGACAAGAGAAAAAGCCTGGACATAACACTATAGGAAATTATTCAGGAAAACTGCCCCAATATCCTAGAACAAGAAGTAAAAGTGGAGATTGAAAGAATCCACAGATCATCTCCTGTACTTAATCCCCAACTGACAACACCCAGGAATGTTATAGCCTAATTCAAGAACTAGGAGACCAAAGAAAAGATATTACTAGCTGCCAAGAAGAAGTCATTCAGATACCACAGAACCACAGTGAGGATAATATAGGGTCTGGCTGCATCCACACTGAAGGCCTGAAAGGCATGGAATATGATATTCCAGAAAGCAAGGGAACTAGTTCTACAACCAAGAATCAACTACCCAACAAAACTGACTATATTCTTACAGGGGAAAGTATGGTCATTCAACACAATAGAAGAATTCCAAGCACATAAAGAAAAGACCAGAACTGAACACAAAATCTGATGTCCAAGCACAAAACTCAAGAAAATCATCAAAAGGTCATTAAAAAGGAGGGGGGGAAAGAAAAACAAAACAAAACAACAACAAAATTTTTTAAAGAGAATAAGTTAAATTGATATGTATCCCTATAAGAAAAGAGGTCATTGGTAACTCTTAAAAACTGTTGATATCACCTGGGCAGCTAGAAGAATTACACTCAGAGGGAACAGTGACAAACTGTATAGGATGAAAGGACAAGACATAAATAAATATATAGATATATGCATGCACAAATACATATACATGTGTTTGTGTATATATATATATATATATATATATATATACAACTAGATCTAAAAAAGAAATTAATACTAAAAGAAATGGGAAAAGAAACAAAAGGGGGTAAATTTATATGTCACAAAGAAGCTCATGGAGGGAGGGGGGAGAACATCAATACACTGGAAGGTTAAAGATGCTGGAGATAGGAAATACTCAACTCTTACATGCTTTGAAATTGACCCAAAGAGGGAAGAACAATCCAATCGATGGGGCAGAGAATAGAATTGCGCCCTATAGGGGAGTCGAAGGGTAACAAATGGACTGATGGGGAGGGAAGCAATACAAGGGAGGGAGGGAGTTGGGGGGGATTTTAGAAAGACTACAGGGAAAATAAGGGGGAGAATAAGAAGGGAGGGGGTAGAAAGGGAAGTAAAATAAGGGTGGAAACTAGGGGGACTGAGTATAAATAAACATTGGTGTAGAAGGAAGTAGTGAAAGAAGAAAAGGCAGGACCAGGAGTAGAAATCAAAATGCTTGGAAATACACAGCTAGTAATCATAACTCTGAATGTGAATGGAATGAACTCACCCATGAAATGCAAGCAAATAGCAGAGTGGATTAGAATCCAAAACCCTACCATATACTGTTTACAAGAAACACACATGAGGAAGATAGCTAGGCATAAGGTGAAAGTAAGAGGATGGAGCCAAATCTACTGGGCATCAACTGATAAAAAGAAGGCAGGAGTACCAATCATGATATCTGACAAAGCCAAAGTAAGAATAAATCTAGTTAAAAGAGATAGGGAAGGTAATTACATCATGATAAAAGGCAGTAAAGACAGTGAGGAAATATCTGTAATCAACATGTATGTACCAAATGGCATAGCATCCAAATTGCTAAAGGAGAAACTAGAGGAGCTTAAGGATGAAATAGACCAAAAAACTATACTAGTGAGAGACCTGAACCTACCTCTATCCAAAGTAGATAAATAAAACCAAAAAATAAATAAGAAAGAGGTAAGAGAAGTGAAAGAAAGCTTAGAAAAAATAGTTAGTAGACATGTGGAGAAAAATAAATAGGGACAAAAAGGAATATACCTTCTTTTCAGCAGCACATGGTACATTCACAAAAATTGACCATGTAGTAGGGCATAAAAACATTACAAATGAGTGCAAAAGGGCAGAAATAATAAATGCAACCTTCTCAGATCATAATGCAATGAAAATAATAATTAGTAAGGGTACATGGAGAGATAAATAAAAAATTAATTGGAAATTAAATGATTCTCCAAAACCAGTTAAAGAACAAATCATAGAAACAATTAATAACTTCATTGAAGAAAAATGCAATGATGAGACATCCTTTCAAAACCTATGGGATGCAGCCAAAGAAGTACTCAGGGGAAATTTATGTCCTTGAGTACATATATAAACAAATTAAGAAGGGCAGAGGTCAATGAATTGGACATGCAAATTAAAAAACTAGAAAGCAAACAAATTAAAAATCCTCATATGAAGACTAAATTAGAGAGCCTAAAAATCAAAGGAGAAATTAATAAAATTGAAAGTCAAAGAACTATTGACTTAATAAATAAGACTAGAAGCTGGTATTTTGGAAAAACAAATAAAATAGACAAAATACTTGTCAGTCTAATTTTAAAAAAGGAAAGAAAAAAACAAATTGACAGTATCCAAGATGAAAAGGAAGACCTCACCTCTAATGAAGAGGAAATTAAGGCAATCATTAAAAACTACTATACCCAATTATATGGCAACAAATATAGCAATCTAGGTGAAATGGATGAATACTTACAAAAATATAAATTGCCTAGACTAACAGAGGAAGAAATAAATTACCTAAACAACCCCATATCAGAAAAAGAAATTGAACAAACCATCAAAAACTCCCTAAGAAAAAATCTCCAGGTACCGATGGATTCACAAATGAATTCTATCAAACATTCAAAGAAGAACTAATCCCAATATTATACAAACTATTTGACAGAATAAGCTGAGAAGGAGTTCTACCAAATTCATTTTATGACACAAACATGGTACTGATCCCAAAGCCATGCAGGTCAAAAACAGAGAATGAAAACTATAGGCCAATCTCCCGAATGAATATAGATGCAAAAATCTTAAATAGGATACTAGAGATACAAAAAGACTCCAGTAAGTCATCACAAGAGTTATTCACTGTGACCAGGAATGCAAGAATGGTTCAACATTAGGAAAACTATCCACATAATTTACCATATTAACGAGCAAACTGACAAAAGTCACAAGATTATCTCAATAGATACAGAAAAAGCCTTTGATAAAATACAACACCCATTCCTATTTAAAACACTAGAAACACTAGAAAGTATAGGAATAGAAGGGCCTTTCCTAAAAATAACAAACACTATATATCTGAAACCATTCCCAAACATTATCTGCAATGGGGATAAACCAGAAGCCTTCCCAATAAGATCAGGAATGAAACAAGAATGCCCAGTATCACCCTATTGTTTAACATTGTACTAGAAACACTAACAGTAGCAATTAGAGAAGGAAAAGAAATTGAAAGTATTAAAATTGGCAATGAGGAGACCAAACTATCACTCTTTGCGGATGATATGATGGTTTACTTAAAGAATCCTACAGAATCAACCAAAAAGTTGTCAAAATAATCAACAACTTTAGCAAAGTTGCAGGATACAAAATAAACCCACATAAGTCATCAGCATTTCTATATATCTCCAACACAGCTCAGCAGCAACAATTAGAAAGAAAAATTCCATTTAAAACCACCCTAGACAATATGCAATACTTAGGAATCTATCTGCCAAGAAAAACACAGGAACTGTATGAACCCAACTACAAAACGCTCTCCACACAATTAAAACTAGATCTAAACAATTGGAAAAACATTGATTGCTCATAGGTGGGACGGGCTAACATAATAAAAATGGCAATCCTACCCAAATTATTTTACTTATTTAGTGCCATACCCATTGAACTACTGAAAAACTTCTTTACAGAATTAGAAAAAAAATAACAAAGTTCATTTGAAAGAACAAACGATCAAGGATATCCAGGGAAATCATGAAAAAACATGCAAAGGAAGGAGGACTTGTAGTACCAGATCTCAAACTATATTATAAAGCAGTGGTTATCAAAACATTTAGGTACTGACTAAGAGACAGAAAGGAGGATCAGTGAAATAGATTTGGGGGAAATGACTTCAGCAGGACAGTCTATGATAAACCCAAGGATCCCAGTTTTGGGGACCAAAACCCACTTTTTGATAAAAACTGCTGGGAAAATTGGAAGACCATATGGGAGAGATTAGGTTTGGATCAACATCTCACACCCTACACGAAGATAAACTCAGAATGGGTGAATGACCTGAATATAAAGAAGGAAACTATAAGAAAATTAGGCAAACACAGAATAGTATACTTCTCAGATCTTTGGGAAAAGAAAGACTTTAAAACCAAGCAAGATCTAGAAAAAATCACAAAATGTAAAATCAATAATTTTGATTATATCAAAAAGGTTTTGTGCAAAAAAAAACCTAATGAATCCAAAATTAGAAGGGAAGCAACAAATTGGGAAACAATCTTTATTACAAAAAGTCTGACAAAGGTCTAATTACTCAAATTTATAAAGCACTAAATCAGTTGTACAAGAAATCAAGCCATTCTCCAATTGGAAAAATGGGCAAGGGACATGAATAGGCAATTTTCAGTTAAAAAAATCAAAACTATTAATAAGCACATGAAGAAGTGTTCCAAATCTCTGAGGTATCACTTCACACCTAGCTGATTGGCTAACATGACAGCAAAGGAAAGTAATGAATGTTGCAGGAGATGTGGCAAAGTTGGGACATTAATGCATTGCTGGTGCAGTTATGAATTGATCCCACCATTCTGGAGAGCAATTTGGAACTATGTCCAAAGGGTGCTAAAAGACTGCCTGCCCTTTGATCCAGCCATAGCACTGCTGGATTTGTACCCCAAAGAGATAATAAGGAAAAAGACATGTACAAAAATATTCATAGCTGCGCTCTTTGTGGTGGCAAAAAATTGGAAAATGAGGGGCTGCCCTTCAATTGGGGAATGGCTGAACAAATGGGGGTATCTGATGGTAATGGAATACTATTGTGGTCAAAGGAATAATAAAGTGGAGGAATTCCATAGGGACTGGAACAACCTCCAGGAATTGATTCAGAGTGAGAGTAGCTGAACCAGGAAAACATTGTACACAGAGACTGATACACTGTGGTACAATTGAATGTAATGGAATTTTCCATTAGTGGCAATGCAATGACCCTGAACAACTCCGAAGACCCTCCAAGAAAAACCACTATCCTCATCCAGAGGAAACACTGTAGGAGTAAAAACACAAAAGAAAAACAACTTCTTGAATACATGGGTTGAATGCATATTGTAGGGGATGTAGACTCTAAATGAACATCCTAGTGTAAACAACAACAAGGAAATGGGCTCTGATCAAGGACACATGAAATTGCGTGTTGGCTGTGAAAAGAATGGATGGAGGGGAAGGAGGGAAATAATGTGATTATTGTAATCAAGGAATAATGTTCTAAATTGACTAAATTAACTTATTGAAATGGAAAAAATTAAAGGTAAAAATCACAGGAATTGCAAACAATTGCTCTTGAGAAAGGTCCATGGGAAAATGTAGCAAGAATGTCGATAGTGCAGCTGGTAGGAAATGGTTGGGGCAATATAAAAGTTCCAGAAATGATCCCAGGTTCATGGAATGGTCAGCAATCTTGTTATAGGAAACTCAAAGGAGTTGGAGGCGAGGGTACTGACACTCATTCTGAGACAGACCCTGAGGATTCAACCTCTGATGAGGGCTCTCAGATCTTTATCTAAGATAGACCCAGATTTAACAACCTGTGACATCTGACACATTTGAAATCTTAAGCCCAGGCCAAAAAATAGTAATATTAATACCTGCTCATTCTCAAAGAGCTGTTTATGAGTCTCAAATGTATGTAAAGTACTTTAAAAATAGTAAAGGATTAGAAATGCAAGTTGATTTTGACACTCACATAGTCTCTCCATGATCTAGATTTAAGACAAAGAAGGATATATTTCTTTTCCACTCAATCTTCAAAGACAAAGGAGGAAACATTTCAGTGATGAAAAAATTACTAGGATAAAAAAATCCATAGAAATAAAAACTAAATATAAAACAAAACAATTGTTTCAATATGAAGCATATAGTAAACTAATCTATAGGTTATGTTATTGTTTTAATGCAAGCTGGGACAATTCTAAGGAAACTTTGAGATGATTGGGTTAGATAGCTGATATACTTTGCATTTGAATTAATGAATTCATGAGGACTAGATGTTAGGAACCACCATGACTGAATAGGCTTTAAGTCCCAAGATCAGTGATAATCAGTTTCTTTAATCAGTTTATTCTTTCTCTCTTTTCCCCTTTCTTCCTAATGAAAAAATAACTTGATCTATAGGGCTATACAGAAATGTGCCAATATTGCACATCTGATTCTGTGACTGAGTTGGGATGCTGAAATGTGGGGAAAGAAGGGTAAAAACATGGAAAATTGAAGCAAATCCCAAGAATTCTAAATGAGATTTTCATGTCCACACCCTAACACAGTTAATTTCATTCTCCACAGTGTTTAAAGTAGGCTCTGGTCGAAACAGCGACCTACTCTGTACTGAAATAGAGAAAAGGTCAAAGAAATAACATAACATTAAGGATGGCCAAATCTGTCACAAGCTACATATGTTCTGCAAAATATCACATAGCCAACATTGTGTTTTTTTTTTCAGAAGAACTGTCCTCTGTATAATATGTTCTTTTAATGATCCAAAAACAGTGGAATAGGTAAATGCCTCGGGAAGGATGTTTTGATCAAGTAATTTTTTAAGTGTCTACACATAAGTAATCTGCTCCATTTCACCCACATTCCCCAAAAGCCCAGAATGTACATTAATCTGTTCTGCTACTCCACCAGATTAGGTTGGCTTTATCATCCAGGATTCAGCTATCCCTAAATTTTGCCCTTATAAGCTGTCTCTCAGTTTACCCTGAACCACATGAAATTCCTTTCTTCTATGACAAATGACTTATTTAAGTCTCTATTTCATCTACAATCACATTTTCTTTTTCATATAAAAGAGACCTTAGAGGCAATTTAGTATAATCTCCAGTAAAAGGCAAAGAAATATAGGTTCAAATATGTAAAATGATCTCAGTGACTTTGAATTGACTCTGCTCAGAGATCTCATGCCTGTTAAAGTGCTTTGGGGAAGATGGAGGCTTAGAGAAAGCTAAAGTTCAGATCTCGGGAAACCCTTCCTTACCGATCTCAAACTATATACTCCTAGGGCACCAAAATTCAAAATGAACAACAGCATAGACCCTGGGAACCCTCCACCTGGACCTGGATCAAAAGATAAGGCCCCCCAAAAGCCAGAACCCAAGATCACTCGGATCTAAGGGATAGGCAGAAGGAAGGTGACAGGACCCATCCCCCCCAACCCAGAGCTCTGAGTCCGAGGCAGCAGTGGGAACCTCAGAGCCTGCAAAAGGACCTCAGGGCCGGCTATTCTGAAGGCCTCATCCTGAAAACAACCTGACTTAGTTGTGGGGGCACCCAACACAGACAGCAGGGAAACAAAGAGAGACGGGAGGGGGGGGACTGTAGCCCCCTGGCTGTATCGTTCCATCTGAGTCTCATGGAAGGTCCCTGCGTCAGGGCATACTCAGTCCAACCCAGCTGAAGTTAATCCTATCAGGAGCCCTCCAAGCTCCAGGAAGCCACAGCCCCTCCCCCCCCTCAGTGTAGCAGTCCACCCCTAGCTATGGGCAAGGGGAACAGTTGGTATGTACAGATTGTCTTAGAAGAGAGCATGCTCAGTCTTGAGCATGCTCAGTATTGCACATGGCTGGGAAAGCCTCTCACGCTTGACCCCAGCTTCCCCCAGGTTAGGCGGGAACACAGGTTTCTTTGTGCTCACCTGGTTAAGAGAAACCACACCTATGCCTTGTCATTAACCAATGAGAATCATCCCTATGTACTGTGTATATTTGCATATCAAAGATTATATATAGCCCAGATTTATTTTTAAATATTCTCTATATCTCTTTCATCTCTCCGACCTGTGTAGTATTAAATGTGGATCTCTGGACTGGTAAAAGCCTTCGGAGTGGTCCTTTGATCAAAGCTTGGCTGTGGCTTATGGATAATTAATAAAGACTCATTCCTGCCACCTCATATCTCTAATTTGACTCCTTCATCCCCCTCGTGGTATCTAAAACTTCTATTCTGTCTCTATCTTCCTATCTTAAAGCTTCTCTCCCCTCTGAGGAAGCTTTACTCAGAGTGCAGGCTCTTTTGGCCGGTGCCAAGCCAGGCTCAGAGTGTGGAAGTAAGGCAACAGAGAAGCATCGGGAGGGAACTGAGGAGGGAAGCAACACTGAAACACCAGCAATTCCTGGATTCCCCAGGAAGACAGAACAACAACTGCATAGAATGGACAATTTGCCTAGGGCTAAAGCTTCTGAACACCAGACAGAGATAACAAAAGCTAGTCCTCCTCACTCAGATAGAGATGGAAAACAACACAGAAAAGCCTGAAAATGCCAAGAAAAACAAGAAGAAGGGGGCAACTTTGGACACATTTTATGGAGCAAAAATACAAAATACAGAACAGATAGAAAAGGAAACACAAGCAAATGCTCCAAAACCTTCCAAAGGAAATGAAAACTCTCCACTAACCCATGAAGAATTTGAATCGGAAATGATCAAAAAGATGGAAGCCTTTTGGGAGGAAAAGTGGGAAATAATGCAAAAGAAATTCACGCATCTAAAGTGATTTGGAAATAGAGAGCTTTATTGACTCTTCATCTTGGAGTGAATTGTTCTGGGTCTAGTGTCCTTCTCTGACACTTAATAGCTGATTTTGGTGATAAGCAAATCTCCTAATTTCACTGGACTATATTTCTTTACCCTGATTCTTATGATACTCCATCTCCACAAGTCCACATGTTGAAATCTATCTCTTTCTTAATGTCCTCCTTAGAATCTCTTCCTCCATCACTTTCCTTGATTCCCTTGAATTCATACTGCTACAAAATCTTAGTATTTAATATCAAGCTTTATATACTTTCATATCTCAAAAGAATCAGAATGTTAAAATTAATTTCTTGGGAAAAACTCAACACTAAATTTTCTACAATGCAATTTTTATGTAAAACACTTGAAAATATTCTTCTTAAAATTAAATAGTGAAATATCAAGTCAGTTTTATACAGTACAAGTTGAGGCAAAGTAATTATTTCTTAGTTTTCATGATGTAAAAAAAAAGTTGAATCATAGTCCTTAACTCCAGAAAGCATTCCCTCATTGTCAAAAGATATTGACAACCCTACTTTACATAAATAGTTGAAAAACAATGTGTTTCAATTGTCTCCAAAGGGAGATTTTATTCCTTTGTTAAATTCTCTGTTACTTATCTCAGAGCTTTTCTTTCTTGTTTTCACATTCTACTTTATTTATTATAGTATTTGTTTTTGCTACTAACTATAGTCTTAGTGGACAATGACTGCTGATTTTCATTTTAATATTCTTGGCTTTTAAAATACTACAGTGAACAGAAGACAGTAGTTTACTAGAATGATAATTAAAATTTATAGAAATTATTAAAATTCTATTAAAAACATCTATTGATTTTTGTTTCATTCATTAAATATATACACATAGATACATATATAGGTGCTATTTCGATTCTATCCTATATATTATTGTAGGTTTCATTATGTAATAATGCTACATATGCTATATATTATTATGTTAGAAGGTTAAAGAAGGGAAAGGAAAAGGAAATTTCCTTCATTTATAAGAAAAAGTAGGGGAGGCAGAGTCAAGATGGCAGGGTAGAGGCAGCAAAAGTTCAGACCTCTGAATACCCTTCCTTACCAATTACAAACTGAATGCTTTTAGTGGACTGAAAATCAAACCTAACAACAAGTCAGAGCCAAGGAACCCTCCCAATGGACTCAATTCAAAAGGTGACCCCCACAAAAGCCAGAATTCAAGAACACTCTGGTTTAAGGGGAAGGAAGAAGGAAGATCCAAGGACCCCAACCCCCACCTAGGGCACTAAGCCTACAGCAGTAGCTGGAACCTCTGGTCAGGCAAAGGCACTGGTCTGGAGGGTGTACCTTGTGGGAAGGGTTGTGCCAGGCTCAGAGCATCTAACACAGATGTGGGGAAGGAGCTGGAGAGGGAGAGCAGAGTGGGCAGCCTGGTCACAGTGGCAGAAACCCTCCATATTGCTCCACCCTTTTAGGAGGTTTTGGCCTCAGAGCACATCCAGCCCAAACCAGTGGAACTTAATCCCATCAAAAGTTTTCAGAGGTCAGGGAAGCTCAAGTTCCAACACCCCTCCCCCACAGACTTCATGGAGAGATCTCCTAACAAAGCTCCAAGATGGGAGACTGACAGAAAACTTCAAAACCAAAAAAAAAAAATGAGAGGAGTAAGAACACAGACAACAGTGGGGAGTAAAGAAGGCGTAAATATGATCAAACAACAGAAAAAGAAAAAAGAAATTACAGTCGACAGCTTCTATACAGGCAATAAACAAAGAGAAAACAAAATTGAGGAGGAGGGATCATCAAGCATTAAAACAGAAATCCCAGCGAATTGGATATAGGCTGTGGAAGTACTCAAAATGCAATTCAAAACACAATTAAGAGAAGCTGAAGACAATTAAGAAAAGGACTTTAAAAGTATGATAAGTCATCTGGGAAAGGAAAATAGTGTCTTGAAAGCCAAAATCAACCAGCTTGAAAATGAGGCAAAGGAAATGAAAGATGAGGCAAAGAAGATGAAAGATGAGACAAAAGAGATGAGAGATGAGGTAAAGAGAATGAAAGATGACCTCCAAAGAAAATCAGACCAGAAGAAGGATGACCAAAAAGCCTGGGATGAAATCCAGTCTTTAAGAACCAGAATACAACAACTAGAATTAAGTGACCTCACAGGACAGCAGGACACTATGAAACAAAACCAAAAGAATGAAAAAATTGAGGAAAATATGAAGCAACTCATTCACAAAACAGAAGATTTAGAAAATCGTTCAAGAAGAGACAATTTAAGAATCATTGGTCTACCAGAAGACCATGACAAGAGAAAAAGCCTGGACATAACACTATAGGAAATTATTCAGGAAAACTGCCCCAATATCCTAGAACAAGAAGTAAAAGTGGAGATTGAAAGAATCCACAGATCATCTCCTGTACTTAATCCCCAACTGACAACACCCAGGAATGTTATAGCCAAATTCAAGAACTATGAGACCAAAGAAAAAATATTACAAGCTGCCAAAAAGAAGTCATTCAGATACCATGGAACCACAGTGAAGATATCATAGAATCTGACTGCATCTACACTAAAGGACTGAAAGGCATGGAATATGATATTCTGGAAAGCAAGGGAACTAGCTCTACAACCAAGAATCAACTACCCAGCAAAAATAACTATATTTGTACAGGGGAAACTATGGTCATTCAATAAAATAGAAGAATTACAATCATTTGTAAAGAAAGGACCAGACCTGAACAGAAAATTTGATACCCAAGCAAAGAACTCAAGAGAATCATCAAAAAGTAATTTAAAAAGAGGAAAAAAAAACAAAAAAAACCCTTTTTTAAGAGAACCAATAAGTTAAAATGATGAGTAACTCTATAAAAAAGAGGTCATTAATAACTCTTAAAAATTGTTGCTATCACCTAGGCAGCTAGAAGAATTACACTTAAAGGGAACAGTGACAAAATGAATAGGATAAAATGACAAGACATAAATATGTATGTAGATATATGTATGCATCAATACATATATGTGTGTATAACTAGAACTAAAAAGAGGTTAATACTAAAAGAAATGGGAAAAGAAACAAAAGGGGGTAAATTTTTTTGTCACAAAGAAGCTCATGGCAGGAGGGGAGGAGAATATCAATACCCTAGAAGGGTAAAGAGGTTGGAGATAGGAAATACTCATCTCTTATGTGCATTGAAATTGACCCAAGGAGGGAAGAACAATCCAATCCATTGGGGAAGAGAATAGATTTGCATCCTATAGGGGAGAGAAGGGTAAGAAAGGGACTGGTGGGGAGGGAAGCAGTACAAGGGAGAGAAAGGGTGGGGGTAGTTTTAAAAAGACTACAAAGAAAATAAGGGAGGAATAAGAAGGGAGGGGGGTAGAAAGGGAAGTAAAATAAGGGTGGGAACTAGGGGGGCTGAGTATAAACAAATATTGAAAGAAATAGTGAAAGAAGAAAAGGCAGGACTAGGAGTAGAAATCAAAATGCTGGGAAATACACAGCTAGTAATCATAACTCTGAATGTGAATAGAATTAACTCACCCATGAAATGCAAGTGAATAGCAGAGTGGATTAGAATCCAAAACCCTACCATATGCTGTCTACAAGAAATACACATGAGGAAGGTAGATACCCATAGGTTGAAAGTAGGAGGATGGAGCCAAATTTGATATATTTTTTAATAATTTGGTTTTCTTCTTTCCTTTTTTTTATTAGTTGACCAGTACTCTGTCTATTATGTTTGTTTTTTCAAAATACCAGCTTCTAGTCTTATTTATTAGTTCAATACTTCTTTCACTTTTGATTTTATTAATTTCTCCCTTAATTTTCAGGATTTCTAATTTAGTTTTCATTTTGGGATTTTTGATTTGTTTGCTTTCAAGTTTTTTGATTTGAATGTCCAATTCATTGACCTTTGCCCTCCCTAATTTGTTAATATATGAACTCAAGGATATAAATTTCCCTCTGAGTACCGCTTTGTCTGCATCCCATAGATTTTGAAAGGATGTCTCATCATTGTCATCTTCTTCAATGAAATTATTAATTGTTTCTATGATTTGTTCTCTAACTAACAGATTTTGGAGAATCATAGTATTTAATTTCCAATGACATTTTGATTTGCCTCTCCATGTACCCTTACTGATTATTTTTATTGCATCATGATCTGAAAAGTTTGCATTTATTATTTCTTCTTTTCTGCATTTGTTTGCCATGTTTTAATGACATAATAAATGGTCAATCTTTGTGAATGAACCATGTGGTTCTGAGAAGAAGGTGTATTCCTTTTTGTCCCTATTTATTTTTCTCCACTTATCTATTAACTCTAATTTTTCTAAGATTTCATTCACATTTCTTACCTCTTTCTTATTTATTTTTTGATTTGATTTATCTAAATTTGATAGTGGTAAGTTCAGGTCTTCCACTAGTATAGTTTTACTATCTATTTCCTCCTTCAACTCCACTAATTTCTCCTTTAGAAATCTGGATGCTATACTATTTGGTGCACACATGTTGATTTCTGATATTTAGTCATCGTCTATACTGCCATTTTTCAGGATAGATTTACCTTCCCTATCCCTTTTAATCACAACTATTTTTACTTTTGCTTGTCAGTTGTCATGATTGCAACTCCGGCCTTTTTTCTATCAGTAGAGGCCCAATAGGTTTTGCTCCAACCTTTAATTCTAACCTTGTGTCAACCCACCTCATATGTGTTTCTTGAAGACAATAAATGGTAGGGTTTGGGGTTCTATTCTAATCTTCTATTTGTCTACGTTTTATGGGTGAGTTCATCCCATTCACGTTCAAAGTTATGACTGTCATTTGTGGATTCGCTGGCATTTTGATATCCTCTCCTAGTTCTATCCTTTCTTCTTTTGCTACATCATTTTAAACCAATGGTTTGCTTTTGATCAGTCCCCCTAATCCCTGCCATGAATAAGCTTCCCTTTCTGCCCCCTCCCTTTTTGTTCCCTTCCTTTTTTATGGGTCTGTTAAGTTCACTCCCCCCTCTCTTTCCCTCCCTTTTTGTACTCCCCAGGGCCCTACCCCCCTTAGTTTTCCCTTTTTACTTTCCCTGTAGGGTAAGATAGAATTCAATACTCCAATGGATCTAGATGTTCTTCCCTCTCAGAATTGATTTCACTAAGAATAACTTTAAGTATTACCTATTAGCACTCTCTTCCTCTTACTCTTATGAGAGTATTCTCTCACCCCACCCTTCCCATTTGTTTCTTTGTGTGATAAAGATTTGTGTGATAAAGATTATCCTATTTATTTTATTTCTTCAAGTATCTCTAGGTGCTATCTTTGATTCTCCCCTTCCTTTTTCTTTTTTGCATATCATCTTATAGCACTTATTACCTGCAATCTCTTCCTGTGAATGATTCCTCTAATTACTATAATAGTGAATATAATTTTTGAGAGTAACAAATAACATTTTCCCCATATACTAATATAAATAATTTGATCTTATTGAAGCCCTTAAAGAAGAAAGTTTGAATAAAAAAAAACATTTTCCCCTTTTCCTTCTCTTTCTTATTTACCTTTTCATGTTTCTCTTGATCTTTGTGTTTGGATATCAAACTTTCCACTTAGTTCTGGGCTTTTCTTTACAGGTACTTGGAAATCTTCTATTTTGTTGAATGTCCATATTTTTCCCTGGAAGTATATAGTCAGTTTTGATGGATAGGTGATCCTTGGTTGAAGACCCAATTCTCTTGTCTTTCTGAATATCATATTCCTAGCCTTGAGGTCCTTTAGTGTGGAAGCTGCCAGATATTGTGTAATCCTGATTGGTGCTCCTTGATATCTGAATTGTCTCTTTATGGCTTCTTGTAGAATATTCTACTTAGCTTGGAAGCTCTTGAATTTGGCAATTACATTCCTGGGAGTTGTCTTTTGAGGATTTAGTGTAGAGGGTGTTCTATGAACTCTTTAAATGTCTATTTTTCCCCCTTTTCTAGAACATCAGGACAGTTTTCTCAGATAATTTCTTGTAGTATGATGTCAAGATTTCTGTTTATTTCTGGGTTTTCAGGTAGGCCAATAATTCTCAAATTGTCTCTTCATGCTCAGTTTTCCTGTTTCATCATCTTTTCAGCAAGATATTTAATGTTTTCTTCTATTTTTTTCAGTCTTTTGACTTTGCTTTATTAATTCTTGCTGTTTTGAAAGATCATTGGCTTCCAGTTGCCTAATTCTGGTCTTTAAGGACTGATTCTCTGCTATAATCTTTTCATTTTCCTTTTCAGTTTGGTCTATCCTGCTTCTCGTGGCTTCCAGCTGTTTCTCCAATTGGAAGTCCATGTCCTTTAAACTGTTATTTTCTTATTTAACTATTTCCCACTTCTCTTTCCAGAAGGCTTCCATATTTTTTATAAGCTCCAATGTAAATTCTTCAAGAGCTTATGGACAATTTCCATTTTGGGGGAAGGTTTTGTTGCAATTATTTGTATTTCTTCTCCTATTTCCTCTGTAGCCTGAGTTTTTCCTCCTTAAAAATTATCCAGGGTCAACCCCTTCTTGTTTTTCTTGGTGTTGGGTGTTCCTAGGAACTATTTGCCATTACTATGGTGGTTTTTCCTTCTCTTTCTAGTTATAAATCTGAGTGAGATGGGCAGGCTCTCTGTGTATAGAGCTAAGGAGCAAGGATTTTGGATGAGGCCAGCTCTCAAGTCTCTGCAGCTTCTGCTCTTTGTTGACCCTGCCAGCATGCTCAGTCTGCACTCCTCAGCCTGCTGAGGCCTCTGATCTAGCTGCTCTCAGGGGCAGGACCTCAGGGGTCTCAGTCAGTTGCCAAGGACCTAGAGGTGCCCCTCACTTACTCCAGAGGTGTACTTCACCCACTAAATGATTCTAGAGTGCACTGCCTCTGACTCTGGCTCTGTAGGTGGGGTGGGGGAGGGTGGATCAGCTCGCATTTTGGTGAAAGCTTTTCCACCCCCTTATGGTATGGAAATGCCCAAATCCCAAGTACCTTCAATGCTGTGCCCTACTGTAGAGTCCCTTCATTCATATGAATTTGAGGGGTTTTTGCTTTTTGAGGTAGTCTCTATAGGTAGCTGTTGAGGAGAGAAAGAGTTCTGCATCTAGACTGTTGCCATGCTTACCTGGAAGTCCAAAAATCTAGAAGTTAAAGTCTTGAAAGGCAATCAGAGAGGGGTTTGTCAGGGAGAGCTGAGAGGAAAGACAATCCATCCTCTCTCTCTCTCTCTCTACTTGACTCTACTTCATCTTTACCTCACTCTGATCCTTACCCAGCGGGGGGGTGGGGGAGACTCCATTCTCTCCCTGCCCTCATATTATAGTTATATTACATTATTTGACAAAAACTGCTGGGAAAATTTGAAAACAGCATGGAAAAAATTAAGTTGAGATCAAAATCTTACACCCTATACCAAAATAAATTCAAAGTGGATAAATGACTTAAATATAAAGAGTGAAATCATAAACAAATTAGAACACAGAATAATATACCTGTCAGATATATTGGAAAGAAAGAAATTTAAGACCAAGCAAGAGATAGAGAACATCATAAGATATGAAATTAATGATTTTGATTATATTAAATTTTAAAAGTTTTGTACAAACAAAACCAATGCAACCAAAATTAAAAGGAAAGTAACAAACCAGGAAAAAATTCTTAGAACAAAAGTCTCTGAAAAAGGTCTAATTTCCCAAATATATAAGGAATTAAGTCAAATTTACAAAAAATCAAGGCATTCCCCAATTGACAAATGGCTAAGGTATATGGATAGGCAGTTTTCAGATAAAAGAAATCAAACTATCAATAAGCACATGAAAAAGTGTTCTAAATCCCTCCTGATTAGAGAAATGCAAATCAAAACAACTCTGAGGTACCACCTCACACCTAGCAAATTGGCCAAAATGACCATAAAGGAAAATAATAATGTTGGAGGGGATATGACAAAATTGGGATACTAGTGCATTTCTGGTGGAATTGTGGACTGATTACAAAAGTATGAACTTCTTTAATGGCATAAGAACTTTTAGAATCATTCTGGGTCTCCTGTGAAGAATTGTTTCCATGACCTTTAATCGTGAAAAAGGGCACTCAACCTCCACTGTTTGCAGAGGTGCTGACTGAATTGCTTCACCAGATCTTACTTGATGAATACAAAAGTGTAGTTCATTAGAGGACAATTCATATGAACTGTCAGATACACCAAGGTTACCTTAGCACATTCTGGATGGCAAGCTGGAATTATGCCAAAAGGGGTTGAAAAGACTTCATGCCCTTTGATCCAGTTCTACCACCACAGGATTTGTACCCCAAAGAGATAATGATAAAGTTTGTACAAAAATATTTAAAGCCACAGTTTTTGAAGTGGCAAAAATTTGGAAAACAAGGGAATTTCCATTGATTTGGGAATGGCTGAACAAATTGTGGTATATGATAGTAATTAAATACTATTGTACTATAAGGAATTATAAACTGCTTGATTTCTATATGAACTAGAAAGACTTCGATGAACTCATACAGAACAAAATGAGCAGAATCAGGAGAACATTGTACACAGACATTAAAACTCTGTGGCACAATTGCTACTTATAGCAATACAATGATCCAGGACAATACCAAGGGACTTAATGTGAAAGCATGCTATACACATCTAGAGGAAAAAACTGTGGCTATAGAAACATAGACAAAAAAACATATAATTTATAACTTCTTTATATGGGTATATGATTTGGAGTTTGGGTTTTAAAAACTACTCTTACAAATATAAAAAATATTGAAACAGGTTTTGAGCAATAATACATGTATGATGCAGTAGAATTGCCTGTCAGCTCTGGGAGGGGGGAAGTAAGAGTAGAGGAAGAGAAAATGGATCATGTTATCATGAAAAAATATTCTAAATAAATAAATAAAATTTAAAATAAATAAATAAAACAGAGGGGGGGAACCTTTTAAAATGGGGCTGCTAAATAATAGTGCCTATCTCAGGGTTTTTGTGAGGATAAAACAAAATATTTGTAAAACTCTATGGAAACTTAAAGCACTGAATAAATGCTATTTCCCTGGTATTCTTAGTTAAGAGATAGGATAACTGCCCACTGGAAGAATAGGACTAGGAAAAGGAAAGAGATTGTCCTCTGGAAGTCAACCACTCTGCCACCTATTTACATATCTAACCTACTCCTAAATTATGGGTTGTCTATTTACTACCTTATCTCTGTATTTGACTCAGGCATCAGTGTCTACAGTACAAGTTGGAAAGAGTAGGGATAGCAGTAATATCCTTTATATAATTTAGTTGCCATAAGGCTAGGAATTATAGGGTCATAGAATTAGGACCAGAAGAGACTTTTGAGGTCAATCAACTATCATTTATTAAGCTATTATGTGCTCTGTGTTAAATACTGGAGATATAAAGTCAAAAGATAAGTAGTTCCTAATCTAAAGGAGCTCATAGGCTGAGGCCATCTAATCTAACCCTCTTCATTTTACAGATAGGCTGAGAGTTTAAATAACTTGCCAAGTTCACAATCTAATGCACTAGATGACATTCAGAATCCCCCCAAAAAAGATGAGGAGAGGTTGGAATAATTGGACTGAGTATAATGAGATGAAATTGAATATAAATAGTCTCACAGTTCTATTCAAAAACAAACAAAAACAAATTCACAAATACCAAGTGGAGAAAATGTGACTAGATATTGTTCTTGATGTTAAAATATCTTAGCACAAAATAATTTCAAATTATTAACAATAATGAAAATTGTTCCAAATAATTACTAATAAGAAATCTACAAAATAAAAGCAACTCCCACCCAACAAATTGGCAAAATATCCAAAAAAGTGGAAATGATGTTAGAGAGGTGATGGGAAGAGAGGCACACTAATACACTATTGATGGAGCTATGAATTGGTCAAATTATTTTGCAGTTAGACTATACAAAGAGAAACATAGTATTCAGATCCAATAAAGTACTAAAATAATGTGTCTTTAAAAGAGACTACACTGTCCATAGCCTTTTAATGACTGCTACTCATATACCTCACTGGGCAGGTAGGTGGTACAGTGGATGGAGCACTGGGCTTAGAATCAGGAAAACTCATCTTCCTGAGTTCATATCCAGATTCAGACATTTACTAGCTGTGTGACCCTGGGCAAGTCATCAGGACTTAATGATGTTTGCCTCAGTTTCCTCATCTGCAAAATGAGTTGGAAAAGGAAATGACATACTACTCCAATATCTCTACCAAGAGAATCACAAATGAGGTCAGGAAGAGACAGACATGATTGAAATAACTGAATAAGTCACATACCTCAAATTTGTATAAAAAAGAAGGAAATGTCCTTGATATACCAGAATATGCATAGCAGGATTTCTGATGAGAGCAAAGTAAGCAAAAAAAAAAAATAGAAATCTCTTGAATGAGGAACAGCTAAGCAATTTCTGTTACATTCATGTTAATGGAACTGTACCACAGGAAATGATGACTATGGAGGATTTAGAGAAGCATGGTAAGACTTATATGAACTGATGCATAGTAAAGTAAATAGACCCAGGAAAGCAATACAAAGTGCAACAGGAAAGAATAGAAACAGCCTTGTGTAATTATAACTATCAAGCTTAGCTCCCAAGAAGAAATGAGAAAATGTACCTCCATCCTTTCTTTGCACTGACAAATATTATAAGGAGGTTAAACAGAAGAGATGAAACTAATTAACTCTATACATACATACATACATATATATATATATACATATATATATATATATATATATATATAAACCAGGTTTATTAGCTAATAGGACAAGGGAATGGAAAGGGAATCAGGGAATAACTTATTCCTAACCCACTCAGACATTAAAGTCTTAGCCTTTCTAAATAACCTTAATCTAACTAAATAAAAGGGTAATTGAAGATAAAGGGAGATTGATTAGTAAAGACCACAGGGCCCAGATTCTCACAACACCAGAGTCCTTGGTTGGGTCATACAGCTGCCTCAAGACAAGTCTTCACAAGGTTCAGGAAGGGAGGAGGATCACACACACATACACACACACACACACACACACACACACACACACACACACACACACACACTCCATCCACCAGTGGGGGTGGGAAATCACTCATTCAACCTCTCCTTAAAGATGATCCCATTCCCAGGCAGCTCCAAAGTTGGTTTCCTTCAGAGACACTTCCACACACCCTCTCTGTCTGTTTCCCAGAGAGAGAGAGTCATTTGCCAGTTTTCCAGCTGCCTTAGAATGCTACCCCAGTCCTTGATCTGTGGAATCTTGGTTTGAAGGCTTTCAGCCAGCTTTGCTAAATTCCCATGCTACACAAGGAAACATGTGTATGAAATACTTCATATGCTTTACTTGATAATGTTGGTATGGTATTCTTACCAACACAGACTTGCTTGATGATGTCAGTTAATTTTGACAATATATTTTTTAAAAAATCAATTTCTGTTGTACCTTTTATTACAAGGGATGTCTCACTGGCTAGGAAAGGAGGAATATATTCCTAAATGAAAATGATTTAATAACAAAAAATCTATTTAATAAAAAAAAAATCTGAGGTTTTATTGGTCTGCAAGTTTAACATTGTTAACAGTGTGAGGTAGCATCCAGAAAAGCTAATTCAAACTTAGGCTGCATGAAGTGTTCAGTATTACAGAGTATTCACAATATTCAGTTATAAGGAGGCACTAATTCCACTGTATTGCTCTAGTCAGAAGACATCAGGAGTATTGTGTTCAGTTCCAGGCATCATATTTTAGGAAATGCATTGACAAGTTGGAGAAAATCCAGATAAATTCAGCCACGGTGGTCAAGGACCTTGAGACTCTTCTATACAAGAATTAGAGACAATCAGCCCACCACAAAGAAGACTTTTAGGGAGTAGTGTATGTGCTAAGCATCCTAAAATATGTAAAGAGCTATTGTTTAGAAGAGAAATTATGTTTATTCTGCTTTGTGTTCAGGTACAGAACTAGAGGAAATGGATGGGAGTTGCAGATATATATATGAAAAAATGCCTAACAATTAGAACTACCTCATTTTGCCCAGGTTGTCCTTAGAAGAAGTGGGTATACCCTTATTAGAGTTCTACAAGTAAATATTAGATTCACCAAATGTTAAGCAAGTCGAAGATAACATTTTTATTTATATCTGGATTAGACTTACAAGTGTGCAGAGAGAGTGGATTTGGGATGCCAGCAATGTTTGGCATAAGGACCAATGAGAATGCTCCATAGGATGTACAGTTATACCATATTCTATGATTCCTCATGGTTGAACTAGTTGGCCTTTGAGGTCCAACTGATTCTAGCATTCTGTGTTTAACTGTCCATTTAATAGTCTGTGAATTTTTACATGAGCCCAGGTATAGCGAGTAGAATATTCTGGCTTTAGTGGACATTTTGCATTGAGGACTGGGTAAGAGATAAATAAGAGAGAGAAAGTAAGTTTTCAGCAAATGGTAGAGGGCCATCAGTACATTTAGCAAGGGACTGTATGGTATTGGCATCAAAAATTCTTGACAAGTAGAGTGGCACAATCAAGTCTACATTTCTGCAATATTGGTCTGACAGAAATGAGAGATGTAATACACACCACTCTCCTGAGCGCCACACTCACTGGTCATCTGGTCCTCCAAAGGAAGCTGCTACCTTTCCCTCAGGGTTTGAAGGAAACCCGTGGGGTTGGAAGGCATCTTTCTAATGCTATAATATTATCCTATTGACTATGCTTCACGAATGATCATAATTTAATCCCAATGAGTGAGACAGATGTCATTTTTAGAAACAAGTGATATGGTAAGAATAGGCTGTACAAACATACACATTAGGGAATATACTTTTCAATATACAGAGTCTAGGAGAAAATGAGTTCAAATCTCAGTACATGTGGCAAGGGGAAGCTTATAGAAGAGTAACACGACTTATCAAGTCTTTTTTTCCCAAAATTCCTTTTCTTCACTTTGTGGGATCCTCATGAAATTTCCGTGAGGCACAATGTCACTTTCTACAGCATCCCAAAACTACTTTTCCCCATGTGGGTCAAGTTTTCATTGACTCCCAGTGAAAATGCTGCTATCAACTATTCGAAGAACATTGTTAGAATGCTGATGGCAGGTCCAAAATCTTCCAGACCTTTTGAAAGTCACAAGGTCATTCTCTATTCATAGGGGGAGGCAGGAAACAGACACTGTTCTCCTCCTCCATTGCCCCAAGCAATTTCTTCTCCAAGGCTTTCTTGGAATTGCTATTTCCTGTAAGTTGTCAAACATTCTAATGTGGGTTCTGAACTGGCTTAATATTTTATAAAAGACTTGCAGCATATAACAGAAAATACTTCAGTTTCGTGCCTTTGATTGATTTCAGGGAAGATTTTCTCACCCGATAAAGGTGGCCGATATGGAGTATTTTGTTAGTTACTATATTTGAGGTGAGATCAGCAGTATTCTGGAGCCAGCTCCATTGTTAAATTGTCAGTGCAACCATTTATACCTTGGAAATCATAAAGTATTACAAATCAGGGCTTGATTTATTGTTTTGTCAGTTGTATAGACTTAAAGAAACAATAGAGAAAATGTTCATTATTCAAGCTGAACTTAGAAGGGAGTCCTGTGTTCATTTTTCAAAAGAGCTGTTGGTTAAATACTTCACCTCAAATGAGGTGATTCATTTTTTGTCCTCTTACCCTTACACTAGAATGACTGGAGAATGATGATTGGATGGAGGAAAAATGTCTATCTCCTTTTACTTATGTTTTCATGAAAAAAATTCTTCTTATAAAACCCTTAGTGTACTTGCTCTAAGTGATATTAGTGTTCTTTTAGTGACACTGAGACATGAACAAAGAACAATCCCCACAGTTAAAGCTACCTCAAAAACTCTGAATAAGAAGAAAAGAAGAACAGGGAGTGGTGTCGTGGCTAAATAATCCCACAAAACAAGCTAGATTAATTTTCAAGAGTTTTTGCCATCTGCCACAAGCCCAGTCCAGATTCTCCTCATATTCTAGGTATAAGTATTAAGCTAGCAAGTTTCTTAGTATTTTCCCTAATTCTCAGCTATCTCTCACACTTCACACCAGGCTTCCCTTCCTTTAAGCTTGATATTTGTTCAAAAGCCATATGGACAGGGGCCACCAGAATTTTGAGAGTTCAAAGTTGATCATATTTTGAAGTTAGCAAGTATATGTATTAGATAAAGATAATTTATTTTGTGAAGAGTATACTTATGTAGTAAAATTAGGGTCTTGTCCAAAGAATTAGTAACTCATGTAATCTCCATGGTGAGGTACAAAAATTAAATTAGACTCTAGTAATAGCAATATTATATTTTATGAGATTTATTAAAGATTATTAGAAATCAAGGAATAAAGAAATACAAAATAAGAAAACCACATGCCT
Source organism: Monodelphis domestica (assembly GCF_027887165.1). Classification (NCBI taxonomy): domain Eukaryota; kingdom Metazoa; phylum Chordata; class Mammalia; order Didelphimorphia; family Didelphidae; genus Monodelphis; species Monodelphis domestica. The sequence continues at coordinate 404,101,388 of NC_077228.1, forward strand.
AGGGATGATTAGCCCATACAGAGTGCCCACACTTAGCTTACTTACTATATCATTGCAATGGCCAAGAGAGACAGTGTGAAGTAGAGAGCCAGTTAAATACTCATTGTGATCTCACCCAGGTGGAAACTCAGGTGAGATTATAGGGAATTCTGGGAAATACCAAGGACTTCTGAGGATTGAAGTCTAGGGTTCAAATCTCCATTTTAAATTCCCCCTGAGGCCTAAGGAAGACTAGTCTCTCCACTGGGTCTTGTAAACATACCAACTTTGAAATTACAATAATTTGAGGATAAGAGGAAAAGAGAACAAAACCAATAATTGCTAGATACATTGACAAAAAGCTAGTTAGGGGGCAGTCCCCTTTGGCATGAAAGTATACATACAAATAATTGTTCAATCAAACACATCCAAAGTTCATACTTGATCTTCTCATGCAGCTTGTGGTCTGTGGAGACATCTTCATGGTGTCTTCTCCAAACAGTTCAGTTTCTGGATTTGGAGAGGTATCATGTTTCTTAACCTAAAATTACTCTCAAGAGGAATTTATACTTTGCAATTTAGAATAATAATAATTTTACATTACCCCCCCTGAAAAGGGTGATTGAAGAAACACAGGGATTTTGCATGGCTGAGGTATGAGGTATATGAATCAATTGGCATAAGAAATAAAAAAAATTTAAAAATCCAAATAAAAAAAGACAATTTCTGGATGAAATTTAGACTATCAAAGTCTTATATGTAAAAATTCCAAGTAAATTAAAAATAAATCTATAACAGGTCCTTGAATCAGGGCCCAATTAAAATGATATAAGCAATTAAGCATTTACCCAGTCAGTAGTCAAGACTACAGAAAGTTGCCACAATATGAAAGACAGAATAGGGACTAGATTATAGGAGCCAGGTAGCAGCCAAATTTTGGTACTATCTGTAAGTATTTTCACAAAGAGTGTGGATACAAGGAAGGCCTACGTCTTAACATATGTCAAGCATCGCAACCTCAAGTCTCACAGTAGGTTCAAGACCTTAGAATTGGCTTAGAAGTGCATCAATCCTACCTAGATTGGTTTCCTCTTCTTTTTTTGACCTGTGTGCTCTTTTTGCACAATTCAGGTTTGGCTTTGTGCTTCTTTGGCCCTGTGCAATGGCTATTTTGTATATCTTGTCCTGGAATCAGACAGAATCATTAAGCAATGTCCCATGACTTTTTAAAACAATCAATGGCATCATTTTATAGTCTCAAGCTTTTTGGGTATGAATCGACATTATAGCAAATATATTTTAATCTTATATTACTGCATAATCAAAAAAGTTAAAGAAAATCTTAATATTGGTGACATGTGCTTCAAATATAAAAAGGAGAGAAAAAATAAAAGACTGAAATAGTATAATGCACATGCAAGAAAAATATAATAAGAAAGAGTTTTAAAAATTCAAAATATAGCTTATAATCATTGACACACCATGTCAGCTAAGGAAATATAGAATACAAGGCTTTCTCACCAAAAATGAGATCATTTCCTCTTCATAGCTGGCCATGATCCACTGTGAGTACAAGCAAATGATTTTTACAAAGTAACAGTATTTTATAAAAAACAGTAGTTCAAAATCTCCAAAATTCTCAATAGCCCAATTAATTATAATAGCAAACAAAAACCACTATCATTTTTAACATGAGTCTTCTATATGACATTTAAAGAAAAATTGATACTTGTCACATGTTTTTACAGACATAGCAAATCTTTCAACCTTGGTAAACATATTTTTAAATAAAGTATAACTTATTTGGGTCTAGAACATCATCAATAAATCTATATATCATTACAAAAATGTGGCAGAGGAGTCTAGGAAAAACCCAAACCCCTGTACTGTTGATGTTGGGTAAGTGAGCTGAAGAGTTATAAATGAGAGATGCTCCTCTTTTGGGAGTCATCCAGGAGTACTATGCCCTGGGATTAACTTCCCAGCTCCTTTGGTATGAGACTGTGATGTCCCATCCATTCATATTTTTATAAATGTGGGAGGTGGGGTTTATAATTGTATTTCACTTCAGCTACTAAAATGGACCTTACCTCCTGTTAGAAACAGGCAATATGACCAGAGTTGTTGGGGGAAAAAATCTAAAAGTCATGTCTAAAGACCACTTAAAATCAATTTGAGATATTTAGCTCATTAAATTTTCAAAAGGTTGTTATAAAATTGTAACCAGTTTTTATGAAGTCCATCTATCCTCTATGTGACAATTTACAAAGTCAAAACAGAAAAAGGGCTGTTTTTATATAGGCTTATTCAATAATATTTGTTCAGTATAGTTATAGGGGAAAAGCAACAGAATATAAGGTAGTTAAAAACCAGTACATTAAAATGATTCAGTATAACAGAATAGTATTCAATACACTAATATATGAACTTAAAACCACAAAATTAAATCTTAAACAAAACAATCAGCAAAATGTAATAAAATACAGAGATTTTTATAAAACATTGGATTCTGAAAAGTCTTAAAAATATAACCTCAAGTCTCTTTAAAGTTTATTTTTTTATCCATTTAGATGCCTATCGTCAGGTTGGGGTGTATGGGGTGCTCAGGGAGGGGTAATATCTCTGGTATGGAGGGCTTGTCGTGCCCTCCTAGGGCAGCTCTCCAGCCACTGACCCTCACCTGACACCCAGCTCTCACTTGTGGCTCCTAGTAGCTGCTAGCATGTGGCAGCGGCCACACCCCGGGCAACAGCTTCGACAGGCCAGCTAAACCTTGTGAGGGTAGCCATCGGGTCGTCGACCTCTGGTGAACCAGGGCTTTGCTCACCCAGCATGTGAAGACTGCTTCGGTGGAACAGGCGGAGGAAACCAACAAGAAAGTTCAACGGCTGAGATGGCGATGCAGCAAGGCACTGTGGAGTGCTTAGGGCATGATGGAGCACAAAAAACAACACAGCCATTCAATGAAGCTGAGGAAGTCTCCAGGTGTAACGACTTTTCATGCCAATGGACCCAGGCTTCCAACGCCGAGAGAGTGGGACTGTCTCTGTGCATCGACTTTTCCACTTAAATCTTCATGCACAGGTGTCTTTGTGCACAAAAACACACAAAGACAATCGTCATCCTCAGTTCAAGAGACAACCAACAACATGTCAGAAGGCAGAAGATTGGTAAGAGGTAGGCAATGGGGTTCAAGTGTCTTGCCCAGGGTCACACAGCTGGGAAGTGTCTGAGGCCAGATTAGAACCCAGGACCTCCTGTCTCTAGGCCTGGCTCTCAATCCACTGAGCCATTGAGCTGCCCCCCCCCCACACCCATAATAAGGGTGGGTTTTAGGAATTTCAAATTGGGCCAAAGAGTTTCAGGGAGATGAAATTCTCTCCTGAATCTCAGGTGAGATAATTAAAAAGACCAGTGCACTCAAAAGATATCCTTTTAAATAAGCCATGCTTGTAACTTCCCGTTTGGAAAAGTCTCTTCCTTCTCCTCCTTGTCCCCCTCTGTGGTCCCCTACTCTGTGGAGGCTAATTGTAGCCTAAGGAAAAATCACCCCCATTTTTACCAGCTGGTTTGTGAGTCCTGAAGAAACTGGGGCAGCTACCAGCAGCCTGGGTCCTGGGGCTGAGCTGGGGTGATCTGGCTCGGAGGCTGGAAATCAATTGGGGCTGGGCCGGGGCAGGGCGGGACTGGGAGAGCCATCTGGGTCAAGCAGGTCTGAAGCAGATGAATGCAGGCAGGAGCAGATAGCAGGCAAGCAGGCAACAGGAGCGAACTGAGTCAAAAGGCTTTGCTGAAAAGCCTTGGAGAAATGTGGCTTAAAAAACATTATCTAGGCTATCTCATTATTTTAAAAAATTGAGAAGTTCTCAACCAAATCTTGTGATTGTCATAACTGTAAAAATTAAATTAGTCTCTAGTGATAGAAATATTATATTTTATGAGGTTTAATAAATATTCTTTGAAATCAAGGAATAAAGAAATACAAAATAAGAAAATCACGTGACTAGGGCTGATTAGCCCATACAGAGTGCCTGAGTTTAGCTTACTTACTACATTATTGCAATGGCCGAGAGAGACAGTACAAGGCAGAGTGCCAGTTAAATACTCATTGTGATATTGCCAAGGTGGAGACTCATGTGAGATTATAAGGAATTCTGGGAAATACCAAGGACTTCTGGGGATTGAAGTCTAGGGTTCAAATCTCCATTTTACAGAGGAGAGGAAAAGTAGTAGAATGGCCCTACTGATGGGTGGCTACAATGGAATGGGCTTAGCAATGAAAAAGCATAGAGGTTTTCAGGAATGATTTTTATCTTGTTTAACTACTAAGGAAGAAGTTATTTATTTGGGTGGTTGTTTCTCTGTTGTTCCCAAGGAAATGATGTTACTTGCCCCATGATTCATCTTGGTCTGTGTGGCTTTACCCATGGCTCACTTTGTTTCCTCATTGAAGAAGCTAATCACAATGCAAATGGATGCTAATAATATGCTAAATACCCAGAGGTAACCTCAAGCTACTTTTCCTTGATTCTGTGAAACTCCAAAGGAGGGAAAGTCCCTAGTCCTGTGCCTGTGCCAATTGGACGGTTACAGAGCACCTGACAAAATTCTTATAGCAGCCTGTCAACATCTGTACACCAATCTTTCTTCGTGGTAACACATATCACACTTATTATAATGTGTACAGGAGTTATATTAAATGTATATGTGGAGTAGTAGTGGGATGATGTGTCAAAGACTCTTATTTGCCCCACGGTCCCTCTACTATTCACTCATTACAAAGATGAGTTTCCTGGTATAAGTACTCTGGGAAATTGTTTCAAAAGATCTATAATTTTACATATATATAGTCAGATATAGATATATATCTGTGTATTTTTCTCAGTCATTTTCCAGGCATATCTGACTCTTTATGACCCTGTTTGGGGTTTTCTTGACAGATAGTGGAGTGGTTTGCCATTTCCTTCTCCAAATCTCTATATACATACAAAGATAAGTTCATATGTATGCCAATATAGAAATATATCTCTATATCTGCATTTATTTTATATATTATATATAATTCCTAACCTCAAAATATGGCAGACCTTGAACTTACAAAGCACTCCAAAATATGGCTGCTAATAATTAAAGGGAAACTGTATGTGTAAGTCTCTCAGTTCTCCCATAGTGTTGCCAATGTTTAGTATGTCACAATTCCTCCTGGCAAAAAATTTTGTACCATAATCAAGAAATGTTTGAGAACCACTGACCTAGTTCAATCTTATTAATAATTCTCTCAGAACTTGGGTTCAAGAGAGAGAAAGGGGGAGGCAGAGAGAGAGAGAGAGAGAGAGAGAGAGAGAGAGAGAGAGAGAGAGAGAGAGAGAGAATGTATGCTTAAATGTATAAACACAAATATAAATGAACATATGCATATATACAGATAAAAATGTATATCTATATGTAAAATTTTAGATCCTTTGAAATAAGTTCTTGTGTATGTTGGGGCAGGGATGTGGATCTGAGTCCCTAGCCTGATAACAAAACAACTTGATAGCAGATCTGTCTCTGTTCTCTGGAAATGTTCCCTCCTCAATTGCTTCCCCCTCAAATGTTAAGATAGACACCTAGAATAGCAAAAGCCTGTGGCTAACACTCTTTATAAAAAAAAAAGAGTCAATATCTGAAACAAAGGGTGGGGAAAAATGATAAACAATATCCCCAAAGGTTTCCATGATAGAGCCCATAGAAAGAATGGAGATATAGAATTACTCCTTTGAGGTCTGTTAATTGTGTTGGGAATATTTCATCAGAATAGTGTATGTTCCAAAGTTTTTGTGGCTCTTGTATCCAACCATACTCTCCAATTCCCAACCCTTCTCTGTATAGGAGGTGAGTATGTGTCTGTGTGTGTAAGAGTGAGTGTGTATGTATATATGTTTTTTGTGTGCATATGTCCACTCTCCCAGCTCCACATAACTTCTCAGTTTCCCCTATTGTAGTTTTGTGTCTTTTTCACATATCTTGCCAGATATTGTTATTCTCCTTAAGTCTGGCTTTCACAGTCTATCTGAACCGATTTTTTAAAGGTCACCTTGGAGCAGAGGCTGTTGTAGCTCTTTAGTACTCCTTCTACAATTCATTCAAGAGCTTTGTTCACATATCACAAAAGAGATCACCTAGGTTACCTCATGTTTCAACCTTCAAGGACCAACTTATATACACATTAGATAAAATTATTTATAAATTTTCTTTCATCTATATTAACACAGCACTCAAAATCTCATAGTTCAACTAGTATAGCATTTGAAAACCATTGATTCCTGTCTTTTCCTATCCATTTGAACTTTGAACATTCATCAAAAAAGCACAGCTATTCATTACCATTTAAATTCCTTTTATCTTTGGAAAATTTCTTGTATTATTACAGCACTTGATCTGACTTTATGGTTCCTGCCTTTTAGAAAGAGGTGAAACTTCTTTCTTAGCAGCAAAGACATTTCCTTTTTCTTTTATGGATCATCCTTAACAAAACACATGCACACACGCACACACAGAACAGACTAGAAAATGACTATTCAGAAGCAGCCCATACACGAAGGCTTTTGTTTGTTCTAAGGTGTCATCTTTATAGTTGCATCACACACTCCTGACTAGGGCTGATTATTTTGTCCAACTTATATTGTTTAAAATCTTTCTACTCCACTTTCAAATTCCTCTTTAAAAACCTAGTTCCTTCATAAAAGACTGAACCTTAAAATGAACTACTGTTCCTATTCACTGTTCTCTTTTGAGGACAGAATCATTCTTTATAATTCTTTAACCATTATCTGATAAATAATTTAGCTATTTTAAAAGACTGTATAAGTATCACAAGAATTCAATGGAAGTCATTTCCCTTTTCTGAAAAATGATTCTTTGGATATTCTACATTTGAGCTGGATTTCACCTCTAAGTATTCAGTGACCTCAGATTGCTGTCTCCTGCTTCTCTCAAAGAAGGTAATGTGAATGGTCAAAGTTGGGATAGGTCAATATGGACAAGACACCAATTTATCAGGTGGCATTATATGAATTTGTGGATCAGAAATCTCAATTTCATTTGGTTAATGGCCCATAGACAAAAGCAAGTACAAGAGTCACAAGCTAGGTTTTGGGTTTTTTTTTTTACTTTAAAAAAATTTTTTTTTCAGGTATTGTTTTTTAAAAGATAACAAATCACCACCAAAAACTTAGTCTTCTAGGGGCTGTATCTTCTATCATTGCTAACTAGTTATGTGTTTGTAAGCAGAGCACTGATGCTCAGTTTACTCATCTGTTAAATGGACCTAATATCTGGCCTTTTTACATAACAAAATTAGGAAAGATATTAAAAGACGTTTATAAAGGTGCTTTTATGTTGTTCTTGAATCATTTTGGTCATGTCCAGCTCTTTATGACAACATTTTGGGTTTTCTTGACAGATACTCAAAGATTGTCATTTCCTTCTCCTGTTCATTTTACAGACAAGGAATTAAGGTAAACAGGGTTATATGACTTGCCCAGGGTCACAAAGCTAGTTAAGTGTCTGAGGTCATATTTGAATTCAGAAAAATCAGCCTTCCTGGTTCCAAGCCCTGTGTTCTATTCATAGTACCATTGAACTTCCCTATAAAGGTGATTTGTAAATTATAAATGTGATTTTATTATATTTAATGAATTGATATATTATTTTTTATTTAGATTAATAAAATAATAATTAATATATTTATTAAATAAGGTTTGGGGACAGTATGTCAGAATTTGTGGTGGGGGATATTTTGTATCAACTATCCTTACTTGTACTAAGTTAATAATTGTTCTCTCTAAAAGCTACTTAAGACTGACTCTAACTAATTCTCAATGGATACCCTTAGGGGAAACACACCAGTGGAAGTTCACACTGATGCCATTAAGATGCAATTTTTATGGGGGTCTATAAGAATGGCAATTGGGACAAGGACCCTTAAAGGACATATAGGCTATATAAGAAAGCAGGAGGTAGCAGTCTGAGATTATTGAATACTTAGTAGTAGAATCTGTCTAAAATGGAGAATATGGAACCAGACATTTTGGTGACAAAGGCATTTGGTCATTCAAAAAGTACTATAGAAATATAAGATTATCAGGATCACAAAATCATAGGATCTTGAGCTAGAAGGAATCCTAGTGACCCCCTGAGCCCAAATATCTTATGGGCATGAGAAACGAAGCCCCTGAAAAGGGAAATAACTTGCCTGAGCTCACAAAAGGAAGGGGGGAAAGGAATTTGTATTTCTAGTGTACCTACTATGTACCAGCCACTTTGCTAAGCACTTTTAATAAATAGTATCCAATTTCATTCTCTTCTTGAAAAATAGGTGCCACTATTATTCCCATTTTACAATTGAATAAACTGAGGGAACCATTATTTAAGTGGTCCCATCACTAGGGACTGAGGTCAGACCTTCTTAACTTCATGTTCATGGCTCTTTTCACTGAGCCACTATAAAATTAATTAACAGAAAAGCAGATTCAAACCTCAGTCCCTTGACTTCAAGGTCTCACAAAACCTTAAGTTTGAGTCACAGCCTTACCATTTGCTATCCAAATAGGCAATTGATCTTCATTAAGTCATTTAATTGCTCTGAGCCTCATATCTAAAATGACCTCTGAAGTCCCTACCAGCTCTCAATCTAGAATCCTTTGTTTCTGTGGTCCTAAAACCTTTACAACATGAAACAAAGAAATATAAAATATGTATTAGGTGCCTATTGTAAGAATAGCACTATACCTGTGCTCCAACCCTTAACTAGCCATTATTATTGTGTTTGCTATCTGTTAAAAATAAAAGGCAATTAAGTATCTCTTAGTTTAAAATGCTCAACATTGGTGCCTTTTTTACCTTTTGTTACAGTATGTTTTTTGCTGAGACAGAAGAGAAGAGAAAGAATGACCTAGTTAAACCTGGGCAAAACTAATCTTTCCAATTGATCAAAAAAGTGCTTCACAAAAATTCCCTTTTTAGAAATGCCTTGGGAATACCTTACTGGGGTGTTTTTTTTTTTTTTAATTCAAAATGCTGAACCAAATTAGGCCAGAAAATCTCTATGGTTCTACAGAATTCCCCCCAACAGTACTTTTCTTAAAACATGACAGTTTTTAATAAGCTAACTAGTTATTATTACAGTTCTGCTTTGCTCTTCTCTCTCTCTTCCCCAAATTTTTGAAAATAATTTAAGGTCTAATCTAGGCTTCATTCCCTTTCAGAACCTTGCAAATATATTTGAAAAACTTAGTGAGTGATTAGCAACCAGAAGATGTAGACATCAGCACTAGCCACAACACCTAAGAATGTCCTGCTAATTAAGTTACACTGTTCCTAATCCCATCCTATCTGGGCTGACCTGACTGCATATAAACTGGATAATTGCATCCAAGTCTAGTCAAGATTCTTGGTAATAACATTGATCTAAAAGTCTCGGCCAGGCACCAGCAACCTACTAAAAATGATTTTCATTGGATTTTCAGTGTAGAGAGAAGAGGAAACAGGAAGTTTCTACTGGAGCCAAAAACAAAAGTAGAAAGTAGGGGAAATTTACCCTTGATGTCCTCCTCTATCTCAAAGAACCATAGAATGTTGAACCTTTGAGATCAAATGCCCAATGACCTCATTTTTTTTTAAACCCTTACCTTCCATCTTGGAGTCAATACTGTGTATTGGCTCCAAGGCAGAAGAGTGGTAAGGGCTAGGCAATGGGGGTCAAGTGACTTGCCCAGGGTCACACAGCTGGGAAGTGTCTGAGGCCAGATTTGAACCTAGGACCTCCCGTCGCTAGGTCTGGCTCACAATCCACTGAGCCACCCAGCTGCCCCCGACCTCATTTTTAAAATGAGCAATTGAGTCCTAGCAAAGTTAGTTGATTTCATCAGGGTCACATAAGACAGTGAAAGAGGCAAATTCAGTGCTTTATACTATAAAATCTTTCTTTTTTTCTTTTTTTTACTTTAGGTTTATTTTTATTCAAAAAGTTACTGTCTCAAGACATAAATACAAATCAAAAAACAGTACAATTAGGACCATAGAATGTAGAGGACAACAGGTTAAGGTAAATATATTAAGCTGGTTGAAAACAAAGCTGTAAGAACTGCTTTCACAAAGAAATGTTCCTTTTTCAAGAGTGAGAAAACAAATCAACTTAAGTTGAAAACCATATTACAGTCCTCTCAGCAGCTCTATTAAATGCAGTGGTGTGGAGAACAACATAGGCAATACTTTCAGACTTGAGATTATCTGTTTATGAAAGTGAGTGAGGCAGGTCTGGTTAGGGGCTGGTCAGTCAGTCCATGACTTAGTACAATACTGAGAGTTGCTCATGATCCCTTAAGATCATCTATGGTTTTTGGCTACCGCAGCCCAATGATTACTTTTGGGAATCCAGAAACAGGAAGGAAGCCTTTCTTTCAATTCATCTAACTGGGGGATGTTCTGGTATTGCAAGTATAGTAAGGCATGGAATGATTAAAAGAATATACCTCAAGAACTTTTTCCTTTTTTGTAATGTTTTATTCCCCCACCCTCCAATTACATGTAGAAGCAATTTTGAACATTCATTTTCTCACATTTTGAGTTCTAAATTCTTTCCCTTCCTCCTTATTCTTCCCCCCTCTACTAATATTAATTGGATACAGATTCTACATATGTTGTCAAGCAATACATATTTCTATATATTTCATGTGGTAAAAGAATAAATCACTAAAGAAAAATTTCTGAAAATAAAGTGGAAAATAGCATGCTTCAGTCTACATTGAGACTCCATCAGTACTTTCTTTGGCAGTGGATAGTATTTTTGCTTGATAAATTCTTTGAAACTATCTTAGTTCATTGTATTGCTGATAATAGCAAAGTCATACACATTTAATCACTGTTAAATATTGCTGTTTCTTTGTACAATGTCCTCTTAGTTCTGCTCACTTTACTTTGCATCAGTTCATATAATGTCTTTCCAGGTTTTTCTGAAATTGTCCTGTTCATCATTTCTTGAAGAACTCATGCTATAAGCACAGTAGCGTTCCATTACATTTATATACCATGATTTGTTCTACTATTCCCCATTTGATTAACATCTCAGCCTGTATTAAGTGCTTAATAAATGCCTTTTCATTCATTTTTAAATGCCTTTCATTCATTCATTTCATTTCATTCATTCACTCCTGTCTACTTCCTGATATCCTTATTTTCCATGCCTTCATACCATCCCAAATCCCCAACTTTGACAATCTATCTTTCTCTAAATTGCTTCATCCTTCTCTCAGAAACAGCTAAATTCCTTCAATGAGATTTTCTCTGTTCTCTATTAGAAAGGAATTGATCTGCTTATTCAATTAAGGTGAAAATGCAGTGAGTTGGGAAGAACTGCTACATTACACTTGCCAGGGAGTATTCGCATTTTTAGACAGCTGGTTTTGTTTTGTTTTTTAACCTAAATAACTAGGTAATTCATATGAGTAAAACATTATTAAACAGGTTATGAACAACAAATGGAAGGTCCTCCAGATACATCTTTGGCATCAGGTGTCAGAATATTTAGAAACCTCATAAATAAGGCCCACATAACTTATAAGATTTGGGTCTTATCATCCACATGGGAAAACCAAGTGAGTGAAAAACATCTAGTGACCAGACTATGATACAAAATTGGATGGACAACCCACAGAGATGGATACATAAGGCAGAACACTGAAAGTACAATGACTTGGCCCAGAATTTATAAGAAGGGAAAAGAAAGAGTGGGTTTGGTTTTATTTTAAAATCATCCATTACTTCTAAGACCCCAAATGTTCTCCTTGAAACAAAAACTTATCTCCTCACTTTAAAGAAAAACCAAAACTTTTTATATCAGCTTTATATCCAAATATACCCATCCATGTCCTCTGCCTCTGTGCAATAACCTATCCCTTGTAACAAAAAACATCAAGCAGTCAGCAAAACTAATATATCACAGTCTGACAGAATGTGCAGTGTCCCATTCATAGTTGCCACCCTTCTACAAAGAAGGAAGAGAGATATAAATCCTTGTCTTCTATACAAAGTAAATACTCAAGTCATTTTCACTACACAATACTCAATTCCATCTTTTTGTTCTTTCCATTTATACTGTTGTAGTCTTTGTATATTGTTTCCCTAATTCTGCTTACTTAACTCAGCATTAGTTTATCTATATTCTTTAATATTTCCCTGAATTTTTCATTTTCATTATTTTTATGATTAACTAGTATTATTTCATTACATCCATGTACATCAATTTGTTTAACTATTCCCCAATTGTTTTGCACCTACTTTGTTTCTAATTCTTTGCTACCACAAAAGTCCTGCTATGGATATTTTGTTATATATGGGACTTTTCTGTCTTTGACCTGCTTATACTATGTGCTTAGCAGTGGTATTTCTGGGTCAAAGAGTCAGATATTTTGGTCTTTTTTTTCTCATAAAATTCTAAATTGTTTCCCAGAGTGGTTGGGTCCTTCACAGATCTACCAACACCATTTTAGTCTGCCTGTCTTTCCACTACAGTTCCATTGTCTGTTCCCAATCTGATTACAAATTCAGGGAAGGTTAGCTTTGATGCCCTCCTCTATCTCATGAAGCCATAGATAATGTTGGACCTTTGTGATCTAATAGTCCAAAGCCCTCGTTTTAAAGATGAAAAAACCAAAGATCAGAGAAGTTGATTGATTTCAAAAAGGTCACGTACAAAAGTGACAGAGGCAACTCTGGCAAAGCTGAATCCCATAAAATTATTCCACAGAGAGCTATTATGTAAGGATCAAAAGTATGTAGAAAATAGATATAATTTTAAGCTCAGTAATATACACATCAGTCTACCAAACACATGTAACCTTGAGTGAACTGTGAACTCAACAACAAACACACTAATTTCTCAAAAATGACTCTGTGAAAGGGAAATAGAAACTGTTACAGGAAGCCACACAATGAACAATACCTCTTCTGGGTTCAATAGGAGCTATCTCAGTAAGAAGTTGTATGAATTTTACAATGCCTAGAAAAGAGGAAAGAAGTAAGAAAAGAAACAAATGTATGAACACTCTCCTCCTTACTAGAAAAGTAGCTATCTACTCCCCTCTGCTGACAGGGAATTGGGGAGACTGTCTGAAGTTCTCTTGCTGTTCCATCCTTTGGCAAGGGAGGAACCCAGGCCAGAAAGCTAGTTTAGACAGAGACGTCCTCAAGTTTCACTGGAGAGGAAGAATAGAAGCAAAGGTCTAGAGATCAAATACTCTAAAGGACCTGACTAAAACCTACAGTGAGTGGGAGCAAAGAATTAGAAGTTGAGGGAATGTCCATCAATTGGGGATGGCTAAACAAGTAGTGGCATATGATTGTGATGGCATACTACTGTACCATAAGAAATGATGAGCAGGTTAGTTTAAAATAAACATGGAAAGACCTGTATGAAATTATGAAGAGTGAAATTAGCAGAACAAAGAGAACATTATATACAGCAATAGGAATATTATTTGAAGAATGATTTGTATATGTCCATCTCCAGAGAAGTAACTCATAAATAGAAACAAGCAAGATTTTGCTTTATTTTATTTTTTTGTGTAATGATACCTTCTCTAATGTAGAGCATGGAAGGGATGAGGGAGGGAAATACCTGGGAATTTTAATGTAACAAACAAATAAATAATATAATATTAAACAAATAATAAAATAATATTATAACAAACAAATAAAAATAAACAACAACAAAAAATGAACCACGCCTACAGCTTCTGGTCAAGCTCTCAGTCCCTAGGTAATTGTTAGCTTCCTTAAAACCTCCTGCCTTCTTTAGAGCCAAAAGGAGCTTGGGGGTTTTTATACAGCATAATGAAAATAGTTCTAAAGTAATGAGGTGTCAGTCAACAATTATGCTATTAAAAGCCTTCATTCACAAGGATTCTTTCCTTTGCCCTTTGTCTACTCTGGCCACAACCAACTTCTCATCTCTACCAAGAGAGCAAAAGAGGAGCCAGTAACTTGACACTATTTCTGCAAGACTGCCAACCTTGGAGGAAGAATTATCCAAACATGACAGAGTCAAATTATTGTGCCAGTTATTATTGCCAAGTCAGATGCTTGCATCCTCATGGTCGATTCAAAATAGGATGTACTGGAAAGAATACTAGCTACTCATCTATTCAGTGAGTCTGTAGAACACTGGGCTTTTATTAAGGAAAACCTGACATGTAAATCCTTCCTTAGACATTTACTGGCTGCATAAACCTGGGAAGTCAGTTTTCAACTTCAGTTTCTTCATTTGTAAAATAAGGAGACTGAATGCTAAGTCCTCAAAGGTACTTTCTTGCTATAAATCTATGATCCCACAATCTTCTGTGATTCTAAGTTCCTCTCTATTGCAGATAATTCATTGACAGTTGTAAACAAAAGTTAAAAGCTAGTTCTTCTGTAGGTTATGTTTACAAGTAGGACCAGGGCCATCCCTGAGGAAATCACCAGGGACATATTAAACTGTGCTCCATCCCTTCCATCTGATCACTGGCCTCCCACCCAATTTTATTTGGGATGAAATCAGGTTAAGGTGAATTTCAAAAACAAACTTAAGAAAAAAAGAAATTTGAAAAAATGTATATATTACTAAGCTAAAAATTTAGAACTATGTTTTAGGATTGTTTGCATACATATAAACCTATAGGTACCCTTAGCACCAACGCCACTTTCTTTCCCCCAACCCTTGACACTTCCTTCCCTCTGGTCACTGCTCATCAATAGCAACAAATTAAAGGTTGAGACTAGCACTTTATGGAGAAAGTAATAATCAAAGCAAATAATCAACTTAACAGGAATTTTTCTTGAGGTCAAGTTTTTTTTTAATTTTTTACATATCTATAACTATATTTCTTTCTCTTTTGTGTTTTTTAAATTTTACTTAATTGATTAATTTAGAGTATTTTTCAGATTTACAAAGATCATGTTCTTTCCCTTTCCTCCTCCCAACCCCCTCCCATAGCCAATACACAATTCGACTGGGTTTTACATGTGTCATTGGTCAAGACCTATTTCCATATTATTGATATTTGCCCTAGGGTGATCATTTAGGGTTTATAACCCCAATCATATCCCCATTGACCCATGTGATCAAGCAGTTGTTTTTCTTTTGTGTTTCTACTCCCACAGATCTTCCTCTGAATGCAGATAGTGTTCTTTCTCATAAGTCCTTCAGAAATATCCTGGATCATTGCATTGCTACTTCTACAGAAATCCATTACGTTCGATTATACCACAGTGTATCAGTCTCTGTGTACAATGTTCTCCTGATTCTGTTGCTTTCACTCTGCATCAATTCCTGGAGGTCATTCTAGTTCACATGGAATTCCTCCAGTTCAGTGTTTCTTTGAGCACAATAGTATTCCATCACCAACAGATACCACAATTTGTTCAGCCATTCCCCAATCAAAAGGCATCCCCTCATTTTCCAATTTTTTGCCACCATAAAGAGTGCAGCTATGAATATTTCTGTTCTGTTTAATATGAATATTAAAGAGATTTAAAACATTTTTTCATGTGTTTATTGATAGTTTTGACTTCTTTATCTGAAAATTGCCATATTCATGTCCCTTGCCCATTTACCAATCGGGGAATGGCTTGATTTTTTTTTGTACAATTGATTTAGCTCTTTATAAATTTGAGTAATTAGACCTTTGTCAGAGATTTTTTGATATGAAATTTTTTCCCAATTTGTTGCTTCCCTTCTAATTTTAGTTGCATTGGTTTTGTTTGTATTAAAAAAACTTATTAATTTAATGTAATCAAAATTATTTATTTTACATTTTGTGATTTTTTCTAACTCTTGCTTGGTCTTAAAACCTTTTCTTTCCCAAAAATCTGACAAGTATACTATTCTGTGCTCACCTAATTTACTTATAGTTTCCTTCTTTATATTCAAGTCATTCATTCATTCTGAGTTTAACTTGTGTAGGGTGTGAGATTTTGATTTAAACCTAATCTCTTCCATACTGTTTTCTAATCTCCCCAGTAGTTTTTATCAAATAGTGGATTTTTGCCCCAAAAGCTGGGATCTTTGGGTTTATCATAGACTGTCTTACTGAGGTCATTTACCCCAAGTTTATTCCACTGATCCTCCCTTCTGTCTCTTAGCCAGTACCAAATTGTTTTGATGACCACTGCTTTATAGTATAGTTTGAGGTCTGGTACTGCTAGGTCACCTTACTTCACATTTTTTTAATATTTCCCTTGATATTCTTGATTTTTTGTTCTTCCAAATAAACTTTATTATACTTTTTTTTCTAATTCAGTAAAAATCTTTTCTTGGTAGTTTAATGGGTATGGCACTAAATAAGTAAATTAGTTTGGGTAAGATGGTTATTTTTATTATGTTAGCTTGTCCTACCCATGAGTAATTAATGTTCTTTCCAATTGTTTAGATCTAGTTTTAATTGTGTGGATAGTGTTTTGTAGTTGTGTTCAAATAGTTCCTGTGTTGGTCTCAGCAGATAGATTCCCAATATTTTATATTGTCTAGGGTGGTTTTAAATGGAATTTCTCTTTATAATTCTTGTTGCTGAGATGTGTTGAAGATATATAGAAATGGCTTATGACTTATGTGGGTTTATTTTGTGGGTTTATTTAGCAACTTTGCTAAAGTTGTTTATTATTTCCACTAGCTTTTTGGTGGATTCTCTAGGATTCTTTAAGTAGACCATCAAATCATCTGCAAAAAGTGATAGCTTGGTCTCCTCATTACCTATTTTAATACCTTAAATTTCTTTTTCTTCTCTAATTGCTACTGCTAGTGTTTCTAGTACAATGTCAAATAATAGAGGTGATAATGGTCATCCTTGTTTCACTCCTGATCTTATTGGGAAGGCTTCTAATTTATCCCCATTCCAGATGATGTTGGCTGATGGTTTTAGATATATACTGTTTATTATTTTTTAGGAAAGGCCCTTCTACTCCTATGCTTTCTAGTGTTTTCAATAGGAATAAGTGTTGTACTTTGTCAAAGGCTTTTTCTGCATCTATTGAGATAATCATGTGATTTTTGTTGGTTTGCTTGTTGACATGGTCAATTATTTGAATAGTTTTCCTAATATTATATAATCCTTACAATCCTGGTATAAATCCCACCTGATCATAATGAATAATAGGAATTTTTAAAAGCCAAACCAGTTATTTGTTTAAATTGATCCTTCACACCTTGTCTAAATGATGGTGACTTCCCATGAATAAATTTCTGTTCTCCTGTTCCCAAAATATTGAAAAGACAATTCTCTAAAAGCAAGAGAAAGCTTGAGGATGAAAATGGAGCTTAGAGAGAATCAAAGAACACAATATCCATACTCCCAGAAAGTCTGAAACATCAATTCTCCCCACCTCAACAATGAGCCCTCTCAGAACAGGAATGTTGTCATTACTCAATCATATCTGACTCATTATAACTCCATTTGAGGTTTTCTTAGCAAAGCTATTAGACTGATGTGCCATTTCTCTCTCTAGTTAATTTTACAGATGATTAACTGAAACAAGAAAATTAAGAAATTTGCCCAGCGGGGGCAGCTGGGTAGCTCAGTGGATTGAGAGCCAATCCTAGAGATGGGAGGTCCTAGGTTCAAATCTGGCCTCAGACACTTCCCAGCTGTGTGACCCTGGGCAAGTCACTTGACCCCCATTGCCTAGCCCTTACCATTCTTCTGCCTTGGAGCCAATACACAATATTGACTCCAAGATGGAAGGTAAGGGTTTAAAAAAAAAAGAAAGAAATTTTCCCAGGGTCACTTAACTAGTAAGTTTCTGAGACCAGATTTGAACTTGGGAACATAAGTCTTTATTCCAAGCTTGGTGCTCTATTCACTGTGCCACCTAGATGCCCTGGGATGGGAATACCACTCAGCAAACCATATAATGTTCCCAAGATGGGTAAGGCATTTGACCTATTAGGAAACTATCTCCATGAATAAACTAGCTTGCTTCAAGAAAGCATTACTCTTTTAAATTATCTTTCAAAGAATTTCTGCTTTGGTGGACAGGTAGCAAAATGATAGACTTGAGGTCAAGAAGATTTGTGTTTTCAAATACTGCCTGAAACATTTACTTACTGTGGGACCCTTAACTTCTTTAAGCTTCAGTTTCTTCTTCTATAGGAAGAAGATAATAATAGCTTCCAAGATCACTGTGATGATTAAATGAAATACAGAATATCTGAAAATTCTTAATATAATTTTAAGTTTAAATTTTCTATTAACACTAAAACTCTTAGCTATAACTCAATATAGTTAATTTTAATAGCAATTAGATTATTAAAGCATCAAATTACACTAAGATTTTTAGAATATCTATATATACAAAACATTTTATAAAACTTAAAGTGCCAGGTAAATGGCAACAACAATGTAGTTGTTGTTGAAATAAGCATTTTGGGAAGATATTTAAGTCATAGAATAAGAGAAGGAAGTGAGACCAGATAACTTCTAAGGTCCCATCGAACCCAACTTTTCCATGGATTATCAACTTTGGTGATATTCATTCCTGTCCATTGGACATAATACTTATCGATGTTTTTACTATAGTGATGTCCTAGATGAAAAGTCCTTGAAAATCTGGGTTGGAGAAGCAAGGATATCTAAATGAATACTACAAATCATACAATACCAACAAATGCTTCCAGTCAGTTGGTAGACCCAAATGCCTCCTTGTAAATCAGCTGTAGTTTCATGGATTTCTTACAAGTTACTTGCAGTAGTGTTATAATTTCCCATCTGTTCATTTTGTCCTTTTTATGTTGCCGGACAACATCAGTAAAATACCCCAAAGAAAGCCCTGTGTCACTGATTGATTAACTCTGCTAGCAGGAGGCTCAAGGAAAAGTCTAGACCTGATGTTTGTTTTTATGTCATTCATCACAAGTAGTAGTCTTCAAGTCTCCCTGTGTTATTTGAGAATTTTTCACAAACAACTCAGAGGCTTAACCTTGAGATAAAAGACAAACTTAAAATGGTAGAAATTGTTTAGAGTCACTTCGACTTGTTAATTTGCAAACATTTCTGGATTCCATAATAAAGTTGACCTAGTATATTTTAGAAGATTTCTGTTTACAGGATAGAATGAGTTATAGATTTGGAGCCAATTTGAACTTAAAGTCATCTGATCCAAACCCTTTATTTTAGAGTTCCAAAAATTAAGGTCCGTTGGAGCAATGTAAATTATCTATGGCAACATTCAGCATTAAGTGTTGGATTTTGAATTAAAAGTCAGGTCCTCACACTTGAAATCCAGTATCTTTCCCACTGCTTTACCCAGTGAAAGTCCTATAACACAGGTTTCCACCCTCACTTTCCCATTTCCCTTCCCCAATTTGCTGCTGCCAGAACTGAAGACGCAGCTTTTCATTTTGTTATTAGAGATAAAAGACTGGTTGAGTTAACACATTGTCAAACTCATCTATGCTAAAGTACAATCAGTCAATCATTCAACAAGCTGAAAGTTATAATTCCCTCCTGTGCTTTGTTGGAGCTGAGGGAGATGAGGAGAGGAGGCAGTCTTGTTTACCTCCAAGGAGGTCAAGACAAATGGAAGCTGGGTTCCGAGATATTTTTGCTGAAGCCTGGAGGTTTCACTACTTCAAGGGCTTTTTGAAGATTTCTTTTTTTTAATTTTTAACACCAATGACTTTATTATAAGAGAACTTTTTCCCCAGAGGCTTGGTTAATATAATTATCATTAAGTAGGCAGACCCTGTACCAAGTTGATTAAACCAAGGACATTTCATAGGATCATTTTATAAGGAAGTTCTTAATGCAAACTCAGCTATAACATTTATCATAAGGCAAAGTATCTAAGACCAGTCCAGTATGATTCCCTCCTTTTTTCCTTCCTTTTGTCTGGAAAATGACCTTTCGGCCCTCCTTCACAACACCACCTCCAATCACACAATTGTCCCACAGACACTTGTCTGGTGTTAACATCCCACACAAAAGAGGATGCTCATGACTAGAGGCAGAACATTGAAAAGAACACTGGATCTGGGGTCAGGGGACTGGAACTGAGCCCAGCTCTAGTCCTTATTCCCTGTCTGGGCTTCAATTTCCTGCCATTCATCTGTCTTTATTGATCCAAATCTTTACCCTGCTTTTATTGAACTTGATTATGAGCTCTTTCATTAGGCATCTGCCATCTTCCCATCTCTAGGTTCACCCTCACATACAATAATCTTTGGCTGCAGTCCCTCACTTAGCTCTTACTAAACTCTTAGCTCTTAGCTCTTTGTTTAGCATCATCCCTGATGCCTCCTACACATCTGTCCAGGGCCAAAGTGCTCAGGGTTCTCCTACCTCCTCACATTTACAGTCACTTCAAGAAATGACTAGCCCTCCTCCATTCACGGAGTATTTACTCTTTGTAACATAATTCCTGTTATAATTGCAACTGTCAAGACTATTGAGTCCATTGTCTTCAGATGCCTCATTAGAGTATGAAGGGACCTTGACTTCTCAAAGCCTATAACCTGGTGTAGTAAGTATTTGTAAGCTCCCCTAAACTATAAAAAACCTTGAGTAAGACCCATATTTGCATTGTCAGGACCTGTCTAAGTTATGAGGTATACAATATCAGAAAGTTGGAAACAAGTGATTTTTTTTTTCTCTGTAGAAAAGGAGAATGGTGATAGAAGTTATCTAAGATTTTATTGAAATAGAGAACTCTTTGATGAGGAAACTTGCTCTCAATGAAATTCATAGCATTCAAGAGTGCCTAGAACCCTGAAAAAAATCAATGATTTGTCCAGAATCACACAAACAGTAGTGTGTCACGGTTCTGGGCTTTAAACCAGGATTTCTAGACTCCAAGACTGGCTCTCTATCCACTAGGTCAGACTGCCTCTTACAAAAAAAGAAAGAGAATTTAAGAATTACTTCTTTAGGGGGCAGCTGGGTGGCTCAGTGGATTGAGAGCCAATCCTAGAGATGGGAGGTCCTGGGTTCAAATCTGGCCTCAGACACTTCCCAGCTGTTTGACCCTGGGCAAGTCACTTAACCCCCATTGCCTAGCCCTTACCTCTCTTCTGCCTTGGAGCCAATACACAGTATTAACTCCAAGATGGAAGGTAAGTGTTTAAAAAAAAAGAATTACTTCTTTAAAGGTACAACATTCTGTTCTTTATAACCAATAAGTATTTATTTTGTAATTCATCACATTTGTGATAGTGAAAGCTGCCTTTTCTAGACAGCAACACTCAGTAATCCCTTTCCTGGGCATGAAAACACAATTCTGTTCCAAAATCTAAATCTTTAGGTTAATTATAAATCCCTCTATCCATAAATATACTGTGTATTTTATCTGTGAATGAGAATGGTAAGAACTCACCCATAAAATGGAAGTAGATAGCAGAAAGGATTATATGAGTTAGATATAAAGGATGAAACCATAAGCAAGGTAGGGGAGCATGGAATAATTTGCCTATCAGACCTATGGATAAGAAAAAATGTATGACAAAACAAGAGGTAAAAAGCATTATGAGACACAAAAATGGATAATTTTGATCATATTAAATTTAAAAGTTTGCAGAAACAAAACTAATGCAAGCAAGATTAGAAAAAAGCAGAAAACTGGGAGAATGGGGAGTAATTTCCAGCAAATTTCTCTGATAAAAGCTTCATTTCTTAAATATATAGAGAACTGAGTCAAGTTTATAAGAATACAAGTCATTCCCCAATTGATAAATGATCAAAGGATATGAACAAGCAGTTTTCAGATAAAGAGCTAAAGTCATCTATAGTCATATGAAAAAAGCTCTAAGTCACTCTTGATTAGAGAAATACAATTTAAAACTGTCCAAAGGGTTCTAAAACTGTACATACCCTCTGATTTAGTAATACCACTATTAAGTCTGTATCCCAAAAAGGTCAAAAAAAGGACTTAGATGTACAAAAATATTTATAACAGTTTATTTGGCAAGGAGAAGGATTGGCAACTAAGGGGATGTCCTTCAATTGGGGAATGGCATGTGATTTTAATGCAATACTATTGCCCTATATAAAATGATGACCAAAATGCTTTCAGGAAAACCTGGAAAGACTTCCATAAATTGATGCAGAACAAAATGAACAGAAGCAAGAGATCATTGTACACAATAAAAACAATATTATATGATGATCAACTGTAAATGACTTAACTATTCTAAGCAATGCAATGATTAAGACAATTCCAAAGGACATGATGAAAAAATGCTATCCGACCCCAGAAAAAGAATTGATGCAAGTCTGAATGCAGATCAAAGCATTTTTAAACTTATTTTTCTGGGGTTTGGGGGGTGGGGTGTTGTGTTTTCTTTCACAATATGACTGATACAGAAATATGTTTTGCATGACTATATATGTATAATCTATATCAAGCTACTTGCCTTCTTAAGGATGAGAAGGATAGGGAGGAAGGGAGGAAGAAAATTGGAACTCCACATTTAAAAAAACAAATATAAAAAATGGAAAAATTTTAAATATAACCCTCCATTTAATTCATTTTCAATATAAACTCTCCAGTAGAATAAAACCTCCTTTAAAAAATGTAAGTTCCTATCAATAAGGATTTGTTTTACTCTGTATTCTCAGCGCCAAGCAAAAACACTATTTGTGAAGAAGGAAGGATGTTAGTTTGGTGGACTCATCAAGTTGCATACATTCATACTTAAAGATCATTCAGGATGAGTTAAGTTTGAGGTAGTGGCATGACATCCAAGCTGAAGAGTCCAACAGACAATAGGAACTATGGGACTGGAGTTCTGGAAAGAGATTAGGATGAGGGATATCTATTTGGGAAGTCATCTGTATTGCAGAGATGGTTGGAGACATGAAATTAGATATCCTCACCAACATTTCTTTCCCTCTAACAAATATTTTAAATGATCCCAAAGAGCAATGCAAGTTCTGGATAATAAAGTTTCAATGCTTCTGAGTCATAGGTCTTGGGAGGACAGTGACTACAGCAAAGGACCTTACAAAAACTCTTACAAAACACAGCAACTTCTTCCCATTCCAAATAAATAACCTAAATTTAGAGAGAGCATTCCTGCACATTAGTTACTAGGGTTAAATGCAAGGTGAATAGTAATTTTTTAAGGGAAAAAAATAACAACCTTTGAGAGGCTTAAAATAGATAACAATGCACTTTTTCCCATAAAATTTAGAAAACAAATTCCTTAGGGAATACATTTTTTAAAGGAGGAATAGTGCTAAACCAGCTGGTGAAAATTGATAAGGGACAGGGCCTGAAGGTCATTTTGCATCACCCATATATGGTAAACATTATCTGCTGTCAGGAAGAATATACAAACTAAATAATATTGTTTAAATATCTAGTGAAGGAAGAAGAAATGGGCAAGAGCTAAGAACAACATCTTTATAAAAACTGTAGGACCTTTGGGATGTGAAACTTAGACACTTTGTAAATGCTCAACATAAGTTGAATTCAAAAATAGACTGGTGCAAATGGGATAATGTCAAGACTAGTTAGCCTGAAATTGATTGCCGTTCTCTTTTTCAGGGATATTACACAGACGTTTAACAAGATTGTTCTAGAACAATGGAACTCACTATTTATCAAAAATTTAATATATATTTACAATTGGATAATGATGTTTTTAAATAGGTCATAGAACAAAATCCCCACAACTAAAAAAAGTAGTCATTTCGTCAATACTTAAAATCCACATTTCCTTAAGAGGAAATTCATTAGAGCAAAGACTTGATTAAGAGGCAGCAGAGATTAGTGAATGGAAAGCTGGACTCAAAGCCAAGTTGACCTGGATAGCAGTGCTGCCTCTGACACATACTGGCTGTGTAAGCTAGTGTTCCTCAGTGCTCTAAGAGTATAAATTGCAGGGGTATGTCTACCTGCACTGGTAAAAGGAGTTTCCTCACCAGGGAATTCTTAATGGCAAGGAAAACATGAGGCCATTCTTTGTCTCTGCCTCCATCCCAAAAGACTTGATTATTTGACACTTAGAGAGACATTCTCAGGTGGCACAGTGGACACAGTGCTCAGCCTGGAATCAGGCAGATGCATCTTCCTGGGTTCAAATCTGGTCTTGGATATTTACTAGTTATGTGAGACTGGGCAAGCCACTTGACCCTATTTGCCTCAGTTTTCTCATCTGTAAAATGAGCTGGAGAAGGAAATTGTAAAGCACTTTTGTATCTTTGCCAAGAAAACCCCAAAAAGGGTCCCAGTGAGTCAGAGATGACTGGAAAATGGTTAAAACACAACAATTGACATTTTCAACCATGGTGTACTAGGATGAATCTGGAAATGAGGCAAAACATAGGTGGTGATCTGCTGCTGAGAAAGTCTCCTTTACTGAAGATATACTATGAGACTGGAGTGCCAAATAGAACAAAGCAGTGCCTTCACTCACTCTGTAACTACAAAAGTCAGGTGCTATGGTGCAAAACTAAGAAGGGCAAAGAGCATCAGAAATAATGAGAGGCAGGCAGAGCACAGCAGAAGTGATAATAGACAGGCAGATAGCAGCTAAAGTGGTGACAGTGAAAGCATTACAGGAATGGGCTAAGAGGAGATGATTTGGGGATATTTTAGATTATAGGATTTAAAGAGGGAAGAGAACCTCTGCATTCTTCTAATCCATTTCTCTTCTTTTATAAATGAGGAAACTGAGGACCTATAAAGTTAAGTGACTGATCCAAAGTCACACAGAGTTCGAATTCAAAACAGTTCTGCTGAGAAAATCCAGAGCTCTTTTCAGCTCCACATAATTGCACCCTTCTTAGAATCTGAGAGCATTTCCCACTACATCTGCAACTCCACAGCCTCCCTTTTAGTGCTTTAGCACAAAATAATGACAGATATATTTAAAAGAATTCTATATCAAGAAAATGTTAGATTTTTACATTGTTTACATTTACTGAAGGAAATATATTGTCTATTTTAAAGCAGAAAATCATAAAAAGTACTGAGAAAAATTGATCCTGGTTTGAAGATTAATAAGACAAAAACTAATATTTGTACTATACCTTATAGTTACAAATCATTTCTGCATATCATCTCATTTGAGCCTTATAACAACTCTGTAAAGTGAAGTGGACATGTATTATTGTTCCCATTTCATAGAGAAGAAAACTAGAGCTCAGAGAGCTTAATTGGAGTAGCCAAAGTCACACAGATAGCATGTATCAAAGGTAGGACTTAAATCCAAATCTTTCTCCCTGATTCTAAGGCTAACATTCCATCCACTACAATATGCTACCTCCATTTACACACAAAAAAATTAGTTATTCGGATCTTTCACCAACTAATCTGGATCATTAGAAAGAATGTAATAGGTAGATTGGACAGAGCACTACACTCAAAGCCCAAAGACCTGAATTTGAATTGGACTTGTGCAAGTCAATTAACTTCTCATAATCTCAACTTTTCTCATCTGCAAAATGGGAGTGGTATTTGTGGTACCTGTCTCATAGAACTCTCATGAAAAGCAAAATGCTCAAAAACGATGCAGCATTATGTGAATAGGAGTCATCATCATTATTGTAGTTATGCCAATGGTAGCTTTTCCCCCTCAATTTCCTCTTTTATTATTCAACATTGAATTCAACATTGGAAAATGGCAGATCAGAGACCAAAGGGTCAAAATGACAGAAAAATAAAACTTTTATGCTTTTCTAAATTATCCATAGTGCCTTTAACATTTTTAAACCACAATGAACTTACTTACATATTCATAGGCCAGGAATGTGAGAAGTCCACAAGTATTACAAAATGTATGTTCTTTTTTTCTAAAAACAGAAGGAAGGACTCAATGACTTTTTGATGTGAGACTTGTTAAAAATTTCCAGAAATCTAGTTTTTTGCTGGCGCTAAAAATCTTCATCCACAGATAGAGAGCTCTGAAACCTTTTCTCTCTGAGAAGCAGGTCATACCGTACCTGGCAGCATTTGCCTATTTCCATTAAGTAGGTGGTTTAAAATCAGAACAGAGGGCAATTTCCCTCTATCCTAGCATCAAAAATCATAACCATGCTGTACTTTCTTTGTAGACTTACCTATCTAGCCCAGATCCTGAGTCACTACTGTTCCTAATCTCTCCCTCTGCAGGTCAATTCTCCACCTGTTTCCTTGTGCCTGGTTGCCATTTTGGATGGCAAACTCTGTGTGTAAATTTAGGGTTCTGCTCATGCCTTCTAGCCCAGCCTGGCTCCCTGGAAATTAGCTCTGGCTCACTGAGTTGGACTCCATACTCAAGCTAACTGTCCTTTGACTTCAGTTTAATAGTCCAGATACATCTGGAACCAAATTCATCAATATATCCCTTCTGTTTGTTGTGCTTCACTGGATCTGAACTTTGGCTTAAATATCACACTCAGTTGTCAGTCAGCTAGAAAGTATTGAGCACTTACTATATGCCTGGAGTTGTGCCTAAGGGTTGGAGATACCAAAAAAAAGGCAAAAAGTGGTCCCTGTCCTCAAGAAGCTCACAGTCTCATAAGGAGACAACATGCAAATGACTATGTACAAGCATAATATATACAGGGGAAAGTGGGGATTCTCTCAGAGGAAGGGCATTTATATTCAAGAGGGCCATCAAGACTTCTTCCAAAGAGAGATTTTAACTCCTTACTCATTCCTCCTCATCTATCCCATTGGCTCCTCCCTATGACCTGAGGCTACCAATTAACATATATTTCATTTCAAATCAATACAATTCAACAAATATTTATTAAGTACCTAATTCATGCAAGATACTGTTCTTCAGGTTGATAGAACTTAAGGAAGAGGCATGATATTACAGGTAACTGATCTATTCTCTCTTTGACCATTCTTATAATATTTCATCAATTAAGATTTTTCAAATTGGAAACCAAATAGCAAATTAAAAACTCTACTATGTAACTTTATTTAAAAAATGTATTCCCTAGCATCTAGCTAAACAATATGTAAAGTAGTTCAACAAATAAACCAGCAGGGATATATCCCTGAACTGAGTCTATTCAGAAAAAAATTTGCTATGTCATAACCTCAGTAAGCCAAATGGTCTCCTCCAGTTCAGCTTTTCCTATTCTCTTATGTTAATATGATTTTTATTCTGAGACCTTTAAAAAGAACAATCTGACCTGAATGGAAATTGGAAAAAAAAGTGAACACACAGGATACCAAGACTTCCCTGCCATAACTATATGACAAAAAGAATTATAGAGTTCGACAAATATTTATTGAATGCCTATTTTTGTATAGTGTGCCATGGAAGACAAAGATGAATTAAACATGGTGAGTGACTTTTAGAAGCTTAAAATATGATAGGAAAGCTATAAAATTACACAAATAGTTAAAATAGCAGGTAGCATATAGTAAATTGGAAACAAAAGTTAATGTTCTGGTTGACAGAGTCAGGATCCAAAAGGACCTTGACTTCTGGAGCAGAAATTAACCTGGTGTTTGTGGATTATTAATTTTTTCTGATAACTGTATTTTAATACAACTGGTTTCAATACAACTGGTTTCCTTTCTAATCATGTATCTCTTCCTTCATGCATTTAAATATTATTCTTAGGAGAGGTCCTTATACTTTACTAGACTGCCAAAAGCACCTAGGACACAAAAATGATTAAAAACTTATGCCTATAGCACTGGTCTATATCTCATGAGATGAAATTCAATAATAAGAAGTGTAAAACTTTACTTTAGGGTACAAAAACATTCACTTTTCAAGTCTAAAATGGAGGAGATGTTCTTAGATAGTAGGTGTTTGGGTTTTGTTTTGTTTTGTTTTTTTAAAGAACTGGGAAGTCTGGTGAGCTACAAGCTCAACATGGATCAATGTTGTGATATGGCAGCTAATACAATCTTGGGCTGAACTAAGAAGTATAACTTCCAGGAATAGGGAGATGATATTCCCACTGCAATTTGACCTCATTAAGTCTCATCTGGTTATGTTCTGAGAGTGATGGCTTAAGAAAGATATTAATAAGCTGAAGAGTGCCCAGAGTTGAATAATCAACATAAGGAATGGCCTTGAGTTCATATCATGTGAGGATTTGTTGAAGGAACTGGGCATAGTTAGCTTGGGGTGCCATGATAGCTATGTTTTCAAGTATCTGCAGGATTATCATAAGAAGGAAGAATCAGGCATGGTCTTTTGGCTCCAGTACCAATGTCCATGGGAGGAAGGGAAGGCAGAGAAAAACCAAAGCAAAACAAAACTTCTGGAAAATTAGAGATGCCAAAGTGGAATAAGCTGCTTCAAGAGATGTTGAGTTCTTTCTCCTTGAATGTCTTTGAAAAGAGGCTGCTTGGCCACTTGTCCAATATGTTATACTGAGAATTCTTTATGTGAATAGGTTGAACTAATTATTCACTAAGGTCTCTTCAACTCTAATTCTGTGATTTTATACCAGAAGCTGGGCTATTGTATCTCAGAGGAGAGAACACTTGAAATGAATTTGGCAAATTGATAGAATTATGAGAGGCAAAGATGCTGCGAGGTTGGAATATTCTAGGTAGATGGAAGGATATTAGTAAAGGCACAGAGTTTGCTGTAAAAATACAAGAAATAATAAGGATACAACAAGGAATAATAAGAATTCCAGTTTGGCTAAAGCATAAGACTTCTTTTAGGGTATCAGAGAAATAAGAATGGAACTGTTGAAGATTTTCAGGTCATGTAACAATGGAGGTTCTTTAGGGCAATTACTTGGGTAGTATTGTGTAATGTAATGTAGATTAGAGAGGGAATAACTGAAGGTAGGAAGACCATACATGAGAACTAGTTGAAGAAGAAATTTAATTAAGTGGCTTTTATTCACTTACAAGGATTCCTCTCTAATAGTTTAATAAATTATAACTAATTTAAATAAGACACAATAAGAATAGAAATAGTATAAAAGCCTCTGCAGTGATGAAAGTGTCTATATACTTCCCCTTACCTTGCCACATACACTGGAGGTTATAAAATAGGAAAATCAGGCCCCTGGTCCTGCATTTCATGACCAAGTCATCCAAGAAAGAGAAAAGGAGAGGATGCTGTGGTCACAACACCTATTATTGGAATCTATTCCTGAAATCTATTTCATAAACCCCATTCAGGACCACTGTTCTGAACACATGTTCAGAATTTCTGTTCATAACCTTTGTTAAGTCATTGCCTTTGCTTATAAAAATCAGTAGAACCTAAGAGTTCAGGGTCTCAGACCAAACTGGGTGTATGTGTAGATCCTAGCTTTTTTGACCTGGATCTTTTAAAGTTGGTTTTGCTCAGATCTTTGCCCAGTTTTTTTAACATCAGTCCATTTAAAAGGGAGACATCCTTGGCACAGTTCACTTTGTAATCAATATCATCATGGGCATGAAGTAAGAATGTAGAACAAGAAGAGGAGCCATATGGAAAAAAATCACCAGTGGCTCCCTGTCCATTATTGAGTTGTCTAAACATTAGACTGAGACATTCAAGGTCTTTTACAAACTTATCTCATCCTGTAGGAATACATGGATAAGTATCAGAATGGGTAGACTCAGAGGGATCACCATCTGCAGCACTAAAGTGAGAACCAACATTAATTCTATCATAGATTTCTTGAAGTATTTGAAATATCATTATAGTTCAAGTATATGACATAGAACCTGAATGAGGAATATGAAAAATGGGAAGTGAGGCAAAGATGCAAGCAGTAGTAAAATAATTTGTTATTTTCTTGCTACTATTGACATTTCTACCCTCAACATTTCTAGGAATAAAATATTTCTAAAATCTCCACACACTATTGCCTGCTCTTATCAAATCTCCATATAATTTTTCATGAATTAATGGTTCAGAGTATTTGGATGTAAATCCACAACTTCGGACCTGACCAAATGAAATTTTTTCTCCCTTGAGCCTCAGAAATTAATATATAGGATATCTCGAATCTTCAGTCAATTTCCATGGATAATAATAATAAATCACATTCCTTTAATGTTTTAAAGTTTACATCAAATTTTCTCAACAACAATTTTTTGATGTATGTAGGGCAAGCATTACTTTTCAGAATAGAAATCTCAGGGTCTAAAAGGTCAAAAAAGTCTCAAATCTGGGATTTTGGTCATAGGTCTTCCAACTCCCAAAACTTATGTTTCTTCTGCTATAGCATTCTGCTTTCTTGAAAATCTAGCACCAAATAACATCTTAAGAGGCTTTCATGATAATGTTTTTTTAATGTCAATAATGTCTTGAGAAACTATAGAAGCATTGTAAAGGATTCATTCGTTTATAACTAGTGATGCTATTCTATGTATCATAGCACTTTCTGAAAATGAGCACACAGCATTTTGCAGTGAAATGCCCTACAATGAATACCCAAACTATACTTGAATTTGTAAAAGTGAAATTGAATTGTGGCCAAAGACTTCTAAGATAAAAATATGAGCAAGCAAATCTAGTGAGGCAGGAAACCAGCATAGTTACATGAATGTATTCAGCAAACTGGGCATTTAAGGGGAGAAATAAATCCTCAAGAGAAATAGGGGAAGAAATTTAAGATAAAAGTGCAATGTGATCTATGACATGATTAGAGAGCAAGATGCTAACTTTTACAGACTATGACAACTCAGGAGTCACAGTTAAATCAGAGAAACATCAAGTCCTGTTGAGATAAGATGTATGAAAATGCTGCATTTCAAGAGAGCTTCCCCAACTATCCACAGTCAAGAACAACATATCAAGATAAACTCAGGAAATAGAGCCATGACAAGCAGTGGCAAAGGATGAGTTCTGGCAATCTCCAACTAGACAGCTTAGTACTTCTCTTTCTTCTCCATCCTGTCTACTATAGAAACCAACAATGCTAATTACTCCATTAAATTATAAAAATTAAGAATTATTGTAACAGTATCTTTGGTCTAGTGACTTTAGAATTACCTCCCTAGAGTAAGGAGATAGGATGTACATTTCTTCTCAAGAAAAGGTGAGTCTTTAATTCTCCAAAGAAGTCAAAACCTTTTGTTAATAAAAGTTAATGTTCATTGGTTTATCAGAGTCAAATCAAGAGAAGCTGATCTGTATCTAATAGAAAGAGGGAAGACTTTCATTTCCTAGATGAAAGATCTTGACTTAAAGTTTGTGTCCTCAATTGATTCTGTTAGGTAAATTAAAAAATGTATTTTTGTTTTACCCTGATCTTTGAATATCTTTCTCTTTTTGTTCCATTATTACTATAAAACAGAAGCTGAAAATAATGTGGGTCAGAGAGAGCTGTCTGTTTGTAAAGGAGAACTCTGCCACTCTAAATCTCTTCCAAAGGCTGATTATTTCTTCCCTCAGGGTTCTAAAGATAACAGGAAGAAGTAGAAGTGTCTAGTATTATTACTCATCAGTCCTCCTAAACTATTTTGTCCATTGATTATCTGCCTGACTTAATGAACTTTTAGAAATAGTGTTTACTAAGCAAATATAACAGGAACAGTTACAGAATCCACCCTATCTCCCAGCTGCCACTTTATGCTTTCCTTCCACAAAACATGGTACCTGGAAAAAGTAGACTTAGACTGCAAGAAAATTTGTAATCAAGGGGTGAACTTAACTCCTGATAACTGGAAGTCATTTATACAGTTCTAATGATGCCTTTCTTTGCTGTCTAGTTTTTATTTTTTTCTGGATATATCTCTCAGTTTCTAATGCAGACACTTCCAGTACAATACTCTTGTCTTTTATGGGTATCATCACCACCCATTTTTCTTAACTATCTTCCTACAAAATAGACAAGCTCAGAAGTCTGTCTGATTATTTTGGCCAATTAAAATGTTTCCTATGCACTTCTATCTTTAACCACTGATCAAAGCACTTAACTCCCCCCAAATTAATTAAGGATTTGCTTGTACCTAGTTTACATATTTAATTATTTGATTCAATTGAAAAGTATGGGTCTTCTGAGTTTACATGAATTGGGGCGAAAATAGAAACCCAACAAATTGACTCTGACAGTTTCTTGGCTAACATGAAGCAGATACCTGGACTGTTTTCTTTGATATTATCTAATTTTATTTCTGTCTGTTCCACAACATTTACTCTCTCCTATAATCAGATGAAGAGAAAGAGCTTTTCATAATCAAATATTCATGCCATACTCATTCCTCCTTCTGGGTCTTGATTTTTTTTGCCTTGCTCACTCTAAATGCTTTCTCTCTATCTAAATCTGGTCCTCTTGGAGACCCAGTTTATCTATTTTACTTGATTATTCCAGATTTCACTGATTTCCTTTCCCTACTAGATTTATACAGTATTTTCAGTACTAGATTTAGAATCAAAAGCCTTGAATATGAATAGTAGCTTTGCTAAAAATTTCCCATGTAATGTTAATTCAGTCATTTAATCTCTCTATGTCTTAGTTTTCTCGATCACTAACAAGATTCCTTCCAATTCTAAATCCCGTAATTCTGTCTACTAGCTACTGTTGTATTTGTCCTGGTTGCATGTGTCTCCGTCTTATCTTCCAAACTGGATTTTAAATTCCTTGAAAAAAATTAAACTTATGGGTCTCTCAAAGAACCTAGCACAATGCTAAGCAGTTAAAAGATGCTCAATCAAGTATTTGTTCATAGGATCATAAATTTAGAGCTGGATGAGACCCTAAAGGTCTTCAGATACCACTCCTTTATTTTACATAGGAAAAAAGTGAAGCATGGAGGGATTAAATGACTTTGCTAGAACATACATTTGGATTTTGTTGAGTGAATTCAGCTTGATTCAAGATTAAAATAAGAATTTATTAAATATCTGTGCTAAGCACTGTTCTAATCGAAGATGATTCTAAGACAAATTAAACCTCACCAACCCTCAATGCATTTGTATTTCTAAGGATTGGGTCAAAACCACTTCAATACATTTTAGATTTGATACCTTAAGTAGGAAAAAAGATATGTCAATCATTCAATTAATCATAGGTCTTAAGACTAAAAGTGAAATCCTTGAAAGCCATTTGATGAACAAAAATGATACCAGTAAAAGCCTTGGTGATTGGGAAGGTAGTGGTGCCCTTGATGATAATAAAAAAAAAAAAACTTGATAATAAATTCTATTTTGGACATATTGAATTTAAGATGTCTATAGAATATATAGCTTGAATTTGAATAAGAATAGGAAGTTGAAAAGGAAAGAATGGAGGTCAGAAGAAAGGGTAAAGACTAGATAATTAAATCTGAGAATCATTTGCGTAGAGATGATAATTGAATCCATGGTTGAGGATGAGATCATCAAATGAAATTGTATAGAAGAATAAGAGGCCACAGTACAGAGTCTTGAGGGGGAAAGGGAAGGATTCACATGATTAATAGTCAAGACCATATAAATTTCCATCAAAGTAGAATGAAAATAAGTAGAAAGACAACTAGGAAAGAGCAGTATCACAAAAAGTTAAATGATCTAAAAGCAAAATAGTGTCAAAGGATACAGACAGGTCAAGAAAGGCAAATACTGAAAAATGTTATTAGATTTGATAATTAAGAGATCACTAGGAGACAGTAGTTTCAGTTGAATGATGAAGTCCAAAGCCAGACAGCAGGGAGTTAAGAAGGCAGTGAAAAGAAAAGAAGCAGATATATAAAATATTGGCTTTAATTGATTTGTAGTTTTCCATTACATGAATGCACTACAATTTATTTAACAACTCCTCTGTTGTTGAATAATTAAATTACTTCTTGTATTTCACAATTACATATAATGTTGCTATGAAAGAAAAAATTCAAACAGCTCTTCTTTTTTGTATTTTTAATTTTTATTTTTGATGCTCCTAAAAGGATATATTCTCAAATATTAAACTGTTTGATCAAACATAATGACTATTTTGCAATTGTGTTTGGATAATATTAGAATTTCAAGTTTGCAGTTCCACCAGGAATGAATCAGCAAAGTATCCTTCCACAAAATCATCAACACCATTTCAGTGCTTTTAATTATTTTTGAAAATTTGATGGATGTAAGATGGTACTTCAAAATGTTTAAGTATTCTCTACCTTTAAATATTAGCAATGTTGAGTATTTTCAAGTGGTTATTGGAGACTTTTATTTCCTCTCTTGAAAACTGTCTGTTCACATCTTTTGACTTCAGTGTCTCAAATCTATGTGATTCCTATTGACTATGGAAGACTTCGGGTATCCATAACCAACTGTTGCTTCTTACTGTCATGCCTTCATACAATTTTTTCTATTTCTATGGCATTTCCCTGAAAGATCCATTGCATCACATGACATTTCCCCCTTTATTTCTTGCCCCTGCAACTAAAATCTTCTGATGCCTCCTTCTGCCATTGGAAGGATTCTGTTTTGTTTTGTTTTGTTTTTTAATGCTAAGCCAGTAGAATTCTGGCAGGTCCTACCAAGGTGGAAAACTTTGGGATCTGGATCTAGTAACAAACTATTTGGTTAACTCAGAACCAACCTAGCTAAATTCAGAGAATTCCATCACCAGAAAGGTGACCAATATGTGGTTAAGTTTTAGATATTGCAACTTCTAAAGAAATAGCAGGATTTCAACATATATCTACATAAAGAGAGAGAATCTCTGTCCTTGAGGAAATTATGGATATTTTGAGGGGTGGAAAAAATTTTGAAGTATTACTTTGGCTTTTTTCCTTTATTTCCTTTCACTTCTTTATTCTCTTTCAACATTTCCTGGTTAACTATTTAATGTTGTGGATCTGATTAACAATTTACCTGTGGGACACAAACTGAGTGCAACTCCCTGCACCTAGGTGAATTCAGTGCAACTCCTTCCATTATGTGTTAAGCTTTTGTTCACCAACTAAAGGAATTCCTTACTACATTTCCCATTCAACCCCCGCCCCTCACAAGAATATGTGTGATGTTCAGTGAAAGTTAAAAGGTTCTCTGATTTCAGGAATTGACTGGGTCAGTCTGATATTTTATCTAAACATCCAGTTCTTGAAACATCTCCTCCCAATATCCTTTCGCATAAAACCTTCTCCCTCCTTTGTGACTTAAGATTTCATAAGCAGCTAGTCAGACTCAGAGACTAGAGATCCTGAGTTCAAATATGACCTCATGGACATCCTGGCTTTGTGGCCCTGGACAAGTCATTTAACACCCATTGCCTAGTCCTTACCACTCTTCTGTCTTGGAATGAATAATTAGTATTAAATCTAAGACAGAAGATAAAATGCTTTTAAAAAAAAGAATTTATAAGCTTCACATAAACTCACTTTGAAGAATTTCTGCCTGTTTCAGTGGGCCTCTCTTGCTGGCAAACTCAATAAACTCCAAGACAATGTTGATACTTTAAAAAGCTCATTAATTCCTGCATCACCCACATCCTCCTCCTTCCTTTTCTAGCAATATATCCACTTTCATAATTAGTATAGTATTTCTAAAACTTCCCACCTTCCCTCAAGTGGGGAAAACTGCTTCAAAAATGTGAGTGGTGATGTTAGCTCCTGCAGGACCTAGACAGGCTACTTAACCTTTTACAGCTTAGGTTCTTTACTACTGTAAAAATGGTACAGCTAATAGCATCTAATTTGCAATGTTGTTAAGAAAATCAAAAGTTATGATACATGCAAAGTGCTTTGTAAACCTTAAAGTACTATATAAATGTTGCTTATTTGCCTATTTATTTAGTATTGTTAACTTGGTGACCTAAAAGAAAATAAGACATTTCAAGCAGGACTTCATTTAAACTAATTGATAGAGTTGCAAGAATGATATGTTATCCTGAAAATAGTAAGTTACCTAGTAGAATGTAAGCTCCTTGATGCTAAGAACTATTTCATTTTTGTCTTTCTCTAGTATCTAACACAGTGACTGACACAGTATTGATACTTGTTAAATTGAATTAGGAATGGGGGAAGAAACATTCGGATTAAAATAAAACTTTTTTTTAAATGAATCCACCATCTTTTAAGATAATATTAAATTATAATGAGGATAGTAAATGCATTTTGTATTTTCACTGGGATCATGTCAGCTAAAAACAGCAAAAGAATATAGAATGGGTTTTTAAAAATGTAACAGATGAAGAAACATTTCACAATCAATCACTTAAATGAAAATTATTTTTTCACTGACCTCCTTTATTTTCCATTATTATACAATCCTAATTTTACATGATTTATAACCTCAGCTTTAGTGATATGCATCTTTCCCTAGAGAAAACATTTCCTTATTGCCTTATTGCAACAGATGGCTTTACCCAACCATCTGAGGGCTTGCCCTCACATTACTTGTGTAATCTTTTTTTAAATTTAATTTAATTCCCCCCCAATTACATGGAAAAACAGTTTCCAATATTTTTTCAAAGAATTTTGAGTCTCAAATTCTCTCCCTCCTCTCCTCCATCCTAACTCCCCAACCCTCCTTGAGCTGGTAAGTAATCTCATAAAGATTTTTAGGTGTGCAGTCATATAAAACATTCTTCCTTATTAATCATTTGGTGGAAGGAAACTCAAATAGAAAAAAAAATTGAGAAAGTGAAAAAAGTTGCTTTGGTCTGGATTCAGACTTAGTTCTTTTTCTCTGGCATTTTTTTTATCATGAATCCTTTGGGATAGTTTTGTAACATTGCATTTCTGAAAATAGCTATTATTCACAGTTGTTCATTGTAAAGTATTCCTGTCACTGTACAGTGTTCTCCGGGTTCTGTTTATTTTATTCCACTTCAGTTCATGTAAGTCTTTCCAGGTTTTTCTGAAATTCCCTTGCTTGTCATTTCTTATAGTCCAATAGTATCCCATTACAATCATATACTATAACGTATCCAGCCTTTCCCCAGTTGATAAGAATTGCCTCACTTTCCAAATCTTTGTCCCCCTTAAAAAGAGTCGCTTTAAATATTTTCGCACTTTTAGGTTAAAATGACATTTTCGTATATGTGAAGTTTGGAAAAAATAAAGATCTCTCACATATCACTATAAATTAATTTTTAAATGTTTATAATACGTTATTTGGGGTGGGATAGAAGTAGGTATATACAAATTGAAATAATAATAGAGCAGGGAATTATCCTGAGCCTAATAGCAAGTCAAATACTTGACTGCTTTTCACCCGTCAATAGCATAAAATACAAGTGGAGTAGGTGAAGCATTTCTCATTTTCAATAAGACAATAGGAAAAATTGAATTGAAATATTAAGTAAGGATAAGATTTCTAATATATTTTCCAAAAGCCCTCAAATGTTTGTCCTGGCCACAGAAATAAAGATAGTCAAAGAATAAGGAGTACTTGAGAAACAGGTTTAGTGGGAGTCAAGGACTAACCTTCTGTCCTGTCCCTGAAGAGGAAATCTATTATGTCAGTGGCCATGAAAAGAGAAACCATGGGGAGAAATAAGTGGAATGATTTGCTTTCTCTGAAAAAATATTTGCTCTGAGCTCAATGATCCTCACTGATTTTTATTCCTCTGATATATAAAGGTGATTTTATAATGGGCTTTTCCCCTCCACCTCTCATTTTTGTGGAGCACATAACAACCACAATAATTCCTGTGACAAAGTAGGACAGCAAAAAGCATCTTCCCTGCCACCTGGGAGTCATCTGCCCACACCTGTCCCAGATGTATCCAGGTCACTTTATCCTTCTGTAATATCTCCTTACTCGTGATACAGAACACAGCCACATTTCCAAAGCATCTCCTAGGTTTCAATGACATTTTTAAAAACATAAAACTTAATACCTTAAAGTTATATTTACCTAAGACAAGCATAGACTCCCATTTAGGATGTCTCTTCCAAACTCAGGATCCTTTTTGAGAGAGAAGCATTTTGGGTGGAGTTCCTTTTAAACCACAACTCTAGTGAATATGATTAGTGATACAAAGATGCCAGTCATCAGAGTGGTCACAATTAGTAATGGGTCATCATTTAAATTTATTAACTTTGAGTTTTCCAATAAGGAGGCTATGATCAATAGATCTAAAATTGAAAGGGGCTTCAGAGATTAGTTGGTCCAACCTTGTTTTGCAGGTGAAGAAACAAGTCTTTAAGTGACTTGCCCAAGGTAATAAAGAAAAAAAATAAATAATGGAGCCAGGTTTTCAGAGTTGAAGGGGGCCTCTGTGGCTCTCTAGTTCAACCATTCCTGAAAAAGAATTCCTACAACATATCCAGCAAATGGCATGCAGTCTTTACTAGAAGAACTCCACTTCAATAGGAGAGTCTCAACTAATTGCCGAGGAAGCCTATTTCACTTTTGGCTAGTTCAAATTGTTAAGAAATTGTTCTTTATATTAAGTGTAAATTTATTTTTTGCAACTTCCTCCCATTTTGCCTAGTTTTATTCTCTGGAGCCAATCAAAACAAAACTCTTTCACATGATAGCCCTTCAAATACAGATCTTGAAAAATGCTATTTTGTACTTCCAGCTAGGTGTGTGCAATGCATCAGACACCAGGCCTAGGAGTCAGGAAGATCCATCTTCCTGAGTTCAAATTTAGCCTTAGATATATACTAGCTGTGGGACCCTGGGCAAGTCATCTAATTGTCTTTACCTCAGTTTCCTCACCTATAAAATTAACTGGAAAAGGATCTGACAAACCACTCTACCATCTTTGCCAAGCAAACCCCAAAAGGAATTCGAGTCAGATGCAATTGAATAACAGTAACAAAAAGTTTGTATCCCCAAGTCTTCTCTTCCCTGGGAAGAACATCCCTAGTTCCTTCAACTAATTTTCAGATACATAAAATTCATCATTCTCCAAGGAAATATAAGTTATAGGTCTAGAACTGGAAAGGACCATATTGACTATCTAATCTAACCCCCTATTTCACAGCTGAATAAATTAAGACCCAGGGAAATAAAATGATTTCCCCAAAATCACCTAGGCAGTGATAATCAGAAGTAGAATGTGAACCAAGGTCAGAGCCAATATTCTTTCCTCTAGACTAAAGTACCTCTTCCAAAGAGAAGTGGCAGGGAGATAGCAGGCAGGAGGCAATCTATCAGAGCCAAAGAGATGTCACCAATAGCAAATTGCCCTCAGCACTGCCCATTTATTAGTCCCTTACATGCAATAGAGGGGAAGGAGAGGGGAAAGAGGAAGAAGTCCTAATTTTTACAGAACTACTGTTGATGGAAGTAATAGGACAGTAATTGTCATAGGGAATTGTGAAATTTTCTCCATATCCATGATAGAATATCAGACACAAGAGGCAGCAAAAGGCCTCTCCTTTTTTCAACCCCAAATTTCTCAATTAAATTAAACTTCTCTGGAAGTTTCCTATATCTAAAATTTCTCAAGGAATGTCCTTGTTACTATTATTCAGTCATGCCTGATTCTCAGTAATTCGTTTTGAGGTTTGCCTAGCAAGATAGTGGAATGGTTTCTACCCCAGCTAGAGAGCATCATCCAAATGCTTCCTTTTGGCCTTAGATGTCCAGGAATGACATCAATTTGGAATCAAGGAATATACCACTGAAGGCAGTTGTGATGAGGGAAGAAGAAACTGAACAGGGTAACCATGCTTGCAGTGGCTGGTCATTGGTCCTCAGAGCACACAGTCTTGGGGCTAGGGAATGTGCCATTAGTCTTAAAGAGAAATAGGTGGATGAGAATAAGGAATCTGGCTTCTAGTGATGCTAAAAGTGGCAAATCAGTCAGGCCAGATAATGAACAAGACCTTTGAAATAACAATTCCACAATTTTGGTATTTCTTCAGTTTAAAGAAATGGCAGCTGTTATTGAAACTGTGTAAAAACTGCTTGCTTTTTTGCCAAGTCTTTTTAACCTTTGTAAGATAATGTGTGTCATGTAATACAAACATATTTGTATAAACATTAAGTGCTATTTTTTAGGGTTTTTTTTAGTTTATTTTTTCATCTTGGAATTTCTATGCCAATGTTAAATTATTGGCCCTACTCCTATCCCTTATTTAATAATTTCTTTATGTCATTATTTATTTATATATATACTAAAAGAATAAAAAACACCTTGAAACAATCTGAACCATTCTGGAGAAGTGGATAGTGGATAGAGTATTATAACTGGATTCAGATACTTCCTAGCAGTGTACTCTTAGGAGTACTAAACTCTGTAGTTTAGTGTCTTTCTTGGCAAAATGAATGGATTTAGCTAATGGACTCAAAGATCCTTTTCACCCCTAAATCTATGGTCCTCTGATCTTGGGCTCTCTGCTTTCCAGAAGTGTTGCTGTCCCAGAATGTTTCTTTCCAATGACCATGCTCCTCTGCAGGAAGGAAATCTGGCCTCATTGAATCACATTCATATATTCTGCTTACAGAGAATCTCAGTGCTGGTTGCTTATGCAGCAATAAGTGCACTTTCAGACACTGGTCTACAATGCAATTCGATTCTACTTCTGGCCAAAGTATTTAGCTTCCAGCAATGATGACACTGTGTTATCTTAAAATATGTAGTACAAAGTTGGCTTTACAGCAAGTAGAACAAACTACCGCCTTCTTGGCTGACCTGCAGGTCATTGAATTGCTCCCCTTCCAAAAGCATCCCCCTCCCCAATCAATCCTGATAACTAAAATTCTACTACTAGTGATGCCTTCTGCTCTATGAAAACATCTCAGCCTTCAAAATCTTTTTTTACAAAATCGAAATGTCCCTGAGAGGAGCTACCACATTAAAAGATTCATATTCAATCATTATCCAGTCATGTCTAACTCTTTGTGATGCCATTTGAGATTTTCTTGGCAAAGATCCTGGAGTGATTTGCCATCTCCTTCTCCAGCTCATTTTATGGATGAGAAAACTGAAGTAAACAGGGTTAAATGTCTTGTCCAGGGTCCTATAGCCAGGAAGTGTCTAAGCCTGGAATTGAACTCAGGAAGATGAGTCTTCCTAACTTCAAGCCTGACATTCTATCGACTACACCATGCAGCTGCACTGCAAAAGATTAATGACCTATAATATATCAGTTTATCAGATCCCTTTTAAGTGTAATAACTATAAATTTGACAGGATGAGAAATAACAGGTAAATTTTTATGGAAAATAAAGAGAGCTATCTGGTAGCTAGGTGACAGGTTGGATAGCTCACCAGACCTGGAATGAGGAAGATGCATCTTCCTGAGTTCTAATGCAGCCTCAGACACTTATTAGCTTTGTAATCCTGGGCGAGACACTTAACATTGTTTGCCTCCATTTACTCATTTGTAAAATAAGCTGGAGAAGGAAATGACAAACTATACCACCATCTTTCCCCAAAACAACAAAAACAACAAAACAAGACCTGATGGGGTCACAAAGAGTTAGACATCTGAAAAATGACAGAACAAAAGAGAAAATGGTGGTGTTGGGGCACCAGGGTATCAAGCAAGCTATAGAAGAGGAATGACTTAGGGGCAGTGGACAGCTGAGGCAAGAGAAGGCTGTTATCCTGTTGGCCTATTGACTTCATACTTATGCTAGAGAACCCAACATGAATGCCACCTTATCCCCAAGAAGCCATCTCTGATCTCCTTTTAGTAATAATCATATGCCCCTCACACTTCATCAAGACACTCATTTTGTATGTTTTAAACTTACTTTTTTGTACCTTTTAAATTTGCACCTTTTAAATGTCACTTATCATCAACTGTTTTGTATCATGAGAGGCATTATAGCTTTAAAGATATAGAGGGAGACTTGAAGCCAGGGAGATCTAAATACAAGTTCTGCCTCTGCCACATACTGGCTATGACTGAGCAAGTCACGTAGCTTCTCCATGTTCTAGGCAACTCTGATCTCATACACAGGAGAGAAGGTGCCAGTCTGCATTGGCAGAAGAAGTGTTTCTCATCTGGGAGTTTCCTATGCTAACATTAAATCATTGGCCCAACTCCTATCCCTCATTTCATCATTTCTCTAAGTCATATTCCCCTGTTAGAATAGAAGTTTTATGACAGTCCAATATAGTTTATCTCAATGTTTATGTAACATCACCTACCACATCATGTACCATAGTGCCCTCTCTGCAAATAATAATTATTTATTAAAAGTTTGTTGAATTAAATTTTCTCAGAAGGAGGACACAGTAAGAGAGATTGGAGTAGATTATCTCCAAGATTCCTTTCCAATCTTCATTCCTGGAGTGGAAGGCTATAGATACAAACTTCAATTGCTCTACAGTTTTATCGAGGGCTGGACTTATGATACCCAGGAATACAGGAAATTTAAAGACTGCAAATGTCACTGAAAATTGATTTTTTACACTTACTTTGAAACATTCTGTCAACAATGCAGCTATCCTTTATAATGTTGTTGACACAGCTATTAAAGACA
Organism: Monodelphis domestica; assembly: GCF_027887165.1. NCBI lineage: Eukaryota > Metazoa > Chordata > Mammalia > Didelphimorphia > Didelphidae > Monodelphis > Monodelphis domestica. The sequence continues at coordinate 404,143,593 of NC_077228.1, forward strand.
CAACATAAAAATAATTTTATTAGTTGTGTCAGCATTAGTTCCCTTGTGTTTTTAAGTCAAATGTCAAACTAAGCAACTTGAGCTCATTTTAAAATAAGGCAGATTATTTTATTTATTTTATTATTCTTTTTAAACCCTTACCTTCTGTCTTGGAATCAATACTGTGTAAGGCAAGTACCTATGGTAGAAGAGTGGTAAAGGCCAGGCAAGGGGGGTTAAGTGACTTGCCCAGGGTCACACAGCTGGGAAGTGTCTAAGGTCAGATTTGAACCTAGGACCTCTTGTTTCTAGGTCTGGCTCTCTATCCGTTGATGTACCCAGCTGTCCCCAAAGTGGATTATTTTAAAACATACTTTTAGATAACCTGATACTCCAAAAGTATCCTGTATTTTTTTTTACCATCCCCAGTAAGGGGCAGTTAGAAAGGTGCAGCAGATAAATTGTCCAACCTAGAGCCAGGAAGACTTAATCTTTCTGAGTTCAATTCTGATCAGAACTGTATAACCATTGGAAAGTCACTTAACCCTGTTTGTTTCCTCATTTGTAAAATGAACTGGAGAAGGAAATGGCAAACTACTCCAGAATCTTTGCCAAGAAAACCCCAAATATGGTCATGAAGAGTCAGATATGACTGAAAAACAATGGAACAACTGCTTAAGTGGTGTAGGAAGCTCCTAGAGAAGAACTCTCATCAACATAGAACAGTTCTTTCTCTGTAACTTCTGGTCTCAGAAAGTTGTCCAGATCACCTTAAGGAATAGCTAAACAAGTTGTAGCATAGGATTGTGATGGAATACTACTGCACCATAAGAAATGATTGCCAGGTAAATTTTGAAAAAACACAGAAAGACCTATTCCTTTGAAGACTGATTTGTATGTGTCCAACTCTAGAGAAATAATTGATAATTAAAAATAAGATATAGTTTTATACATACATACACATATATGCATTTTTTGTCAAATGATGTCTTCTCTGATGGGGGAAAGCAATGGTTGGAGGGAGTTATTTGGGTATTTTAATTTGTATAATTAGAATCTGTTCCCCAGGACTCTAAATCCCAGCTTCCCATGTTCCTTCTCATGTTACATCCTTATGTTTTGGAGATAAAGTTTGTGTGTGACCCCACTCCTTGCTCTTTTTCCCTGATTACAGCTGGGAAAGCAGGCTTTGTGCCAGACAGGAGACTCTACACACATGAGTTTACTTTTTGTTAGATAATTGGGTTTGAACTTCTATTTCTTTTAGTTTGTTTTCTTTCTACTTCAAGTGATTATTAATAAACTTTATAAAAATATAATACTTGGAGTTATTGTATATTAATTTCAATTTTACAAATGTTACAAATAAATGAATGGATTTTTTCTTTTCTAATTTTATCTTTATTTTATTCCAATAATAAATTCACACATAAATTTTTCAAAGTTACATGTTTTGTGTTGTTTCCCTCCCCTCTTTTATTCCCCCTCTGTAATAAAAATGATAATCTGTGTGACACTATTTCTGGTTGTGATAACTGGATATATATACTCTGGCTCAAATGCTTTTTCCACACCTCCTTGAGTTGACAAGCAATTCTGCTCGGTTATATAAGTATTATTGCTCAAAACATATTTCCATATTATTCATTTTTGTAAAAGAATAATCTTATAAAACCCAAACTCCAAATCATATATCCAAATAAACAAGTGGATAAATCATGTGTTTTCATCTGCATTTCTACTCCAACAGTTCTGTCTCTGGAAGTGGATAGCATTCTTTTTCATAAGTCCCTTAGCATTGTCCTGGATCAGTATATTGCTGTTAGTAGCAAAGTCTATCACATTTGATCATCCCACAATATTTCTGTTACTATGTATAATGTTCTCCTGGTTCTACTTATTTAACTTGCATCAGTTTATGTAGGTCTTCCCATTTTTTTCTGAAATCATCCTGTTCACCATTCCTTATTGCACAATAGCATTCCATCACCATCCTATACCACATTTTGTTCAACCATTCCCCAATCGAGGAACATCTCCTCATTTTTCAATTTGGGACTACCACAAAAAGTGGAACTATAAATATTTTTGTACAGACAAGTCCTTTCCCATTTTTTAAAATATCTTTGGCATACAGACCTAGTGGTGGTATTGGTGGATCAAAAGTTATGTAACAAATGATTTTTTTAAAGAAAAAATTAAAAATAAGGCAAAGGTTGTCCTGGGAGTGTCAGTATGTGGCCTCAATCTGAAGGGAAGTCCATTTACTATAATGACACAGCTTCTCCTGGTCACCAGTTAGTACCCAATTTCAATTTACAACATAACAATGACTCATTTCAAAGCACCAAACCGACAGATTGTGGGTATTTATACTCATAAAGTAGCCCAACTATATGGTGTATTATATAATAAATATGAATTTTATAAAATCTCAGTGAAGTACATAATCAGTACTATTCTCTATATTATTTGTATAGCTCCCTATTGAGAGATATATAGTTACTGAATACTATATTATCAAATAAACATTGTAATATTGCAGTTTACATAATTATGTACTTAACACTGGTTTTATAAAATTCATATTTAATCAAAAAGATAAAATCTTTTTGTTCTGAAATTCATAACATATATGTGTGTACTGATTACTGTAATACTGAATGAGGGTAGAGTGTATGTATTTATATAAAATAAAGGCAATCTATGTGCATAGGTACAAATATGTATGTGTGTGTATGTGAGGTAGCTATGTGGTTCAGTGGATGAGAGCAGTGCCTGGAGTCAGGAAGATTTGAATTAAAAGTTGGCCTCACATAATTATCAACTATTTGACCTTGGGCAGGTCACTTACACTGCTAGCCTTAAACCACTGGAGAAGGAAATGCCAAACGACTCCACTATCTTTGCCAAGAAAATGCCATATTGATGTACTGTACTCCACTGGGTCATGAACAGTCGGACATGACTAAAAAACATATATACATATTGCTGAATACCATATTACTGAGTATATAAAAGTAGCGTACACATATACATATATGATAATGGTAGTATATATACTGTATGTAGTATATGTGTATTCTATATTATATACATTATACTCTATGTGTGTATATATGTAATACATATACCAAAATGGTACTAAATATCATATTATTGAATATAGTACCCCTAAAATGAGAACTCTATAAGGGAGAAGATATATAAACATAAAGTATAGATATGTAAAAATCTAAACTATGTAAGCAGAGAATAGTAATGATAATGTACTTCATTAAAGTTTCATAAAATTCCTACGCATGATATGTATATTCATATGTATGAACTTATAAAAATATATATTTCTACTGTTTCCTACAGCTGGTTCCCATGGATTTATTCCACAGGACTATGGACACTGTAATTCCCTTTCTAATTCATTTCATTTTATTTTAGAGGTCATGAAATTCAAAAGGAGAAAGTCACTTCACACTAGGGAAATCAAAACAGGTTTGTCACACTGTTAAATTATTTAATATAGACATGACAAATAACAGTGCCAGAAGGGATTCAGAGTTACTCTTATCAATTTATGTTCATTAAAACAAGGCAAAAGATTGTCTTTGAATATCAGTAATCTGGGGAAAGAATTTAATTATTAAAATGCTACTAAATATTTTAAAGATTCTTTAAAATCACATAAGCATAGTAGAAAAATGAGAACACTATGACATGTTAGAAACCCATGATCATGTGTGTCAGACAGTCAGTATTTATTGTTTACTATGTTCCAGGCACAGTGTCTAATGTTTAGGATAAAATATAAAAGAAAAACCATCCTTGTCCTTGAAGAGCTCATATTCTAATTGGGGAGAGAGCATAAAAATAATTAGGAACATACAAAAAAAATCTGTATAGAGTAAATATTGTAAGTAAAGAATTGCAAGGCTTAGTGACTAGAAGGATGCCATTGAGAGTAATAAGAAAGATAGAAAAGGGGGAGGGTTTCAGGAGACTGGGGAGGGAGGCAAAATTTGTTCAATTTGGACATAATGTGTTTAAAATGTCTATGATACTCCCATTTCAAGACTCCCATTAGATAGTTGAAAATACTATTTTGGAAGTCAAAAGAAAGTTTAGGGCTGGGAAAGAAAATCCAAGAATTACCTATATTATAATTGAAGTCATGAAAACTGATAAAAATCACCAGGTGAAACACTAAAGAAAGAGAAGAGAATAGGGTCCAGTACATAGTCTTGGGGATATCCACTGTTAGTGGTCATCATCTGGATGAAGATCCAGAAAAAGAGAATGGAAAGGATCAATCAGACTAGTAGGAGGAGAAAGGAAGAAAGTTTCAACATAAAAACCTAATGAAAAGAGAATGTCAAGAAGAGGATGTTCAACAGTGCCAAAAGTTGAAGAGACATCAGAAAGGATAAGGATTGAAAAAAAGGGTTATTAGACTGAAGAGAGTAAAGAAGGAGTGAAGAGGTCTATTGTGGGTAACTTTCTCAAGGACATTATTCATGAAAGTGTAGACAGATATAAAACAATAGCTTGTAGGAATGGATAGATCAAATGATTTTTTTTTTGAGAATGGGAGACTTGAGCATGTTTGTTAACATTAAAGAAGAGGCACACAGACATGAAGCAATTGAAAATTAATGAGAGTGTAAGAATGAGAGAGGAAGCAATGCATTCAAAATCATGGAAAGTGATCACTTGTGCTAAAGAGGAATTTGCATTGATAAATATTTGAGACAAGATTTGAATTCAGGTCTTCCTGACTCCTACTCTAGCTCTATCCTCAGAGTGTGCTACATCAATGAAATCATAAGTTGAAATCAAAATTTGTAGGCTCACACATACACATATATACTTCTCACAGTCATTCATGAAATTTAATCATCTAAAAACTTCTTGATGAAGACAAGGTAGGAGGTGCAATTTTTTTTTTAGGATTTCTAGATTTCTGACTAAGTCAAATGTCTATCATTATTCCACAACATGTTTACATCCATCAATCTTTAGGGTCATCTAAAGACCCTTTTATTCAGAAGTTGTGTTTTATTGGTATTTGTCAAGTCTAATGATAGAGACAGAAAAAAATCCTAGCCAAAAATTTACATCAAGTATCAATAATGCCTAGCACAAACAGATGTGCCTTTCCCTCTTTTATAAGAAACGGTCTCTAGTATTTATTTATTAGATAATAACAAGAATAATAAAAAACAAAAATAAAGCACTCAGATATTTACAAAGTGCTTCAAGAGTATAATCTAATTTGACCAGCAAAGCAACTATTTAAAATAAGTACTTGCAAGTATTATCATTCTAACTTTACAGATGAAGAAATTATGGCTTAGATAAATTAATTAACTTGATCCTAAGTACTTTCTACTACACCAATATCCACTATAAAAAGAGAAAGTAATTATGGTATTGAGGGTAATTGGGGTGGGGGAGAAATGGGAGCGTAGAACAGACCAAAAAATTAAATATTTTTAAAATTATAAAATATTGTCATTGATGATTAAAAAGTAATATAACAAGTCATAAAAGAGAGATGTTATATTTATGACTTTACTATTTGTGATGCATAACTTTCTAGTTCCCAACTTTGTCCCCCATATCTGGAATGTACTTCCTTTCTCACTTCAACCTCTTAAAACCCCTAGGTCTTTTCATTGCTCAGCAGCTAAAAGGCCACTTCCAAAATGAGGTTTTTAGAGATTTTTTTCCTACCCCAGACTGCTAGGATGATTGATTATTTATGAAAAACAAAAAGAATATTAAGCAGTAGATAGAGTACAAGGCCTAGAGTCCAGAAGCTTTAGATACTAGATGTGTGACCCTGGGCAAGTCACTTAACTTTTGTTTGTCTGAATTGCTTTATCTGTAAAATGGGGATAAAAATAGTGCTGGCTATGATGGTGATGGAATATTATTATGATGAATCATGGACTAAGATACAGTGAAATAAGCAGAACCAGGAAAACATTGTACATGGTAACAGCAATGTTGTGGAATCCTCAATTGTGATACTTAGCTATTATTGACAATATGATGATCCAGGACAATTCTGAAGGACTTATGAAAAAGAATGCTATCCACCTCCAGAGAAAGAACTGTTAGAGTCAGAATGCAGATGAAAGACATGATTTTTTCCATTGTGTATTTGGGTTTGGGTTTTAGGATTGTGGTTTTATAAAACTACTCACAAAAATGAACAATATGGAGTAATGTTTCACATGATAATATGTGTATAACCCAGATTGAATCACCTGCCAGCATCAGGATGGGCAAGGGAGGGAGGGAGATGAGTTAAATCATATAACTAGGGAAAAACATGTGTGAAAATTAGTGATTATATGTAATTGGTAAAAAAAAAAGAGAGACGTTTTTAAAATAGCACTTGCCTTGAAGGGCTGCTGTGAGGATGAAATGAGATAAACATTGTAAAGGGCTTAGTACAGTGCCTGAAACTTACTAAATACTTCATGAGTGTTAGCTATTCATTTATTTGTTTGTTATTATTATGTGGCTACTTCATTTATTCACTCTTCTTCCTATTGCAAGACTCACAGATCTTTTCATTTCTAGACATGTTGCTGGCATTACACTATACTTAACATCATGGTATCAGGGATTTCAAAGTATCCCAAAATAGTCTTTTTCATCAGCTGGGGAAAATTACTGACTTTGAAGATGGCAGAACTTGGAATTATTCAGCATCCAGGTGACAAGATTTTATTGTAAAGGAAAACTTCTTAAACAAAGGCACAGGAAACTCAATGCCTTCCAATAAGAATATAAAGAGACAAGGAATGAAGGCAAGATGTTATTATTGACCTACAGGAAGCCCCAAGATAAAAAGTAATGACAATCTTATAATCAGAAAATAAAGAACAAAGATTTTTCAAATTTACTTTCTTTTTTTCTATTTAATTCTTGACTACTACTGATGGATTTTATTTGCTTAGGTTATAATAAAGTCTCTACATGAAACTAGACACAGGCCAAAAGGAGAGAAATAACTAGCAATTGTTTCACTTAAAATAAGTAGCAAAAAAACAAACAAACAAACAAACAATCATGGAGTAGGGAGACTCCAGATACCTGAAGGTCACTGAAAAGGTAGGAGGGTATTTGGGTGATTGAGGCACTTTGATTGTGGCTACTAGGAACAGAAAAGATACTTTAATATAATACCACTTGGGCACTTCCTCCTCCCACTATACTCAGCTGTCATCTTGGCAATGAATGATAGAAGCAGTCTTCCATATGAAGACTCAGTATTTTCTGCCTGATTTTAATGGAACACTTGGAGACTTGATGAGATGATCTTGAGTGGAGTGGCTGGTTATGTGGATTATCTTCTGGTGGACTACAGAGTCAAAAAGACTGATGGCATTAGAGATACTGAGCCAGAATTAAGTGTGCATATATGAGTTTTAAGATAATCTTGCAATCTTCCCTAGTGGCTGTGATCTTTTGGATTTGGAAAGTGCAGTGTTAAACTTTATTTTCCCACAGAGCAACCTCTTCTGTAGTCAAAAGAGCCCTTAGAGGTACCCTCTGCAATCAGAATCAGGAGGTAGTAGAAACTAACAGAGCTTGTAGCTACAGCAACATCCAAACCTGGTAACATGTCAACATATTCCTTCCTTGACCCAGACCAGTGATTGATTAGCCAATCAGCAAGGGAACACTTCACTATGAAGTAAAATTTAATGGGGGCTCCAGAAAGGGGAAAAGAACCCTTAATCCTAGAGCTACGAGGAATCCCTGTGTTCTTTAAGTTTGCAACCATGTTTATTGAGAGAGAGAAATGTTTCCCCTGATTTAGGTCAGGTGTGTAGGATAGTTTTGTAACTATTCTTACTTTAAGTAAATATCTTGTAACTATTCTGTAAATATCTTGTATCTATTCTAACTTTCAATAAATATCTTCTTGTAAAAGCCTTAAACTGATTGGTATTAGAGATTGGGGACACATCAGATGGGGGCTCATAAGAACAATATTAGAAATCACAATCCTTCAAGTATATCTAATGATAGAACAAAGGAGAAAAAAAGTCATCTGACCTCTGGGACACAGGCACAAATGGGAATTGAAGAGTGAGTTTGGGGAGGTGAGGTGGTATAGCCTAATACACATCAAGGCTACTCCTGGAGAGTTAACTCCTAAAAGTAGGGTGCTGAAGGGATGGGGAGGACATAAGGCTAGGCTAAGGAAAAGTTCACTCTGAATGTAGCTACTAGGTAGAAGAAGAATTAGAGTTTTCAAATTTTAACCAGTTATTCTTATTAACTAGGTTCTAAATTCAGTTGTTTCTGTGCTATTGAAGGACTATCAGTAAACTCTAAATTTCAGTGGCCAGGGAAATAAATCTGATCACCTCAATTTAGTTATAGTTCTGGTAAAATAAAATTAGGAAGATAACAAACAAAGTGTGATTTCACTTTTTAAAATATTAATTTCACTGCTTCTACTCTGTAGTATGTCATGTTCTTCAAAGCCAGGAATAGGAAACATCTGGTATGAGATATAGCACCAGAGTTCAGGCAGACGTCAGTTATATTCCAGGTGCTCCTCCTGATGGACAGTCTGAATTTTACCTAGACTTGATCATACTTCTTTTAATTTTAAGTGAGGAAACAACAAGTATGGGAAAGAAAAAGGTAGAAAGGGGTTCTTTTAGGTGACTTTAAATGATGGTCTGATTCATATTTTCAGTTCCAGAATTTTTTAGATGAATTTAACTATTGCTTGGTATTTATGCGTGAGAGCTGCCCATTAAGTTTCTCAAGTCAGAAACAATTTTTTTGTGTGACTGTTTTTGCATCATATCTTTTTTTTAAAAAAACCCTTATTTTCTATTCTAGTCACAATTCTAAGACAGAATGGCAAGGGCTAAGAAATTGGGGTTAAGTGACTTGCTTGAGGTCACAAGAAGTGTTTGAAGTCAGATATGAACCCAGGACCTTCCAACTCGAGGCCTGATTCTCTATCCACTGAGCCACCAACCTGCCCTTCTTTTTGTTTGGTTTTGATCTTATATCATATGTAGAATTGGGCTCTTCACAATTAGGGGCTTCATCAAATATAGGTCCCCAAAGGAAGGCTTATAGAAATTCAAAGATTTTAAAACTGAAAGTTAACTTAATCAGGTTTTAAACCCAGATCCTTTGACCTCAAATCCAACCCTCTTTCCACTAATGGCTCTACCCAATTGCACCTGTATGATTTAAGAACTCTTCCCTATTTATTGTAGTCCCACAAAAAACACTGCAGTTAATGCAGGAGCCAGAGATTTGGTTTTCCTCATCTATAAAATAAGAGGATTGGATTAATGACCTCTGTGATCCCTTTCTGCTGTGAAGTGAAATAAAAATGTGAACTGATATAAATGTTGGTTTGAATAACTCTCTTCAATACTTTTCCCACCTGAGCATTGCCATGTTGCCTTTCTCCAGCTTTGGAAATGATCACAAACTGGAAGATTGTTCAAGACAAAGCCATCCATATCCTTTTAAAGATGTTTCCTCTTTAAGAAAATGGCACCAAGGAGAACAAATGGAAATACTTGCTGGGCACATTCCTCTTAATGTCTTTGATTGGAGTTTATTATCCCCCAAGCTCCAGAGAGTTGTGCTTTCCTCTGATGATACCCTGATTGGTGAAAAATGCTAGATAATAAATGCTATGGGAGGGCTTTGGAGAAACTGCAGGTCATTGATGCATGATGGTAACCAAAAAAAATAGGGAGGAAAAAGAATGATGCAATTCAAGAAATCAGCAGGGAGAAAGAAAGCCGAATCAAAAGAATTAGAGGAAAAAGATGAAGAAATGCACATGCTAAGGAAGGAGGGTCATGGTTTTGAGACCTACACAAGGCTTGGTGTGCAATACAACAGGACATTTTCAAAATCAAGCGAAATTCATTATATATTTCTTGCTCAGCCTTTAACCAGAACATTTAACTCTTTTCTTTTTCCAATTAGAACATCCCCTGAAGTGTAAATGAAGCCATAGAATATTTCTTTTCCTCTTGGAGCAATATCAAAAGAGTCATGACATTTATCATTAATGGGGACACAATAGGCTTATTCCAGTTAAATTTCCTTGTTGGCAGAAAATGAAAGATTTCAGTCATTCAGCGATTCATGAATAGCCTCCCATGCTGGTCTTTCAGACTACTCTTGTGGTCTTTTCATACTGGACATCTTTCCTTTCAGAAAAAATCACCATCAGGTTTATGCTAACCCCAGGAATCAATGTAATCAAGAGATTGTTTGAGACTTTTCTTGTGGAGCAGAAAGCTGGATTGTTTCCTGGCCTACCAGCAGCCTTCATAGTTTGCATCTGCTGGACAATCCTTGTGTCTTTTCTCTCTCACATCCAGTATCCATTTGTCCTCAGCCTGAGGATTTGTCATTAGTTGCGGTAGTCTGCCAAAGATCCATGTCCTAGTGAAGAGTCCACATATTTCTTCATAATAAGCAGACTTTCATTAATTTTTGATTCATGTAAGGAAAGCTTTGTTTTTCGTTATTTTTGTCTTATAGTCATAAAAGGGAATTTATTCCTAAGGAATACTTTTTGTTTAACCTTAAAGGCACTTACTTACTAGGTGCTCATTCAATTTGAATGTTTCCATCATGACTAAAAGAAAGAACTATTTTCTCCATTTAGGGAAACAATAAAATATATGCTCAAGATACCCCCTTACTCAACTAAAGTTAATGAAGTCCATTCTTTCCTCCTGATGACACATTCACAATATACAAAATATCAAAGATAATCCTACTATTCTAGAAGTCTCATTTACAGTAACAACCAGAAAAGGGTAGGTATCATGGAACTGGATGAAATATGCCAATAATGTCAGTGAGACCTAAAACAATAGTACCTAACATTTATATACTTCAATGGATTGGTTATTTCATAGATGTGTGGAGCCCTTCCATTGGTATGTCTATCACTGTTTCCACATCTTCTCATTTCACTCATATTCTTCCATCTTGGTCCTATTTTTGACCTACCTGTTGTATTTGATAATGGTTGATTATGTCTTCCTCCTACATCTCAATCTTCTCTAAGTATTTATAGAATTTTTTCTCCTCATTTGCTTCTCACCAAAGGAGCTCCTCAGACTTTTTTGCTAGCTCGTCTTCCACATCTCTCAACCTAAACTGTTGGTGTTCCCCTGAGGTTCTGTCCTTAATTTCTTCCTTCCTCAAACTGTCCCTCATGCTAATCTTATCAGCACTCATGGACATCTCTATGTAAATGATTCCAATATATATCTATATGCATATAGATATATATTCAGCCTCACTCTTTCCACTGAGAATACATTCCACATCAACAACTACATGTTGGGCATTTCAAACTATCTCATAGTCATTTTAAATTCAATATCACTAAAACAGAAATTGGTATCTTTCCCCTATACCCTCTTTTTTCCCAAGTTTTCCCATCTCTGTCATAGGCACTACCATGCTTTCAGTCTCCCAGGTTGTTAATCTCACTCTAAAAGAGTGAAATCCTCATTTCCCCTCACTCATCATGTCCAATATATTACTAAATTTTGTCATTTATACTTTCATTGTATTTCTCTTATCTGATTTCTTCTCTCATACAACTACCACATTAGTTTAGATCTTCATCACCTCTTACCTAACTTATTGGAATATCTCCTAATGGTTTCCCTGTCTCAAGTCTCAACATTCTATTCTTTCCTACAAAATACTGCCATTTTGTTCATTGCTACCATAAGTTTAATCCTGACCATGTCATTCCCCTACTAAGCCAATTCTTATGGTTTCCTATTTCCGTAAGGATAAAATATAGACTCCTCTGTCTAGTTTTTAACCATTTTCCATTAAATATTATTTATCCTTCTAAAACGTGATCCAGCCAAAATGTTGTTCTCTCTTTTCCTCACAAACATTCTGTCTTATCTCTATACCTTTTTACTGGCCATCCCCCATGTCCGGAATGTATTCCCTTCTTAACTCCACCTCACAGAGTTCTCATCCTTTAAAATACAACTCAAGCATCAGCATGATATATCCTGTATCTTGCTACTGCTGGTGTGTCCTCCCTTTCAAACTACTTTGTAGTTAACTTCTTGGTATGTATTCATATTTATTCATTTAATCCTATGCATATTTTTATATTTATTAATAGCTTCTCCTTTTAGAATATAAACTCCATGATAGTGGGGATCATTTCTCTCTTTATAGTTGTATATCCCTAATACCCAGAACAGTGTCTGAAAAACTATATAGGTTAATTGATCAACAGACTGATTACTCCATATTCCACAGAAGGATTCAGCCTCTGAATTGAAGGCCTTTTCTATAGGCCAATAGTTTCAAAATTTTATGTGACAATGTCCTTTTTTTTTACATGCACACAAAAAATGGCCATGTTCCTCACCTTTCAAAAAATAATTCAAAAAATAAAATAAAAATAAATTAAATAAAAAATAATTCAGAAAATTTTCTTGGCATATTTCATTTAAAATTAAATTGAAGGGGCATGTAAGTGGCTTAGTGTGTAAAGAACCAGGCCTGAAGATGGGAGATCCTGAATTCAAATCTGGCCTCAGATACTTCCTAGCTATTGTGACCCTGTGCAAATCATTTAACTCCAACTGCCTCTTACTCTTCTGTCCTGGAACTGTTACTTCATATTGATTCTATGACAGAAAGTAAGAGTTTCTAAAATGAATGAATCAAATTTAAGATTTATTGAAGTTTTGTAACTAATCTTAAATTAAAAAAAGTAAAATGCAAAATTTTATTGGAATTCTTTATAATTCTCATTTATAAAAACAATAGTCAATGGATAAGTTTTTCTCATTATTATTTTTTTCACAAATGCAATCTCTATCTTTTTAAGAAGGCTATAAATTTGAGGACATTACATTTAGTTGCTCATAAAGCTTAAAAATAGTCAGACATTTACTCTCTGTGTATGTATGTGTATGTCTATAGTCAACTAACATTTTTAAGTACTTACTTTGTACAAGGCACTGAACTTAGCAATGTAGATGCTCAAAAAAGGCAAAAAATAGTCCTTGTCCTCAAAGAAGCAAATATTGCCATTCTAATTCCATAAATATACGTACATATATACGCATATATATACAATATAAAACAATGTAAATACAAACACATAAATTTATATACATACACAGATATATATGCATATATGTATATACATATATACAACATGTGTTCTGAATATACAAGTTTCAGGATGAAATATTTGTTTTAGTATAAATTTTCTTCATCTTTATTATTTTACATCTAAGAAAAATGGTATTATCTTTCAGCTCACACATCCTTCAAAAGTACTTGGATCTGATAAAGTCAATATGTCTTGCAATAATATAAAAGTATCCTATATTCTATACCTATTTCATGATACAATCTTACCAAAGTCTTATTTTTAATGGACTTTTAAAAAATTAAATTGATTACTCTTGTAATAATTGAAATGTTCTCATTTCTCAGTACAAGCTTTTATATATCCTAATACAAGCTTATATACAATGAAGGTTGCTATTATCCATGTTTTAGGGGAGGTTCCATTTTTCATTAATGATTATATACATCCACATTTCATCCAGATATCAAATGAGCTCTGTCATGAAGTGCCTAAGACAAATCTCCCTCCATGTCATTTTCATTTCTAAGAATTAGTTACTTAGGTTCCAGATCACATAACAGAAAGAATTACTCATTCTCTCTGATTCTCATAGAAGTTTAAACCTCTCCAACAGAAATTATACATTTATAAAGAAAATTCAGGTATTTTGGTGGTCTAGAACACCAGGAACCCAAAAGAAAGTTTTAAAAAAAACTAAACAAGTAACACATTCACTTTGCATCTCCTCATCCAAGTTCCACTTTACTACCAACAGCAAGGTTATACTAGCCAACTCTATCCATCAGTTTGTAACAAAATCCAAATCCCAAACTCTAGTTACCCCTCCCTCTTTCCAGTATTTTGGAGATCAATGTTCCAGCCTATGGAATTTTTCTGGAGTCTTAATAGCCAGTGCTATAGCAACAGTCTAGGCAACAAAAAGATCTTTTTAGGAGAGTAGAGGAATAGAGAGATGGATCAAGGTAGGTGTCTGGGCCTAAAATGGAGCTCAACATCACATTCCAACAAATCTCACTCTTCCACACACCTGCCAGAGCCTCTGAGCTACAAACTACAGACTGTAGGTAACAACCCTGGCAGCTGTCCCATCAATGTGACTGTGGTCTGAATGACTGAGGCCAGAGAGTTGAAGAACAGAGGGAAGTGGGAAAGACATTGTTCTAGGAAGGGCTCATTATGCTTGGTTTTGCAACATTTTAGTAAGTCTGAGCAAAATAGTCTAGGTTCTAAGTGTGGTACATTTTGTTTCCAAAAAAGTCCCTTGGGACAGAGATCTAGGCTGCTGAACCATGAATTGCACAGGATAGGGGCTGGGATGCTTTGAGGTCTAGCCACCAAGGAAACAATCAAAGAGAGGGGAGGGAGTCAGAAAGTGAACAAGAGATTGTCAAGAGGTTTACAAAATACCAAATCTTTCCTAACATCCATTTCAATATTATGTCATATAAATGTATTCAAAGGATTATATCTTTAATTACATCTTTTGCATTACTTACAAAGCAAAAAAAAAAAACAAGATTTTGTTCAGATATATGGGAAATGCCCCTTCTATTTTTTTCCTTTGGGTGGAACTATTCTAAACTACTGCACATATGATTTGCCAAATGTCATTTTTATCCTTATTAATAGTTGCAGATGGCAATAATATTTCTACTATTAAATGAGTTTTCTTTATGCATAAAATTCCATAAATAATCTTATAGGATACAAACAATCATTTTAATGTCACAAACATGGGGCATTTTTAAAGTGTGCATTAAAGGTATCCAGTTTTTGCCAGAAAAATTCTCTAAGCCTGCCAATGTTTTCTGCAATAGACTTTTAAAATATTATTTCAATTTATTGGGTTTAATGCTATTTGTATTATTGCTTTCATTGCATTAGCACACTCATTATGTGTTTTCTAATGAAAAAATCCAAATACAAATCCAAGAAATAGGTCTTGGATAATATGTTATATATCAAAACTTTGTAAGCTTTAAAAGGGTATTTTATAGTGATTAATTTTTTTTATAATTTTTGGTATAATTTTCCTAAAAAGTTTTCAGTCATAAAAATGATTTCCATTAATTTCCTTCAACTTCAATAGTTCTTAAAATGTTTATTTTGCAACACTTTCCTTACTTGAGGACCAACAAATAACTCTAATATGACTTCAGCTTCACTGATCATTGGAAAGTTTTTTAGGTAAACAAAAATCTAAACTAGCTGGATCCATCTTTTTGACAAAATGTTTGTCTCATAGATGATACTTGACTCTCTTAGCCAAGAAAGCATATGAATTCTATTTTAATTATAAAATAGGTAGTCAGAAGAGGACCTGAGTCCTTCACTTATGCTATGGCACTTCCATTAACTACTAAATAAATGAAGACATGATGATTAGAAAGCCATTAACCAGCACTTGGCTTGCCATATTTTTCTTTCATGGGTGCTTTTCTTTGAGACCAGGGCTCTTCAGAATCATAGGGCTTCTTTCTGCTTCTGCTATTCAATTCACAAAAAAATAGCATTATTTTGCATATCCAAGGCATAATACTAATAAAAGCTATCATTTTCAGATCCCTACACTTTTCAAGAATCCTTTATTCATTCTATTTAGCTTCAACTTCTAGAAGTCTTTGGTTTCATTTCTAGACCTACAGTATTGTCAGTAGATAAGTGTTACTTTCAAAGTACCAACACAAATTAAAGTTTAAATAAGATCCAAAACTAAATCATTCTCTATACATTTTTGACCACCTAATACTGTGTAAGTAGAGGAGGAGCACATAACTACCATTTTAAAAAAAATTTTTAAAGAGGGGAGAGATTTCCATGTCTGGGAATTCATCACCTACTAATCAAACCCCTGGTGAACCTCTCCACTTTTATATAGGCTAGATTATTATGAAGAAAGCATCTCAATCAGAGGAACATGGTACTGGTATTTTAAAATATTTTCATAGTGCTTTCATATTTTTTTATCTTAGATATAAAGAAGAAGCGTTCTATAATTATTCACTTATCTGTAAAAGGGAAGTTAAAATAGCATATTTCTCACAAGAGTTATTGAAAGAATCCATTGTAATAACATAGGCATGTTGTTTTGTTGTCCAATCATCTTAGTCATGTCTAACTCCTTAGGACCCTTTTGGAGTTTTTCTGACAGAGATACTAGAGTTTGCCATTTCCTTCTCCAACTCATCTTACAGATGAAGAAACTGAGGCAAATAGGGTTAAGTGATTAGCCCAGTATTACACAGCTAGTAAGTGTCTGAGGCCATATTTGAACTCAGGAAGATGAGTCTTCCTGACTCCAGGTCCTGCCCTCTATCCACTGTGCCACCTCACTGCCCAATATTAGTGCTCGGGAAATTTCAACTATTATATAAGTATTGCAAAAGAAAAAACTATTTCAAAGTTTGAAAATGAATCAACAGCAACATCTAAGGATATTCTCTCTGAAGTACAGATGTCCAAATAAAGAAAAAAACTGTAGTATTCACACAAAAGGACAAAAGTCACCAAGTGAAAAACAGAGATGAAATATAACAAAGTGAATTCCAAACTTGAGGGTTGCTGCAAAGAAAGTGTTGCAAAAGGTGGGCTGTGAAGGCAAAAATTACGCCTACCGTGACATAAACAGCTCCGTGTAATGGAAGCCTAGCTGTTGTCCTTTTCCACCAGATGTAGCCCCAGTCACCTTCTTGGTAGAGATTGGGGGGGACCCTCGAAGGGTCTCCTATAACAACAGAAATAAGTAGAAATCAGCAGTAACGTGCAAAGAACTCTAGCCCTGGACTCTGAAGCTTCACTTGCAGGTCTGATGGTCTAGGTTAGAGCATTTAATTTTCCTGGGCTTCAGTTTCTTCATCTATAAAGGGCTGAATGACTCCCTATTGAGCATGTCATTAGAGGAGATTTTTGCTCAGGTCTGGGCTAAATTAGCTGGCCTCTGAAGTCTCCTCAAACTCTTCAGATTCTATGATTCTGTGAAATTAAGAGCTTGAGTCTAGCTAGTCTCAAAGGTACCTTCCAGGTCTACTGGAACCAAACTCAAATATGAAGAGATCCCCAAGGGCTATGTTTTGAATGACTATAAAAACAAATACAAATGGACATTATTTACATTATATTTTTATTTGTTTTGTGACTCACTTTCCAATTACATTCTCATCTGGTTCTGGACAGTGATGTCAATGTCAAATTTAAATGAATCTTTAAAGACTGCAAATCAATTTAAGAAACCACAAATTGGGGCAAGTAGGTAGCATCAAGCCTGGAGTGAGAAGGACTCTGGGTTCAAATTTGGCCTTGGGTGCTTCTAAGTCATTTAACCCAAATTGCCTAGTCTTGCCATTCTTCTGACTTAGACTTGATACTAAGATGGAAGGAAGGAAGGAAGGCCCAAAGTAACATTACTGGGTTAATTATTTTCCAAAATATATTCTCATCTAGTTCTAGCATCAATCAAGAGTTTTACAAGCCTCAGGATCTCAAGTTGATCGACTCTGTTTTACAATATCCTTGAGTTATTCCTGTTTTCTTTTTTTAAAGTTTCTTTTTTATTATTACCATTTTCTTTTATGAGGCAGTCTGAAGTACTACTAGCCTCTAGCCTCTTATGAACGTGTACTTCTAATTACTCCCAGGTAACAGGCCAGATGCTTAATATCAGCTCTTTAATTTTAGAAGAACTAATGATAACTATGGGGTTTTGTTTTCCCATTCTCCTTTAAATAATATTTAATCTTCTATCAAATGGAGCAACAAATTCAGTTCAACCTCCATGGGTACCTTTCACCTTTATTTCCAACTTCTCCCATTCATGTCTAATACAGGGATGTTGCTAAGTGGCATCCCCCCTCCCCATTGACTTTGCTTTTGCTCATCAACCTTAGCACCAACAATAATGCTTGCACCCAAGCACAGCTGTTCAAAGACAAAGCAGTCCCTCTTGTCTCTCTAGGAATCCATTATAGAGTGGGACATATACTTTGCATTCTCCAGATAAGGACAGAGAGTCAGAGCAGTTGGATGGAATCCCATGACAAGAATTTCCCTCTCTCTCATTCTTATTTAGAGGGAATGGGAAAGAGAAAATAGGACCGCCAGATGGCTACAACTCATTACTGCATGGCAGCATTCGGGGCGAAATGAGAGTAAATTAATCAGCATTCAGTAGGAATAAATGGCAAAGGGTGATGTGTATTGATGCTATTTTTGCCCAAGTCAAATTAAACCTGTACTGCTGACAACCTACATTAATCTCACTATTGCCTCCAGTAGCCATGCAAATGAACTTGTGGTCCTTTCTTTTTTCTTAAACAAACATCTGTTATTGCTCTGCAACTACCAAAGAAAGTCTGTTTCAGTGATGGACTGGTAGGTTAACAATCCCCATTGATGCAGACTGAAAAAGTGAATGCTTCCTTTATTGCATATGAATCTCTCTTCGATTACTATCAGTCACTCAGCCAGTCAACTAGCATTTATAAAACACCTACTATGTGAAATATGGTGTTAAGCGCTGTGGCTTAAGGCAAAAATCAGTTCCTTCTCTCAAGGAATTCAGTCTAATAGGGAAGCCAGCATGCAAAAATATATGTACAAACAAGATAAATACCAGACAAATTGGGTGTAATATCAGAAGAAAGCATGAAGTTGTAGGAGGGCCTGGGAAAGATTTATTGAAGAAGCTGGGAATTTAGGTGAGATTATGAAGGAAGCCAAGGAAGGAAGGAGTCAGAGATAAGGAAGAAAAGAGTGTCATCCATGTGGAGAGCCAGAGAAAATACATAGGGTTGGGAGATGGAGTAGGGAATCCTACCTTGTGGTAGGATCAGCAAAGAGGTCAGTGTCACAAAATCACAGAATATGTCTAGAGGAATAGAATGTAAAAAGATTGAAAAGGTCAAAGGGGGCCAGGTTATGCAGGGTGTTAAATTCCAAACTGAGGATTTTATCCAAACTGACACTGGAGATGATAGCGAGCCCCTGGTGTTTACTGAATTGGGGGAGGCTTGTCCTATAGTCAGATCAGTAATTTAGGAAAATCTACATGGAAGTAACGATGCTCATGTGAAATTCCAGTCAAGTTCTTCTGAAGGATAGAAATTGTAAGGTCTTCATAAGTTTTGTAGATTTAGTATTTTGATGTTATAGAAATATGATTTTATTTTTTTTCTCCAAGGAAAATTATAAGTTTAAAAAATTACTAATTTCTATTTTTCTTTTTTCTTTTTTAAATTTCTATTTTTAAAAGATGGAATATAGTATCTAACATGGGCATGGCATAAAATTACTTTCTTAATAATGTGTATTTAGGAAATATTTGGGAAGACAGGCAAAGGACTTCCTTTCAAAGGAAAAAAATAAACAAATTCATCCTGGGATAAAATGATCTTGCTTAAAAATGAAAGTTTATCTAAGGACTTTTTAAAACTAATCAACAGAGAAAACACTAGAAATAAGGGGGGTGGCAGTTAGAGACTTCTTGTAAAGATGGGATTTTAGTTGGGACTTGAGGGAAACCATAGAATCCAGGAGGTGGAAATGAAAAGGAAGAGAAAACCAGGAATGGTGAATGGCCAGTAAAAATGCCCAGAATCTGAAGATGATATATTTTGTGCCAGGAGCAACAAGGAGTATAATCAGTTGCATAAGTAAGAAGACTGGAAAGATGAGAGGGGATAAGCTATGGAGGGCTTTAAAACCAGCTAGAAGGCTTAATATTTGATCCTGGAGGTTAAATGGGAATCATTAGAATTTATTAAATGAGGGTAGAAGGATTTTGTATTCACATATGCATTTTCAGAAGATCACTTTAGCAGGAAATCAATAGGACCTATAAATCATTGGCCTTAGTTGGCCAAAAGAGATGGTTGGTAAACCTCTAGATAGCAAGCAGTGATTACAAAGAGCCAGTAAAACGGTAACAAGGACAAGTCATACCAGACTAACTTCATTTATTTTTTTTCCTAAAGTAGTAGCTTAGGGAAATATGATAATAGTTTACCTAGATTTTAGTGAAACTTTTGATAAAGTGTTTCATGCTATTTTTGTGGAAGTTATGGATTAAATCATAATACAATCAAATTCCAAGATGGTCAGACTCAAAGAATGGCTGTAAAAAAGATTCAATGGCAATTTAGCAATAAGCCCTCTGTGCGATACCTTTGGGATCTCTGGTATCTAACCTTTTTATTAATACTTGGATAAGGCATGAACTATACATGTGCATCAAATGTGCTGCTGGCTACATAAAATCGGGAGGAATAGCTAACACAGTAGAAGACAAGAGTACCATCTGAAGAGAAGATGTTGATTAATTAGAACAGAGGCCAATAACTATAGACTACTGGCCAAATGCTACACATTGCCTGTTTTTCATAAGGTTCAATGCCCAGGACTTGGAAATATAAATAACAAATATGAATTTAAAATAAAAATAAGGTTGTTCCAGACCTTGTTTGTCAATTACTTTGTACAAATAAACTTTAAAAAATATGAAACAGAGCAAATCAACATAGAGAAGTCACTAGTATTAAGACAGAATCAGTAAAAGGAAAGAAAGGAAAGGGCAAGGTTATGAATAGCTTTGGATGTTTATATTTGTATTTGATCTTGGAATTTGTATTTGATCTTGGAGGGGATAGGAAGACACTGAAGTCTATTGAGTAGTGGAGTGATATGATCCAGTTTTTAGTGAAATTGCCTTGATGATTGAATGGAGGATGGATTGGATTAGAGAGAGACATGGGGCAGGCAAAACCTCCAGCAAGCTATCATAATAGTCCAGGCATGAGTCAAGGAGGGCAAAAAACAGAAATGAAAGGAGTGAGAATTCTAGGTAGAGAGGGAAACCAGTGAAAAGAACAATGAGTATCATCACATCTTTCTACTGTCCTTCCAACAATTCCTATTTAGAATCACTTATGATCTATCATAGCTCCAGTTTAGTTTTTGATCATTTTTTTCATGACTTTCCATGAGATGAAATCTCAACTTATATTTTTTAGCATTTGTGGTCTTCTCCCATTAGAATGGAAGCTTTTTGAGGTCAGGAATGACCTTGCTTAACTGTATTTTTAATCCCCAGACCTTAGCATACTTTCCAAAACACAGTAAATCTTAATAAATATCTATTCATAATTTGGGGAATTCTTTTTTATATAGTTGTTTAGTTTGCATTTCTTGTGAGAAGTTTTTGTCTCCATCCATTAATTACTTATTTAATGGGGAATGGTTCATTATTATGCTTGTGTCAACTCCCCATAGACCTTTGATATTAGACTTTGATAAATCACTAGATGCAGATTTATCCCTCCCCTTTTATAGTGCTTCATCTTATTCAAGCTTCATTGATTTCATTCATACAAAATCTTTTTAAATTTCATGTTTTCAAACTGTTTATTGTTTTATAATCCCTTCTATCCCTCATTTGCTTATAAATTCTATCCTTATCAATGATACAAAAAATAATAGAAAGAAACTTGTTAACTTTTTAGGTGCTTTCGGTTCTAAAAACTGAAAATGAAAGTCCACAGATTTTGCAAACTATATTATTAGCCATTTCTGTAACTACAGATGGACATGTGGAAAAAATTAGCATTTGGAAGAAATCTGAATGAATAGCCATTTGATACTTCTGGAAGTTATGTCTTTCCTTTGGTTCTATTTTTAAAATAATTTGACCTTTCACATTTAGGTTCTTCTCTATTTGAGACTTGTTATGATATATGTTGTGAAGTGCCCTCTTAGACTTTTGAGGTTGATGGGAGAAGAGTGAGCAGAACAGAGGGTGAAGTCCAACCCCAACTGATAAGAGGAAAAGATTCAGGACTTTG
Organism: Monodelphis domestica; assembly: GCF_027887165.1. Lineage (NCBI taxonomy): Eukaryota > Metazoa > Chordata > Mammalia > Didelphimorphia > Didelphidae > Monodelphis > Monodelphis domestica. Next base: position 404,165,577 of record NC_077228.1, read on the forward strand.
AGCTAGAAGTGACATCAGAGATTGTTAGAAGCTGCTGTCAATAGCAACATGGTACTTTGAGTTTGATTCTGGGACTAAAAGAAACTAGATTAGCAACAAAATACAGTTTATTTAGATCTAGCAGAGCAAAAATATGCAACAGGAAATAGTGTCACTTCGGTATCAATAGACTCAATCATCATGCCAAGTCAGCAAAGTAGATTCCTTGTTCATTAGACATGCCAAGTCAGAAGAACCACAATACCATGTGAGTGGGACATTTTCATATCCTTAAGTGATCAAAAAGATCCATCAAAAGATACAAAAATATCTTAGTAGAGAAAACTTATCCTTTTGGGGGGAGAAGAAGGAATTCTGGTCCTATCACAGAGATTAATTCATGTAATTTCCTTATTTGATGAAGAAAGGAAGCCCGGGAAAGTTAAATAAAGGTGCTAAAATAATACAGGTAGCAACTGGAAGAAGCAGGATTTCAATACAAGTCCTCTGACATTAAATCCCATATTCTTTCACTTCCATGATGATGGACTATAATAATAATAATAATAATAATGATAATGATAATAATAAATAAAGGAAATAAATAATAAAGGAAAGAGAAAGCATAGGTCAGCTATTATAAACTCCTCAAAATTAAAAAATAATATTAAAATGGAGTTGATTTTTTTCATTTTCCTTATTTTTCTTGCTTTTTGCAACATGGAAATATATTTTGCATGGCTTCACATATATAATCACTGTCATATTACTTACCTTCTCAACAAATGAGTTAGGGGCTGTAGAAAGAGAGAATTTGGAATTCAAAATAAAAAATAATGAATGTTATACATTAACAATTCATCATTTACTTTACTGGGTTAAAAATTCATCTAAACATGACCATGATTAAGGTAGGTTCAGAGAAGAGAATAAAAACAAGACAGTCCCTGATTGTAGGAATATGTGTACATATGTAGGTATGTATGTGAAAAGATAGGTACATAGATGTACAGATAGATAGAAAGCTAGACAAATAGATAGATAGAGAGATAGAGAGATAGAAAGAAAAAGAAAGAAAGAAAAAGAAAGAAAGAAAGAAAGAAAGAAAGAAAGAAAGAAAGAAAGAAAGAAAGAAAGAAAGAAAGAAAGAAAGAAAGAAAGAAAGAAAGAAAGAAAGAAAGAAAGAAAGAAAGAAAGAAAGAAAGAAAGAAAGAAAGAAAGAAAGAAAGAAAGAAAGAAAGAAAAAGAAAAATGGATAGATGGAAAGGGAACAGATAGATAGACAGGCAAACAGAGAGGGAGAGACAGATAGACAGAAAGACAGATACATAGATATATAGATAGACATTATTGATTTTATCTCTATTCTCTTGGATGAATCCTATGATTTTAATTTTGAATATCTATGGGAACAATTTATTTTCTTAGGTCAAGTTTAGGTTAAAAACATGGATCCTTTGTGTAATTCTAATTATGAAATGTGTAATGGGGAAGAAAAATATATTTTTCTCTCTGAAAACTATTGGCAATAATGCACAGGTAGAGGCAGGCAACTTTTTTTCCCCCCAGATATCTTTTTTTTGCCCAGATTAACAATACAAAGGAATTCCTGGCTCCCACCTCTCTACCCTTCCTATTTATCTTGGTTCTCATCAGATAAAGAACAGAGAGCTGGGAATTCCTGAGGCATTTCAATCCTAAAACTTTGTAGCTCAGTTACAGAGTAACTTCCCCCACCCCCACCCCATTTCTCTTAGCAATCTTGGGGCTCTTTGAACTGGCCAAAGTCCACGCCAAAGCTCCAGTGGGATCCGCAAATCAAAGGCAGAAGAGGACAATAAGGGGAAAACCCAGCCTAAAAGGAAGGGGTCTGTGTTGGGTCCTGCTGATGCCCGGGCTATGAGGTCTCCTGCAGCAGCCTTTGTGAGTGAGCTCCCTGGCTGGTTCCTGTTTTTTAGAATCTTTCTGCCAGTGGCAGTGCTTCTGCTCCTTCTCATTGCTTACTTCAGGATCAAACTCATCGAGTGTAAGTGAAATACTGTTGTAAAGAGGGAGGAGGGGAGGGCACCTTGCTCAGTGACAAATGGCTCAGAGCCACTAGCTCAGCTTCTGAGAAGACCAGGGCACCTGCCATACCTACTTTGATTTACAATTATTTTGCATTTAGCCCATTTTTGAAAACCTAGAAATTTAATGGACCAGAGTTTCCCAGTGTTAGAATAGGAAGTCTCTTAACCTGTTTTGTCCCATGGACATCTTTTCAGGATAATTTTAAATACCTAACATAAAGGACCTAGGATTAAAAAAAGAAACCAATTATATTGAAATGAAGACGACATTTTTTTTCCCTGATTCATCTTATTCTTGGACTCCCTGAAATTTATCCATGGTCCTCAGAACTTGGGTTGAGAACTAGTCTTTTATTTTATTTATTTATTTTTAAGCCCTTCCCTTCTGTCTTAGAATTAGTACTGTATTGTTTCCAAGGCAGAAGAGCAGTAAGGGATAGGCAATGGGGGTTAAGTGACTTGCCCAGGGTCACACAGCTGGGAAGTATCTGAGGGCATATTTGAACCCAGGACCTCACATCTCTAGGCCTGGCTTTCAATCCACTGAGCCACCCAGCTGCCTCCAAGAGCTAATCTTTTAGAATATATCTCTTGAGGTTGTAGACTCTGGTGAGGATGCATTCAATGCTGAGACAATGGAGGATAGAAAAAACAAATCACAAATCTATAAATCTTCCCAAAGTGAGGGGACTCAAAGTTAAAACAAACAAACAAACAAAATCCCTAGAAAACCCAAGTTGTTTTGATATGGCCCATGGGCATGTGTATCCATTGAGTATTGATCTCACTATAATTAAGACTGGGGCTGTGACTTTGTATGTGAATTATTATCAAATAAATATGTAATAATAATAATATGTGAATTTTAGATTTACTCCACCCTGCTTAGTCTTTAAAATTTTAGCAACCTGGAATGTATACACCCCCACTTAAGGATTAAGTGTGGGTAAGGAAGGTCTATGACCCTAATGTGCTAGCAAGTGACAAATCAGAAACAACTGACTGACCCCCTGGACCATCCAAAGTCAAGTTTAAGCCACCATTGGTACATGTAAGAAACAGGAAGTGACATAAAGAACTGCCTTTATATTTTATATCACTTCCTGTGAGAGGGAGTGGGCCATGGAACTTGACCATGAAGGAGTTCCAGTCTGAGACCTCAGATTGCTTCCATTAAACTGTCAAGTGGTGAGTGAAAAGGCTGACTCTCCTTTCCTTGGCTTTTCTGGAGGCACCAGCCTCTGGAGAGACCCCTTATCTTGGAGGAGGCCTCATGGCCAGAAGCCTTGTTAGATCCAATCCTCTGATCCCCTCCTTGACTGAGATCTCTGAAGTCCTGCCTGGTTCAGACCAGGCCAAAACAGTCATCTCTCTCTCTCTTTCTCTCTCTCTCTTTCATTCCCTTAATTTCTTCCTTGTACTTTAAATAAACCACCATAAATTCCATTCTGACTTGAGTCATTAGGATTTAGAATTTAAATCCCTGGTGACCAACTAAAAATATATTCAGTTCAACCATAAATTTTACCTCTTACAAATAATAATAACACTGATTAATGAGATCTCACATCTAGATTTGGGAGGGATCTCAAAGACCATCAAGAGTCCAACCCCTTGATTTTACAGATGATAAAGCTGCCTTAGCTCCTGGTATGCTAAAGTAAGCATTGACTCACCAGGTTCACTGATTAGAGAATCACAGTCTTCCAGAGTTAGAGAACCTCATTCCCTAATGGAAGACTAAGTGCTCTTCCCTCTAAAACAGTGGTTCTCAACCTTTCTAATGCCATGATCCCGCAATACAGTTCCTCATGTTGCAGTGACCCCAAACCAAAAAATTATTTTGGTGGCTACTTCAAAACTGTAATTTTGCTACAGTCATGATTCGGAATGTAAGTACCTGATATGCATTATGTATTCTCATTGCTACAAATTGAGAGGTTGAGAACCACTGCTCTAAAACAAGAGGTCTTAATATTATTTATGTCATGGATCCCTTTGGCAGTCTGGTGAAGTCTATGGGCTCTTTCTCCAATTCATGTCTTTAAATGTTTAAAAAAAATAAAATACGTAGGATTGCTAAGAAAACCATTATGTTAAAATGAAGATATAATTTTATACAAATTTGTAGACTCCCTTAAATCAGATGGATCCCAATTCAATAACCTTTGCTCTAAACTTTCATAAGCATAAATAGAATGGTCATACAAATGTTACAGTTACATTTTGGTCAAAATTTGCAAATGTCCAGCATTTAGGGTTAGGAGATAATCATTCTTAAAACATCCTAAAATGTGACTGATCTTCTGCTTAAGTGTTAAAAACCTACAATGCTTCCTCAGTCTAAATGATATTTCCTGATGAATAATTACATTTCTTTAGCTGCCATAGGAATAGAAGAATTGACTTAATTACTTAATTCTGTAGCATAAAATATAAACTTAGAAATTTAAGACATCTCAAGAGATGAATAATAGAAATAATTGAATCATAATTAAATATTACATCAAATATGCTCAAATAGCTCCTGTTTTTAATTTTCTATGATTCATCTATACAAATAATTGTCTCATTGAATGGCCCACAAAGATGCATCCAAAATGTGTATATTTCTGTTATATTCTCTGTTAAGCAACTTTGGGCATCACTGCTCCTGAGACCATCCTGCCAGGGGTTTGTCCACCTAGTCATTCACTATCATTGAGCCCAGGAGAACTGTGGAAAAAGGGAACAGAAAATAGAAAACGCTAGTGGTTTCCCTCTCAGCATCCACCAAATCAATTTAATAGGTACACAGGGCAAACAGACTCATTTCTAAGTCTCTCTTTCAAAGCTACTGAAATAGGAGCTATCAGTCATGTAGCCCAGTCTTCCATGCATCTAGATGGCCCCAAGGAATGGTAAAAAGGATGAACATGTCAGAGTCAATGACAATACTTTTATCTGTCCCAATTTTTTTCCTAGCAGCTTCTTTGTATAGATTTTTAAAAAATATTCAAAAAATTCTCATCGTCTCTAAAAACTGCCCAAGCATTAAACAATGCATACAAAATGCCAAAATACAGCTTCAAGGTCTACATGAGATGGTTAATATAGGTCAACTAATTCAGTGTGATACCAGGGTGTTAGGGATGAGACAGACAGACGGGCTCTGTATATGACACTGGATCTTCATTTTTTATCATCTCCTTCTGAATCTGGTCAACATAGCAGAAGAAAAATCCTAAGCATTTTCAAATCCCTTTCTTCTTACTTCCTAAGTCTCCTTGCATTTATATGTATTTATGTATTTTATATTGAAAGGAGAAATGGAAGAAGAGAGGAAAAAGAGGAGGAAGAGAGAAAGAGAGAAAGAGAGGGAGGAAGGAAGGAAGGAAGGAAGGAAGGAAGGAAGGAAGGAAGGAAGGAAGGAAGGAAGGAAGGAAGGAAGGAAGGAAGGAAGGAAGGAAGGAAGGAAGGGAGGAAGGAAGGAAGGAAGGAAGGAAGGAAGGAAGGAAGGAAGGAAGGAAGGAAGGAAGGAAGGAAGGAAGGAAGGGAGGCAGGGAGGGAGGGAGGGAGGCAGGAAGGCAGGAAGGCAGGAAGGAAGGAAGGAAGGAAGGAAGGAAGGAAGGAAGGAAGGGAGGCAGGCAGGGAGGGAGGGAGGGAGGCAGGAAGGCAGGAAGGCAGGAAGGAAGGAAGGAAGGCAGGAAGGAAGGAAGGAAGGGAGGGAGGGAGGGAGGGAGGGAGGAAGGAAGGAAGGAAGGAAGGAAGGAAGGAAGGGAGGGAGGGAGGGAGGGAGGGAGGAAGGAAGGAAGGAAGGAAGGAAGGAAGGAAGGGAGGGAGGGAGGGAGGGAGGGAGGGAGGGAGGAAGGAAGGAAGGAAGGAAGGAAGGAAGGAAGGAAGGAAGGAAGGAAGGAAGGAAGGAAGGAAGGAAGGAAGGAAGGAAGGAAGGAAGGAAGGAAGGAAGGAAGGAAGGAAGGAAGGAAGGAAGGAAGGAAGGAAGGAAGGAAGGAAGGAAGGAAGGAAGGAAGGAAGGAAGGAAGGAAGGAAGGAAGGAAGGAAGGAAGGAAGGAAGGAAGGAAGGAAGGAAGGAAGGAAGGAAGGAAGGAAGGAAGGAAGGAAGGAAGGAAGGAAGGAAGGAAGGAAGGAAGGAAGGAAGGAAGGGAGGGAGGGAGGGAGGGAGGCAGGAAGGCAGGAAGGCAGGAAGGCAGGAAGGAAGGCAGGGAGGCAGGAAGGAAGGAAGGAAGGAAGGAAGGAAGGAAGGAAGGAAGGAAGGAAGGCAGGAAGGCAGGAAGGAAGGAAGGAAGGAAGGAAGGAAGGAAGGAAGGAAGGAAGGAAGGAAGGAAGGAAGGAAGGAAGGAAGGAAGGAAGGAAGGAAGGAAGGAAGGAAGGAAGGAAGGAAGGAAGGAAGGAAGGAAGAAGGGGAGGGAAGGGAAGGGAAGGGAAGGGAAGGGAAGGGAAGGGAAGGGAAGGGAAGGGAAGGGAAGGGAAGGGAAGGGAAGGGAAGGAAGAAAGAAAGAAAGGAAGGAGGGAGGGAAGAAAGGAAGGAAGGAAGGAGGGAGGGAAGAAAGGAAGGAAGGAAGAAAGGAAAGGAGAGATTATTGAATCCCAATTATAAGCCAGGCATGGTGGTGAGTACTATATGAACATCTCATTTTATCTTCACAACCCTGAGAAGTGTCATTCCCATTCCCATTTTACACTTGGAGAAATAAGATCAAATAATCTGTTCAGTGTCATACAGCTAGTAAGTTTCTGTGGTCCCATTTGAATTCAGGGCTTCTTGACCCCCAATCCCAGAGTTCTATCTACTTAGATGCCTTTAAGTGAGGTACAGGAAATGGATTGGAATCAAGGAATCACTTCAACCCAGGAAAAGCATTTTCTAATCCTTTTCTTCTTACTTCCTAAGTCTCCTTGTATTTACATGTATTTATGTATTTTATATGTCTACATATGTGTATACTATCTTGTCCAGATGAACTATTAAGTCTTTAAGAGAAGGAAATTTTTTTTGCTTTTTTTTTTTTGTATTTTCAACACCTAGCCCAGTGCCAGGTATATAATATATATTTAAAGAATGCTTGCCAACCAATTAATTTATAAAGTCTTATCAACCTCATTGATCCTTCTGTTTAGCATAGTGGCTAACTATGACTAAATTTCTATCTCTTCCCAACCAACAGACATAGAGACAAGCACTGTCCCTCTCATTAGGATGGTGCAATGCTATTTCTGGAGTGCCATGTATCAGTTATGAAGGAGGTCAATGATGTGGGGACTCAGGGTTCTTGGAGAGAGGGGGTGAACTTCAGAAGAAATTGTTATTGTCCTTGTATAAACTTGATGACTTTCCTACTTGCTTACCTGTCCAATAATGCTACAAGGCTCAACCTTACCTAAAAGAGATCCAGGCTTAGGAACTGAAACCAATTTTTGTGCTCCATGATGTGGCTGAACCCTAGGGAGCAGTGCCTAAGGAAATCTACAATTCAGCCTGGAGAGGAATGAGATATGGCTAGCCTAGTTGCCTTCCTTAAAATGAGATACTGGCAGGAGCCATGCAATTGGAGGGAGAGTTTGGGGGAAAAGATACTTCCAGTGGGTGGATTCCAGTGCTAGAGTAACACTTCAAGATAAAGAGTTGGGGTAGGATAGAGGCAGGAAAGCCAGAGGAGCTTCAAGTCAACAGAGCAGTATATTTCTGGAATGGTGTTAGCATAAACTTGATTAACAGCATAGCAATGCTTCAGATGAATGATGGTCATAAATGCCATGCATTCAATCAAAACTATGTCTCCTCTCTTCTCTGTACTGTGGGGACACAAGTGGTTTATTGGCTTTAAGTAGACAGCCACTCTGGGTGATTCATGCCAAAACACAGCAAAACAAAATAACTCTTCTCAGACAATTTGTGGATCAGAATCCTTGACCATACTCCAGTAGGTCCCATACAAACTGGACTCTTTGTCCCTAACTTGTCTCATGCCTTGCCTTTACTATACATTTTAATTATAATTATATATAATAGAAATATTAGTATAAATTAAATTTCATTTCTCTCAAAAAAATCTTTCCTACCCTCACCTTGGACCTGGCATAATACCCTATTTGTATTCCATTATACTTTCATTCAGGCAATATGGTGAAAGAGAAAACTATCTCCAAGAGGAGATAGTTTAATGGAAATGACCTGGAGGGATTAGAAATGGGAAAAAACTCAACTAGGAACCTCCCAGGGCCAGTGAAACAACCCTTGCAATTATAAAAAAAATTAAGTTTATTGAGGGTAGTGAAATGATAAATAAAACCCTAAATCTACACAACTATAACTCCTCCCACCAATCTATGTTCCCCCTTTTGGGGTTTGCTCTTCTGGTCTTCTCAAGCCCTTCCTATTCACTCCTTGATCTTATCTAGACCCCAAAAAGCTATCTGACTACCTATATACTATAGATTGCCTTTAAAAGGCTGAGGATACAGGACTCACAGATGTACTGAGTCCTTACCCAAAGCCTGGGGTTGGCTTCCTAGGTAAACCCAAAGTCCCAGGTGACAAAATCCTTGGGTTTTCCTTAACCAAGTTGTTTCTGACAGGCTAATCTCTGTACTTCAGGGAAAGCAGGTCTCCTCCAAGGCAGTTCTCCAACCCAGGAATTTCCTAATCTTTCCACAAGATTAGTCTTTTTCTCAGGGGATGCCAGAGCAAAAATCTTTCCCTTCCCAAAGGTCTGACATGTATACTAGTCTGTGTTCACCTAATTTACTTATAGTTTCCTTCTTTATGTTCAAGTCATTCACCCATTCTGAGTTTATCTTGGTGTAGGGTGTGAGGTGCTAATCCAAACCTAATCTCTCCCATACTGTCTTCCAATTTTCCCAGAAGTTTTTATCAAATAGTGGATTTTTGTCCCATTGCAGATGATATTTAGATATATACTTTTTATTATTTTTAGGAAAGGCCCTTCTATTCCTATGCTTTCTAATGTTTTTAATAGGAATGGGTGTTGTATTTTATCAAAGGCTTTTTCTGCATCTATTGAGATAATCATGTGATTTTTGTTGGTTTGCTTGTTGATATGGTCAATTATGTGGATAGTTTTCCTAATATTGAACCATCCCTTCATTCCTGGTATAAATCCTACTTGATCATAGTGAATGACTCTTGTGATGACTTGCTGGAATCTTTTTGCTACTATCCTGTTTAAGATTTTTGCATCTATTTTCATTAGGGAGATTGGTCTGGAGTTTTTTTTTTTCTCCGTTTTTGACCTGCCTGTAGCTTGGCATATTTATTGCCATATAACTGGGCAAAGAAGTTTTTAATGATTGCCTTAATTTCCTCTTCATTGGAGGTAAGGTCCCCCTTTTCATCTATGATACTGTTCAATTTGCTGTTCTTCTTTCCTTTTTTTAATTAGATTAACCAGTACTTTGTCTATTATAGTCTTATTCTTAACAGAGTTGATAAATAATAATAGTAACAGGGGTTATTAGCATGGGATCAATGAACATTTTTTGCTTTAAAATATTTCAAAAACTCTATTTGAATGTAATTTATTTCCATTATAATATTATATATTTTCTATATTTTAAAACTATAGAAGATTGTCTTTAAGAGGAAAGGAGATCTTAGACAGGAACCCTGGGAGAAGATTCTGGAAGGAGAGGAGGATCTTGGGAGTTTACTGGGTTTAACTCTCCTGATCTGGCTTTCCTCTGAGCTGGTAAGGATGATTTAATAACTGCATCCAACCCAAAGTTCAGCAAATGAGGGACCTCAACCCTTTGAGCAAAATAGTTCTTTTTTTTTTTTTAATTTTGCAGCAAAGTCTGTCTCCTCCAGTCCAAATCCCTTTCAGCCTGGCATTACTGGGGCTGGAGTCTCCCTTTGACTGAGGAAAGTAACCTTAGGATTATAGCACCAGAAAGGGGGCATCTGATAAAACAGAGGATGAGAACCTTCTCCATTGAGTGGTGGCTCTGCTCAGTGAGGTGCTGTGTCCAAGAGACTATCCAAGTGGCTGCTCTTCCTCCATCTTGAACCCATTCAAGCTAGAGCTAAGCACTTAGTTAGTCAAACACTTCAAAAATCTGAGTGATCTTTTATTCTAGTACTATTAGGTATCTTCTCTATCACTTCCCCCATACCTACATATGGCTCTAATTGAATGAAATGAAGATCATAGCATCAGCGATCTAGAGCAGGAAGGGTGCTTCCAGGCCATGGAGTTCAAAATGATCAGAATGTACAGACTTGGGCATTTGGGGTTTCTATTCAAGGCATTGTCCACATGTCAATAAGAGATCCCATTCAGGAATAGTAGTACTTTGTGAGTTGTCGGTCATTTGAAATCTGATGAGATGAGGATCTGACAAAAGAATGAATATACTATGGCTACCAAGTTACAGTTTTGCTACCAATACTTTTCACTGTTTTAAGATGAGGTTCTATGCAGTGGGCAGAGTGGGAACAATGACTCTAGAAGTGTGAATACACCCCTTTCTCTCACCCTGAGAAGCTGGAAGAGTGAAGAAATTGGACCAATGAAACAAGGAGCTGAAATGTATGACCAGAACTTACAAGGTGAAATATAGTAGGGGCAAATATAAGATGCTGCATTGGATCTTTAAAAAAAAAAACTCAATGGTACAAGCACAGGATGAAGAAAGATGGTTTTAAATAGTTCAAATGAAAAAAGATTAGAGGTTTTTATTGGAATGCACATTCAATGAGTCAACAGCATGATGAACTGGCCAAAAAATTGTAGTGCAATCTTGGGCTGCCTCATCAGCCTTGATCACCTTGATCAGTGAAATACTGTATCTGGTTTTAGGAATGCCAATGATCAGTAGAAGGATCTCTAGAGGGGAGCTGATGAAGATAGTGAGGAGACAAATCCATACCATAATGAAATCTGATTAAAGAGACTAGGTATGTTTAGCCTGAAGAAGCTCTGTCTTTACTTTCTTTTTAACAGTATCATGCAGAAGAGGGATGAGTCTTGTTCTGTTTGGCCCCCAAACTAAGGCAAACTAGGAATATTGGGTGGATGCTGCAGAGAAGATTTTGGACCAACACAATTAAGGACTTTCTCACAATCATCACCATCCAAAAGTGAAATGGGCTGTGGGATGCTTCTTTGTTTTTTAAAGAAAATTAGTCAACCAATAGCCATCTATTAAGCATGTGCTATGTGTTGGAAACTGTGCTAAATATTGAAGATGCAAAGAAATAGTAATGAATGTACATTCTAAGAAAGCATTAAATATGTTGAAACACTATCTGTTGGGAAAGCAGCAGGGATGCTCTCTGACTGAGGAGTTGAACTAGGTAATCTTTGAAATCTTTTTCCACTAAGGATGTCTATTCTCCTAAAACGAGTCCTAAGAGCCCTGGCCAACTCTTAAAAAGTTGATGCCTCCTGAAAGATGGCACAGCATGGCATTAAAACCACTAGAATAGGCTGATGCCTGAGATCCCTGTCTGAGTCTAGGCTCTCTCCCTTTGCTTTCTGTATTAGGATAAGGAACTTATTCATGGACCCTTTTTCCTCATATATAAAAGAGCGGGGTTGGCGTAGATGGCATCTGAGGACCCTTCCAGCTTTAGACCTTTGAGACTATGACTACAGAGAAAGTGGTTGGTTGGAAGACCTCTGAACTTTAGCAAGTGAAATAAGAAAAATGAGTGGTATGATTGTAAACTATTTTCATTAAGTGATTAGCCGGTAGCTTCCCCCAAACTGGGCTAGGGCTGGCTCTTCCTTCATTCAAAGGCTCTGGAAGATACAAAGCTTTTACTGCCATTCCCTTTATGGCCCTTTCCCTAAAGGCAAACAGTAACAGCCTCTTCAGTCTCAGGGCAAATGAGATCATTCAGTCTAAAATAAAATATCAGCAGTTTGTATCTCTATATAGTACCTTCCATTTCTGGAACTCAAACAGATGGTCAAACGTTATCTCGTTAATCTTCAAAACAGGGTTGTGACAAGTGCAATCATCCCCTTTTTTGTCACTGTAAAGAGAGTGTCACAGACAGATTAGCTGGCTTGTCAAAGAAGTTGATGCCCTCGGGTGGGGGCATTGAATGCAGAAGCTCTGAATTCTAAACAGAGAACAGCCTGTCTCTCTCTGCTATGGATGTCCAAGTCCATCAGACCAGAGAGGTGAAGCATTTAAAGAGATGATGGAAAGCATGTGAAAGCAGTATAATTATTCAACATTAATCCCACCACTTCAAACCCTGGGAGCTAATGGTGCATGTAAATCTAATTAGGATACAGGGAATATTTAATTTTTTTTTAGAAAGTAAGAAAGCAAGTTCTTTGACTTCCTGGACTTGTTGTTCCAGCCATTTACCTTGCAGAGGGGCTCCTGACTTTATAAAGGGCTGAGCCTGAAAAGTCTCCCTGAACCAAGCCTTCCCATCAACCAATAAAAGGCCATTTTTGATCTGCCATTCTTTCTAATATTCCCAGGATTCCTATACATTTACTCTGTTGCCATCACTATCCCAGAATATCTAAGAACTTGATTTAAAAATAATTAATAAAAGCACTTGCTTTAAAGATTACTAAAGATTCAAAAGGTCCATCTAGATGGCAATGAAATTGGAATCAGGAAGATTCGTTTTCATGAGTTCAAATCTAACCTCAGACACTTACTGGCTGTATAACCTTGAGCAAGTCTGTTTGCCTCAGTTTTCTCATCTATAAATGAGCTGGAAAACAAAATGGCAAACCACTTCATTATACTTCTCAAGAAAACCCCAGTTGGGCACAACTGAAATGACTGAACAGCAAAAATTTTAAAAGACTGCTGTTAAATCAAAGTATATTCATTACGTGCCTACAAGAGCAGGACACAGGGATCAGTATTGAATAAGATTATTACTCAAATAGTCTTTACCCTTCAGCAATTTACTCTCTAAAACAGAATATTACTGTAGATATATGTGAATAGATGCTTTGTTATTCAGCTACATGAATAAATATTAGTTTTCAGCCATGGAACAAGGCATGTTACAAATGCAAAATGAATATTAATATTGAATAAGTATTTTCATGCAGTGTAGTACACTGGAAGTTGTGGGATGGCTGATTAGGAGTACGATAATCTAAAAGTCCTCTGACTGATATAAATACAAACTGCTCTTGTAGTAGCTGAAAATCATTCACTTCTGATGTGATGCACTTTCAAGAGAATCAGGTTTTTAGAAAGGACTTAAAGGGATATGAGTCCATCTTTTGCTTAGATGGCATATAGTTTCATCATAGAAATTCATTTAGTGATGAGAATTCCAGGAGGAGGACCAAACTCTAAATAAAAGAAACACAGCTACGAAAAATGGAGAAACATAATTTATTCCATGGTATCTTCAACATGAAATCCAAATGATCACTTTTAGAATTAGGTTTCAAGGCCCTTTATCAATGTAATCAAGGCCCTTTATCAATTAATCTATTCCCTCACGGCAGATCCCCCTTATGATTCTATTCTTGTCCTCCTTGTAAGCTCCAGAACCTCCATCCCTAGGCACTTTCTGTTGCCCTTAACCCTTCTCTAGTTTCACTTTCCTTCCCTCTCAACCTTGACCCTATAGTTAACCAGTTCAATGACATCCTGTTTTCTACACATGAATTCCTTGTCCCTTAGTCCTTTTGCCACTCATATCTTTCCAAGTTGGCTTTATCTTCTCTTACCCATCTAATGTTGAACAGTGCTGTAAGAAGTCACAACTTTACTGACTTTGGCCCACCATACATTTATCTTACCTCGGGTCCTTTAAAACACACAAGTTGGATTTTTGATTTCCCTGTAATTGACCATTCCATTTCCCATAGAGTCTATTTTCTCCCTGATCTTCCCACAGCATCTTTCCAACTTCTTCTACTCAGCATAGGACCTAATGTAGAGACCATTTATTTTGTGTTTCCTAGTTTATGTCTCATATCCCTTAATAGGTCTGTCCTCTCCTCCTGTGCTCCAGACTCAAATGAAGAAGTGTTTTTTGGTCCCCTCACCTCCTGTCTTCTTATTAATCATGGGTATTCAGTTATTTTTTCATTGTGGCTGGCTCTTCTCAACCCCATCTGGGATTTTCTTGGCAGAGATGCATACTAGAGTGATTTTTCATTTCCATTTCCAGCTCATTAAGCAGATGAGGAACTGAGGCAACCAGGGTCATACAGCAAGTAAGTTTTTGAAGCCAGATTTGAACTCAGAAACTGCCCCCTCACTAAATTTCTTCATTATTATTTAATTATTACTAAATTCCATATTCCCTACATTTTTTCCTTATTAAGAGGATTTTCTGTTACCTAAAACCATGCCTAGTGGCAGTAAGGTAATACAATGACTGAAAGAATTGGATCTCATTGGATCAGGAGCACCTGAGTCCAAATCAAGTCTCAGACACTAGCTGTGAGAACCTGGGCAAGTCTCTTAATTTCTGTCTGCTTCAGTTTCCTCATCTATAAAATAACAATAATAATAGTATCTTCTTAATGCTCCCAAGATTCCTATACCTTTGTCCCTGCTCTTTCCTCATCCTAGAAACTTTTATGATCCTGATTTATCAAACAAACAAAGCACTTGCTTTAAAGGTTAGGAAAGAATCAGAGGTAGAGCCAAGATGGTGAAAAAAAGAAAGCACTCAATTAAGCTTTCCCAGCATTTCTCTCCCAAAACTTTAAAACAATGGCTCAAATCAAGCTCTGGAGTGGCAAAGCCAACAAAAGGTCAGCATGGGACATTCTTCCATCCTAAGATGTCTTAGGAGGTTGGAAAAAGAGATCTATGGCATGGGAGTAGCGGCTAGCCCAGAGCGCACATGGATGAAACACCATAATGGTGGGACAAGATGATGGGTGCTTTGGGGGCTCCCAAGCCAGAGACAGTAGGGAGAATTAGCGAGTGGTCAGAAAGAGGCTTTAGGGGACCCCTCTGCTTGTACTGACTATAAGACCAGATGCTGATTGGCAACTCCATTGCCTAAACCCTCTCTTGGCTCATAATTCAAGGGTGCAGAGAAGTATTTTGGGTCAAGACAGTGGAAATTCTATGAGACCATTGTTTGATAACTCCATTGTCCATACCCACATCTGAGTCATAATTAAAAAGTCATAATTAAAAAGGCAGGGAGGAACACTTTCAGTCAAGAAGTAATGAAAGCTCTGAGGGGCAGAATCCCTTGCAATCCCAATAAATCAGAGGCCCTTTCTGAGTAAGGATAAGAACACAGACCTTGGGAGAAATGATCACACTTCTCCCTAAACCACATCAACTGATCTTTGATTTGAAATCTAATCGCAGAGACACTGAAAACTTCCAAACCCCCAAATTAGCTCTGAAATTGCAGTGTAAAGAAACATGAGGCTTGAGATAGTGTCCTTCCACCCAATATTAACATAAAGTTCAAAATCAAGAAAAAGGGTGGGAAAATGAGCATAACAAACAAACAAAAAAAGGACCTGAGCATAAAAACTACTATGTGACAGAGACAAACAAGATACAAACTCACAAGCAGACAATGAGATCAAAAGAGGCACAAGCAAAGCCTCAAAGTGGACATAATGTGAACTGGATATAAGCACAATAAGAATTCCTGGAAGAACTAAAAAAATAACTGTAAAAAATAAAATAAGAGTGATAAAGGGAAAAATTACATAAAGAAATAAGAGCACATGAAAATTATGAAAAAAAAACATCTTGGTAAAAGAAAAACAAAATTTATTGATGGAAACAAATCCTTAAAAAAAGTCAAATTGAACAAATGGAAAGAGAAATTAAATCTCCCTGAGGAAAATTTCTTAAAAAGTAGAGTTGTCCTGTCATAGCTCACTGTTCTCTGTCTTTCTCTGTCTCTCTGTCTCTGTCTCTGTCTGTCTCTGTCTCTCTGTCTCTGTCTCTGTCTCTGTCTGTCTCTCTCTTTCTCTCTGGGTGTGTGTGTGTGTCTCTCTCTCTTATATATATATATATATATATATATATATATATATATATATATATATATATCCACCTTTAAGTTTTCCTGAGATCAAATCCTACTATCATCAACTACCTATTTCCACCTAGATATCCTGAGGGCATATTTATTCAACAAGTCCCAAACAAAACTCATTTCCTTTTCCCCAAAATCCTCCCTGCTCCATCTTTCTGTCAAGGGCACTACTATCCTTCCAGGGACCTACATTTGCAACCTAGGAATCATCCTTCACCCTTTTTTTCTCCCTCACCTCTATATCCAATCAGTTATCAAACTTTATCATTTTTACCTCTGCAATATCTCTGACATTGGTCCCTATCTCTCTACTTACAGGACCCATCACATTAGTTTAGGTCCCTATCACTTTTTGCCCAAACTATTGTAATAATTATATAATGGATCCCTCCAGTTTGTCTTTCCCTCTTCAAACATCAACCATATATAGTCAAATTAATATTCCTTTTTTTAAATTTTCTTATTTGGAAAACAAAATCATTTACACCATTTTTAGTAAGAACATTCTGTTTTTAACAGTTGGAATGGTCAGAATTAAATGTTACCACAACTACTTAAAAATTCTTTTGAGTTTTTAGGACTATTTTGAATCAAGCTTTTGTTTTCATCCTCTACTATTATGATTTCTACGAAGAAATCATACTGGAAATATCTGTAGTGGTACGTACTATAATATTTGTTTTACACATAGTATATCTCACATATACACATACTATATTTAAATCTACATGCATAAAATAGGTGTGTATATATATATAAAAGAAAAATATGTGTTATATATTATATATTATTCATCATGTATCCCATTTATATACATTGTGTCAAATAATCACATATTATGTATTATATTATATTTTATACACACAAGTGAATATATTGACTGGGTCTACCACAAATTTATGTTATATAGCTTAGAGAACCCTCAACAGCAGCTCTTCTAAATTTTCTCATTCTTCCTCAAACCTTGCATCTCCTTTTCCCCAACTCTCTGAGCTGAGAATTTTGCCTCATGTTTTATTGAAAGAAATTGAGGCTGTTCATGCCCCTGCTTCATTTGACATTCCTGAGGTGCCTTCTGCCACTGTCTCCTTCATCTCTGCCTCACATAATGAGGGGGCCCTTCTTGCCAAGGCAAACCCCTGTCCATGCATTAGTGATCCTATTCCATCCTGTCTTCTCTAGCAGGTTACCCCTTCTAGCATCCTAACTCTCATGCTGATCTTTGATTTCTCCTGGTTATTTCCTTACTGCCAAAAACATGCTCCTGTCTCCCCTATCCTCAACAATACAAACATACATAAATGCATATATATGCATTTACATATATATGTATATATATATATATCAAACTATAGAATAGAATCTAATCCTATAATATAATGTACTACATTGAATATTTATATCCTAGTATGGTAAATTTTTCAGTCATTTTTCAATAATGTCCATGTCTTTGTGACCCCACTTTAGGTTTTCTTGACTGAGATATTGGAATGTTTGCCATTTCCTTCTCTAGCTTATTTTACAGATGAGGAAACTGAGGCAAAGAGGGCTAAGTGAATTGCCAAGGGATAATGTGTCTGAGGCTAGATTTGAACTCAGGGAGATGTGAGTCTTCCTGACTCCAAAGCTGGCACCTCTATTCACTGCACCAGCTAGCTGCCCTTAGAATAAATACTATATTGATATTAAATACAGGATTATGTATACTTTCTTCTACTGTTCTCTGATTATATGTTATGCATATAAAAGCCATGTTTCTGTGGCAAAGTTCTTCAAAGGCAGAGACTATGTATTTTTCTGTCTCCCCCAAAGCACCTAGCACAGGGCTGGTTTGTTGTAAAATAACCACTAGATAAAAGACTTTTTGGCATCTTTATTCTGTCTGGCCCACTGTCTCGTCCCTACATACCCCTTTCCATTTCCTATCCTTACACCATTGCTTAAGTTGCCTATGCTTTGAACCCCTTACGCTTTAAACTTCTAATTTGTGTTCCACCATCTTATACTTCCATATCTGTTGCATTGGACTCAATCAGTTATTTAATAAACATTAATTAAGCACCTACTATGTATCATAGATTGTGCTAAGCACTAAGAATAATTCCACAAAAACACAGAATGCAAGAGATGGAAGGACTTTTACAGATATTGTTGAACTTCCTCATTTTAATAGTAGAAGACTAGGAGGCATTGAACTTAGAATGATTGATTAGGCTGATTTTCTGATCCTTAAATTCAAGATTCTTTTCACTCCTTTAGCCACTTCATTTAGTCACCAATCAACAAGAGGATCATAAAATCATATATTTATTCTATAGTGTACAATATGTATAAATACATACATACATATGTATGCATGTGTTGCTGTTGTTGTTGAGGATAGGAGAGAGTGGACCTGGGGTCAGGGTTGTCTTCTTATTTAATCTTTCATGAAGTGTAGCCCCCTGCAAGGAAGAAGTATAATAATTGTTTACTAGGCTGAAAAGAATTGAGCAACCTCTATGTCTTAGCAGATTATAAGGAAAGTGAGAGTGAGGGAGTGACTCTGACTTGCTTGAAGATGAATCAATTTTAATCTGCTAATAGGAAAATGAAATTCCATAGTAAGGTGTCTTTTCTGAACACTGATTTTCAAGAGGCTTTATGTTGGAAATTAGCATTTTTAGCCTGCATTCCTCTTTTCTCCTTTCTTAATCCCCAAGGCCAGATTGGTGACAACACATCCAGGACAAGATGGTTTCAGGCTTCTTCTTATATTTATAAAATCAATGAACCATAGAATGTCAGAGAAGGCTGGAAGAGATATTAAAAATTATCCTTGGAGTCACCTTTGACTGTTTCCTCTTAAGCTGTTTTGTCCCTGATCTTGCCTAACTTCCATTTTATCAGTTGCCAAGCTTTGTAGATCTTACCTCCACAACATCTGTGGTATCACTTTCTTTCTCTCTACTTATAAAAATTCTACCTAAATTTTGGCCTCCATATTCTTTCTTTAAAAAAATTATTAGCCTCTCAAACAAGATGATGGCATCTCTAGTACTTTTGTCTTAGAGTTATTTTGATTGTCAAATGGAAATGAGATATGTAAAGTCCTTGGAATTGGTCTAAACCTTAAATTAGGGATTCTAATCTAAAGTCCAAGGATTCCCACATCCTTCCCTCAAGGAGCCTGTTGTTAAATTTCAGGGATTTTTCAAAATTAAATGAGAAAAAAGTTAAAGCTTTATTTCAATGAAAAAAATATAAGCATTTATAATACTATCACCTTCTTTGATCAAACCAAAAGGACTAAAAAGGGGGGGAGAACTAAAATCCTCATCAATAAACATGCATAATCCAGCAAAATAAATTCCCACATTCACCAAGTCTGAAAACATACTTTTGCATTTTTAAGTTTATCACTTCTCTGGCAGGAGTAAGTAGCAAGTTTCATCGTCAGTCTTTTGAACTTGTGGACTTATCATTGCATTAAGCAGAATTCTGAAATCTTTTCAATTTGCTTTTCTCACCAATATTATCATTGTTTTAATTGTTCTGATTCTCCTCACTTTGTTCTATATTAGTTCATATAAATCTTCCTATATTCTTTGGGATTTTTCCATTTCATTTTTTAATTATGGAACAATATTGTATTAAATTCATATAGTATTAATATTCCTATAACTCATTTAGAGGCAGCTAAATGTCTAAGTGTACAGAGCACTGAGCCTGGAAAATCTGAGTTCAAATCCAGCCTCAAACACTTACTAGCTTTGTGACCCTAGACAAGTCACTTAATCTCTATATGCCTCAAATCACAGAAGAAGGAAAAAGCAAAACACTCCAGTTCCTTTGCCAAGAAAGTCCCATGGATGATATGGTCCATGGAGTCATGATGAACTGGACATAACTGAACAACAAATTATACACACACACACACACACACACAATACAAGTTTATGTATGTGGCTGTACATTTATAATACATACAAAGAAGTATACGTACTCATACATACACATACATAAATTTAGGAATTAATATTCTTAAAGATTATGTCTGATTATATTGCTTCTTTGCTTCAGTGCCTCCAGGATAAAATGTGGACTCCTCTATTTTGCATGTAAAGCCATTCCTTATATGGCTCTAGCCTGCTTTTCCTGGTTTAATGAACATTACTTTTCTTCCTACATTCCATATTCTAGCCAAACTAGCCTATGCAACAATGCCTCCCACATCTTTACCTTTACAAAGTACTTAAATTTTCATGGGTATATCAAAGTTTTATAAATGATCAATTAGCCAGCGGACCTTGACGCTGTTCATCCATTCATTCTTAGCTCTCTTTCCCATATAATCTCATTTTTTGGACAGTCTCCAAATATCTCCCTGATAGCTGCCATTTGTTTCCTACTTCTTTATTCAGTGTTTACCTTAGATGATTCTTCTTATTAAACCAGATGAGGGGAAAAATTAATCACCTTAAAAGAACAAAAACAAACTCCAGTCTTCAAAAAATTGCCCTTCCAAACACCACCCATTTGAATTCCCTTTAAAAAATCACATGTATGTTTTTCATCCATTTCAGCAATTCTTACCCTATCTATAGGCTCTTAGAAGGCAGGACAACTGTGTCCTGGGTCTAGCACATGAGCATACACATCTAAAGGTGTTTAATATTCTCTGATAAAGGTGAAATGCATTCGAGGGAGCACACAATAAGGAAGGTGGTAATGGATGGCCTGAGAAGACAAAGGGGATTGGAGGAGATAACGGTTTCAATATAGTCTGTTTTGACCAAATTAGACTGAAGGATAGAGGCTTAGACCCAGTCCAGAATGATTAAGAAGCTCTTTGGGGTGTATAAGAGAGGAAAAACTTAGCTCTGAGCAAATACAATGTGCACAGGCAGTATTCAATATCATTTGGTGAAGAAAAGAATTCTAACACAAAATGCAATTAGCAGACAACCATTCTTTTGTCTTCAGTAATCTCATCCACCCCATTGTTTAGAAAGGTGACTAATTTCTTTGGGGAAAGGATGGGGAGGGCAGGGAAGAAGAGGCACACCAATGTGTCCATTGCAGCGTGTTAAGGATGCGGTAATAAGCCCAAGATGCTCGGGAGACCCAGGCTTTGGCATAATTCTGACCTGCAACTTTAGGGCCAGCAGTGTCTGGATTTTATCCGTTTAGTCATTAACGACTCAAGTCTGTGAATCCGCCGGCACTGTCTGTTCTCGCCAAGGTAACAATGGCTATTTCCTCTCTACAGTTAATGCAGAAATGGCCCAGGCTTCTGATCCCCAAGGCATTAAGCAAGATGACTACCTCCAGTACCAGAGACCGGGGCACCATCGCATTCAGAGATCAGCCACGAAAGCGAAAAGAGTTTAAAGGGATGCCCGTTGGCGGATAAACAGAAACAAATGGCTCCCGTCTAGGTACAGAAAACTAAATCTCCAGGGAAACAAAATGGTAAGAGGTTTGTCCTATATGCCATCCCACACATCCGCAGCAACCGCCATCCAAAGAGTCTCATCACTTTATTTTATTTCCGTGACATCCAGAAGAACCGCTTTTCTGATTCACCATCGTCAGGGGGTTGCTAAAATCTAATATGAATTTTTAACAAGAATTCTCTCTCTTCAATGCTTGGCTTTGTGGAAGAAGACATCTGATGGTCTATTTGAGTTCAGTGGTTTTATGACTCCCAGGCACAAGGGCAATTATACTCAATACTTACGGAATATCATTCATGATGGAGAATCTCACTGATATGTTTTAAAAAAATACATATAGTCTCAAATTAACATTTTCATCACCTAAAAGAAGCATAAGCTCTATTGCACTTTGATTTTACATGTGAAGAAAGTATCCCAGTGAGATCAAATATCTTGCAAAAGCTGAGAAAGGTAGAGCTCTGTGAACACTATCCCAGCCGGATTTGATGCCTTCTCTCCTCCAAGAAACTTCTGCTACAATAGTATTATTACCACGTTGCTGCATGAATTCCTTCCTTTCATGTGTGCTTTCATGAATTATAACCACACAGAGAAAAAATAAAGCAATACCTCAAAATAAATGAAGTTTCTCAACAGTGAATGGCTTGCTTTGGTTAACTGACGTCTCTAAACCCAAATCACAGAATCCTCAAGTCTGGTGGCGGGAACCTTGGTGGTTATGGGTTATCATGATTTGGGAGTTGGTGGTGAAAGGCACTCACAATATTCATGAGAGGAAAATAAATTTAGAGCTTTGACTCTTTAAAGATTTGTGAAAAAATATCAATAATACAGAAATGGGTCTTTATCAATGACACATGTAAAACCTCGTGGGATTGTGTGTCAGCTACAGGAAGGGGGTGAGGAAAGGGGAGGAAAAGAACATGAATCTTGTAACCATGGAAAAATATTCTAAATTAATTAAATAATTTTTTCCAAAAAAAAAAAACATAAAAATTTGCCAAAACTGGGAGATTCATTCTAAATATGGCACCTCAAGAGTGGCTAGTACATAATAAGTATTTAATAGAATTGGTTATTTGAATTTTTTGAATTGAAAGCTTCTCACAATTCTTCTAATTACCATAGAATAGCTTTTTTTTTTTTATGCTGCCATTAAGTGTCAATCTTGACATAATCCAAGCTCTGTACAATGAATCATTCATTAGACTGGTTGGAAAAGTCATTTACATTTCTGAAATGGTTTTCAGTGACATGGGTCACAAGGGTTTGGGGTCCCAGGATAAGAGTAATTTTACAAAAGAGAAGAAACATTATTTTAAAAAGTAATCTCTAGCCTTACTATACCCCAACAGCATCTGATGGAGTTTTAGAGCAGAAGGGGACTGAAGAATATGTAATCACATGATATGCTTTTTTCCTCTGGTACATTCTTCAAATATATCTGGTGAGCTATTAGTCCCCATTTACACTTCTTGCATAATATAAAATTCACTGTTAAACTGGAGAGACTCATTTCTGTGTTTTATTAATGCTAGGTTACAATGAAAATGTCTACAGGGGCTTTCAGACTGGGGTTATTTAGAATAACAGTATTCGTGCCATATGGAAGGAATAGCAATATTCTTTCAGTTCTGGGAAAGATCTCATTTTAGTCCCTGGTGGAAATCAGCTTATTTTAAAATGCTTCCGTTAACAGAAGGCAAGGAAGATAGCATCTTATTCCTATTCCAAGCAGCTGCCAGCCAAACCTGTAGCTCAGCCATTAGTGTTCCTATATTTCCAGAAAAGATATACAACCATGGAAGCCCATTCTTTAACTTTGATATATGGATGTCAAGTTGTCATCTCTGACTGGGCAAGGAAAATATACTAACATACATCTCAGCCACTGGACTGAGGCAGAAGTCTTTTAAATATATTTTCCCAATAATAGGTTCAGTTCCATGGTTTGAAGTGACATCTGACTTTTTCTGGTTTGTGCTGCACAAAGTAATGGTAAAACAATTCCTACAGAAATCAGTTCATAAATATTTAATTATTAGAGAACCATGAGCAGCAAAATACCAGTTTTTCAGTGAAAAGAAAAGGGTTCTGTTGTTATTTTTATTTGTAATCACCATATACAATTACGTAAAATACTTAGGCACTATATTGAAGATACTGTTGGAGGAAGGGAATAACTACACGTACATTTCTGTAGCCTCTGATAGTCATAGGTCTTATGTTCTCTTTTATTCAAGGATGCTCAGGATGAACTGATGAAGTCACATAAAGTGCTTCCCAAAGGTTCATAATTTTCAAGCCACCATTTTAAGATTCATTAAAAATGTCCTCGAACAATCTGGGAAAAGTTCCATGAAAACTGGGCTCCTCAGCATCACAAAGAGAGGCTTTTTACTTCATGGTGAATTATATTAGAGCAGTCTCCTCCATATTCCACCATGTTAATTTTCCCCATTATGCTGGTTGTGGCTCTACTTAGAATGTCCCTTGCCTCCTCTGCTCCTTTCAGACTATCCAATTGCTTGTCAAATCATGGAATTTCCTTGTATGCATTCTCCCTCATACCTAGCCCTATTTATCTTAGTCTGAATCCTCCTTTGGACCACATTATTGGCCAACTCTTCACTAGATGCTTTTTCTTCCTTTTATCTTCCTTCCTGACATCCAAGTGATAGCTAATTTACACCTTTTAAAGATTCTTATTGTCTCCTTAATGCTCAACAAATCCTTCCAAGCTTTCAGCCTGTACTTCAAAGTCCTTTTGCAAGTTATAAAAAACTATCTATTGTCCCAGCAAATTACATACACATTTTGGCTAGCACTGCATCTGAAATCTAGGTTAGATGTTTTAGTTAATGAATCAATCAACAAGTATTTTTAAAAATAAATATTTTTTGATATAATTGGTTTCCACATTGCTTAATTTCCCCTCCCAGAGAGACATTCTATATGTCCAAAAATGTTTTAAAGAAAATGGGAAGAGACAAAATAAGCAAAATTGATCAGTATATTTTAAAAAATGTAAAAATATATGCAGTGTTCTACATCTATGGACTTACTATCTCTGAAAAGAAATCAGGGGAGGGGAATATCTTCTTTATCTTCTCTTCTTTGGGTCCATGTTTATATTTGTCATTTTGCATCATTCTTTTGGTTGTTGTGGTGGTCATTTGTGATTGTTGATTTACATAGTGGTAATTGAATTTGTTTTCTTAGCTCTTCTTTGCACACTTCTCTATTTTTATCATATAATTTCTTACAGCATAGTAATATTCCCTTATGTTTATGTATCATATTTTGTTTAGCCATCTCCTATTTGATGTTTACATTGTTTCTAATTCTTTGTTCCACAAAAAAGGGCTGCTATAATTATTTTGATGTACATAGAAATTTTTTCTTAGCAACAACTTCCTTAGGGTATATGTCTAATAGTAACATTTCCAAGCAATTCCAAATTGTTTTCAAAAATAGCTGCAGTCATTCATTGATATATCAATGATGCAATAGTATGTCTATCTCCTGAACCCTTCCAACATTGACTATTCTCATATTTTGTCATTTTTGCAAATTTACTAGGTATGAGATGAAGCCTCAGAATCACTTTGATTTACATTTTTCATATTGTTAGTAATTTGGAACTTTCATATAAGTTTTTAGTGGTTTGAAATTCTTTTGAGAACTGTTTATTTCTACCTCTAGCTATTTATTTATTGAGAAGTAACATTTTGATCCTAAAAAACATAGTTTGTCTATATATCATGTATACAAATCTTTGTTTGAAAATTTTGATATCAAGATTTTTCTGTTTGACTGCAGTCAATACAATGCAATAATTTATAATAATTTTGTATAGAAGCATTTCAATTTTACATAATCAAAGTTACTTATTTCAATTCTCTTTCTTAACTGGTTAAGAATATATTTCCTTGGGGGCAACTGGGTAGCTCAGTGGATTGAGAGCCAGTCCTAGAGACGGGAGGTCCTAGGTTCAAATCTGACCTCAGCCACTTCCCAGCTGTGTGACCCTGGGCAAGTCACTTGACCCCCATTGCCTAGCCCTTACCACTCTTCTGCCTTGGAGCCAATACACAGTATTGACTCCAAGACGGAAGGTAAGGGTTTTATTTTAAAAAAAAAAAAGAATATATTTCCTTACCTAAAGTTGTAAAAGATATAGTCAACTTTTCAAAATGATATATTTTAATATTAAGCTTATGTGTCCATTTTGAAGTTATTGTGTAATATGGTATAAGTTGATGATCTAAATGCAATTTCTACCAGAATGCTTTCTAATTTTCGCAGATATTTTTAAAGAAATATTTTTTTTCTATATTCCAGGGTTTTTCAGGCTTTGGATTATTGAGGTCAATTATTTCTGATTCTCTCATCTATTCTATTCATTGATCTATTTATTTTTAATCAATACTAAATGGTTTTAATAACTGTTGATTTATAATATAAAACCTAGAAGTGCTAATTCCCTTTTATTCCTATCCTGTTCATTATTTGCTTGGATTTACAATGTTTTGCTTCTCCAAGTGAATTTTGCTATTTATTGAATTCTAGGAAGTATCTTTTTGGTAATTTAGTTGGTATAATATAAAAAGATATAACTTTGGTAGTACTATCATTTTTATTATGTTGTCATAGCTTGGCCAAGAGCACTGAATAGTTTTTAACAATTTAAATTATTCCTTACTTCTTTAAATAATACTTTCAAATTGAATCCAAAGAAGTATTTTGCATGCTTTGGTAGATTTGTTCCAAAATTTTTCATATATTGTGTTTATTTTGAATGGAATTTCCACATAATTGCCCCTTGAATTTTGTTATTTAGAATACTTTTAATTTTTGATGATCTATTTTGTGGCACACAACTTTGCAGACATCCATTCTCAATTGGTATTTTTGTTGATTGCTCAGGATTTTCTAAATATATCACCCTATTACCAGCAAATAGGCAGTTTTATCTCCTCTGCCTATACTAATTCTTTTTATTTATTTTTCTTGTCTTACCTGCTAGCATCTTTAAATTATGTCAAATTAAAATAGAGGGTATAGTCATTTTTGTTTTATTCCTGCATTACACCAAAGCTATTGGTGTATCTGCATTGTATGTGATGCTTGCTTTTGGCCTTAGATATTTTTTAATACCCTTCCCTTCCAACTTAGAAGTACCACTGTATTTCGGTTCCAAGGCAGAAGACTGGTAAGGGGGAGGTAGTTGGGGTTGTGATTTGCCCAACGTTACACAGCGAGGAGGTATCTGAGACCAGAAGCACCTCTAGACTTGGCTTTCAATCAACTAAGCCACCTAGCAAGTTCTGACCTTACTTTTAATATTTGAAAAGATCTCTCGTCTATATTTTCTAAGGTTTTATACTTTGTCAAAGGCTTTTTGTATATGTTGATATGATTGTTTGATGTTTTTGTTTTTAATGTGATTGTTAATTTTCTAATGTTGAATTATTCTTGCATCTCTGGTATAAATCTAACTTGGTCATAATGAATAATTTCTTGGACAAAAATGTTGTCATCTCAACAAATACATAACTGCTGACTGTAAGCCAGAGACTGGGCTGGGTGTTAGAGACATAAAATTAGAAGTAAAATCCCTTTCCAATTACCATCATGCTCAAAGGGAAAAGAAAAACAAACTATTCCACTACTACAAATTTTCTTTGGTATTTTGGTCACCAAAGTGATGTTCTTCTGACAGTGTGAATATCTTAATACAAACCCACATCACTTCCAAGTAAATTATTCCCCCCTGCAGTTAGTTTCTTCATCTGTAAAATATCACTCAACTAAAATTCATTCAGTGACTCTGTTAGGCATTGTAGGTGCAAAGACAAAAATGAAAGTTCCTGTCCTCAAAGAACTGACATTCTGTTGAAAGAGGAAAATGTGAACTGAAATAAGGCAATTTTCAGAGATGCTGGAAGGAATCATGAACTGTCAGATGTAGGCTACGATAGGACGCTTTGTAAATTGAACTTTGAAGAAAGCAAGGGACTCAAAGAATCGGTTTTGGCAGGAGATAGATTATTCTGAATGAGGAATAGTAAGAAGGCCACTTTGGGTGGACCACAGAGGGTATAAAAGGGAGTGATATATATTGTTATATACATTATATAAAATAATAATAATTATGCTTCTCTGTGAGCACACCTAGACGAGCTTACATTTTTTTTCATGAATAATTTACAAGATTCTTTTTGGAATTGATTTCTTCACAAAGTATATGACAAAATAGGTTTCAAGTCTCATCTTCCTCAGCTCTCATAGCCAAGCTAATTTCATTACTGCTATGTAGAAGCTTCAAGTTCATGGCCAGAATAGATAAATTCTCAATTTAAATGGATTCAATGCTATAGGAAATTAAACCAGAGCATGGTCTCTGAAAATTTTACTTGTTATTCATCAAGAAGTTGGACTGCCTTATTTTATACCTATTAGTCTGGCCAGGTTGAGACCTCCAGCCTAATCTAGGTGCAATTTAGAAGCCATTAAAGGTTAAATATGGGAGCTTCATACTTAGGAAATAAAGTCATCATTATGTAACTCTGTAAGATTTTGACAGAAGAGGATATCAGTGAGGGCAGTGATCATATGTTTAATGATCCTGCTTGCAAGGGCCAGTTCTCTGATGCCTCAAACTTCAGTGTCACATTTTACTAGCATATTCTTAATGCCCATTCAAGTCCCCGCTGCTTTCTGCCATCATCATTAGTGTGGTAATGCCAACAGGATTGTCAGTTGATCATCAGAATTTATACAATAGCATTTCCTGAAGCAATTGCATGCCTAGAAATAGACAGGACTGAAAAGGTAATTTCACTTTAAAGAAGAGCATTATTGGATGAGGATGCAATAAGTTTTCCTAAATTTAAAAAGCTACCATAAGTCAATGCATCCGTCCAAAACACTCAATCTCCAAAATCCACAAGAGGGATTTTTACCCAATGATTCCTGTCTTGTTGCATGGCCAAAATATATAAGCTTCACCTTTAGAATTTGACCTTCTAGTGTATAGTCTGCATCAATTTCTTTAAGTATTGATTAATTTGATTTCCTTGTTGTCCAAAGGGACTCTCAAGTCTTCTCCAGTACCACAATTCAAAAAGCTATTATGATCTCTAAAGTATCTTGCAAAACTTAAAGCACTATTTTAAATACTCACTATTATGTCTCTAAACCTCGGTGTTTTCATTTGTGAAATGAGGATAGTAATTGCATTATTTACCTCAGAGGATCATTTATAAGGAAAGCATTTTGCAAACTGCAAAATACTTTATAAATAAGAGCTATTACTCTTTTAACAGCCAAGAGGTCAGCTGTATGACTCCCTTAGGTGACCACTTTAGGAGAAGCAATACTGTCTTGTCTGGTTGATTGGTTTCTGTTAAACCATAGTGCTTGTGAAGTCATGGGTTCAATCACTGTTATTTTCCAATAAGTTTTGGCCTATGGTCATAGGAAACAGTCCTAAGGTGAAAGAGACATCTGGTGAATATGTGTCCTTTCTGTGAAAATGTGTGCCTGAATAACTAAAATTTAGCCAGTATTTAAAAGTCTACAAACCACTTTTATATAAATTATTTGACTCTCAATACAACCATCTTTACCCCCCCCTTACTCCTCATGTTACCCCCATATTACAGACTTACCAAGGCTTGTAGTCAGTGACTTGCTCATGGAACACACTAATACTGTGTCAGATGTAAACCCTGAACCCAAGAATTTTTGACTTCAAGTTCAGTGCTCTATTCACTCCTTTGTCTCTCTGAAGTAGTTCAAACCTGTTCCTTCCACTGTAGAAATGTTTCAAAGTGCAGTTAGTCCTATGGATATTGGGTCATTAGCAACATTTTCACATACTTAAAGCATGTGTTATATTAATTCTCAGTGGTGGGATATAATGTTCAAAAAAACAATTCCTGGTAGTCAAACTAACCACTTTTTAGTATGAATATAATTATATGTATATAATTATTTCATAATAAATTTGAGTGGATGCTCTGACCCTGTGTTACCTCTATGGGCATTTACTAAAAATATCCAACCTTGTAACTGCACAGAGAAGCTCTTCTCAATGAGAATGAGGAAGAAAAAAGGAATTATTTGTGGCGAATCCACCATTAAGAAAACTCTTACTTTCTGTCTCTTAAGACAAGAGCTAGCTGAATGGTATTAAGTGGTTTGCCCATGGCCATACAGTTAAGGAAATGTTTGAGGCCAGATTATAGCCCAGGTCCTCCAAACTCCAGGCCTGGCCCTTTACCCATTGGGCTAGCTGCCTCTGAACCCCCCATTTTCCACATGATCCTCTGTGGAACAGCTTTGTATAACAATCTGTTAAGGAGCAACCAGTCAGCTGATTCCCTTTCCAAGGTGATGATCACTAGAGTTTCAAAGGAATCAAAGGAAAGTTATTGAAGAATTCAGTTGCAGAGTTCTTAAAAGGAGAACCCCAGTCTGCTAAAACAAGCAAAAATAAATATGGATTATGTAACTAAACTAAACTGGAGTATTCTAAGTGGCAGCATGATAAGCTTTCAGCTGATTTAAAATGGTGGCGACGCCACTAAAATTTAATCATTTCAAGACCTAGAAGATGAATTTTCAGGGGAGGTGATTAAAAATGCCAGTTATTTCCTTTCCAATCTTTTTTAGATTAAAGAGAGGTGACAAATTTAGAGAATAAACAAATTTTATTTTATAACAGTATTACAGAAAGCAAAATACCACTTAATACAATTTCAAGCTGCTATAAATCTAATCTGGCATTGTAACTATAGACAGAGTCAACAGTCAAAAACAAAACAAAATAATAACAACAAAAACAAAAAGAAATTTCAACACAGTTAATCTTAAGTCCCCGTTCTGGTGTCTCTGGTGACAGCTTCGAATGGTGCAGCTTTCTCATCACCACCATAAAAATCACCTCAGCACCCATCCCTTTCCCTCAGCATCCTTTAAACCTGCATGAATCATCAGACACACTATCTGAAACAGATCTACCTTCTCGGAAACAAAAGAGGGTCAGTTGTTTTTTTTTTTTTAAACATGTAGACAATGAGATTTAATAAAAAGCAAGCATTCTACAAGGGTGCGAATAATGGAAGATCTTGAAATTTGGACTTGTTAAGAGAAAAGCACTAAGTTTTTAAGCTGCCTATGTCTTTTAATAGGAGGGGAGAAAGGCTTCTCCTTCCTTTCCTCCCTGTTCTGGAATGCTTCAGGAGATGACTGCACGTCTGAGAACCAGCTGAGCATGACTGTGCACTGGAACACAAGTTCTCTAAGAACAGTGCTCATTGGCCTTCATAACTCTTTCTAGTCTGGAAAATTTGCCTCTTACTTTCCAATGAAAGTAAAGAGCATTAGGAATGAAAGAGTTAAGAGGGCTCAATATAAAATATTTCTCACGTGAAATTCTCAAACATGACCAAAGTTTTTCAAAATGTAGGAAACTTTTTTTTAAAAAACCCTACTTTGTAATATTATCTTAGGCAGTATATTGACCTTGATCTGAAAAATTTGTAAATTATTCCAGTAAGATTTCAATTGACAAGAGAGTCAAGGGGTAGAGGGGTGGGAATCCTTTATCTAAATTAGTGAAAGATTTTCCTTTTTTTGTACAACAGCACCTGTTCAAGTGAACAGCACCTGACAGCTGAGGCTGGCTTTGTTCACTGTCATTTGATCAAAAAGCAGGCATAAAGTTAGCAGGTAGTTGTACACAAAGTCAAAGACAAATCCTAATCTTTGAAAAAAAATCAAAGTAAAAAACAAAATAAAAACCAAGAATATTAGGAAGTGGTTATACAAAATAAAAAAAAAAGATGAATAATAATTAAGATGTCAGGAAACAGTATAGACCAGAGATGTTAAGGTAAGGTTTGGTGTTGGCATTTTATTCTTCAGGTGCCTGGCCATTGTTACCGCTTGTGGTATAAATTCATTGGAGTAGTGGTGTGGCATCAGCTAGGAAGGGTCAGAATTCTTCATGTTCACAACGTTGGATGTTATTTAAAAAGAGAACGTCTAGGAAAGAAGAGAGAAGTAGAGTTTATTCAGGATTCAAAGACAGGATACTTATCAAATTTCAGTGTTTAAAAACAGTACTTATTAGGGTATCTATTTAATCAGCACCACTCTAGAATACCATGGACATAAAATTAGCAATGAAATGTAACTCCTGCCCTCAAGAAGCTTACTGTTTAGAGAGCTGGAAACACTTAAAGCAATTAGAGAACAAGAATATGTCTTAAAAGAGTTAATGTGGGGCAGCTAGGTGACTCAGTGGATAGAGAGCCAGATCTTTAAGTGGGAAGTCTTAGGTTCAAATCTGGCCTCAACTATTTCCCAGCTATGGGACCCTGGGCAAGTCACCTAACTCCAACTGCCCAGAGATATATGTTAATGGAAATGCTTGTAAAGATTAAAATTTAGGGGAGACTGAGGCAGGTAGAAATTAGTTTCTCTCTGCAAGGAGTATTATATTTTTTAGAGGTTTATTAAGGATTAAGGATTAAAGAGAATACAGGATAAGGAAAATGTGCCTAGGCCAGAGGCCTAGACAAGACCTCACCTACATTATGGAAAGAGCCATGTCTGCTCCAAACGGAAGTCCAAAAAGAGAGAGAGAGCTCAAAAGCCTTTGCAATCAGCTTAAGTACCTTCTCGATCTCGCCCACCTCAGAATTCCGTGAGATTACAAAGCATTTTGGGGAAGTGGAGCAAGGGCTTGTGGGGATTGAAGTCCAGAGTTCAAATCTCAATTTTACATCCCCCCCTCCCCCCGTTTGATCCTCTGGGAAGAAGTCCTTCCCCAAAGGATCATAAAAACATAATCAATTTAAAGATTACAATAATTTGAGGATAGGAAAAAAACCCAATAATTGAATAACACTTCCCTACATATAAATTTTAAAAAAAATCTGGTCCTTTTTTCTCTCCTATAGTATGGCAACTTCCTGTAGCCTTGGCTGCAAATGGGTAAGTAAAATTTGCTGCATTCTGTCCTACAGACTTGTGGGATTAGAAATTACTTAAATGGACCCTAATACAGGGGCCTGTGGGGGAAAAAAATTTTTTTTTTATTCTTGCTTTCTAAAAAAATTTTGTATACATAGATTTTTTTTGATATTTTGATACTGATTTTGAATTCTTCTTTAATATAAATACATGTATATATAAAGGTTCTATATTTTTTCCCTTAATTTTTTCCCTTTTCTTCTTTTGTTTTTTGTTTTTTATTTTGTTTTCATTTTGTTTTGTTTTCCTTTTGGATTAACACACATCCCCACAACTAAAACTTGCATCCTCAGCTGGACTCAGTGTTTTTTCAACACTTTCTTCAGGGGGGATTGTAGTTCATAAAATCCAAGATTTAAATTTTGTTCCAGATAGATCTTTAGAGAAGAAGCTTGCTAACTAACTGAATCCAGAGAATGAACTGTTTGCAGAAAGATACCTAAACCTTTTCACTACAGGAAGATCCAGAATGAACCTTGGGGTGTGGTTGATTGAACATTTTTTTTGAATGTACACTCTTATGCCAAAGGGGACTGCCCCCTTATTGGCTTTTGTCCATGCGCCCAGCAACACATTGGTTTGCTGTCTTTCTCTCTCCTCTATTTCCCCATATCTACAACTATTATAGTTTTCCTCTTAGTGGGTAAAAAATTTTGTATACACTTACAGTTAGAATTTTTTGGGGTGCAGTATGCTTATGTTTAGTGATCAATTGGGGAGACTAGTCCCCCAATCATCATCAGGGGGGATTGTGAATTTTAAAAATCTCCATCTTGGTCTAGCACCCAAAAATTGTGCACACCCACACTACACGGGCATGTGCTAGTCAATGACAAATCAGAAATAACTAACTGCCCACCTGGGCTGTCCTAAGCCAAGCTTGAGCCACCATTGGCACTTGTGAGGCACAGGAAGTGACGGAGAGAGCAGCCTCAGAAATTCGCTCACTTCCTGTGGACAGGGCTAGAAGTCAGTTCGTGTGAGGAGCTTGAACAGGGAGGAGGCCTGCAGCCAGTTTCCCTTCAGATCACGTGAGTCAAGGACTGATTCCTTCCACCTTGGCCCTTTGGGCATAAACTCTCTCTGCCTTGGTCAGAGGTTGAGTAACCCCTTTCCCTTTTCTCCTCTCTCCTTCTCTCCCTCTCCTTTTCCCTACTCCCATTGTGATTAAACCTCCATAAACTCCATTCTGACTTGAGTGTCTCATTTTAGGAATTTCATAAGTAAATTCCTTGGCGGCCATTGTTCAATATTATAACAATCTTAAAAGGTGAAATTTTCACTACAACATGCTTTCCTAGTAAATGAACTGGGAAAGTTAGAAAAGGAAGAATATTGTTTGATTTGGTCCATATTTACTTTTAGATGATTCTGGAGAATTTAAACAGAAAGTGACACCAAAAGTGATACTTTTTGGTTAGACAAAAATATTTATAGCTATGCTCTTTGTGGTGGCAAAAAAATGGAAAATGGGGGGTATCCCTTGATTGCCTAAACAAATTGTAGTATAGGATGGTGATGGAATACTATTGTGCTATAAGGAATGATAAACTGGAACTGGAAAGGCCTCTATGAACTGATGCAGAGTGAAATGAGCAGAACCAGGAGAATGTTGTACACAGAAACAGAAACATTGTGGGATGACCATAAGCAATCAACTTTGCTACTAATAGCAATGCAATGATTCAGGGCAATCCACATCTAGAGAAAGAAAGGTTGGAGAAGAAATACAGAAGAAAAACATATGATTTATCACTTGATTATATGGGGAGAGGAGTTGGAGTTTTGTTTTTTAAAGATTACTCTATTACAAAAATGAGTAAAATGGATATAGGTATTGAGTGATAATACAGGTATAACCCAGGGAAATTGCTCGTCCTCCCTGGGAGGAGGGAGGGAAAAGGGAAGAGAGAATATGAATCATGTAACCATGGAAAGATATTTTAAAATAAATAATTCTTTTTAAAGAAAAGTGATAATTTTACTTTTTGCAAAAGTCACAAAATAAAGTCTAAACTTGCCCAATTGGCTACTACAAATAATGGGATGAAGGCTGAGGCTAGGTGGCTAGGTAGGGTACCAGGTCTGGAGTCAGAAAGACTCATCGTCATGAATTCAAATCCAGCCTCAGACGCTTCCTAGCTGTGTGAGCCTGAGTGAGCCACAACCCTTTCTACCTCAGTTACCTCATCTGTAAAATGAGTTGGAGAAGGAAATGGCAAACCATTCTAGTCTCTTTGCTAAAGAAAACCCCTGATGGCATCATGAAGAGTCAGACACAACTGAAATGACTAACAAGAACAAGAAGATTTGGATAGAAGTCAGGATTAGAGATGTAATTCTGATTATGAAAGAGGGCACAATGCAGAGAAAAATAAATACAGAGGGGAACACAGAATAATTTTGTTACCATTATGTACACCTATATAACACATATGTGTATATATAAACATGTACAGATACATATGTATGACACACATACTAGCTATAGATAATCCACAAGTCACTCAACATCTGAATGGTTTGGAACAATCTCAAAGACTAAGTTGCAAAGAAGGTGCTGATCTTCATAGGAATAGAAACTTCCTCATATTCAAGTCCCAATTTTATGTATGTTTCTGTGTGTGACACACAATTACTTGAAAATTGCAGTAAGAATTGACTTTTCAGTCATCTTAATATATGTCATCTCTTAAACTCTAACAGAATTCAGTTTCTTCCATTTTTTTTTGTTCTTTGTATATCCTGAAATATTTTATTATTGATGAGTATTGAGTTCATATTATAAGAGAAAAGGAATCAGAAGAGAAAAAAAAGAGATAGGAAGAAGATGAGGGAAAATATTGTCACTAAAGGAGGAGAACTTTAAAAAAGGGGAATTTCATAAACAAGAATTTCAGTTTCATTTAGATTCCCTGAGACATAATTATGGGCTGGCTCTCTCAGCAACTTCAAAGGAAAAGTGTTCCCAAAGTAAACTGAAAATAATTATTTTTCCTAGTTTTTCCTAGCTTTTAAAAATCACGCAAAAACTATCCAGTATTTAGGTGTTCAATAGACAGCTTAGTTCAGGCTCATGATTACTCAAATTCTGGTTATACAAGGACACTATGTTTCTTGCTTCCTGCCTGTCTTTAAGTCATTAGTATCTACTTCAGGCTAAGATGGGTGATGTCACAGGAGAGAACTCAGTTCAATCCCATTTTCTTTCAGTGAGGAGCTTTGACAAAAGCATTTAGAGTGGTTTGGTGAGAGGAGGAAGAAATGGGGAAAGGAAAATGGCTAAAATTTAACCAATAAGATTTATCAGTTCTACACGCTATCTTGGTTCCACAAATGTTAGCTGTAATCCCATTATTTAATTAAACATATTATTAGCTAAAACTAACACCTCTTCTACTCATTTCCTATCAGGAAGAATGAACCTCAGGAGTGTCTGAAGGGCATCTGAATACAGCTCTCTTCTTCACACACTTCTCTCAGCAGAGAATAAAGCTTGGTTGAACATAGATCTCCAAACTCTTTGACCTCATGGGACCTAAAAAGAAAAGGCGTTATTTTCTAGCCCACCACCTGATGGCATCCTAGGAGGCCAAGAAACAAGGCTCTAAGAGTATAGACTCTGACCAGGTTTCAAAATCCAGTCACAAGATGGGCCTTGATTCGATCCAGTAAACATTTATTAAGCATTAAGCATTATTAAGCAATGCATTAAGATTCTACAGAAGTCATTGCACTAGATTCAAGGCTACAGAGAAAAAAACTCAACAGTCCTTGCTGTCAGGGAATTAACATTCTTTGGAGTAGGGCCAAGGAAAGTAAATATACGGTAATGAGAAGGTTAATTATTTAATTAGTTAATTCATTAATGAAGAAATAAGAAAAGGTTTCCTGTAGAAGAAGCACCAGAGCTGAGCCTGAGGGGAGCTAGAGATCCTAAGGCAAGGAATGAGAGGGTGAGAGCAGCCTGCGGGGAGGGAAGAACAGCAGAGGCTAGGACAGAGAAAGGTAAAGTCAGTCTGCAAAGAGATTTGAAACCAGAACACAAAGGGCTTTAATGCCAAAATCACCCAGGAAGCTTCTGAAGAAGGGCAGCATGGCCAGAGCTCTGTTTCAGGAATATCAATTCTATGGCTGCATGAAGATGAGCAGAGACACTAAAGCCAAGAGGCACCCATGAGGAGGACACGGACAAATGAGGGGAAAGTCTGCGTGGGTTCAGAAGAAAATACATGTGACTGATCATGAGGAGATAGATGGGACAAAGTTTTGGTCAAAGGGGCTACTGGAGGTGGATGGTGGGGGAGGATAAAGATATAAATAGGAAATGTATCTTCTTTTGTATTATTTTTTTTTTGACTCTTACCCTCCTTCTTAATATCAATTCTAAGACAGAGGGATGGCAAGGGTTAGGTATGACTGAATGAGTCCCCTGTCTTCCCCACAGGGGCACTACCCCTCTCCTTCTCCCCCCCTCCCTTACTCCTTTCCCCTGGGCGATTCAGTCCAAGCCTACTATTGGGTCTTCTTTCCTCCATCCCCATCACCTAACTAAATCCATCCTCCATACAGCCATCGAAATGATTTTCCTAAAGCAGAGGTCTGACCCCGGCATCCCCCTTAAACTGCATCGGCTCCGCATGACCTAGGAATGGAAAATAAATTCCTCTGTCTGAGGATACAAGCTCTTCACAACTGGCTCCTAGCTACCCCTCCCCCAATTCTTTTTTTTAACCCTTTACTTTCGGTCTTAGAACTGATTCTGGAAAAAAAAAAAAAGAACTGATTCTGGTGTCCATTCCAGAGCTGAAGAGCGGCAAGGGCTAGACCACTGGGGACGCGTGACTCCTCCAGGGTCCCAGGGTCAGGAAGCGGCCTCCCGCCTCGCATCCCAGGTGACCCTCCATCCCTACTTTCAGCCTCTGATCATCCATGACTCTCCAGTTCTCAGCTAGTCTCTTCCTGGGCTTAGCTCCAGCACCCCCTACTGGACGTGGTCTTTCCTGGTTCTCCCAGGTTGGGTCTCTTCCCCTATAAAGGGGCCTTTTCTCTGCACCATAGGAGTATGTGTCCATACTAATGTGTGCATCAGGCACACATCCACATAAAGAAGGGGTTGTTTTCCTCCTTAGAATGCAAACCCCTTGAGGCCAGAAACTTTCCCATTTGAATTTGAATCATAGAATTTGAATGGAATCAATCATTTGAATTTGAATTAACTGGAACAGGGTCAGGTGGAATAAATGCTGGCTGATTGGCAAGTAGAACTATGCAGCTGAATATGCATGCATGCATGTATGTCTGCACAGGTCCCTTCATGTATATTCATGCATATATTTTTATCTTTATATGCATACTATCTACTGATAAGAGATTAAGGGATAATGTTAGTGGAGTTACTCTCAATAAATGGGATCTTCATGATCTGCCATTGCAGAACACAGGCAGCAGAGGAAGCCATAAACTAAAAACCTAGCTTGCCATCTTCAATAACATCTGAAATAAGCATTAGTTCATTTCGCAGACCAAGACATTAACTAATAGCCTTGAAAGGTCACGTGACTTTCCCGTTAAAGTTAAGTGGCCAACTTGAACTCATATCTTTTGACTTCAAGACCAGTGTTTTTTCTCCCGGGACTTAAATATACACTTACTCATATGTTCTTATTTCACTGAAGGAGAAAAACAATCTCAATTTCTTCAACATATGTCCCAAAATGGGAAATCAAGTAATAAATAGTTTCTTCACCTAAGAGTGCTACCAGGATTTTTATTATTATAAAACACTTTTAAACGTGTCAAATTAAAAAATTTAAAGCCTCTTCCCATGAGGGTTTTAGAGGTACTTTAACTTCCTTATCTTACTATGGAGTGAGTACTAACACTGCTTGCCAACATCTGCATGGTCATAGAGCTCCTCCTGGGTGTAGGTGAGAGCCCAGATGTTGGAATATACTGCATTAGTTTGAATTCTAGTCCAGCAAAAACAACCCTATTTCCACGACCTAGTTCTAACCTTCCTCCTTCCTCAACCCCTGTACCCCATCCCTGACTTCATAGGCAAACATTTCTAGACGTGATCATACATATTCCCTGGCCTGTATCTCCCCCTTTAGGACACTGTGCAAACATACCGATTCGGCCAGACTTCAATCCATCTCCTCCAAGTTATGGCCAAATTCTTCATCAATAGAGCTAGTCAACAGCTTCCTTTTAAGCTCTCAGTACATCTGACATCTGTATTTCATTTTCTCAGTAGGTTAGATGGAAATCTCTGGCAAATAGCCAGAAAGGAATTTGGCATGAAGAGAGACGATTTAGCCTAAAAAGCATGAACTTCAAAAATGTAGCTCACATGATGCTTTAAGCAGAGCTTTCCTCACAATAATACCATTAGGTAGGTAGTGTACGGACTATTAATTTCCATTTACATATAAGGAAACAGAAGCTTAGAAAGTCTAGCTAAATAAGCAGAGTCACATAAACTAGCTTGAGTCCAAGCACCAGGATTTTAATCTGGCTCTCCCAGCTCCTTTCTCTTCTACACAGGGATAAATACTCCTATAATGGTGGTTTAAAACATTGATAATATGGAGCCATTGCTTAAAACAAGTGAGCATAATGGCATTTTAGATCCTGCTTACAAGGAATGACCATCATCTATAATGAGTAGAGACGTGCCCTTCCTTAGAAGAATCAGTGAAAACCCCGTTCTGAAATCTTCCTTAAA
The DNA here is from genome assembly GCF_027887165.1 of Monodelphis domestica. Taxonomy (NCBI): domain Eukaryota; kingdom Metazoa; phylum Chordata; class Mammalia; order Didelphimorphia; family Didelphidae; genus Monodelphis; species Monodelphis domestica. The sequence continues at coordinate 404,204,829 of NC_077228.1, forward strand.
AGGGACAGAAAATTGGCATGAAAGTAAGGTCTGTCGTATAGTGAAAAGAAGGAGATTTGGAGTCTATGGATATGAATTTGAATCCTAGTTTCTTCCATTTTCTAATCTATATGAACTCAGACCAAGTGTTATTAAATTTTTTTAATGTCATTGACACCTTTTTGGTTAGTCTGATAGTATATGGACCCCTTCTCAGAATAATGCTTTTAAATGCACAAAATAAAATACACAAGATTATGAAGGAAACCAATCAAATATAATGAAATATAATTATAGTAAAAAATAAGTTCACAGATTCCACATCAGAAATCTGTACCTTTGATAGTGATCTCTTTAGGTCTTTATTTCTTCCTCTTTAAATGAAGTAGTTGAACAAGCTCTAAATCTATGATCAAAAGATTTGAGTGTTTGGAGCCTGACATTGCTTTTTATCTAATTATCCACTTGAGATTGTGTTGTTCTTTTACTTTTCTCTGGGTCTCAGTTTTCTCATCTATAATATGGGGGGGGGAGGTAAGGAAAGGTCACACACACCCCACTTTTAAGAGTCAATAATTCTAGAGTTCTGAAAACATTTTCTGAGAGTTAAAGAAACTATTCTCTGTAAAAGATAAAAATGTGTTTATTTTACAAAGAAGTAGATATAGACAAAGAGATCATGTGTTCAGGCTGACATCATAAGAAGAACTTTCAGGCTTTATCTCCAGAAAGGGCACCCCATTCTGTCCCTTCCCCAACTTTAATCTATAATTTTGTCTGCCTAAGAAAGAAAGGCATTAAACCCATGGGGAGAAAGTCAGGTCCCTTTTTCTCTTCCTTCTTTCATTGACTAACTGCACATGTTCTATATCCCAGGAGGTCTCCTATTTTTTTTAAGTGACTGCTACTTCTAAGCTTTAGGCAAGGTGGCAAAGCTTTCAAAGGGAATCCACTTTGGTAATAAGGCTTGGAAGGTCTTTTGGTCAATTCAGTTAGATTCAGATCTTTGGGGGCCTCTCTTTTAAATAAAGCACTCTAAAAAGCTTTTAGAATTTTTTTCAAACAATAAATATAAAAGAAAAAAGTATCATGTGTGACCACTGAAATGAGCCTGTCTCCAAAGATGAGAACCACAGTCAGTAGCTGTTCATTGATAGCCACATACCAGGGTTAAAAGCAAAGAAAAAACTTTTATCTCTTTTCAAACACATTTTTTGAGAGAGAGAGATGTATATATTCTCAATGGGCACTTTTCTGTGGGGAAGAGGCATTAGATAGAGGAAAGAAAGTGCTATTGAGTATATAGTGGGGTTTCTTTCTAGTACAATCTGTATGACTCACAAACTCTCTGGATCTGTAGTTTTGAAAAAAAGGAGGTAACATTTGTCATTATTTCATAGTCTTGTTATTAGAATCAGAGTTATAGATGTGATAAGCACTTTGAAGAGAGCATTAAAATGATATAAAATTATTAAAACTACTAAAAACTTACTTTAAATAATTTATCTGATCTTTATGTAATTACATAAGTATTATATCACCCCCTATTAGTCAGATTATTTTCTCTATCTCTATATACACTCTCTATATTATATATACATATGTTATGTATATACACAAATACATATTTTATATATATTCAAATGTCCATATATATGTACACCCACATACACATAAAATTTCAAGAAGAAAATGGAAGAAAAATTTTTTTAAAAGTTGTAAACTAGCCAAGTAAACACAAACATAAAGAAAGGGAACATTAAAGGAAGTATGGACAACAGTCTCCCCCTTAGCCATTATTTTCAACTTTATTCCAAACCAAATATTGCTTCAATTTTCTATGTAACATTTGACAACTTCAAATCTCCCCCCCCCATTTTTTTGCTTGATGAATAATCAGATATTGCCACCTACATATCTTATGAAGACCAGTTCCAAAATAACCAAAAGATTTCAAAGTCTAATTATAGATTTAAATTAGTTATAGAATTATAAGTTCAAATCAACTTTTGGACATCTTTCCAAATTATCACCCAGTTATAGGAAATCACATTAAGAATGCACAGGATCACAGATTTGGTACTGGAAAGGTCCTTAGAAGTCAGTAAGTCCAATCCTCAGTTTAAACATGAGGAAACTGAGGTCAAAAGAAATTAAATTATTTTCTCAGTGTCTAGGAGTGAGATTCAAACCTAAATCTTTCTGATTTTAAGTTTAGCACTCTATCCACTATAGCCCAGTGATTTTATTGTTCAGTTGAAGCATGTCTGACTCCATGACTCCCTTTGGGGTTTTCTTGGCAGAGATATTGGAGTGCTTTGTCATCTCCTTTTTCAGCTTATTTTACAGACAAGGAAACTGAGACAAAGTGTCATATCACTGTAAGTGTCTGGGGCCACATCTGAACTTGGGAAGATGAGTCTTCCAGACTCCAGACTTGTTGCTCTATCTAGCATGCCACTTAGCTACATGTAGCTGCTCTAATACCTCAAATGATGGGAGAACACACTCTGTACTGTTTTTGGGCAGCTTTGATTTGAAGTAAATAAATGAAAGCTTTCCTTCATAATTATAAGAAAGCAGAGTCTATAACTCTGTAACTTCCACAAATACTCTAGTCATTTATACACATGCAGTAAAGGTATACATCTTATAATTCTTTCCAAAGGAAAAAAAGTGAAATTAAAACCATTCTAAATATTTAATAATAATCCTAGTCTAGATCAAGCTTTGGAAAGTAGTACCTAGGAGGTGTTAAATAGATTCGTCCAAGAGCATTAGATAGCAATCTGTCTATTTTATGGATCATGTGCATTGATCCATATTGCTTCAATCATTGCTTCAATCAGCTTTCATTAGACATATATATGTAAAAATAATACTAAAATCATCTGCAGGGAAAACTAAAAAAAAAAAGAAATTCTACAAAAACAAAGCTACCTTCCATTTCTTCATTTATTTTTGATTCTAAGACTGGGTTCATTTGGGTTTAACTAAAACTGTATTGAAAGCAGGGCAATAACATCCAGATTTCAAAAGTGAAACTAATATAAGCAGACTGGAGGAAATCCTAGATCTTAACCTGCAAATTGTCACCTGGTGATTCAACAGATTTGCCTTTTTCCTCCAAGGTGGGGGCAATGCTAATCAGAGCATGCATGTAAATGAGCATCTTCTGATTAGTGAGAGCTGACTTCAGCGAAAATAATTCTTGACTCCTATCAAGTCACTTAAGATACCTCATGCTAATTTTAGCTTGGCTCATGGGTTCATTTTAAAGCATCTTTAATATGATTCCTCCTTTGAAATGTTGGTTTGAACAAGAAAGTGATTCCTGTTTGGGAGGTCATATTCCTGATAATTCTGCAGCATCTGTGAGCTTTCACACTTCCATCAGGGTATCCACAATGGAAAAGGAAAGGAGAAATCAAAAAGCACTGGAGGGGCAATGTGGATGGTGAGTAGGCGGTGAAGTCAGAAAGACTCCAGTACAGATTCTACATCTGACACATACTAGCTGTGAGACCCCGAGCAAGTAACTAATTCTAGGTGCTCTAAAAAATTGTAAATTGCAAAAGAAAAAAAAGGTGTTGACTTGTATTGTCAGAGAGTTTTCTCATTGGGAGTTCCCAATATAAATGAAATAATAGATTTAGTATTTATTCCTAAAATAGCATTTATTAATAGTTTTATTATTAACTGATAATTTAATATTATTTATTAACAGGGTTAAGTTACTGGCTAAAATAAAGGTTGGAAATTAGCCCTCAATAGCATTTACACTCCTTGTATGGATTAGTTTGATCTTAGTTGGACCCATTTAAAAGTGTGATTGATGAATTCAGTTGGTTAACGCATAGTACTAATGGAATTAATGTCATGGGTTTTTCCTCTACTTGGCTTTTCTCCCATTCCATGGCTATTGACACTACCACTAAGCTCAGTTACCATTTCTCATAATATGTGTGATTTTGCAACAAATCTTTAAAACAGGGGCTCAACCTTTTTTGTGTTATAAATCTTCTCCTTTTGGCAGGTTAGTAAAGCCTGATGGAGCCCTTTTTGAAATAATTTTTAAATAAACAAAATAAAATATAAAGCTTACAAAAGAAACAAATTATATTGAAACAGTTATCAAAATAAGCTCCAGGTTAAAAACCTCTGCTAAGTATCTGGGCAGTGAAGACTGAGCTATAAATAGCATTGCTGTTCCATTTTATGATTCTTCTGGGATAAATCATGGAAGACAATGATGAAAAATAGAATACAGGGGTTCATTTATAGACACAGCAGAAAAGCATTGGATTTGGAATCAGAGGACGTTGGACAAGGTGGGCAGTCTCTAGCCTCATTCTCTCATTTGTATGATGAGGGGGGGTTGCACTAGATTTCCTCTGAGATGCTTTCCTACACAAAATCCAGGACTTTTTGTTTTCCATTTCAAATACTTGTTTATCCTGTCCTTGTTTCTGTGTAGTATTCTTGTTGTTCATCCTTCCTTTTGTAATAGGAAAATTAGAGAGAGAAGCTTTAAATTAATACCTTGGTCCCCTTTTCACTAACCTGCTTTTTCACTTTTCAAAGAGGACCAGTGACATCCCAGATCCCAGGAAGATGTCTTAACTTGTGTATGAATTGGATTTATAAGTGAGGCAGAGTTGCACAAAGTATTCCTCTCTCTTCCATGGTTACTGAAGTCCAAGGGCAAGAAAAGTCAGGATGACCAGCGATGGCCAGTTTGCAATGGGCGACCTTGACATCTTCAATGTCTGGCCAAGCTCTAAGCACCTCATAGCATGGCTTCAGCTGCCTTCACAATGAATGGAACAAAGTTTTCTTGTTCATGCATTCTACTGGGGGATGTCCTCACATGCTTGGGGGAGAGATCCAGCCCAACTCACTGCTGGCTGTGAGGCTTGCTAGTTACCCCCATGCCAGTCCAGCTTGTTGGCACAGAGATTTAGTGAGGTGTGGGCACTCCGCAGGCTACAGCCTCTGGGAGCCGGGTGACTCTGCAGCTGGCAGAAAGGCCAGAGGGTCAGTGGGGCCTGGTCAGTAGTATCAATGGTACTTTGTCCAAGGTTTGGAAAGTGAGGCAGAGGCAATGTGAAAGGAGGGATTTGTGTTTGTGACACAGAGGCTGGACTCTTCTCTGTTTCCAATGTCCCGGACTACCCTGACCTGTTATCCCTAGAGATAGCCTCTCTGGTACCCTGTGGCTGGGCTGTGATTGGCCCTCCCCCCATTGGAGCGGGGCTACCTAGGAGTAGATGCCTTAAAGGACAACGCAGCAGAAAATCTGAGGGGTTGGGGGTTACAGGGGCAGGATGCAGATGGACCAATTCACTTGAGTAAAACATCTAGAATTTACCAACCTGTTCATATCATAAATGGATGAATACTACAATGTCCTCAGTGGTGTTCTCATGGCTTAAAAGGCTACTTGTTCTACCTCCCCCTTCTTTCTTACCTTCCTTCTGAAGGAGGGCTAGGAGCGCTTCTACCTTATTTAAATTACTCTTTTATAGAGGGCACAATTTTCCTCATCAGCCATCACCACAGCAAAGAAATGGAATGGTTTTAGAAAACCATTCCCTCCCCTCCACAGGAACCTTGAGGACTTACCTTTTAACCCCTGTCTCTAGAATAAAATATAAACTTCTTAGCTTAGTATTCCAGGCTCTCTATAGTTTGGCTACCATCTACCAATTTTTCCACCTTTATTCCATATTTTTCACCCTCACACAGTATTCAACAACACAATCAAAGTAGACTACTAGCCATGCCCCAAATTCAACATGACATCTTCCACGCACTCATAAAAGTCATCCCTTCTGCTATTCCTCCATGTCTGAAATGTCTTCCCCTGATCTCTTATTTATCCCTTCAGTTGGTGCCTCTCTCCAGAAATTACACTGTATTTATTTTGCATATATTCAAGTGGTGCCCCATATTGTTTCCCTCCAGTAGAACATAAGTTCCCTAAGGGTAGGATTTGTTTCATCTATGCCTTTTTAATGCCACTGCCCAGCAGAATGAATGTCTGATACATAAAAAGCATTTAATAAATGACTGCTGATTGGATGTTAAAATATTTCTCTTACTTTAAAAGCTCAACTGATCTAAGGCTCCTCTAAGAAACTTTTCTTAATCCTCTCAACTGGAGTAGAACTTCTCCTTTGTAAATCTCCTGCTCTACCCTATTTTCCATTTATCTGAATTGAATCAAATGGGGGAAAATGAGAATCATTGTTTCTATTTTTTATACTTTAGAAACTAATAGATGCAGGGCAGGTAGGTGGTGCAGTGGATAAAACCCTAGGCCCAGAATCAGGAAGACCTAAATTAAAATTTGGCCTCAGACAATTACTATCTATGTGTTCCAGAGCAAGTCATTCAACCTTGTTTGCCTCAGTTTCTTCATCTGTCAAATGAATTAGAGAAGAAAATCACAAACCACTCGCGTATCTTTGCCAAGAAAACCTCAAATGGGGTCACAAACAGTCAGATACTACTGAAAAATGACTGAATAACATAACAATAGATGCAGCTGTGAGAAAAGGGGTAGGAATCTTGAAGATGAATTAGCTGGAAAAGAAGGAATCAGAGATAAATGTGTGGGGGTAGGCATGGGGAGAGATATAGTAAGAATGAGGAAATGTGAGTACCATCTCTCTGGAACTCTGTTATTAAAACACAGTGCTCTTTCACTCAAGTATTTATGGAAGAAGGCTGTAAATGTCAAAGGGAAAGGATGATTTTGGGAAAGCAGAAAGGCATGCAGCAAGGAGAAACAGTTATCTTAGATGTGTCCTGCCTTCAGCAAACGCAACATCTGAAAAACCTGATTTATAAAAAATAGATTAGGAGGCAATTTTGCCACAGATGGTTTTATTTTTAACATGATGTTTCACAGATGTATCTCACTTCAAGTGGCAGATGGATCACCATTTAAACAGCAAGTTAGGTGTCATGTGGAAAATTGTATACAATTCCTGTTAACATTAGAAAATTATTGGGGAAGCTTGCCCTTTTTTTTCCTTTATACAAGCCTACTTCATTTAGGAAATAATGCAGCTGAAAGGAGGGTCTTGTAGTGCAAAGTTCTCACCAGACCTTGACCTTTGTACTTTTGACCAATTCAGAGAATGCAGCCTAAAACAGCTTCATGTATCATTGTTCAAAACCTATTTCCATGTTATTCATATTTGTAGTAGAGTGATCTTTTAACATTCAAAACCCCAATCACATCCCCATAGAACCACGTGATCAATCATGTTTTTCTTTTGTGTTTCTACTCCCACAGTTCTTTCTCTGGCTATGGATAGCATTCTTTCTCATAAGTCCCTCTGGATTGTCCTGTGTCATTGCATTGCTGTTAGTAGAAAAGTCTATTACATTCAATTGTGCCACATTGTATCAGTCTCTGTGTACAATGTTCTGCTGGTTCTGTTCCTTTCACTCTGCATCAACTCCTGGAGGTCGTTCCAGTTCACATGGAATTCCTCCAGCTTATCATTCCTTTTATTTTTTTAAACCTTCCATCTTGGGATCAAAATTGTGTATTGGTTACAAGGTAGAAGAGTGGTAAGGGCTAGGCAATGGGGGTTAAGTGACTAGCCCAGGGTCACACAGCTGGGAAGTGTCTTGAGGCCAGATTTGACCCCAGTACCTCCCATCTCTAGGCCTGGCTATCAATAAACTGAGCTATCCAGCTGCACCCTCATCATTCCTTTTAGCACAATAATATCCAATCACCATCAGATACCCCAGTTTGTTCAGCCATTCCTCAATTGAAGGTCATCCCCTCATTTTCTAATTTTTTGCCATCACAAAGAGAGTAGCTACAAATATTCTTGTACAAGTCTTTTTCCTTATTATCTCTTTGGGGTACAAACCCAGCAGTGCTATGGCTGGATCAAAGGGTAGGCAGTCTTTTAAAGCCCTTTGGGCATAGTTCCAAATTGCCCTCCAGAATGGTTGGATCAATTCACAACTCCACCAACAGAGTATGTGTCCCAATTTTTCCACATCCCCTCCAACATTTATTACTTTCCTTTGCTGTCATATTTGTCAGTCTGCTTGGTGTAAGGCTGTAGCTCAGAGTTGTATTAATTTGCATTTCTCTAATAATCAGGAGGGATTTAGAATGTTTTTTCATGTTTTTTGATAGTTTTGATTTCACTGTGTGAAAACTGCCTATTCTTGTCCCTTGATCATTTGTCGACTGGGGAATGGCTTGATCACTTGCTCCTTTTCAAAGAACATTTTGTATCCATGGTCTCATCACAAACCCTGTTTTTACAGCTGATGAAAACTGTGCCCAAAAAGATTAAGTGACCTGACCAAAGACAGTTAAAATAGAAAAATCTCAACTAGGCCCTCAGTCTCCTTATTTCTACACATGGACATTTTCCATTATGCCTACACAAATGCATTTTTTGTCTAATTTAACTTGTGATTTATTTCCAGAACAGACATGCTGTATTTGGGGGAAAGTTTTCCCCCCTTCTGTTTGTCAGATTTAATGATTTTTGAAATGAAATAATAATGACCTTGGAGTTGGCGGATTCTCTTACCTTGCTTTATTTCATGATTTCTAATAAATTTCTAATAAACTGTACTGAAACATATTCAATGTAGATTTTTGGTGAAGTCAGTACTTATACAAAAGTTTTTAAAAGTTTTTTTTTTAAACATCCACATGCTTACACAATTGATAGAAATGCCTCATTTGTCTTGGGAACTCCCATGGTATTCCTATCACTGTCATATAAGTCCAAGTAAAATGTAAGTAATCAATGCAAGCCAATTTGCAAGATTAAATTTTTAAAAGAGAATTAAGTCCAGCATGTTCTAGAGAAAGAACCATTAAAATGACCTTGGAGTCAGAAGATTCCCTTGCCTTTATTCTTCCTCTTCTTCTGTGATTCCCGTCTCTTTATGCACCACCACTCTTGTGACTGCCATGTCGGGGTGCTGCTCTTTGGCTTCCTTAATTGCCTGTGCCAATGCCTAGCATGGGTAGAAGACATGACTTGGGTTAGCTGAAAAGTGGACAAATTCAGAAAAGAACATTTTAAAAGAACCTATTATTTACATTACTGGACAATATAACTATCCCATTCTGGCATAGACCCCAAGGTCATCAAGGACAGTAAGAATAGTTTTGTCTATTGGTATCTATAGGCATATAAATACACACACACCATCAGTGGGCATCTCTCTGTTGGGAAAAGCCTGAAGAAATCATGGCATAGGAACATGATGGCAATTTATTTGTGCCATAAGAAATGAGGGATTCAGAGAAACAAGAGGAAGATCTGCATGAATTAATAGAGAATAAAGAAAGCAAACAAAGCTAGGAGAACAATGTACAAAAAATGACCACAAAAACTTAAATGAAAACAGTGCTAAATAGGCATCTGAATTTATTATATTGACTGTAATGACTAATCTCAGATCTAGAAAATAATGATGCCCCAGACACACTACTCTCCCCTTGTTAGGGAAGTTATTTAAGAATATGGATAACAGAATCATAAATCTAGAGCTAGGATTTAGTCTAAATCCTTTATTTTACAGATGAAGGAATTGAGGAGAATAAGTGATTTAAATGTCCAAGGTGATATGGCTGGTAAAAAAATCAAGTAGGATTTGACCTCAGGGGTTCAAACTCTAGAACTAATGCTCTAGAGAACACAGTATACTGTGTTCCATGTTGTTCCGGGTTTCAATGTTGTTCTATGTTTGGATGATGTTCCATTCCAGTGTTGTCAAGAAGGAAAGGATATGTTTTAGCTAACATTTTTTTTTGTTTTTTTTACAAGAAGGGTTTTAGTATGGGTATGAATGGTACAAGCTCATTGGAAAATAGCTATAATTGCTTTAAAAAATCTCCACCAAAGGCATTAATAAAACTCTTTTCAGAAGGTCTGACTGGTTTTAAAAGACAACGCATGCTGCTACAATTCTCCAGACTAGAGGCTCATTTCCTCATATGTACAAGAAGGAAAGAAGGGGTTTTGGTGCTCCCTAGTGTTCATGTTAAGTAATGTTTTTTACTTTACCAAAGTACAGTAAACTTCTTTATATTTATTGCCCTTCTTTCCTTCCAGATCCAACTCTCTTTATTGTGTTAATTCAGAAAAGCACAGATAGGCAATTAGGACCAAATAACAGAATGCAAAAGATCTTAGAAATCAATTTAGTTCAATTTCATATGAAAGAAAAAATAAAGGTTGGAAGGATAAAATCCTGCTTTTCTGATTCCCAGCTGTAACTTTTTTCACTGTCACTCTGAGAAAACATTGATAAGCATAAGATTTTTTTATCCATGCATATAAAAAGCATGCTGTCTTGGCAGGCAAGGGGTAAAGGAAAACACAAGGAAGATTTGGGGCATGAGAAGTACCAAAAGTTTTGCTTTCAGAAATCTGATGGTAGAAGTTAGAATTCCCAAAGAGCAAAATTAATGATCTTTCTTGGATTATTGTATCTTAGAAGGAAAACATAGATCCAGAATGTTACACTACACTATGCCCAATACCATATTTTACTTTACTAAGTTTACTGGCAGCTGGAAATGCCAAAAAATTAAGTTTTTACAGAATGATTTGAATTGAGTTATTCTGTATAAAGAGTATTATCTATAAAAAAAATTGTTGGAAAATGTAGACTATGAGAACTGGGAAGAAATTTAAATGTGCTTAAATGTTAGTGCCATCAGTAAAACATGGAAAGTTGGGAGGAGAAAGGAATGGGTTTGGAAAGAAATATAAGTAACAAATAATTAAGGTATTACTATATAAACTGTTTATGCCTTAAAGAACTTGAGAGCCCATCTAGGCACAGAAGTTTTTTTATCTTTTTTGGAGTCTGGTGAAGTTTAAAGACCCTTCCTAAATTTCAGTTGGAGATTAGTGAAAATTGAATTGAAATGAAATTTACAGTACTTTGAGTGATACATCCAAAGATTTATCCTACAATTTGCAACTCGTTTATCCTACATTAAAATATTTATTTATAAATGAATAAAACATATAATTTATAATATATTTAAAAATACAAATACTATATATATATATATATATATATGAAATTTAATGTAGAATGAATGATGTGGGTTTCTCCTATTTGGAAGCAGTTTTGTATTTGTTTATTATTGACTATTGACACCTCCTCAGGTTGTGGAAAAAAGATCTAGGAAAAGAGGTTTAGGATATTATTTGAGATACTATTTGATCTTCCCAATATCAGCAATGAAGGGAAAGTTATCATTCACATTTAATCTTCAACAACTTGGCCATTTAATTATGGCTTTCGAGATGAAAAGAGCACAAAAGAACATGAAATTAAATTTCCTTTAAAAGTCTATGGTACATTATAATTAAGAGATGAAAATTAAATCAGGAGATTTAGTGTTGGGTTGTTTTTTGTTGTTTTTTTTTTTACAAAATTCAGCGATTTTTTTGTACCTAGTTAGTACAGTTACAAAAATAGATTTTGGCTCAATTTTTTAAAGGAAAATATTTTTTAAGCAATTTAAAGTTGTCCAAAAATAAAAAGGATGCTCTTTTAGGTAGTAATATCTCTGCCATACGGTTGTTCAAACAAAGGTTGAATGACTGCTGTAGATAATGTTGCAGAATGAATTTGTCCATTATCAAAGGGAGTTGGACCAAATGATTCTATCAGAAATCCTGAGAGTCTAAGAAATCTTAGGTCCTCCTCACTTGTGTATTTACAATTTCAAAAGGAGATCTAAGTCATCAAATAACAGTGGCAGTACCCCTAAAAACAGTAGTTAATGTCAGTATTTTGTTACATTAAATTCCAAACATTAAAGTTATGTGTATGTACTATTTTGGCATCAACATTTTAGATTTCTATTTATTTGGTCTTAGGATGTGTTTGCAATATATTCAACCTAGATTGGAACTTTTATGTAAACACCAAAAAAGGCAAAAGGAACATAGCTGAAATCATGTCCAAGTTAAAATTCCTGTGGGAAAAGAACTATGTTAAAGATCTAAGGAGTTTGGTTTTATGGGGCAGGAGGGAGAGGGTTGTAAAGAAGCCAACTTCTCCTCGGGGAAATCTCCAAGGGTAGCTCCTTCCCAACTTTATTGTGGAAGAAGACCCAGAACTGGTCTGTGGAACTGGCAAAAACAAAGGGTAGGAATCTGACCTGCTCTCATTTGAGGCCAGGAAGGGCAGGATTCTCACTCAGACTAACCTGAACTGACAGGTTATATAATTAGTTCCATATCCTTCCCAAGGACACATTGTTACAATGGAAAGAATGTCCTCTGGTTACAGTAAAAGATTGCTTTAAAAATGCATCTGTACCCAGTGCTGCTTCCAGTTTTCTCATTGCTCCCTCCAGCCAAATACATGGAATCTGGTTTTCCTTCTCTTCACTCTAAGGAGACAGGCTCAGTCCCTACCCTGCGCTTGTTCTCTGTGACCTTCTGTCACAGTAGCTGATAATGTAGTTCATCACCCTACTTCCTCTTCTTCTGGCTACTCCAAACACAAACTCTTGGCAATTGTCCTCCCTGATTAACTCTTCCATCTCCTCTATTGGCTTCTCTGTAGCTCAAATCTCTACCAAAGGAGCCAATGACAGACTCCTGGATCATATTAGTGGATGAGTCTGACCTTTTTCGCAGGGAGATGGCCATCTCTAGATCCCTCCCAACATTTTCTATATAAAGTTAGAATTCTGCATCCTTCCTCGGGATTTAGGTAAACACAGATTTGTGTGATATAGAGGAAAGACCACTGATTTGGAGCAAGAAGCTCTCACTTCAAATCCAAGATCTACTGCTTACTTCCATGCAATCTTGTCAAATCATTTCAACTCTGTGAGCCTCAGTTTCCTCATTTATAAAATGAAGTTGGATTAGGTGGTCTTTTTCCAGATCTAAAGTCTATCACCAAATACATTGTCCTTTTTACTTTTAGCTCCTTTTTTTCTTACTTATAAAAATCAACAAACATTTATGAAGCATTTACTATGTTTTAGAGCACTGTGCTTCCTTCTTTGAAGAAAGGTGTTTTACCCTTTTATTTTTTGTAACCTCAATGTCCAGTTGCCTTAAACATAGCAGGTGATTTTTTTAAAAACTGCACTGAAGTTAAAATGTTCTTCCAAAATCTAGCCTTGGCCTTCTCTCTTCCCCTTTTCTCTTTACCCTCCTACCTTGGTAATTGCTTCTTCTTTTACAGAGCCAACTATCACATCAGTGCATATTACTCCAAACCGCTAGGTCCAATCTTAATTTCTCTCTCAAACTCAAGGCCTGCCTTTCCAAACACTGAGATCTTTCCACCTTGGAATCTCACAGGTACTTCAAGTTCAATATGTCTGTCACTGATGAAGTTTGTAATCTTCTTAGTACTTCTTCTCCTTCTGATTTCCTTATATCTGTCAATGACACCACCACTCACCCAAGGTTCCAAGGCCATTTACAGGGTTCTTTTTGACTCTTCCCTGTGATATCTATTTAAGGATAATTACCAACATCTGTCTTCAGTTTGTCCCCTTCTCTTTCTTTCTTTTTTTTTTAAACCCTTACCTTCCATCTTAGAATCAATATTGTGTTCTAAGGCAGAAGAGCAGAAAGGGCTAGGCAATGCGGGTTAAGTGACTTGCCCAGGGTCACACAGTTAGGAAGTGTCTAAGGGCCCACTACTACTACCCCGGTTTAGACTACCATTATCACTTAGTGTGGTTACTCTCTCCTACCTGGTTTTCCTAAATCCATAGCTCTGACACAACACTCTTATGCTCAGAACCTTTAGCATCTCCCTATTGCCTTCTGAGTAAAATGTTAATCCCTTATCCTGGCATTCAACATCCTTTGTAACTTGTTAAAACCCTATCTTTTCAGGTTTATTTCATACTACTCCTTCTGGACCATCACCGGTACAAGTCCCATCCTTTCCTGTCTCTGTGCCTTTGAATGCATTGCTCCCTAATTCTAGAATGCAAATCCTCCTTTCCTCCTTTCTACCTTACTCTTACTACTTCATTAAGGTCCAAATCAAATATAACTTTAAACCAGAAATCCTCTCAAAGTCTTCCACAATCTTGTTCTAGCTCTTATCCATTATCCTGGTGCATTTTAAGCTTTAAGCCATCCTCATTCTACACAATCTATGCAAGAATCAAACTGGACTCAAAGGCACCTTGTAATCTCCATCCTCTGCTATCTTTCCTAGTCCTGTTCTTCATGCCTACAATGTCTTCCCCTTTTTTTCTCATTTGTTGAAGCCCTTCCCATTCTGTAAAGATCAGCTCAAATGTCATTTCCTCTACACTTCAAAGATGACTCGATCTGAACAGATGATAATGGCTTTCCCCGTTGGATCTCATATAACACTTTTATTAGGGCTAAATATAAACGTCTTGCACTTCAGTACAGAAACTTAACTTCACAAGCATAGCGTCAAGTGTGACACATCCTGAAAACGATCTGGGGATTTTAGTGGACTTTATAGTCACGAGCTCAATATGAATTAGCAAAGTGACGTGATGGCCAAAAGTGAGAGTAATTCTGGGCTGTATATCAAGAGGGAGCAGCTTCTAGGAATAGTGAGGTGATTGTATCATTATACTCTGACAGCGTAAGACATCATCTGCAGTATTACATTCAGTTCTAGGTGCCGTGGTTTAAGAAGGACACTGATCAACTTTAACGAGGTAAACAGACGATTGGCCAGAGTGACAAAAGGCCCTAGGTTCATATCACACAAGGATCAGAGATGCTTCAGAGGGCATGTTCTAACAGTCTTCAAGTATCTGAAGGGCTATCATGTGGGAAAACGAAGTAGGCTTGTTCTATTTGGTCTCAGGGAGTAAAACCAGGAACAGTTGGAGAAAGTTACAAAGAAGACAATTAGGTTCAATGTAAGGAAAACTTGCCAGCAATTAGAACTATCAAAAAGCAGAAAGGGCCACTTAGAGGGCTGTTGGTTTCTCCCTTCTTGAAAGTCTTAAGAGCAGAGAGGCTGAACAACCACTTCTTGGGTATGTTAGAATGGGCTTCCTTTTGTATATGAACTAGACTAGATGGTAATTAACAGTCCTTCCAAATCTTAAATTGCATTTATGTGCTATATTATGCATTATAGTTCTCTATGTTTGTGCCTTATCCCTTTACTAAAAATATAAACTTCCTGAGCCTAGGAATTGTTTAATCTGAATTTTGTATTTATAGAGTTGCAAATTAAACACTTCTTTGTTGTTAATGCATCTGTGTGTATCTTAGATATATTATATAAAGACATACCCCTACATCTTATCACAAACACATGCTTTCTTTCATAAACCCTAAGTCTTCTTAAAATACCCCAAACACTAAAATATCCTAAAGTCAGCTACTATACTTTAGAACTGGCTTAACTCTGATTCACACCCAATCTCAAACTACAACAGTAAATGATGTATTTACTCTACTTTTCTGTAAAAGAGCGCAAGCATCTTTAAATGTAGCAAATCAAAAATAACACATCTAATATTCTCATCACCTACCTAGTTCCTTCAAATATCTCCAGTTATACCACTTGCTGAAAATCATTTATTTGGCCAGAAACTAATACCAGAATGGAAGTTCAAAATTTTCTCAAGCTCAGTTAAATTAATGTTTCATTTTTCCTATCAAACTACCAAAGATAATGAAGTGTAAAAGATATATCCTGATGGCAAATGAATAATTTTTCAGGAGCATAGAAACCTACCTTTAAAAATATGCCTTTTAAATATAGTACTTGTAACTAAGTAATATCAGCAGCTAATTTCATTTCACTCATTCATTTAATTTATTAGTACCCATCATTAATAGGTTACCATTAATTCTTATAGTACTAGTGACTTACATGGTTTTTGACACATCAATCACAGTCCAACAAACAATGGCCTCACTTGCATAACTATTATCCAATAATACTTTCTCATTAAAATAATGAAGCAAAACCAAATAGGGAGATTCTAATCAATAGTATACTCATTTCACCTTAAAAAACAAAACAATACGATTATGTGCATGACTAACAGTCACCAAAAAGGTAACATAGATTATTTTGGTTTCAAAAGTGCAGGTGTTATGGTAGGGAAAAAAACATTCTATTTGCTATGCCTATTCAATGCTAAACACTACTTTATTTTATATAGAACTGAAATTCTAAATAGTCTAATGAGTGTAATGTGAGAATGAACACTGATAGCTGCCCTTGGGCCAAGCAGAAATTAGGAAAGGCCTAACTCAATGATTCTTAAAACAAAATGTTTTGTTAACTGTATTTTACCTTATGCTTTTTAACTATTATCTTGAGGAGGTGGTCTAACAATCTTTACTGGACTGTGAAAGGGTGGGTGGTCCAAGAATCCTTGGCCTAACAGAAATTAGCCTTGTGCACCTAGAATTTGATTCTATATTCTGGTTATTTGAAAAATGGAACACATGCAAATGTATAGGAATACATAAGAAAAATCCTACCTTTACAAGCTATGAGACTCACCTGGTCATGATCAATATCGGCATCTCCTGTGATAACAATTCGTTTTTCAATTCTTGTTTCAGACACTCCACCTTTTACTGTCTAAAAGTCATAAAAGAAAATAAAGAAGAGTAATCACTAAAATATATTTCTATGTAATCAAAGCTATGAAAATGCCATCTAGTATGGTATTATTAGTCTACTCAACTCTATTAGGAGAATAAGGCTAATGGTGGTTTGTGTTTGAAGTTATTAGAAAGCATTATTTGCACCCCAAAATGGATTAAGTTTCCAAGTGAAGTGGGCCTTAAGATGTACTCATGCAGAATTGGATGAATTATAGTATAAACAGATAAACTAGGCTGCTGTTTTTGTTGTTGCCTTGTCTGTAAAATTTGGCTTGATTAGAAATTTGGTTTAAAAAAAGCATTGGGGTTTGGTTGGGTGTTCAACAAATTAATGGTTCACATAGGTTTTAAAACTATTCATTTATTTTAAATATTTATTAAATGAACTTTATAGTGGCTGTGGATTAACTTATGGATGGAAAACAGTAAAAGGATCAGGGCAGAGGAAAAGACACTCATATAGTCCTATGTCTTAGTAAGTTCACAGGGTATGTTAGGAACTAGGCTCCAGAGATTTTGTTGATCTACTTACTGCAAAACAGTGTGTGATATTTTATGATGGGCAAGAAAACTTAATGTCACATAGCCCTTTTAAAGGCAAACAAACATTCAAGTGTCTGTAAATCTCTGAGTTACCAGATTCCTGAAACCACAAGAGGAAGTGTTTTTAAAGGATTCTGGAGCAAAACTGTCACCAAATGGGATAACAAGAGATCTGAAAGGAAGTTCTTTTTTTAAAAATGGGAGTACTGGCAAATCTGCCCAGGGACAAGGAAGAATGTCTGAGAATATTTTAAAATCTTAAAAATGCTAGCATCACTGATATTGGGAAAAATGAATAGCAGAGTTGAAAAATAAACTCCAGGAAGAAATCTTTATAGTTCATGGTTTTATCAGATGATCACATTGGTAGTAAAATCAGAATGACTTGACCAAAAATACATTACTTAAAACATTTGTTTACAGCAATATTTTCAATCACTGTCTTCCTTAAGATGCTTCATGAAACTAAACGGTGCTTACAAAATCTATGTTGAGACATTTTTTTATCTATACTGTAAACTTAAATAAACTTTTTAATATATTCATCCTCCTACTTCTTCAAGATGACTATATGTAACATAAATGAATTTGCCTTCAAAATTTCAATTCTTAGGTCATGAATTTAAGGTATTTTTACTCTTCTTAGCAATAAGTATCACTTTGAGGCTGTATATTATTAGGAGGGTAGGAAAGGGGGAAGCAAAATTCAAAACAGGCGAATTGTTATGAAAAAAACATCTTTTAGATTCATTTGAATTACAATACCTTGGTGATATGTGTGGTTGTAGTTGTAGACACAGATTCAGAAGTGATGGTTTGTGCAGTCAATAATGTGCCAGCATCACCACCAGCACCTCCATCAATCTTTAGATAGTTTGGGAAAAAATAAAAAGTAATACTTAACTTAGAGAGAATGCTTGTGAAGAAAAGAACCCTCCCCATTGAATAAGTAGCTTTGAGTATATTTTTGTTGCAAACATGTAAGAGTGTCTATAGACATCAATGTGTTGATATATGGTCATTTGCATTGGGTAAAGCCATTGATCAAGAAATTGTCTGGTGGTTGGACTAGATATAGTAAAAGCCAGGTTTACCAAACAAAACTATGGAAGTGATGAAGAAAGGGGAAAACAAGAAGATGAATCAGTAAGAGAATCTAGAAGCAAAGAATTAAAATAGTGACAGGGTGTTGAAGGTTTGGAGGACTAGGCATTCCCAGTCTCAGGTTTCCCCATTTGTAAAACAAGGGGGTGATATCCGAGGTGCCTTCCAATTCTAGGTAAGTAGTTCTAGGGTCCAAGGATACAAAGGCAGGATTTTGGCTGAAAGGTTCAGGAATACCAGAGGCCCACAACACCATCCCACTTGAGAGCTAGTAGAAAGAAACTGCAGAAATCACACAGAAAGGTTTATTAAGTAATCAGGAGAGAATAAAAAGAATCCTTCCATCAGATGGAAGTTAAAAAAAAATAGGCTTCTTAAACAGAGTATAGGCAATGAGTTGATCTCAAATGATAGGTTGTCTAGAACAATAACCAAAAAATAAAACACCAAAAAATAAAAAAACAAGTACAAGACTTGACTCTTAGTTATGTTCTTTGATGGAATTTTGTTCCTGTATCATTATCTCTATACCTATATAATTAACACTATGATAACTTTCACTTAAGTAGGGTACTCAAAATTTCCATCAATGGTAGTTCTCAAATTTTAATCTTGGGATCCCTTTACAAAACATGCTTAACAATTATTGAGGACTGCAAACAGCTTTTGATTATAAGTGTAATTTATCTAGTGATATTATGTTCAAAACTCAAAATTGAAAAAGGAAAAGAATCTTAATAAACAAACAACATCTTAGTATTTTTATGAAAGGAGTTTTGACTTTATGGATCCCCCCCCCAAAGGTCTTAGGGAACCTCCAGGGGTCCACAGATCACACTCTGAAGACCTCTATAGGAGATAGAAAAGCTGCCCACCTTGGGCAGAGGCATGAGTAATGACAAGGAAAGAAAACCAATATGAGTCTAGTAATTGATATCACACTTATTAGTAACCTACATTTTACTAGATTAAATTAATTTTGCTTCAATTCTGGATACTCATAAAAACATTAAAATCAATCCCGGGGAAAAAAGTGATGGGGGCTTAAATTAAAATCCTTTATAAGTGAAATGGATTGAGTATAGAAACACAATGTGTCAAAACAAACTTTTTTTCATGATATAGCTCTTAGGAAAACCAGCTCTCTTCAGTCACCTCCCTTTGTCTCTCTACCTAAAAAGAAGTATCTTCTAAAAACTTAGCTGCTTTATGTTTCTGTAGTGTGTGTTGCTAAAATCAAGTAAAAATTTGTAATATTTTGAAAACTATATATCCAAGAAATGTATATACAATAAGCAATAAACAAGACTATAAAAATTGATATATAATAATTAACTCCCATCTCAAAATTTTAAGACTTCTAATAGAATAAAATCATTATTTCATATGCTTAAAATAGTGATATTCTGAAATACTGACTACTTTCTGCAGATTTGTATCTCCGGAGGGAGGCTTATTTACATTTATTTCTAACATGTCCATGAATACTACTTAAAGAAAAACCAAAAGTTTAAAAACATGTGCTTGGCAACATATGTATATTGCAATATATGATTTCCCACATGGAAAGCTTTGTATACTCTAGCACCAGATTAAAATAAAACAGGTAATGCTTAATAAATGAAATAATATGAAATATAGATAACATTAATGTATGGTTTTCTAAGTCAGTATTTGCCCATCAGGATTTCATTCCTATTTGAGTTTAACACCAATGACATCTCTTCGCTGTCTCATCAAAGGAAAGGTATCAAAAGATACCTCAACCTCAAGGAAATGTAAATCACTAGAAAAAGCAGAGGAAAAATAAGAAAAAATAAGGTATAAAAAATTAAAATACTACCCTCCCTCCTGTGTCACCCCAAATCTTACTGCTTTTATACCTGTGGAGATTCATAAGTGATGGTTTTGGTCTCTGTTTGGACAATTGGGACTTCCTTGGTGGAGATTTCTGTTCTTTGTGAAGCATCAGAAATAGTTACCATCTCTGTTTTTACCACTGGTGGCTGAAGTGGAAAAGGAAGGAAACAATAAATTCTAAAGGTAATTAAGTAAAATTGTTTAATGGAGCTGCCAAAATAGTCATAAGAAACATAGCCACACATGCATTCACACACAAGAAAAAAGAATCAGCAGGGAAGGCATTTAAGCAAGTCATCTTTCCCAATACAGCAAGAATTAAAATAGGAATGAAGGAGAGGGAAAAAAATACGTGGTATGAAATCTCTTGTCTAATCTTCTATACTGAGAATCCACTTCCTCAATCAGGTGGGTGTCAAACTTATTACACTTAGATTCACACCTAAGGTTTAAGCAAGTAATAGCAGAATGCAAGAACCTATGCAGAATGGAATCCATAACAGTTGACTATAGATCTAAAAGTTGACCATTTAGAAATCAATATGGCAGCCATCAAAGATTTCACTACTTGTATCCCAGTTTGTATAAAGGTGAATTCAAGTGCAGATGGTTTGGAGGATCAGGTTGATTTGTATTTGCTCTTTCCTCATGTTCTTCTTATTATTCTCACATACAAAGAATGCAGTGAGGAAAATGTTGCTTTCTTGAGAATTAACCACAGAGTCCTTTGTTTAAAAAAAAAAAAGTCTGTGCTTTCTCAACATCACAACAATTACATTTTAAAAGGGATTGGAAGAAAGATACTCCATCCATTTTGGGTTAGGTATAGCTAGATCCTTCCCCAGAGTGTTTTTAAATGGCCTCATGAGCTGGCATAATTTTAGTCCATTAAGCATGTGTCAGACTCAGTTCTGGATCTGCAGTGCCCATGTAACCTTGAAAGTAAATTAAAATAGCAGCACTATTAATTCATGGAAATCACATTCCCAAAGGTTTATCTGTATTTGTTTAAATGTTCACAACTACATATTACAAGCAAACAATATTAATAATAATAATGCCACAAAATAAAGTCACAGACTTTCAAAATGCATGTTCGTGAAGTAAGAGCATAGCTGAAAAAGTAAAAAGCACACAAGCCCTCATTAAAATGTCAATATACAGTCAATTGGGGATTATATGCCCTAACAAAGGGAAGGTATGCTTATAAGTATCTAAAATATATATATATACATATATATATATATATCTTATTAAAGCTGCTTTTCTGGATGTAGATAGTCTTGAAATCAATATTCCTTTCTAATTCCAAAGCTCTTTGGATCCCTCTAAAGCAAGAGTAATAGAAGTTCAGGAAGTTGAGGGCATTGGGGGGGAGGTAGGGAGGGGAGGGGAACCATTTAATCTTGCTACAAATAATCCAAAATTGACTGTATAACAAAAATTAAGGGTGAGGGAGGGGTCTTTGCTTTCATAGGCTCTCTGGCTGCTCTGCGGGCTGGAAGGAGGTTCTTAGACAAACCATACAATCCACATAATCTTCAAAACACAAACGCCACGCTGACATCCCAAAAGCAAAGCTTTTAAACTGTCAGGAGACACTACCAGAGTATGGCAGTAATAGGAACTGCTGCCCTCCTTAACATTGTTTTCAACTGGATAATTTCTCCCTGGCTCCACTCCACTGATAATGCTGTAGTTGTCTGGGAGATGAAAGAGACAGATCTTACATTAAGCTAAAGACTGAGAAAAGGTTTAGTGTAAAGGCCAAACCCAACAACAAGAACAGGAAAGCACAACCACTCACCCTTTTTGACCACATTTCTCCACATTCAAACAAAGATCAATTTTCTTGTAGAACCAATAAAAAGGGGACATTTAGTGTCAGGAAATAGAGAATAAAAGACGAGATATTAGAACATGCAAAGAAAAATTTGAATGTGAAATAAGAGAAAAAAATACAGAGCATGATACGATGGCTGTAGCAAAGTTTGCCCTACCAGGTGATCCAGTTGCAGAAAAGAAGCTAGAAACCATGAATTAAACTGGAAGAAATTCACTGCTCATCAGTGGTTTCTCCCTCCCATTAGAGAAAGGATCTGAATCTTGCTGAAATTCCTGAACAAGAACTGGGAGGACAAGAGGAAGAAGACAGGCAGGTGTTTTCAACCTGATAAAAGTTCTATAATTTAGCTCCCATTTGGCACTCCCATTTACCTCTGAACAACAAATTATTTCTGGCAAAACATCAATGTCAACATGAGACACTTCTCCGTTTACTCTGTGCTGTTCTTCCTCAGTTTCTTCTCTCATGTCTTGCTCATCTCCTTCTTTTAAACTCTTCTCTCCAGAGACCTTTTGGGAAACTACATTTTCCTGGACCACTGTTTCTACTGTGATTTGCTTTACTGAGCTGGCTTCTGGGACTGCTTCCACACACTGTACTACCTTTGATGCCCATTCTTCCTTCTCCTCCTCCAACTCTTCTTCATTTTCCTCCTGCTCTTCCCGGATGGTACCCTCAGTCACTCGGTGATGGGGTCGGTACTCTCCTACATCTTCTTCCTCACTGTCACTGCTGCTGCTGCTGCTGTTCTCTGAAGACAGGGATGGGGAGTCTTTATGTGCCAAGGATTCCACCTTACGAGTCTCCCCAGGATCACTCCCGGGTGGTACTTTGTCTCTACCATTCACGCCTTCTGTGATTACTCTCTCTTCTTTCCCAACCTCTGCCTGCTTCTTCGCTTCCACTACATTCAGAGTCTCATGTGAACTCTGTACAAAAAAAATGGATGAGGAAAAACAAAAAATATATGAATAAACCAAAAAAAAAGAGGATGAAAACAAAAATCAACTGACGGCAGGTTCATGTCATGGAGAAAAACAAGGATGATGGTGATGGGCTGACTGAAAGGGAAGAGGGGGGAAATGTGAGGGTGATCAGACATGGCAGGCAATGGAATTAACATGGAAAAATGGGAGAACCTTAACAGTATCGTTGGCTCCAGAACAAGGCCCTTCTGCTGTGGGAGCACGTTTCTGTGGAACAAAAAGCAACCAAGGACACAAAATCAATAATGTTTTACCTCAACAACCACCAAAACAAATATGACACAAAAGAGGCAGAACAGTAAGAAAAGAACTCTTTGCTTTCATCACACAAAGCAGCCAATAATACAAGCACAAGAAGCCCTAAAAACCTAACTCACTGACCAGCCCCTCACCCTCAAAAAGAAAAAGAAAAAAGCACAAAGTCCCTTTCAGTCTTATAAGAAAGTCTTATCACCCTCTACCATCTGTGAAGCAGCAACCCTGAAATCCAATAAAAACTGGCTAATCTGTGAGCAGTAGAGGCTTCAAGATTTGTCTAAACTGTTTTAGAAAAAAACCTGTGTTTCTCTGCATTAGAAAAACCTTGGCCTCACAAATCCTGGCTCAAATTAATGCAATGGCATGGTAATACTATTTTATTTTGAAGAAACAGCCTACATAAAATTTGATTTTAGCTAAATCTACTAATGTGTAAAAAAAAAAAGGTTAAAATTCCATATCTGGGGTTTAATTCAAACAGACTATAGTGGAGACTAGCAAAAATGAATTCTGGAAAGTTTAGAATGAATAATAATGTTCTAACACAGATTAACTTCAATTAAACTGAAACAATTTTTAGTGTTTCAGATTCACTCTCCAGTTGCCTTAAAGACAGGTAGTTTCTAGACGAGATCTACCTTAGGTGGGTAAGTAGTCAAGATACCTAGTAGGTGCTCAAAAAAAAACACTATTGGAATCACCACAATAAAATGCATGTGCCATACTGCTATGGTAAACTTTTATTTTGGGATTTTTCCCCCTAAATTTCATTCTTTTAAGAAACTGATTGTAAGTTAACTTGCTAACTCAGCAGGATTAGGAGTACAGTTTCATTTCTCAAGGCAAGGAAATTAATATTAGGATGAAGAAATGTTGCTATGATCCAGGTGAAGGGATATTAACATTGGAGAATGCTTTGTTTTCCTAAGATGGCTCCCAAACACCTAACTGCCAAGGGGAATAGGACTAAATGCTAGACTCAAATATTATCTATTCTATTCACTTTTCCCCCATTTATCAGTTAAATTAATCTAATTTCTCCCCAAAAAAGAATGTTTTACTAATAACCCTCCCTAGCCCCAATCTACTGAATCTTCAAAAATCATATTCTTTCACATGTGGCTTTAAGAACAGGAGAGGGGGAAAAAATCAAAATGCACCTCAAGCAACTGTGAGAAGGGCGAGGAAGAAAGCATTTCAGAAGGCACACTATAATTCACAACTGAGCCCTCTGCTGGCCGAGTGCTGGTTGATGTGAAGGTGGCTTTCATGCTAGCAGAAAAGCCCTCTTTACTAAATAAAATGGACGTTATCTCCTCTTCTAGGCTCTAGACAGTCAGAAAAGGGAAAGCAAAGAATTAACAATGAAAGAAAGGATACAGAAAACAGTGACCTAGGAAAGGAAAGGTTACACAAGATAGGAAGCAAAAAGAACAGCATAAAATAGAAAGAAAGAAGTTCTCATTCTGAAAGGGTTCTCTGGACTTCACCATTTCACTCTCCTGCTTGAGAACCTTGGATGGCTTCCCATGACCTATAGAATAAGGTCCACTACTCTCTTGAATACTGCCCTCAAGTCTAGCCTCTACATTGACCCCCAACAATTCCATCCTAATAGACAAATGTTTTGAGTAAATTAATATTGAAAAGAACTGCTAAGGACATAAAGGAAACATTCCCTGAAAAATCAGAAAATATGGCCCAACAGGCAAGGGGAAAACTATTGTAAAAAATCATGTGCCTCTGAAAAAGACAAGACACAATGGATTGGATCATCTTTCAAATCTTGGGACTTAATTACCCAGATTACAGACAGTTAAGTATCACAGGTATGATTTGAACCCAAGTCTTTAGGCTCCAGGACACTGCTCTTTCCACTGTACTATATAGCAAAAACTACCAAATTAGTAGTAATGATTTTGCAGAGATGATGAAAACCCAGCAAGGAAAAGAAGAAGAAAATGAGAAACACTTTCATGAAATAATAAAATTTTACATTCACTTAACACCATAAAATGTGTAGCATGACTTCCTGCACCAAGTCTCAAAAATGTCCATTTTTAGAGATGGGCAAAGTGAAATTCAGAAAATCCGGGATATTTATTCAAGGTCACATTGCTAGTGTGTGGGCCACAACTAGATCTTAATTATATCTCTAATGCTCTTTTCATCTGCATTTTATCCAAAAAGAGTTGAACAAAGTTTGAGGTGTATTACAATGAGCAAGTTTCCGACTAAAAACCATACAACAATGGCAAAAAAAAAAGCCATTTAATTTCGGAGGGAAAACTTGAAAAATAACAAAGCTGTAACCTATGCTGTGATGAAAAATGAGGATATAAAGGTTTTCAATTCCTATAGCCATATTTTATATAGCCAAAGATACAACTCTTAAATAGGATGTTATTCAAAGTGTCCTCTCAAATAAACTTCCCTCAGGGCAAGACCATGCTATTTCTTTTCCATCCTCTCACTGGGTGTTCTGTACATGGCAGACACAAAATACACAATGACCACTGATACTAACTGCCCTCAAGTAAGGCAAACATTTGCTGTGCAATACATAAGACACAAAAAACACTGGAGAAATAAGATAGAGTGAAAGAATTCTAACTTCCAACTAGCACTGGTCCTTTCAAAAAACAGAGGCCGCTCCAGTATTTAATGGGCTATTATAATATGCCACTACCTTTATCTAGGCTCAAAGGTTTCGTGAAAATCCAATCCCAGCATGGTTCTAATTTTGAACACAATCACTTCAGTTAGCATCCATAATTGCCACTTTGACAATTTCAACACAATGCTTGAGAACTGCTCTGAAAACAACCAGCATTTTCATGCTTTTTCACAAGGGCTAGCCACTTCAATGAAATGTAGCCATTTTGCCTGGGATGTATGGTGGATAACAGTCACTGGAATAAGTTGTGATGTAAAAAATAACAGCTATATTCTTAAGGAGCATTGTTACTGAAATGTCATTTTTTGATCCACGAGCTATCAAAATACTTCTTAAATCCTATCCTAAGGTACATCCGTCAAAAAAAAATAAAAGTTCACAGAAGCAGAAAAGGACCTCAAATAGCTTAGAAAAAGGAAAGGGGGGAAAAAAGCAAAGGCAGATACAAGGATGCAAGGTGAACACCTTGTCCATCTCCTGAGCTTTTTCTTCCACAATCGGGGCTGCTGGGATCTGTTGCTTTTCCTTCACAGGCAAAATATCCATTTTGAAAAGATGATCTTTTCTCTATTATTTTAAACATTGAAGATAATTAACATATAACACAAATACAGAATACCTATAACAATACAGACATCAAACAATGTAGATCAGGAGAACAAACATTTCAGAGATGAAACAGTGGTTAAGGTGGGCTTCTGAAGAGTCTTCTACCTTCTTAATCTAACACACAATCACAGCATCACATCATCGTACATTTATCCATCACAAGAGACATTCATCCTGTTGTAAAACAATGAACTCATTTTATCAATAAATTCTGAGTACCTGGAAAGAAGAACATGATAGTCATAGATAACAGCTACCTATGTGTCTTAATATTTAATTAGCATCAGTCATAAAAATGGAGTCTAATTGTTCAATTGTTTTAATTAACTGCCCTCTAGGCTAAATTAATTTTTCTTTTATACTCTCATGAATCTTCTGATTGCAACATTTACATACTTTTGTGTTTTTAAGATATGGAAATGATTAAAATGACATTTTTATATCTGGACCATAACTGGTTGTGATCTTGTAAATTGCAATCTGAATTATGACAAATAGCAATTAATTCACTAGGGAATTTGAGTTTAGGAGAAGAAACTCTATTTTCACATTTTTTTAAAAAGACAAAACCCAGAATGAGTAGCATAATAAATTACTGGTCTCCCCAAGTTTAAATACCTGTGTCCCATGAAAGTCATTTGTGAGTAGCACAGTGGTCATTGAAGCATCACAGTAGGGGCTAGAATAAAGGGAGGCTAAACTTTTCATTCCAAAAGCATATATCAAGCACCTACTGTGTGAACTAGTATAGTTGCTGGGGGATACAAGGATAAAAATGAAATGATTCCTCCACTTAGATTTATACTTTATTGAAAAAAAAGGAGGAACAAAATAAAGAGAGTATTCTTAAAAATATATTTATTTTGGTAATGAAGACAAAAAGCTTGTTAAGCAAAATATGTTAAGATAATCTTGGAAGAAAATATTTTAGAACCATTAAGTCTCCATTTCAAAATACAGTTATAGAATTGTATGAATTTTGTCATTTCTGTTAGGCTTAAGAGCTATTCACAAAAATATCATACAAAATTATATATTTCTCACTGATTCTATTTAACTATGAAACAAATTTCCTACTATAAATCATACTTAAACCCTCAAATACTCATTGCAATATTTTTTTTGTAGACTTTAATTCATGTGTCAAGGGTACTGGAGAATGAAACCACTGAACTTAAAAAAAAAAAAACTATCTCTTCTCACATATTCATATCTAAGAATGGGGTCTGTAAACATAATAAATTGTTAATATATATTTAGTATTTTAAGAAATTGTTAGAACAACTTAAAAAATTGAAAGGGAAACATTTCATACCTTCCTGATGGAGACTGCAACAATAGCAGGCCAGAAGTTTTAATTTTATTGAATGGCCCAAACAAAACAAATGCTTACAAGAATCTAGTGACATACCCCTTGTGTCTGTTGAGACAAAGGTGTGATACGCCGCTTTTCCCATTCATTGGGACGTGGTTCAGGTGTTGATTCCATAAAATGGCGCTTGAGTTCACTAATGCTAGCCTGATGTTTCAGTATGTCGTCCTGGGTCTTATCCAGGTCCTAGCAATGTTCAACGTAAAAAAAAAAGAAAAAAAAAGAAAAAATCCAAAGGGACAAAAAAAGGAAAAACCCAGTAGGAAAAAAAAAAACAAAAACAAAACACAACAAAGCAAATTTATATAATTGAAAAAATAAAAACAAGAAAAATGCCAAGTCTCAAAAGCCATAATCACTGTTCATGAATTATCATTTGTCAAAATTTGCAAAAGAGGCAGCTAACTTTGTCCCCATTCACATTTAAGATGTGTCTAATTTTCCTTTCCTTTTTTCCCCATCTTTCTATTCTAAGAAACTAATAGCAATCTCTGAATATTTCTGCTAAAAGTCTGAGTATCTCAAAAGAGCTCCATGCCGCCTTTTTTTTGTGTGTTGAATTGGAATGAATCATTATTCCCTTTCTTCCTTCCTCTCTCCAAATCTAATAATTTGTTTTTGGCTAATTTTTAAAATTAATTTGAATTTCCCAATCATATAGTGAAGGGTGCAGTAGAAAAGTATACTTGTCTGGTTGGTATAGTGTCATGGTTATAAAAAACAAAAAACAAAAAAACACAAAGATAACCAAGAGTTGACTGAATTGCTGCAATCTGAAAATTCCAAGAGCTGCTTATTTTATATTTTTAACCTTTACCTTCCATCTTAGAATCAATATTGGGTATTGGTTCCAAGACTGAAGAGCAATAAAGGCTAGGAAATGAGGGTTAAGTGACTTGCCCAGAGTCACACAGCTAGGAAGTGGCAGAGGTCATTTGAACCCAGGATCTCCCATCTCCAGGCCTGACTCTCAATCCATTGAGCCACCCAGTTGCCCCCTCAAGAACTGCTTCTGATATTTTATAAAACTAAAACTATGAAGGTAGCTGCTGTAAAGGTTTGCTTAGGGATTCTACTTAGGTATCCATCTAAAAGCAAACATATCCTGGTTATAAAATACACAAGCAGCCTTCTATCATAATCACACTTTACCAAGTGTGATGGATACATAGGCAAAAGAGAACCAAAAACAGGGCTCCTCCAGGTTTGACAGCTGTTCATTCTGAGAATAGCAAATCTTATTTATGGGGGTAATGGTACCTATTAAGCAAAATCTTCTTAGTTTAGCTTTAAGAGTGGTTCTTAAACTTTGAGATTCAAGGAGCAAACTGTATGCTATCATGTCTCAAGTTCCTCTCCCTGATACAGAGGGGCAAACCATCATGCATCTCCCAAAATTAGCTAGTCCACATTCATGCACAAGCAGAGTAGCTGTTTAAGGGACTCATATCACTATTTTAAAAATAGAAAACTGTAAAAAACAAAACAAAAACTAACACCTTTGCATGGCATGGAAAAATTACTGTGGCTTGAGATCAGGCACATTTCTTGGATTTCTTCAAAGCAATGTTATGCATTACACTTTGCAGGATTTTAGTAAGTTATGAAAAATACATTTCTAGCAATTATCAAAGCTGCCAAAAAGCAACCAAAGATATTAGTCAGATTACTTTGATTTGCAAACTTCTTATACACATATCACATATTCTGTCTTAAATATGAAGGGGAAAATGTAAGTTCTGCTGTGACACAGGGAATTCAAAAGGGGGCTCTTGCAGAATGTATAAGTTCTTTGTTTTGTAGTCAATAGAACATTATCGATCATCATGTCATCAAAGAGGATGTCTGAATAAATGTTTGTTCCCAACTCCAAGGTTTCTACACAAAAGGTGTGGATGAAGTTCAAGGGGTTAAATGGCTAAGTGCTGAATTTTAAATTATCTTAGAAAACATATATCTATTGATGGGAACAGAAAGTGAAATAAAAGACTCTTAAAAATCTATATCCAGAGGTCTGTAGAGAGATAAGTAGGTTTATTTACAAACCCATATCTGATTTTAAAAGGTTCATTGATCAAAATTTTTTCAATGATATTTTTCCCAATTGCCACTTCAAGAACTTCCAGAAGACATTCTCAGAAGCTACTATAAGAGAACAAGATTGATAACATGCACTCCCAAATGGCATTTCCCCATGCATTTCATGCACTGTGCTCATAAAGGATTGCCAGCCAGCCTGCAGTGACCTCCCATCCTTAGCAGCCTGGCAGCCATGAAAACAGAATGGGTTTCTTAGATTATACAAACCTCCAACATTAAATTGCTATGTCTGACATAAATATTTTCCCCTTCTACTCTCAAGGAATTCTTCTGTGAAATTAAATCACACACAGAGGGGAAAAAAGGCAAATAGAAACATAAGTGTATCAACAAGCACCAGAAATGAGTCAGATTTTGATCATCTGAGACTTTACAAATAAATGGGAGCAAAAACCAAAGCCACAACTCAAACGAAACTCACAAATAAACTTGGCAAGCTTCTCCCAAATAATAATAATGACAAGCAGCAACTATCAGATGTTTAATTTTTAGGAAGGGGGAAAAAGAAAAAAATCATCCACCACCTCCAATTGTGTTTCCTCTTCTTCAGTTCCCGCCTAAAAGGGTGCACAGCAAATGACCAGGAAAAAATGGAGTATTAGTGTGACTTCTAAATCAATACAACTGAGTTCTGTTTAAGATTAAAATACCCAGATCTAACTTTACCAACCTGTATCCTTTCAGTCTCAGAAGCAGCTGTAAACTTTAAGCCACTCTGGTCTTCCTTCACCTAAGGTGGTTGTACAAATAGTTGAAGTAATCTTTTGCAAGGGTGAAATGGTCGAGATGGAAGCTCCATTGTCTTGCTCTCTCTCTTTTAGCCCCCAAATTGTTTTGCTTTTGAATGCCTTTCCCATTGGTGAGTAAAAAATTGGACTCAGTGCAAAGCAGCACAGTTCACAGGACACTGGAACTGGGAGACATCTTAGAGATCATCTAGTCCAGCTCCCTCAATTTTAATATATGATGAAACCAAGACCCACATTGGTAAGGTGACTTGTGCAAGGTCACACAAGTATTAAAGTGGTAGAGCCTGGATTCAAACTTGGGTCTTTTGACTCCAAATCTAGGAATCTTTCCACTGAACCAAAATCCTCCCTTAATCAGCTCGAATTTCAAATATCCAAGTTAGTTGTCTAGTTCAAGGGAGAATATGTAACTTGAAATAAAACTGGGAGTTAGACTTTTTCCTAGGGATAAATGTTCCTTCCATGTATGCTGTCAAGTATTTGAGAGTTCTATATTTTAAAAAAAAGAATCAACACTTTGTATTTGCTTACTTATCTTTTCAAAAAGTTTCCACTTTTAAATAAAATGTTAGGATGTGGTTATCTGGTTACCTTTATGAAGGACGAATCAAATCAATGTAAAAGAAAAAATAATCCTAAACCTCAATAATGTCAACACATTAGGAAAATCTGTAAAATTCTCTACTTTCCTAGGAGAATGTATGTGGAAATCTTGAAATACATTCCCCAAAATAAGACTGAAAAGAGGAATAGAAGTTAAGAGGAATTCACTAGTTTTGTCATCAATGAACAATGTTTTCTAGCTCCATTCTCTATGCATTTATTTCATTATCATAAAATTCAACATTTTTAAAGGATTTCCTGTGTGCAGAGCAACACAATGAAGCCTAAGAGGTTTGAATTTTTAAAAGTGCCAACTACATAGCAAGCAATTACTAAATACTATGAATCATAATGTACAGAAATATGTCAGAGTATCTGAAAACTCAATTTATCTAGCTAAAGAAAAATGGAAAGACTGTCCTGAATTTAGAAAGCACCATCTTCTGAGAAGTTCATGAATATTTGCATAGTTTGTCATATGGTCACAACCTTCCTATAAGGTAAGTAGAAGGTATTGTCTTTTTACAAATGTGGGAACTGGGGCTCAACAACCAAAAAAAAAAATCAGATTAAGATCTATCCCTTTTTAAGTTCTAACCACAACCATTAACATTGCTGTGTTATTCATTCAACTGACTTTCGATAGTACTATTTTCTTCACAGTACACAGGACTGATTTCCAAATTATAGTATTCGGTACACATTTGCATTTTAAGTCTATAATAAACGTTTCCAGTTTTTCATAGCCATTAGGCATTATTTACTTGTGGTAAACAATGGGATGAAGACACGAAATTAACCAATAGCACTTTATCAAAAGAAAGCAGTAGACTATATTTTCTGACTATGAAATAGAGGTTGGTTAATTTAGGGACAATTTTAAAAAATCAATTCTCTGCCTACCAATAATCAAGTAATAAAACTGTCAGATTCCCATTCCAAAGAGAGAACACCATAATGTTCCACAGTATCTAGGAATACATTAAAGTTAAAAACATTCCTATGCTTCTAAGGAATTAATAACAACATAACATTTTTCCCTCTTAGACTAACCAGCACTGAAATTTTAAGCTTCATGGATGACTTATGTAAAAATGTATCTGAAATCCACACCACAGTCCAATAATAAAAGGACTATGCTTCAAGATTATGGCTATAGTTACCTCTAGCAGATTTAAGAGAAATCAGTACTGAATTATAAATGTCATACTTTTATAAAGATTAAGAAGGGACAGGGGAGGGGAGGAGAGGCCATACTATAGCCATCCTTACCCTTAAAGCCAAAAAAGGATGACGTGCCATAGTGGCAGATATGAACAAATGCAGGTATGCAGGTGCTACTGGGGGAAGCCTGAGCTTTATGGATTTGAGTTAATAGAAGTCTGGCACCAATTATGGAAAACACCCAAGAGGTATCTGGGGTAAGGTGGCAAGCTATCTAAGGAAGGCAAACCAGACCAGGACCGCCAAAGCTTCCATACCAATCAGCAGTGGGATCAAGCTCAGCAATGGCCACTGTACTTACATCCTGAGTGAGACAGGGAGACTCAGACTCAAAAGAAAAAAAAGGGCAGGGGGGAGTGGAGGTTGGGGGAAGGGGAGAATGAAGCTAAAAAATTCTACTAAACAAACATCTCTTCACAGAGCAGGTCCTTCATATAAACCACATTTCCTTTTTAGAGACAGCATTCATGGGCTGTATCTATATGAGAAGGGGAAAGAATCAGGACCAACAGAATCAATTGATCATTTAAACAATGGCAAGTTTTTCTGAGTGAGTGTGTGTGTGTGTGTGTGTGTGTGTGTGTGTGTGTGTGTGTGTGTGTGTGTGTGTGTTTAAAAAATTACCCAGATTGGCTATGACATTCAAATTTACTAGCAAATCACATCATATTCTAGTCTGATTAAGTCGGGCCACTATGGCTATAGGGCAGCAGTTGACATAAGTTTTACATTAACTTCTCATGCACCAATATAGTTACTTGTGAAAATGAACGAAGCTCTACTTTTCTGAAGGTGAGTAGTAAGAAAGTTTATAAGCTATAGTTTCTATTTGATGTCAGGAAGCATAATGAGATTCAGGGTGTTTTCATCAAGCTGAAGAATTTCAGTCTATGTAGAAGCAATTAAACAACAGGGCTACACACCTCCTCTTCCTCTGCTTTGTCATGCAGGTCATTGTCATAAGAGGTGTTTAATGAAGTTGTCTTAGGCTCCAGGTAGCAGAGAGATAGAGCGAGAGGAAGGGAGAAGGTGAGTGAGAAAGGGACGGACTGGAAAGCAGAAAGCAGCAGCCCAAAGATGAGGAGAAAAGAGGGAATAAATGAAGGCGATGTGATAGGAACATAATGCTGGAGGTCGGCAGGAAGGAAGGAGACGCAAACCTTGGGGAGGCTTGGGAAAGTGAGGTACCCATCTTCATCAAGCAGTGAAGGGAAGTTAGTGGGAAAACATTTGCAGAAATTGAATGAAAAGTAGCCAAACTCAGTATCTTGGTAGTCAGCACTCTTAAGAGTTTTCCCATGAACTGGAGAAGGGTAGCAGTGCTTAGCTGGGGACAGGGTCAGATCCAAGATAGAATCCAGGGGGGATACTTCAGTATCACCATGCCCTGAGGTTTCACTTAGAGAATTGAATTCCAAGCTTTCTAGTGTGATTTGCTCCACCTCCCCAAAGAGGTCTTCCTCTGAAATGTCGGAAAGCAGTTCCATTTCAGGGATTGGTAATAGGTTTGCAGATCGAGGTGAAACACAGTGGATGGATGGTGATGGTGGGTAAATGGAAATGGACTATTCATGGTTAAATAAAATAAAACATATGTTTGGAGGGGAAAAAAAGAAATGCATGGGGGATGGGGGTGAAGGAGGAGAGAAAAAAGAAATGGATAGTTAGTGAAAACTTTTACCTAGCAGAATGGCGAGTATTTCCAATCATTAAGTTAAATCAATGACCCATTTTTGCCATTTTTAAAAAAGACTAACTAGATTGTTTTTATCCTATAAACAATATTGGATGACTAGTGATTTAAATTTCATTTGAGAGATGGCTACAAAAAGTTTTTGTGACAGTGAATTGGTCACTGAGTCATACTGTAATCACTTTCAACAGAAAGATACCAAGAAGAGATTCAAAGCATTTGCAGAAAAGGCAGGGGTCAGAGTGGCACAGGGAGGATTAGCAGGTAGGATTATCAAACTTAAAATGGTCCTAATATTTCCTTGGTAATGAATCCCAAAATAGTAACTCTCAAAAACCAAGTAGAATTTGATTCAAACTGATCCATACTCACAAAAACAATTGGGAAGACTGTTTCAGAGACTTCCCTGATTGACTTGATCTGAATAACTCTAAAAGTGGTACTTATACCAACTCTCTGGTAGCCCAAACTGGTATCCCCTCTTTGGCATAGTTTATAATCTTTAAAAACCAAATGATTTACAAACACATTATGGTCACACATTCCTTAAAATTATAATGTAAGGAATTCATTTTTTGACTAGGAAATCACAATTTAGCAATCTATCCTGATATTTTCATTTTAGTGAATAACTTCTAGTTCTCTTCAGGTCATCCAACCCCCATCATGAAAACACAGGTTCTGTTTTGGAAATCATATCTTAAAAGTTTTCAATTTGGAGGATACAACTACTAAATATAAGTGCTAAGAGAAAATCCCCCTCTGTAAATATTAAAGCAAAATAATTAATACATTTAGAAGATGGTTCTCTGAGGGCACTCAAAAGTATATACCACTTCATATACAAGGCAAGGCCCAATAACATATCATGTTTGCAACCTTATTTCATGAGGGGAATATTATTTTTTTAAAAAGAGAGACACAGGAATGTTAGTCATGTGAAATCCTGAAATCTACACAACATACATTCAATGAAGATGAAAAAACTATCATCACAGTGCTTGTCACTAGAGGACTTAAATGTATAGTAAGTACAGGAAAATAAATTTTTAAAATCCAGGTAGCAGCTTGCAGGAATCTATACATGTTGCTACCTAAACAGAGGCCAGAGTCAAAACAAACCTCAAAATCTGTATTTTTTTTTGCATGTTTGGTAATAAAATCTCTCTCAGAGAAAATGATATATACTCAAAATGTTTTGATTCCTGGTATATCAAATATCACCAACTTGTCTCCAGCACAGAAAAGTATTTTAAAAAACTATTATTCTAACTGATCATACCTTTCCTTCAGTAGTAAACTGTAATTGTGGAGTTTTGGTTGGGCTTCTGAATTCCCTTCTGCCATCTCCATCTTGAAACATGCTATGGCTGGCAATTCCAGGGCCATAAACAGAAACATCGCCAGCAGGGCCAGAAAAATCCTTTTGGTCTACAACACCGACAGGGGCTAGGGGAGAAGAACATGGTAGTTATATTTGATATAAAGTTTGTTGTAAAATCCCATCCTCCAGCCATTAGAAATTTATTAACACCTGTCTGAGAATATACCAGATTCAAAGGAAGACACGAACATGTGCACACCACCACTTTAATTTTATATATGTAAATAGGATGCTGGTACTTCCAAATACATTCGTACCTGTCTACCACTCTCACCAATGGTACCCACACTTGTGCTTCCTATTATATGTGCTTCCAGGGAAGACAAAAGAACCATCAAACTCTCCTCTTTTCCAAAAGTTCTCTATTTCTGTTGAGGGTACCACTACCTCTCCAATCACCTATGTTCACAATCTCCTTGACTATTTATTCTTCCTTCACACCCTATAGCTAGTCAATTGCCAAACTTTATCAATCAAACCTCAAAAGCTCTTGAATCTATTCTTTTCTTTCAGTTCCCACATATAAATAATAATAAAACTCCAGTGGCTCCCTT
Organism: Monodelphis domestica; assembly: GCF_027887165.1. Taxonomy (NCBI): domain Eukaryota; kingdom Metazoa; phylum Chordata; class Mammalia; order Didelphimorphia; family Didelphidae; genus Monodelphis; species Monodelphis domestica. The sequence continues at coordinate 404,241,004 of NC_077228.1, forward strand.
TCACCCTTTGGGATCAAATACAAAATCCTATTTGGAGTTCAAAGGTCTTCATAACCTCTCTCTCTCTGCTCCCATTCTTTCCAGTTTTCTTATACTCCCTCCTCTCTCCCAAACTCTCTGTGATTGGTGATTCTGGCCTCTTTGCTGTTCCAAGAAGAGGCTCCATCATCTCCTGGCTTTTCCCTGATCATGTGCCATTCCTGCCTGTGGTTTCCCTGAAGTTCAAACTAAAATCCTATCTTCTACAGGATGCCTTTTCCAACCCCTCTTAACTCTAATGCCTTCCCTCTGTTCATTATTTCCGATTTATCCTCTACGTTGCTTGTTTGTACATATTTGTTTGCTTGCTGTTTCCCTTATTAGATTGAGAGTTCCTCGAGGCCAGAGGCTGTCTTTGCCTCTGTGTCCTCAGTGTTTAGTATAGTGCCTGGCACGTAGTGGGCCCCTGATGAATCCTTCACCGATTCCCAGGGACATCAGTCTAGTTTAATCCCTCATCTTCTATCCTATAGCATTGCCTCCTAGCTGGCCACCCTGACTCTCTATATAGCCCACCTGGAGATATTTCTAAAGCACAGTAGGGAATCCTGTCATTCCTTTGCTGGGGAAGGTCCTGTAGGCCTCCGCTGCTTCTAGGAGAAAACAAACTCCTAAGAGGGGCACTGAAAGCCCTTCAGGATCAGGCTCTCACCGATCTGTCTCCTTCACACTCTCCACATTCTGGCCAAATGGGCCTTCTCGCCATTCCCAGTGACACAACAGGCCAGCTTCCACCTCCACATCCTGGCAAGGCCTGTTCCTTCCCCAGTGCCTGGGATGCTTAGCCCTCTCAGGCCAAGGGTCACCTCCTGAATGAGGAGTAATTTGTACATATTTTCCTGTGTACGTGTGGGCCCTGCCCTCTCGCCTCCATGGAAGGCACACTTCTAGAGGTCAGAGGTGCTTTCATTTAGATCACTGTATGGGTCTGATGCATAACGGAGGTGCTTACTAAATTCTGATGGAGTCAATCACTCAAGTTCTATCCCACACAGTCCTATAGAGCCAAGATGGAGAGACGTTACTATAGACAAAGTATTAAAACATATGTTGAACTTAAAATAGACTGTTCTCGACATCATTAATCACTCAAAGAGATTGCTGAGGCTAATTTGTTTTATTATAACACTGGTCAATAGGGGGAGCTCTAAGATTAGTTGAATATGTAAACAGAAGGGATAAAGAATGGGAATATCATTTGTAGCTAATGCTTTAAACAGAACTGGGGCAGAGACTCTGAAAACATTAAAATCCATCTTAAAAAAGGAATTCTCTACTCTCAATTGTAATTCAACTGACAGACCAAAACAATAAAGACCAAAGAGGGTCTATAGCAGTGGTTCTCAACCTTTCTAATGCTGTGACCCCACAATACAGTTCCTCATGCTGCAGTGACCCCAAACCAAAAAATTATTTTGGTGGCTACTTCAAAACTGTAATTTTGCTACAGTTATGATTCGGAATGTAAATATCTGATATGCATTATGTATTCTCATTGCTACAAATTGAGAGGTTGAGAACCGCTGGTCTATAGGTTCTTAATTCCCCAAACAATGTTTTCTGTGGGTTGGCGTTAAGCATTTCTCCCTCAGTGGCTAAGATGATTCAGAAAATTAGCAGTAACACATCTTAGCCTTGAATAATTCAATGCTTGTTAAAGTGACTAAGGTTAATTTTATTCTAGTAGTTTCCATACAGATATTAAATTTTTCTTCTCTCTGATTTTTCCTCACATTGGTCTGATCAGCCATAATCGTGCACACAGTACACTGACTTCAACATAGTGATGTCATTTTGGTATTCTGTGAGTACAAATGACAACCACCACTACCACCACCTTCAACGAGTTTGGCTGGCCCCAGGTGGGGTTTAAAGAATCTGGGCTGGAAGGGATCAGAAGTCAAATAATCAAACTAGTACATTAAGACTCCTCTCTATAACTTAATTTCCTAGTAGTGAGGAGAGAGGAAAGGCTCTCATTGCTACCTTCAGGGTAAGTTCATTCTACTCTGGGTAGCTATAATTATTAGGAAGCTTTCATTTAGGTCAAATCTAAATCTGCTTCTCTGCAGCTTCAACGACTTCCTTCCAATGAAGACAATCCTTCAAGTTCTGAGCATCTATCCTGACAGTGAGCAAACAAAGAAGCTCTGGGGGCAGCTAGGCTGATCAGCAGATAGAGAGCCAGGCCTAGAGTTAAGAGGACCTAGGTTCAAATCTGGCTTCAGGCACTTTCTACTTTATGTGACTCTGGGCAACTCACTTAACCCCATTTGCCTAGCCCTTACCCTTCTGTCTTAAGGTTGGTACTAAGTCAGAAATTAAGGATTTTATTAAAAAAAAAAAACCTGACTCCCACTAGAAGGGCATACCAAAATAGTTCACAAGCATTTAACTAGGTTCTCGTTCCATACTGGTACTATATTGGATGATTTTTTTTTACTGTTTTTGGGTTCTTTTAACTGGTTTTATGTTATATTTTTGCTCCCTCTCACTCACTTTGCCCCTTGGGTCCAAGTAGAATAAATCCACCATATAACAACCCTTCACAAGTACTTGAAGACAGCGATCATTCCTCCCTGAAGTCACCTCTTCTCTAGGATAAGTACCTCTAGTTCCTTGAACTGATTTTTACAGGCATGAACGCCAGGCCATTTGCTGTCTCACTTGACACTTACCAATTTAACAAGACCCTATCCTAGAACTCAAAGGGATGCTTAGAGGCCATAGAAGTGGAACCCCCTCATTCTACAGAAACAGGCTTAAAAAGTTCAATAATTTTTTCTAGTGTTACACAGGGCACTGTGACTGGTAGAATGAAAATGTCCAGTGTTTTCCAATTGCTCTTTAAATGATATTTACAAAGATAGGAAAAGGGACCATTAACTGTGATTTCAATGGTACAGGTAACTCCCAGTAAGGAACTTCCTTTGTACATGTATGTTGGTACCTTTTCTCTAAAACTTATGGAATTTTTAAAACAAATTAAGGTCCCAGGCTCCATGTTTTCTGGGCCCCAAGCCTTACTACAATTAAGCTATAAGCTCACAAGGTACGTAACTAGAGCCCCTGAAAAGAGACTTGATGCTAATAGGAAGGGAGGGAGGGAGGGAGGGAGGAAGGAAGGGAGGAAGGAAGGGAGGGAGGGAGGGAGCGAGGGAAGGAGGAAGGAAGGGAGGAAGGAAGGAAGGAAGGGAGGAAGGAAGGGAGGAAGGAAGGGAGGAAGGAAGGAAGGAAGGAAGGAAGGAAGGAAGGAAGGAAGGAAGGAAGGAAGGAAGGAAGGAAGGAAGGAAGGAAGGAAGGAAGGAAGGAAGGAAGGAACGAAGGAACGAAGGAACGAAGGAACGAAGGAACGAAGGAACGAAGGAACGAAGGAAGGAAGATCACAACTTGGCAAACAGAACAGAGAAATCTCAGCCCAGTTTATGTGGTGGAAAAAGCAGCATGTTCCACAGGGTGGAAATCAGAGATGCTTCTAAAATAAAGAAAATCAGAAAGCCAAATGGAGTGTCAATCAGAATGAGTGCTGATAAATGTAGTAGTGGGGAATGCTTGATATAGGATAGCCCTACAGGTCAAATTTCTTTTAGAGAAGGAAAAGAAAGATAACCTAACCCCAAGTTGCTCACTAGCTGTCTAGTCATAGATCTGCATGAAAAGCTTTCTATCTTATTTTCCACAATAGTCTTTGAGAACAGACCACATCTGATGATTTGTAACATCCAAGTCAGAGCAAATGAGAATGAAGCACTGTGTAATGCTTGGTGTTACTATCTGCAAACTCATTGTTTTCAGATACACATCTACTGTGGCCCTCTGTGCTTCCTGGCCACACAAGATGGTGGGCTTCCCTATGAGGAGCTGAGATACCTCCTCTCTTATAGAAGACTAATCTGATATATTGCCCATCAGGGCAGAGCAGAAAGACCACTGGAGGAGGATGCAGAATACGTGCAAATCTAGCCCAGGTTCTACCACTTACTATTTATGGGACTTTGAGCAAGTTACTTAATTTACTGAGTTTCAGTTTTTTCCTCTATCAAATAGGAACAAGGACAGATACATGCCCAGGGTACCTCATGATGTTCGCATGAAAATCAAATAAGATAAGGCATGTAAAAGTATAAGAGATAAATTATTATTAAAATAGCTGGTTGGTGGCAATGGGAAATAGCTTAAAATGAGACTTAAAGATAATATTCCAAGGTAAATACTATTTTAAGTCAGAACATAAAAAAAAAGCAATTTCCTATCACATAGGAAATTCTGTGTGGCAAAGAGTATATTGTGTGTGTGTGTATATGCATGTATATATATATATATATCTATATATGCAACATGGGCTAGTGCCTTTTGGTATTAGAAAAGAATATCTCACCTGATGAACTAGAGGATGGGCTAACAACATCTTGAGTGGTGAATGTAAAACCACGCTGAATAAAATGTCGTATTTGTAAGTTTAGTCATTTATTCTAGACCATCTTTTTGCGTTTTTTGGTTTCATAAGAAAAAAAAGAGGTGGTTTTTCCAATGAGTTCTGTGCTAGAGGATTTAAGAAAAGTATAGTATGCACTTAATAAATGTTTGCTAATATAGTGGGATAACTAAGTTATCTAAGGGAATCATGAGATTCTCTGTATTATACATTTTATATGCTGAGCTAATAATATGAGCTAGGCAACCCTTTCATGTTGAGAACACATTTTTAAGAGTGTTGGATATAATAGAAATAGGTTCAAATCCCATCTCAGACTGTGTGACCTTAGGCAAATTACATTCACTCTCAGAGTTTTAGTTTATAAATTATAGTTTATACTAGCACTATCTCATCAGGGTGTTGTAAGAAAAGCTCTCTGCAGATACTCAAGCATTAAAGAAATGTGAATAATCTGAAGGACTGGAGTCATACTTCTGGCAAAGGTTATTAAAATGTGCTTTCACAAAATAATAAATTCATAACAACTTAGTTTCTTGTAATTTTATTGGCTTCTCCTGAGAACCAGTAATCAACTATTTTTTTTTTGTTTTTTAATAAGACTAGAATAAAAAGTTCTACTTTTACTTGCCTCATGGACTAGAAGTTCTATTTGGAGGGTATAAAAACATCTTTGGGTAAAAAACCATCTATACTGATCATCTCTTATTCATAGATGTGAAGAGGTGATACCAAGATATTTGTATGTGAAAGACACAGAAAAAGGCAGGAAAAAAAGAGAAACAGAAAAAAAAGAAAAAAAACAGGAGAAAAAAGAGAAAGAGAAAGGAGAGGTAAGAGAAGCCACACAGATGAATGAATGAACAAAAAAATTAAGTGTTTACTATGTGCCAGGCACTCACTGAGAGGATACAAACAAGAAAGGTAGTTAGCCTCATCCTCAAGAAGCTCAGTCTCTAAAACAGAGAGAAAGTTTGGGAGGGTGAACTGAGCCATAGTGGAACAGAATATGATCTATCCAATAGTAATGGCAGCCTTGATTTGCTTAAGGATCTTAAGAGAGGAGAGATAAAGAAAACTGAATATCAAAGTATATGTACTTTCAACTAGAATTATGAAGAACAAGAATTATATTTATAACCTATCTATATATTTTTGATACATCAAGATTTTAGTGAGAAATTATATCTCTAAATTATGCAAACTTAGTGCATGTTAACAGAAATATTGAATAACATACATATATATTATAATTTTGTTTGCAATTTTACCTCTTGTAGATTCTGTATAGGCTATAAACATGACAATTCCTTTTAAATTATATTATCAGAAAGCTGCTATTCATATATATAAAACCCTGAAATTAAAATTTTGCCACTATTTTACATATTTTTATAGAAGAAAAAATTCTTTGCTGCCAAAATAGCTATGGGAAATCTAGATGACCAAGGCTCTTGTCAAGCAGAAATAATTATTAGCTGTCACTTGACATATTTGTATCTTGTATACAGAGCCTTAATAATAATCATTAACAATGATCCTTGCAGGGTAGAAAAATTATGAATTATGAAATACTATTAAAATATAAGGAATACTGCATTATACATGAATATTTCAGTCATTAGTATATTTCATAGTTTTCTAATTCCTTAAAACTTGGTAACCCACATACCTGATTAAAACCAACCATGCTATCTGAATAATAGAGCTTAACATAGTTATGCTGAAATACAATTACCAATTTTTTTAAGCGTATAGAGCCCAGATTAAGAACTCTTCTAATAATTGGTTTCCTTGGTAATCTTATATTTTCACTTACAAATATTATTCTGGAATGGGGTTCCATAGAGTTAACAGATTGCCAAAGGGGCTATGATACAAAAAAAAAAAGATAAGAATCCCTTCTTTATAATTACTAATTTTCTTACCTCCATCAAGACTTCTTGAGACCCGTTTGCTGGATGTACGCTCAAAATATGGAGCTGGTCTGTCTATAAGGTTGCTTGCCTGTCGGGTCTGGGCTTGAGTACGGCCACTATATCGGAACTTAGACCCCAAAGTGAGGAACTTAGCCTTTGGTGGCTGTTCAGGTGACACAAGCCTAGGACAAAAATAAAATAAAATTAGAATTTATAGCTAGGGTTCAGAAAAATAAAACCTAATTTTTAAGCCTTAACTTCTCTGCTTAGCATCTAACTTTTCAACCAGAGTATGGTCACTCAGTTTTGAAAACTGAAGACTATTACTCTCAAATAATATCATGTGCTCTAAAGGAGACTTGTAAATAAAAACCAAACCTTTCCAGTGCTCCCATCCTATATTTCCCTCATATAGAAATAAAACGATAAAGAAGATAAATATTTACTAAAAGTCTACCATTCTTTGCTTTTATTTCCTCCAAAAATTTTCTCTTGTGTAAGCAATAAGCATCTTCTTTCACATTATGACAAACATGGAAATATGCATTACATGATAACATGTACTACCCATATCATATTATTACCTGCCATCTTGGGGACGGGAGGGAGGCAGAAAACATAATTTGCAAAATATCAGTTCCTGAAAATTTTATCAACATGTAATCTGGAATTATATAGATATAGATATAGATATAGATATAGATATAGATATAGATATAGATATAGATATAGATATAGATGTAGATGTAGATGTAGATGTAGATGTAGATGTAGATGTAGATAGATATAGATATATAGTCTACTATGTGCCAGGCACTGTGCTAAAATAGAATAATATTTAGTTAAAATATTATCCTATTTGATCCGAATAGCCCTGTGTCATCCTCATTTTACAGTGGCGGAAACAGAGATGCACTGTTACTAAGTGTCTGAAGCCACATTTCAATTTAGATCTATTTTAAAATAATTTTTTAAACCCTTACCCTCTGTCTTAAAATCAATACTAAGTATTGGCTCAAGACAGAACTGTAAGGGCTAGGCATTGAGGGTCACACAACTATAAAGTATCTGAGGCCAGATTTGAATCCAAGATATCCCATCTCCAGGCCTGGGTAATCTAACCACCAAGTTACCCAGTTGTTCCACAATTTAGATCTTTTCTTGATTCCAAGTCCAATACTCTTATCCATTGTGCCCCCTAATTGCTTGTAACATAATGAACAAAAATCAACATTCTTTCCTATGTCTGAATCAAGGAGACAGTCACAGTGGTCTTATATGCCTATTGGTTCTATATGCTAAAGGGCCCTAATCCTAATCATCAAGTAATTTGTTTTTAGTTTATATTCATGAAATGAGGAACTATTTCTCCTACAAAAAGGCCAGCCAACTCATTGGAACTATTCCATCGAATAATTCTTTCCCATGAAAAAAAAGAATGGAATGAAAGACCAGCACAGATGACTAACATGTTTGCTTGCCAGAATGATTCTATCACTTAAGTCCTAGGTTCACAGAATAAATGATAAATAAAGTCAGCAACACAGAATATGAAACATGGTGGCAGACTGTTGCAATTTTAAATGGGGAAGGAAAAAAAGAACACCTTTTGGGTTACTAATAGATAAGGATCGTGAACCATCAGGAATACTAGAATATGAATTCAAAGATAACCTCTTTTATTATGATAGCATGGTCTGGTGGTTGTAGCATAGGATGCAGACTCAGGAATGTTTGGGTTCAAATCCCATCTGACCCTAACAGTGTGACCTTAGGGTATACTTCTCAAACCTTAAAGCATTATTAAAGGCCAATTACTATGATCTGGTCAAGAAACAGGCCAAATAATAGATTTAATTTTATGAAAATCAAAATTTGTCTCCAATCAATTCTTGAATTTCTCAACCAACTAATGTGGGGGTCTTAGCCAGTCGTTCTATACAATGTGAGGAATGTTGTAAGTCATTTTTCTATATTTGTTAACAACCATTAACGTGCTGATGGTACTTTACAGTTATAAAACAATTTGCTTACATTATCTCATTTGATCTTTACAATAATCTGTGGGCAGGTGTTTCCATTTCCATTTTGGTGATGAGAAAACTGATGCTTAGAAAAAACAAAAGGATTTGCAGAAAGCCACCCTACTACTTAGAACTAGTGCTCTACTAGGATTCTAGCTCCATTTCTGCTTTAATTTTAGAAATCTCTCAGTGCCTCTTCATCAATGATGAGAAAGTGCCTCCAGGCAATGGAAGATGGAGCATGCCAATGTGCCAAGCAATCCCTGGCAGCCCTCCACATGCTTAGTGTTCTCATCTATCCAATGCCAAAAAGCCTCTAGAATAGCAAAATATCAAAATCGAGTCAGTTATTAACACAAACTGATTTACATTTTTGAATTTCTGGCTCTAAGTCTGCTAACCCAGGAATGACTGCTAAATTATAAAATTAGGTCTCTAATTTTATAATAGTAATAGCTTTTATGTAACATTTTATGTAGCATTTTATAAATTTATATAAAGCACAGAAAATGTTATCTCATTTACTTACACTCAAGGAAAAGCAGCAATATGGATGAATATGTAAAAATCAGTTAGGCTTATGACAACAGATCCCATGGTTGAAAGCCTGAGACAACTGAGAGGCTTATGCTATGGGGATTGTCCCAGAGAGACAGTCAGTATATTATATGTGGCAGTTTCCCATTCTGAATGAAACTGGTTATGCTATATAAAAGTCAGTCATTTCTTCACATTGGCATGCAAAAATTTATATTAACCAATTTTCAATTGTCTTAGTCAATATAACGTGGTACATGCTTAGTTTTATTCATGAAAATTTTATTTTGATAATATTTATACCATCACAGAATTATTTTAAGGAAAAATAGCATATCAACACTATTGTACTAGAAGTGTAATTTATTAGTGTATTAGTTTTAACATAAAGGACCAAATATCTATACACACACACTTCAAAGAACAGGATGCACTATGATGATCCAAAAAAGAAATCTCTATATTCATTAGAGCCAAAAAGTGCAGTAAACATATTAATTCCATTGATTTGACTGAAAGCTTATGCAAAAAAAAGATATATATTGAAGGACTAGATGTTAATCTTCCTCCTCTATTATAGGATGAAGTTTTTAAAAAAGACTGAAAAACTCATGTTTCAAAAGAAAAAAAAATGAGGAAAAGTAACTACTTGGATTTTTCTCCCACACTGATAATTAGTTCCTTGGGGGAAGAAAGGGTCCTGCTTTTCCCCTTTTGTATAGCTTTCCTGCAGATTTACGACAAGGGTATTGAGAACAAATGATAACTTAGGGAAAGCCTAGGTGTTCCAGCATCATTCATAAATGTCAAGAGGACTAGTGAAAGGCCCCTGATGGGAAATTTCACAAACAAGAAGTGAACAGGCTGAGAAGGCCTTGCTTCCATTTTCACCTTTCCTCATCTCACATCTGCCATCTTCAGGCACGTGCCAAGGCCTGGCTCAATGCTGCTGCCAGGACTTCCCCGGCCAGCCACCCTTTCAGCTCATGCGGCTTTTATACAGCTTCCCCTGGCGAGTGAAGGCCCTCCCTCAGCACTACAACTAGGCCAGCCCTTCTCATGGAGGCTCCAGAGCGGCTCTGTCCAGAGCACTGAGACATGCTCCTTCCTTCCTGTGGGCTCACCGTCCCTCTCTGCCCCAGTGTCTGCCCTTATACCAGGGGCTTTAATGGGCATAGTGCCCCCCAACAGCCTCACTTCTGGCGCCTCGATCTCTCCATCCCACGGCCTGTTCTTCTACTGTGTTGGGACCACACGTAGCAGAGGTCACGCCTCGGATCATGCCACTGGACAGGGATGTGTGCTGCCCTGCTCAGGAGCTCCACGCCTTCCTCTGGTCGTGATCTCTTCCTTCCTCTTCCCCCTGCCTCTCCTCCTCATCACCACTGCCGGCCCCTGGACACTCGGGTTCTTTCCTAGGCCACATGGCCTGCCCTGGCTCCCCTCTCCTGTCCCCACCTCAGACCACTGCCTAAGCTCTACCCGCCGCCTCCGGCCCTTCGTTCATTGGGGATCTTGGCCAGGCTTACTCCCACTGTCCACCGCCTTTCCTCCTACTTAGATGCTACTGGACAAAGCTGGAGAAAAGCATGAAACGATGGTGACCGGGCCCACAAAAATATATGTTCAATGATATCAACAGGGGCCCGTCTGCGGTGAGGCAATGCTTTACGCCTCCTGACTGATTCATCGTCCTCTTGTCGCCACAACTTTCCCAAACGTTCTCCATCTCCCCCCCAACCCCCCCCCCCAGGCTCCCCTTCTTCTCACTCTATAAAGCTGAGAATCTAGACTTAATTTTACCAAAAAAGCTGATGCCCCATGCCAAGTTTCCTTTTGTTCTCCTCATCTCCTCCCATTCAGATGAACCACCTGTCTCTATTGTCTCCTTCACTCGTGTCTGCCACAGACCCCCCACCAAGCACAAGGGATCCCATCCCATCTGATCCTCTTTAGTATCATCCCTATTTTTCTCATTAATATTTCTCAAAAATAAAATAATAATAAAATAAATAAATATAAATAAATATAAAATATATAATAAAATAAAAATAAAAATAAAATAAAAAAATAATTTATCTCTATTCTTTCTCTCACTGCTTCTGATGGGTCAAGAAGGATGAGGATGGAGAGAGGCCATGTTGGTGGGTTTATATTTCTCAAGAATACAGCCTCAGATGAAGGAGAAAGATAAGAATCATAGATAGGGATGAGGGTGGATTAGGTGAGGGCTTTGGGGGCATGGAGGAAACCCTGGGCTTCAAGACTTCAAGTCTTCAAGACTCAGCTCAAATCCTACATTGTGCAAGAGGTCTTGCTCAGGCCCAGTCTCTCTGCTCCCTAACCGTTACAGCCTTCCCTCGGAGACTGCCTCCAGTTTACCCTTTGTAATAAGTAAATGTTGGCCTAAGAATGTGAACTTTTGTTTTTTCCCTTTCTTTTTATCCTCAACATTCTCTCTTTCAAGAGGCAAGTGATTCTGAGTCGTTTTTGTCCCACTTAATACCAGAATCCTACCATAATTAAGCATAATCATATGATGCTTTAAATAGGAAAAATGATCATACAAAAGAAAACAAAGAAACCCTTTTAATTTTAGAAAGAGGCAATACAATACAACCTGCACAGGTCAGGACACACAATTAGGTATAAATTGGAATCAAAAGGAATATGAGAATGAGGAGCATCCTACATAATTGACAATGACACTTTCATGTAATTTCTTTACATTGGTCAGGGCGCTATTGGTTTTCTTTTCAAAGCTTGGTACAATAATTCTGCCTAGGTGGATTTTATAAAAAGCATTTTGTCAACATGACAGATCTATTCTCAGGCCTAATCATATATAGAAAAGTCTTAGGTTTTGCATGTGAGTACTTTAATGAGGTTGTGAGTCACCATCATGTACAAAGAAAACACAAAAAAAATATGTCTTCTGGACAACTGAATGAAGAGTCTTTCAAATGGGAATGAAAAGCTCACTGAGGCTTCCTGTTTCAATAGACTGCACGAACTTCCAGAATGGGACTGGTACATATCACTAGAATTTTCTAATGACATAGCAAGTCAGTCAGTCCCAGGGTAATTGTGTCTCAACAAGTATTTTCTTGTATCCAGAGACCTTCAGATCAATAGGCAGACAGATCAACACCAGACTAAAGCAAGTGAACAGAACACAGAAATCGACCAGCTGCTTTTCTAATGAAAAGGTGCTACACTGAATAAATACAAACATATATGTACCTGAACTATTCCCTAAAAACACAGAAAGAGCAGGAACCAAAGTAATTTTGATAATATTTATCCATTGTGGATTAAAAATATTTGTTTTCTTCAGATAGAACATCTTTCACTGACTACTCTGTTATACATTGCAATAAAATACATCTATCAATCAGAAAATTACTCTAAGATATAATATGTATTTATTTAAAACCCTTACCAATATTGTGTATTGGCTCTAAGGCAGAAGAGCAGTAAGAGTTAGGCAATGGGGGTTAAGTGACTTGCCTAGAATCACATAGCTAGCTAGGCATCTGAGGCCAGATTTGAACCCAGGAACTCCTGTCTCCAGGCCTGACTCTCAATCCACTAAGCTACCTAGCTGCCCCCTAATATATTACATTTAAATAAAATTACCAAACTTCATATAGACTAAAAAGTTTCCTTGAACAAGACCAAAGGAATAAGACATTAAAAAGGAAATCTACTTGAACATATTTAATCTCTTTAGTTGTATATTGGCTTAAGTCTTTAGCAACACAGAGGTTACTAAAGATTCTAAAGAAAAAGAAATAAAAGGAATTTCAAAAGCCCTATTATAGATTAACATTCATAGTCACAATAAATTAGCATCAGTGATACCATTTAAATGCTTTTATGTATGAAACTGACTAAAGTCTTATTACTCTAAGATAGTTTATTATCAGAATGCAAAAATTTCATGATATTTCAATTTTGTATAGTCCAAAAGAATTTTGAGAAAGCATCCCTCCAGTAAGAAAAAGTATATATATGATGAGAAAATGGCATTGTATTTTGTCTGATCTGATATCAATGTTAAAATCTACTTTTTTTAACTGCCTTCAAATGTAAAAAAATTACTATCATTTTTTAAAGATACCCCTAGCTTTTAAGAAAAAGTACTTCATTAAAAAAAACCCTTATTAACTTTAAAGAAAACAGAAATGTCTATTAGTTATAGAAAATCCAATTAAATTTTTTAAAATTCAAATAAAAGATTTTTTTCAAATTTTTGGAATATTAAATTGATATTTTAAAATAAACTCCAAAATAGGTTTTGTGAAAAGGATGAGAGAAGGGGGGAATATAAGAAATCTATCATTTTTATTCCTGCACTGTAGTGGCCATGATAAAGATATCTAAGATTCTGTATCATCTACTAAAGGCAGAACAAACTTGCCTCAGAAATAACTATAAAAGAATTAGATTTGATGACTTTTGACAGGAAATCCTGAGGCTTGAATAAAATGGTATTGCATGGCAGTAGCACATGTCATTATTATCAGAGTCATTGCTTAGTTTCTTTATGGCTAGCAAGAGGAAGACTCTTGGATTTCAGGATATTCATTCAACAAAACATAGTAAAGCCAACTATTCAATCATACTAAGGGCTGATTTACATCAAAAATACTGCAAATTCTAGCTTACATTCAACTAAACAGAGAGGGTTGAATACACAAACAGTTAAGAAAGATTAAGCTAACTCATGTCTTCTTTCCTGATACAGTAATTCTATCAATTTTATCTCCTAAAATTACCTGTAGAAAGTATGATGCTCCACACACACTTTCCATAACCTTTTAGCAGCCCGGTGGTTTGGCAGTTTGAACCCAATGGTGCTCTCAAACTGTTCCAGCTAGAACGAATCCACAAAATAAATTAGAATATTTCTTTTAAAAGTTCATCACTGACCAGTACTACCAGGGCTTCTAGGGTTCTCTCAGGGGTGATTCTCCTTTCTAGAGAAAGGAAAATGCTGGTTCCCACATATTTAGTAACTCTGCACCAGATGGATGTCTCAAGCACTGTAAAATTAATAACAGAATTTTCTAACTTCATAGATATATTAAAAACTTATTCAAATAAGTTTATTATAGGTTCAGTGCCTCCTGATATTATGAATCCTTTCACATAATTTTAATGCTGTTTTCCTATTGATTTCTTTTTTTTTTGCTTACAAGAATGAATTTGGAGAAAGGATAATATAGGACAAGGCCATTGTAGGGAAATGACCAACTATTCGTTTAAATTATCATAAGAAGTCAATTTAAGCATAAAGAACTTGTTTACTGTAAAAGCAATTAAAACTGAGAAATACTGAGTTAACTGATTAAAGAGACTATGGAAAATAGACTTCACACTGTTTACCTCTGCTGGTCTGACTTTAATGTAGAAGTTACTGCGCTTGTAGGAGATTTTCAGGATTTTAGGCCAGGCAAATCGATTAATTCTCAGTCTGTCCTTATAAATAAGCAGCCCATTAGCACATACACCCAGCTTGATGTCCACACCTTCCGAGTCCTATCAAACACAAAGTATTAAATACTGGTTAATAACAAAAATAATAATAATAGCCAGTTATTGATATAGTGCTTTATGGTTGGCAGAATGTTATCTCCTTTAGATATATGATCATTTGGTTAACTAGCTCCTTTAAAGCCAAGAACAGTGTTGGGTTGTTTTGGGGTTTTTTTTTTTTTGTAACTCTTACCTTCCATCTTGGAATCAATACTGTGTATTGGTTCCAAGGCAGAAGAGTGGTAAGGGCTAGGCAATGGAGGTTTAAATGACTTGCCCAGGGTCACACAACTAGAAAGTGTCAGAGGCCAAATTTGAACCCAGGACCTTCCATCTCTAGACTTGGCTCTCAATCCACTGAGCCATCCAGCTGCCCCCAGGAATGCTGATTTTATATAGGTTTCACTTATATAAATAATAGCAACAGCAGAAAAATAGATGGAGACAATAGAAAGGACGGCATATCATAGAATCTATCCATTTTCAAGGGTGATATTTTATTTTTCAAAGGGCTGTTGCAATATAATCTCAGATCTCAGTACTTTTCAAGAGGCATATGGTGAATCATTGAACTCCTTTGGAAGGGTTAAGAGGGCAAGAATGGGACAGGGGGAGGGGTGGGGTACGAGGAATAGAGTTAGGTTTTCTACAGAGAAAGGGTAAGAAGATAAAATGTGTGTTTTGTTGGAATACATACAAATCTACAGTGGCAGGGTGACAAAAAGGATGTTTGGCAACCCTGACTGAATTCAGTCATTTTTGTGGAGGGTTTTTGGTGTCTTTTTTTAAACCATCAATAAATCATTTTGGCTGACAGGTATGGAATGACCTCAGGATTACATTCTGCAAAAACAATCATTCATTCCAAATGTCCCTTCAAGGCAAGCTGAGAGTTGCAATTTCCCCTAGTGTAATGGAATCCCCAAATCATTCCACGCAGGTCACCCGTAATACAGTGCTGACATCTACTTGTCATTATAACATTCCTTTGGCTGGCACATTTTAAAGGATCAAAAACTATTCTTGAGTTCACTAATAT
Source organism: Monodelphis domestica (assembly GCF_027887165.1). NCBI lineage: Eukaryota > Metazoa > Chordata > Mammalia > Didelphimorphia > Didelphidae > Monodelphis > Monodelphis domestica. Next base: position 404,256,538 of record NC_077228.1, read on the forward strand.
TGGCTTTCCTCTAAGGCTTTTGTTTGGGAAAAGGCAAGCTGAAATAACTGGAAGCCTAAAGATGTAAAGGAACCAAATAAGCTGAGACAAAAATGAGCAATATGGCACGAGTAGCCCACTGACTGTTCCAGGGCTGTATGAGATACAATATGTACAATCCTGTAAATACATCATCCATTAATACTTTCCTAAAGCAATGGAAGATTTAAATTTCATTAGAAAAACATACACTGAAGCAAATTACCCAGAGACATTACATACTTAAAATCAATTAATGACATAATATATGGATACATGTTCTTGTTCCTTACAACATAAAGGCAAAATGAATTGAATCACAAAACTATCACTAGTCTCAATTTTCATCCAATAAATTAAAGTTAATATTTCAACCTGGTCTTAAAAAAATATCTTGTGTTTATTTTAAAAATAAATGTAAGGGTATAGAATTACATGACTATTGCCTGCCAAATGTTTTCCCTTTAATTATACTTTTATAATACATATGTATACTTATAAATGTATTTCACAATCCATTCATGAAGCTTTGGGGGGGTGAGAGGATTTAACCCATATGGCATAGTTTCATCAAGAAGTTCTAAAAATACTAGGAGCAAGGATTAAAGAGAAAACTGTACAAAGCTACTTGGTCCCAAACCAACTGATTTTCAGGCTGTCAAAAATGGCTTGCTAGGACCACAGAAGCAAGAGGTTATCTATGCAAATATTAAGTTCTTACTCATCAATAAAAGTCTACTTCTATGAATCCTTAACTGAGTTTCCTTCAAAATCCTCCTGACATCCACCCCCATTACCAAGGGAAACTCTTTGTTCTGCAACTCTCTAAAGTATTTGTCAAATAAGTTTGTGTTTGGTAGATCACAAGTTCCATAATAGTGAAAACTATTATCTTATCTAAACTATGCATTTCCTCCTAATGTTCTCTGTACATTATATTGTTACTGTATTTTATCATGTTATATTCATTGTGTAATACCATATTTTAACATATTGTGCTTAAATATAGTTAAATTAATTTGAATGAAGAGAAAAATGTGGTCTCATAAATAAGAAAGTTATTCTTATGTGAAGGTCCATATTAAATCATTTTCATTCTAGTTCAGTTCTAGTTCAGTTTAATGAAGCTGTTCAAAGCAAGCTGAATTGACTTCTGGTAAACATTCATTATGTCTACCAATTCCTTGTGGTCTTAAAAATGCTACTATTCTATATTGATGTGACTTTGGTTGGCAAGAACTGTTAACAGAAAAGGGAGTAGAAAAACAACTTAATAGCAGGCCCTCCAAAGCAGGCATGCTAATAGTCAATTCAAGAAATCTTTCTTAAATACCCTAAATATACTCTTTCCAATTTCTACAAAATAAGCTGCCCTAGCACTCATTTCATAGTATTCTTCACAAAAATTTCCAGATGAACGTAGGGGAGATGGTCTGCTACAAGGTAAGGAAATTAAATTAGCAATCAGGGTTTTTGGATGGGTTTTCCATCCTTTATGTTTCTCCTTATTTAAATGTCTTCTTGTCTATATTTAGAGATACATCTCTTATTTATTGAAAAAAAAAACAGAAAATAAAAAAACTCCATTAAAGAGAAAAGGTTCTTCCATAGAATTGTGGTTTTAGAATTGGAAAGCACTTTCGATGTCTCTCTAATTGAGGAAAATTCAGGTCCAGAGAGATCATATAACTACTAAAAGTGGTAGAGGAAAGAATCAAACCATGATCACCTGATTCTAAATTTATTCCTCTTTCCATATCACCATGATGCTAATTCACAATATGCAGAGGGCTCTTTTAGAGGCACTTACTGATGACTATTTATACTTTGACTTCTTATCTAATCATCAAGTAAAGGTAAGGACTAGAGAAATAGCAAGGGCAGACAGAAATAGGCCAGGATAATAATTCAGGAACTGGGATCAAAGGAACTTACCCCCCCCCCAAAAAAAAAACCCAGAACAAATGAATCTGGAGGACAGGGTTAAAGAAGAAACAATGGGGGATAGTAGTGCTAAAAGTATTATATTTTTATGAGGTTCATTAAAGATTAAAAAATAAAGAAAATACAAAATAAGAAAGCATGTGGCTAGGAGGGTCGAAAGGCCCATTCAATTTCACTTACTACATCTTGGGGGACTCATGTCCCTAGAAGCGGAAGCCGAGAGATCCAAAGTAGGCAGAGAGTCAGCTTAAACACAATTTCTGTTCTCAGCCCAGGTGGGAATTCAGGTGGGATTATAGTGAATTCTGGGAGCTACCAAGGACTTCTGGGAATTGAAGTCCAGGGTTCAAATCTCCATTTTTACAGTAGGAATAGAAGAAAAGGATGATTTAGAATGGAAAAAGATGATAGAACAAGGGAGAATAAAGAGGGAAATGATCTGATCTCTTTAAATACTATGGTCACTCAAAAAATACCCAGGCTCACAAATAGTTTTTTCTTTTTTTTTCCTTCCATTAAAAAACAAAAGCAAAAAAAAAAAACACACTTAAATGAATTAAAACAGCACTGTGCCTGGGAAGTATTAAGCACTATCTAAATGTTTACTCCCTTCTCTGCACCCAAATTCTCTAAGGTTGCTTAGATTATTTTAAAGTTCAGATTCTTCATGTCTTCAAATAAAAGCCTGAGGAATGTGGTGCTAGGTTATATGTTACTGAAAACAGTTTGTCAAATAGATTTTATATGGCAAAGATGACAGATGGATGGTGTTGTAGAAGGATAGATAATCTAGGGCACTGTTGGTGGAACTATGAAGTAGTACAACCATTAAGGAAAACAATCTGTGACTTATGTAAGAAAAATCATTAGTCTCCTTATGTTCTATAACCCAGAAATGCATATAAGTGGAGGGAAAGGGGAAGAAAGGAAGAGAAGGAAGGAGGGAGGGAGGGAGAGAAGAGAGGAAAGAGGACAGGAGGGACAGAAGAATCAGTTAGTTGGATATCCTGGTTATAGAGCATTTTGCCATTTAGAAATGATTAATATGAAGAATTCCAAGAAACATAGGACTTGCATGAACTGATACAAAGTCAAGTAAACAAAACCAAGAAACTAATATCACGCAATAAATATGATATAAATAAAAACAACATGAAAAAACAAACTAATTTCATTGATCAATTTTGGATTCAAGAGAACAGATTGATTAAACATCATGGTAAATACTTAGTGGAACACTTAGTGTACAAAATTTAGCTCCTGATATCAGAGACAATAACTGTATTTGGATGGTTTTGCTTAACTCTTTTTCTTTGATAAAAGAAATGAAAAATTGGAAGTTATATTCAAAAATTTCTTTTTTATCGTAATCATCAATAAAACTTTTAAAAACAGGTTTACAATACCTTGGCATGATGTAGATCTACACCATACATGGAAAGTCTCTTTGCATTTTCTAAAAATTGAGAATCAGCCTGTGCTGGAGATAAGCCCCTAGGAATCACAAGAAATAATACTATTTTACTGGTGGGGAAAAATGTGAACAAAATTCAAGATGAAAAAACACTTTTCAATTTTAAAGAAAAATAAGAAATATATAAATCACCTGTTTTCCCTAAACCTTAACTTCTTTTTCCTTAGTAAGACATACTAAATATAGTTTTGATTGTTTTGTTTTGTTATGCCCTAATTGCCTGAAGAAGTTGGGTTTTAGTACGATCTTAGGGAAAACTAAAACCTCATGAAGTCATCCAAATTCAACTACTGATTACTTTTTAAAGCTGAACCAGGTGAACAAATTCTCAATTCTTAATTTTATGAACAAATAAATTATTCGTTCATAAAAATAGTCATAGACATCCCTAAGGAAAATCACATTAATTTTTAAATTAGAGATAAATAAGTGAAAAGATAAATAAAAAACAAACAAGTAAATTATCTAAGATATGTTTTTAGTACTTAAATGTTCTTTTGAAGCTACTCTGAAAATCATGTGTAATATATATACTTAAAAACTCAGAAAAACATGAAGCCACTTTAGAAATGGTTATCATTATTATGGGTATATCCTAAGTGAAACTCAAGATTCAATATAACAAACAAAAGCAAGTGTCAATACAGATTATTCTCTGCTGCTGAAATGTGCTTTAAAAAATTTTTTTAAGTTCCAAACTTCTTAAACTCTTCTATATCTATCTAGGAGTAAAATAATCTTAAATCCAAAGCATTTTTTGTCCTTTAATGGACTTATAATAACACCTATATAGGCACTACCTCCAACACATTCTTTTCTTTTGAAATTCTTGTTAATGTACTCTTTTCAATAGATCCTCCCCAGAGATCATCCAAATCTGTTGGGAGCTTTCTTATGAGTCTTTTTTGTATTTTTTGGTGTTAATGCCAACAGTCAGAGGCTAGTCTATCCTGTTGTCCCTCACTCCAAGCACAGCCAACCTCTTTTTCCAATGATCGGTCATGTCCTCATTCCATATTTTAGGAGAATTAGTTTTGGAAATACATACTTATACTACTACTTATATTCAATATGTACCTCCCCGCTGCCCTGTCACCTGTAATTTTGATTCTTCTGAAACTGTGATGTTCTAAGACTCAGAAGCATTTGCATCACTACAGAAATATTTGCTTTAAAAGGTTTTCCTATCAGGTAGCAAACTTGGGATCACTGAACATGCTATGCAAATTTCCAACTGCAACTTAGCTAGACTTCCTCATCCTATTGAATGATCCATTTATATAGTGACTGTTTAATACATTTATATTGCTATTTCTGCATCCAGCTGCATGTCACAGTTAGGACAACAGCTCTTCTGAACCAATTTATTATTTAACACGTGGATTATTAGGACACATTTCTGAAGTTGTTATAGATCTCAAAGAGAAGGCACTATAACTTTCTGGGTGCGAGAGTATAATATATAGTACAATACTATCTCACCCAATGTATCTTGGGCCACATCTCTAGGCATTCTGATTTTTGTCTTGCCACTGGACTTTTATGACTAGGAGAAAGAGTGAGTCTGATGACTCCATGCAACTCTGCCTCACTTAAATGTAATTTACATGCAAGTCAAGACATCATGATGTCTTCTTCAAAAAATGAAGGACAAACAAAAACAATATCATCTGCAAGAACAGGATCATCTGCAGATCTCCACCATCTTCTATAATGACTCCATCTTCCATTTGGCCTATGTGATGGTCATTCTCCATGGCTGTGATAATACTTGGGTTAGAATTCATCTCCCTCAATCTTAGATGTTATTAAACTTAGATGTTATTAGATGTTTTTAATTAAAGACTTCTTAAATAGAGGTTGCATTTATCAGAGGCTTTATAAGATCTTAATGCATGAGAGACTTCTTACTGCTGCCTTAAGGTAAATCTATAAACTTAGTTTTAAAATAGTTTAGTAGCCATATTTCATTTGTTCCCTTTGTAGAGCTATATATTTTATTTTATGCATTTAAAAAGCCTTCAAAAGCTCCACTAGCCTGCCAGGGGAGATGAGTTTGGGGAAGGATGGTGACAGAAAAAAAGGTGAAGAACTTCTGCTTAAGTATACATATTTTACTCTGATTAAAACACATTTATTTTTCTTTTCAAAAATCAGAACAAAGTACACGTGATAGTTAAATATGTAACTGTAAAGAAATGATCTTCTGTAGAACTGAAATAATCTGCTTTTTTATCAAGAATCAGCACTACATATGTAGATCATCCTCAGATTTGGTAAAAAATGATTAAGTAGGCATATGGGTTCGAAGTTTTTGTTGTTTTCTCAATTGCCTTTTTTGTGAGGGAATAATTTCTCTTCAAATTAATCCTTTGTAAATGATGGTGATGGAGAAGGTAGAAGAACATTATGCTGTTCTTGCCTCTGTACATTATGAGCACAGAAAGAAGAGATGGAAGTGTGCCCAATAAAATGTAGTTTCTTGTTGACTTAGGACCTATGATGAAGTCAACATTTTGGCATGCCTCTCCAAGGAGAGCCAGTGAACCATCTTTCCCTTTAACTATAACTTTATTTTGTCTTCTGGTTTCATTGGTCACAAGAAAACCAATAAGATACGATTTAGTTTTTCTAAAAGAATGCCAATTTGCTAATCACTAGTCAAAGATCTTACATTTGGAGAATCTGTAAGTTAAGTAAATGTTTATTGTTTTCCAAAAAGCTTTATGATTCTCACTTAGTGTACCTTGAATCCCAACTTTCACTATTCTACCATCATTTGGGAAGTGAAAGGGTGCCCCAGAGTACTAAGGGCTACCATTTACTCTTGCCATTTCCAAAAGAATTTATCACTTAATGGTTGACCTACTGTAGAATCTCTGTATTTCACTGATCCTTGAACTAAGCCTATATTCAATTTTACTCATAAGGCTTTTAAAGCATAAGGGAAACTTTAGTTTCTGCCTGAGGTTACAATCTGCTAACAGCAGTATTCAAGAATCCAAAGTTACCACCATACCATGAAGAGGCACTGAGAGACCTTTTCCCAGGAATCTATTTCTAATCCCCCTTGGCCAAGACAAAAAATCATCATGTGTGTCTGTCTGTCTGTCTCCCTTATGTTTCATATACCATCTATTCCCACCCAAATTGAATGTTCATAATTTATACCTATTAATAAATAATTTAAAATAAAGTACTTAAACAATTCTGTTGAATAAGGATAGAGAACATGTGTAAATTAATACAAAAATAAAATGTAAAGGAAGGAAGTAGCTTTTTTTAAAAAATACAAACATTCATTAACATTGTTTCTCCATTCATTATGAGTGGTTATTCTAAGACAGTTGTAGAGTGGCTACCCTAAGATACAACATAAAAATTCTGTGAAAATATCCCATTTTTTCAATATTTAGATGTTAAGTTGATATGTAAGTAAAATTAGCCCTGACCATTTTCCCTTTCCATCACAAAAGTGGACAGACCTGTGAGTTTTGTGCAGCTCTATTACTTTCTCTTCCATCTCCTTAGTTTGATTGGGTGCAAACTGAAATTCACTGATGTAATCACTGTTGTGTTCCTCTGGGTCATAGTCACCAAGCTCAGCTTGCAGTGTATATGAACCAAGGAGAACATGAGTCACAAAAGAACAGGGTAGGCGGCCAGAAGCAATATCCTGTCGAAGCTGAAGGCACAGGAAATATCTATGTGGGGAAAAAAAATTTAATCACTTATTTTCACAGTAAGTACTTATCTTCACACATGATTATATTAAGGACAATGTTCACACCACAGTTGATATTTTAGGATAATAATTCAAATTTACAAAGCTTACATATCTAACCACAAGTCTTTTGCATACAGACTGTACAAATTACTTGTGCATTATATATGCAAAGAATTAACAGAATGCAAACTATAAGACTTGATTATCTAATGTAAATACTACATACATTCTATTTTTCCAATCATATGTAAAAAAATTTTAACATTAACTTTTTAAAACTTTTGAATTCCAAATTCTTTCCCTCCCTCCCTTTTCCCTCCTCCCTCCTTGAGAAGGCAAGCAATTTGATATAGATTATACATGTGCAATCATGCAAAACACTTCTTGAGAAGAAAAAAACAGACCAAAGCAAATAAGAAAAATAAAAATTTCTGCATTCATATTCCATCAATTCTTTCTTTGGAGATGGAAAGCAATTTTTTATCATAAATCCTTTTGGATTACCTTGTATCATTATATATATATATATATAAATATGCTGAGAGTAGCTAAGTCATTCACAGTTGATCATTGTATAGTATTGTTACTGTGAATTGGTGCTGTTCAAGCTCACTTCACTTTGCATCAGTTCATGTAAAGTCTTCCCAGACTTTTCTTGTTGATACTATGTTACATATGTGAAATATCCTTTGGGTATGGGCTTACCCACCATCATCTTTGGTTGTACCATATGAGCACTTAGTCCAGTCCCTAAAGACCTAGATTTTGATCCTGACTCAATTCCCTCTTGTTAAGAGAGGAAACACTTTACCAACACTGTCCCTCTGATTAGCACAGTTACACCTCCTACTCCCCTGGTCACAGTAAATTCAATAACATCTCTCAAGCAACAGCCCCTGCACTTTATTAACTCTTTCCATTCAATGCAATCTTCCCACTCCCCATTCCCTTTCCTCTTCAGTCTTCGGAAAAAGTCTTCTCTCCTCCCAAAAAAGATAAAAATCCTTGATCTGTTTTTTACCTTCTTCCCATTTCTTGTAATAACAGAAACTTCATTGTCTCTAAGACTTTCTCCAGTACTCACTGTTCTATAGTTCACATTCCTGGTATACTGTATAAAAGGAGAAGCTGGCATGTTCCTCCCTCACAAGCTCTTCTAGATTTTCCCCCAAGTTACCATCCCTGCACAACCCTGTCCTCTACATTATCCAATCCAAAACCTTGGGGCTGTGAATTATTGATCTCCACCAACTCCCTCCTTGAGAAAAGAACATCTGACTCAATTTCTCTTTCTTTAACCCAGTTTCTACCTTTTGTAATGAAAAACTTTACTAATATATATGTCAATGTATTAAATACCCTCAGACACCCAGGTCACCAATTCCACCACCTCAATGTTGCATAGCAAAACATATCTTCTTTGATTCAACACAATTAGCATTCATTAAATATCTTATAGGTAACAAAGAATTTGGTAGGAATTGGGAATAAAAGGCCCCCAAACAAAATAGACATTGCCCTCTAAGATAGTCCCAAAAGGGATAAAATATATACATTCCTAAGTAAATAGGACTTAAAGTAAAGTAAGAGAGAGCATCAGGAGCACTATTCTCTCATCCTAGGATGAGGCACCAGGAACAATCTTTGTGCAGGAGGTGATGCCTGAATTGTGCTTTGAAAGGAAGCTGGACATTCCAAGATGCACTCAGATGAAGTAAGAAGGAGAACATTCCCTATAAAAGCACCAAGGCAGGAAATGGGTTTTCAAGTATAAGAAACAGCTAGCTAGTGTGACTGCAAGAGAGAGTACATGAGGGGGGAATAAAATGAAATAAGAATGGAAAAATAGATAGCAGCAATACTGAAGAGGGCTTTAAATGCTTCAAAGAGGAGTTTCTATTTTATTCTATAGGTAATGGTAAGCTATTGAAGACATCTGGATAGAGCTATAGTAGGGTAAGGTTTATGATTTCTGGATGTCAACACAACACCTGTGAAAGCTGGACTGTCTAAAGGCCAGACACTGGAAACATAAAAGCTGAGAGGGCTTGCAGGGTTGAGTTTGTGTCAATGGAGAAAAGATGAAGTGAAAGTTATTGTGAAGGCACAATAGAGAAGATCTAGCACATGGCTCATATTGAAGTGAGGGAGAGGGTAAAAGATGATATCAGCCTTATAAATCTTAACTGAAAAGATGACTATGATCCAAAAGAAATAAAGAAATGTAGAAATGGGATATGTTTCAAAAGAGAATATGAGTTCCATCTTGGATATGGGCAAATCCAAGAAGTCTGCATTTCCACCCTGGTGGAAATGTCCAGCAAGCAATTCATAATAAGAATAATTCAGGAGAGACTGAATTCTGTCCTGTATCACCAATCAACAAACATTAAGCATCTACTCTTTGTCAAGAACTAAGAATACGAAATTTGCTTTATTACTGCTACCAGAATGAAAACAAATACCTCCTTTCTTCCTCTTCCTCAATTTTTTCAATTTTTCATAAACTTTTATTTCAGTTAAAGAGGTAGAACTCAAAATAATTGCAAGATATGTTTAGCAAATGAAAATGTCATTAATACAGTTTTATTAAAACATAAATTATATTTATGCTATGTATTACAGGTAGGCATTAACAAAAATAAAAAGTACACCTTGAAGAGAATCAAATTCTGAAATACTGTGGAATGTAAAAATGTCACAATAACATATACAAAATCAATGTAGTGGTCCAATGATCCTCAATATTCACATTGGATCAATAAATATTTTGAATGAAATAATATTTGTTTCAACTATTTATTTTTGTTATCCTAAGCTACTAATTCCTTTTCTCTGATTGATTCTACATATTTTCCATTCATTGCAAGATTTTTTCCCCCTCAACTAGAAATGATATTAGTGGACCTAACACTAAAGTTTGTTATTGCTATTTCAAGACCTTCAATCCTTTGCAATTTTCCTGTTCCTTTTTGTTTTCTAAGGATACCTTCACATTCATAATCATGGATCATCTCTGCAATTCTACATTTAGTCCATTATTTCCTTCTGTACAGTTTTCAGATGTATTCTTTCCCCTAATTTCTCACAACTCATTCATTCATCCATTCAATAAGCAATTATTAAACTGCTAAACCAATTAGATACCAAGGCACAGCTCCAGGTTGCATGCAAAGGAAAGGAAACTGAAGATGGAATGTTGCACCAAGCAGGCCAATCCAAACATTTGCCTGGGCCATAAAAATTTCACACAGATGAAATTACACCTCTTAAGAACAATTCTGAATAGGCAGTCATCCTCCCCCATGACTCCACCTGCATATAAAAGCCTTCTAAATCACTGGATTCTGTATATGTGCAACCTGCCATCCTGAACCTGTAAAAATGCATTGAATTGAATCAGGTGTTTGCCACAGAAAGAATGGGGAGGAGGTGATTTTTAATCTCTGCGGCCCAAGAAGATCACCTACAAAGCACAGAGAAGGGGTGCTCTGCCCCACAGAGATCACAGCCGGATCTACAGAGGACACTGTCCAACAAACTCCTTCCAGGGCTACAGACGCTGCCACAACGCAGGCCTTCAGTGTCCCAGGCAGGGCTATAACTCTTCTGATTGCCGACAGGGCGGCCTTTCAAGTCCAGACCCAAAGCACTTACCGATCCTATAAAATAACTACAACGGAGAGATTTTAATCCCCCAACAATTTACAGCAGGGAGTGTGCGTGTCTACAGAGCCCTAATGAAGGCTATTATTTGAAGGCACTCTTGCTTAGAAACAGTGTATTCTAGGCATGGCAGGGTGTCCGAGTCAGGGCTCCAACAGCCTCCTAGGCCGTTAAGAAAGCCTTATTTACTAGCTGAAGCCGCTGCGGATCAGAGCACCATTAGTGATGGTGCATCCCCTCCCTCTTCAGGGACAAGCCTGGAAGTCAAGAGACATGCGTAGCCTCATGGGCTGCCTCGGAGAGGGAGCTGCATCATCGGTGATTCATGCTAAAGCTCGGCCCCCTTGAGCATCGCAACACAGGCAACGTCTGAGGCAGGAAGAGGCCTGAGCAAGTTGTGTCACATGAATATACAGGGAATCTATGAAGCTATCTCATTTCCAAGGCCTGTAGGCAAAGGAAAGTGACAAAGCAATTATTTTTACAAGACTAGCTCTCTCTTTTCCATGTGACAAGCCTCAAAAAAACCAGACTTACACACACACACACACACACACACACACACACACACACACACACACACACACACACACCCCATACACAACTAGAAGAAGAACTCTCCCACAAGCCAAGACTAAGAAAATGCTGCCTGGTAGAGAGACAGAGAGAGAGAGAGGGAAGAAGACAGGGGAGCACACTGATGTCAGGAAGAGGACCAGATTCCAACGCGCTTGTAGCCTGAGCCTCAACAGAGACAGTGCATGAAGAGCGCCATCACTGGGAGTTCCTACTGGGAGTGTGTGTGTGAGGATAACATAAATTATATGTGAGAGGGAGAATCAGTGTAATATATTAAAGCACTTTAAAAAACTCCAAGTCTCCTATGAATCATCTAATACTTTTAATCGACTCCTTCTAAACGAATTACCACGCTGCGAAGGAAAGCCTCACTGGATGCCACCCTGCCGTGGGGTTGGATTTCAATTCCACCACAGAAAATACCTCTGGTTTCATCCTGTTCTCTATCCTTCCATCTAAGTCCAAAGGACTTCTCCTAATCCTCATTTGCATTACCACTACCACCACTACTATAGTAGTAGTAGTAGTAGTAGTAGTAGTAGTAGTAGTAGTAGTAGTAGTAGTAGTTGTGTGTGTGTGAATGTAAGTATATTCTTCTTCTATTACTGCTGCTGCTGCTGCTGCTGATGTTACTGCCACTGCTACTACCAAAATACTTCACCTAACTCTTGTTTTTAATGACCTTGTTGGGTGGGAGGAAAATTTAAGGCATACCAGAATAGATTTGGTTTTTTTCTTTTTCCTTTTTCTTTAAAGTCCCTCAATAAAGTGTATTCTCAGTGCTTACCTCACAGTAAGTAGTTAATAAATGTTTATTATTAAATTGACATGAAAAGGAAAAGGAAAAGGAAAAATGTTTTAAGAGTTGCTGATTTGATTGCTGTTTTGCAGTTTCAATCATATCTGACTCTGTGATCGTATTTGGGACTGAAGAGGTTTGTCATTTCCTTCTACATCATTTTACAGATGAGGAAAAACTGAGGCAAAAGAGGCAAATGACTTGCCCAAGATCACACAGCTAGTAAATGTGTGAGGTCATATTTGAACACAGGAAGATGAATCTTCCTGATTTCAGGCCTAGCATTCAATCCACTGAGCCACCTAGCTATCCAACACTAAGAATAGTAAACAAAATTGTCTCTAAATGAAGCAGAACTCAGAAAATTGAAACTGAAAAAAAAATGTAGGATCTATCTGTTGGGAATTTCAGCCATCAAATAATAATAAATTCAGGGCCACTCCTGAAATCTATCCAAGTGTCTTGGGGGTTCTTGGGACTATGTTAAGAAGCTCTTGATCAAAGGTTATATCTGATATTTTTAGGATTAAAGCAAAAAAAAAAAAAAACAAAGGCCCTAGATGTCATCTGTAGTCCAATCTCCTCATTTTATAAAAAAAAAAAAAAAAAAACCAAACCCAGGAATGTGAAGTGCATTTACCTCAGAGTAGCTAATAGTTCAATCAGAATTCAAACATAGGCCCCAACTCTAAATCCTATACTTTTTCTACCATACCAAAACAACATATACTTCTTCCTTTATGGAATTTTTAAGACACTTAATATGGCACAAAATTTAGAATAAGTTTACAAGAAAAAACGTAACAATTGAAAGGAAAAGAATGGTTACTTTTGAAGGTCAAGCAATCTATTCTATTCCCATTCTTTCACTATATTATTCCCTTAAACTAATGAAAAGTGATGAGAATCAACCTATTGATAAAAATTGCTAGAAAAATAAATTTTACAACCTTCTTTGGCAACCATCTTGTCAAGTTGCAAAATGAAGGTTAAGAAAGGAGTTAGTTATTGGAACTTGAGTAATCATCAGAGAATACCTGGTCTCTCGGCCTCTGAATAATCATACCACAGACATCTACATGACTAAATGTCTCAATTAGTTTTCCTTTCTATAGGATTTAAAAAAAATAAATAACTGAATCATTTCTAGGCTATTACATGCTACTAAAATGTAGGGAAGAATATATCAGTTTTTCAAAAAGTCGCTGCATTATAAAAAACGGAACCTTTGGATTCTACTCTTGATTAAAAGACTGGCAAAAGAAACCACATTATCAGCAATATCAACCTCTGAATATTAATGAACAGTAATACTATAATACTGTGTAGTAAAAAAATATAAAGTATAGTAATGAAAAAAGGGAAAGTTTAAGGTCTCAAGATATTATTTATGTTCCAAAGAAATCTCTTCATAAAAGGGTTTTGTAAAAGGTTGTCTTTTTAAAATTTCTCCTGAAAAGATTCCCATTTCTATAAAGCACAGAATTGAACACTGTTATTTTTTAGTTTGAAATTGAAATTTATTCTAAAAAGCAAATACCTGGTAATGTCTTCAGTCAGTTGGGAAGGATCAGGAGGATAAAATTTCACATTAAAGGTGAATATCCAGGGAAGATCTGTAAAGATTAAATAACAAATTTACTCACAATGTAAACAAGATGACACATTTCCTTTCATGACTTCTAAAGAGAAAAGGCAAAAGTCCTCTTTAAAAAGTCAGTTGTGAACATAATTTTTAAAAATTAAGCTAAAATATAAGTATCACTTTAAAAAAGTCTAAGAATCAAACAAGAAAAAACAGCCATACATGGAATAATATCATTAGTAACTATGTGTATGAGGCACTGATTTGTTAGGTGACTACTACAGTGTGTCAGGCATAGATTTAATTTAAGTACCTTTTTGTGTAAGGTATTGATTTATTAAGTATCTTCTCTATGTGTCAGGCATTAGAAATACAAAAAAAAAGCTAAGAAAATAAAAGGTTTGTTTTCAAAGAACTCAGTTCAATTGGGGAGATAGCATGGAAAAAAACAGATGTATATAACTCATGTATATAAACACACATATACATAAACACATGTATATACAAATAGAAAGACAGATTGCCTATCTAGCCATCCATCCATCCATCTTTCTATCCATCCAACCATCCACCAATCCATCTATCCATACATCCACTTACCATACATCCACCTATCTATCTATCTATCCATTCATCAATCTATCCACTTATCCATGCCATCCATACATCTGATTTTGGTTGGGATTTGAAAGAAGCACAGGAGGTCTGGTGACTCAGATGAGAGAGAAAATTCCAGGTATGGTAAAAAAAAATGTCCCTCGTTGGGATTCTCATGTGAGGAAGAGCCAGGAGGCCAGACGCTGTATGTATGTGGCAGTTGTATAAAATGACTGGAAAGTTGGGAAGGGGCCACATTAAGAAGTATGTGACTATAGCCAAGATCATAAAGGACAAGCCAGGAAGGTGCTAAAGATCATGGAAAACTAACAGTGGCTGGCCACTAGGATCAACTTTAGATAGTTGATTTCGGATAATTTTAAAAGTCCACATGAAAAAAGGGAATCACAAACTATGTCATAAAGACAAAAAGTGAGAGGTCAAGCCCTGAATTTAGATATCATCAGGGAGGCCTTTTGGGCTGGAACATGGTTGGTGATAGTTTCTTTCCCTCTTAATATCTCTACAGTAAACAGATATTCAAAATCATCCCACTGATATTGAGTTGTGCTCAAGGGCTGGATGATTTTCCTTTATGAAAAAAGAAAAGACCACTGCAGTGTCTATGTGAGGCCCATCCAAGAACTTTAGCTGGGGGTATTTGGATAAAAGGAATCCCTTATTCAGTCTATTTCCTCTGCCCTCCATGGTCCATCCACCCACACTCCCAAGGTCAACATCAAAGACAACTTGAAGAGTAAAGGAAATTAAAACAGGCAGTAAGTGGGGGAGGAGACACGTTTACACTCCTTTCATCCTGAGAGTAGGAGCTTCCTGATATGCTGGAATGAATTACTGGTGTTGGGGTGGATGGTGAGCTTAGTCAGAAAGTCACAGAGGTTTACCTGCACCAAGATAGCTGACATCAAAAAGTCAATGTGCCTGCCAATAGGCAATATGTGTAAAAAAGTCTACCAAAGGTGCAAGAACCTTTGGGAATCCCCTCCCCATATCTATTTAAGACCAGCAATGGATATACAAGAGAAATAACAGAGAGACAGACATAAATAGGGGCAACAGGAGAATCTAAGGCAGAAATTAAGACACAAATTCAATGGGAATAAATGCAAAAACTCATCCAATGAGCTATGAGAAATTTTAGGAAAGGGAAATATCATATCAGAATTAAAATTATTGTTCATACCTTTTCCTGGTGCAGAAGTAACCTAATCAGAGTAGATAATTAATTATACTCAAACTGCTATATTTCAATATTCTATAGGACTAGGTTGGGAGCACCAGAATTATGGTGGTTGCAATGGAAATGTAAAGAAGATGCAAGACAAATTGCTAAGGCAGAATCCACAAAGAGCAGGTATAAGAGGGAAATGTCATATAGTGAAAATAAGGCAAGATTTTGAGTCAGAGTACTTGGGTTCAAAACCTAGCTCTGTCATCAATTACTTATATGACCATTTCTAGGACTATTTCTTCATTTGTAAAATGAGGTTATTGGAAAAGGGCATGTTTTCTAGGGTTCCTTCAAGTTCTAAATCTGCAATCTTGAAAACATATGATTTATCACTTGTTTATTTGGGTATATGATTTGGGGGTTTGGTTTTATAAGTTTATTCTCTTATAAAAATGATTAATATGAAAATATGTTTTCAGTGATAACACATGTATAACCCATTGGAAATTCTTAACTCCTGGAGGTGGGAGGGAGAAAAAAGGAATCATGTAAGAAAACCTATGCATAAATGTGTTCTTGGAATAAAAGATAAAAAAACAAATCTGCAATCTTTTACTAGGGCTTGGAAAATTATTACATGTTTTGGGGAGGAACAATGAGAGAGAATAAACTCTCATAAAGTTTCATAGATTACAGTTTTAGATTTGGAAGGAATCTTAAGGATGTCTTTCCCAATAGCCTTATTTTAAAGATAAGGAGACGGAGGTCCATGGAAGTTATATTTTCCCAAAGTCACTCAAGGAGTAAGTGACAGGAAGGTGGAATTTGACCCTAGGTCCTCTATTCTAGGAGCCCTGTCTCCAAGGTCCATGGTTTGCATTACAGGAAAGGTGATAGTCATATCAACAGAAAGTCAGGAAGGGAGAGAAGGAGGATAAAAGGTTGGGATGAGATTTGAACAAAAGTTCAATTAAAGACACTCAAGTTCAAAACACCATCCAGGTATCCAACAAGCATTTGATTGAATTTCTTCAAAGAACTCAGTGCTAGAGATACCAATTTGAGACATACCTGCATAGAGATGGTAACTGGGGTTTGGTACAGTGAAAAGAGCACTGACTTTGAAGTGAGAAGCCCTAGGTCCAAATCTTTGCTCTGTTACTCCCAGGTGAACCAGGAGCAAGTCCCTTTACCTCCCTAGCCCCATTTCTCCACCTGTAAAAAAAAGTCAAACTAAACAGCCTCTCCTTGAAGCTTGAGACATGGGATTTTGTATCCCAGCAATAAGGCCCCCATCCCTCATAGAAATAGATGACTTTGTGTAGAAAGAACAAAAAGAGAGAAGATACACATTAAAGGAGGGGAGGTATGGGGCAGCTAGAGGGATATGGGAAGTCCTGAGTTCAAGTCTGCTCAGATACTTCCTTGCTGTGTGACCTGGAGCAAGTCACTTAAATCCCACTGCCTAGCTCTTACCATTCTTCTACCTTGGAATCAATAACTAATATTGATTCCAAGGTGGAAGATAAGATTTTTTTTAATAAAATAAAATTAAAGGAGGGGAGGTTGAGGAACTAATAAAGGAATGAGAATGAGAGAAGGGGGTGCCATGAGAATAACTATCATGTAATCAAACGGGGAAGAAAATATCTCTAAGAGAACCAGAGATCTAAAAACTCCAGAATGATCAAGGATCATAATGGCTGGAGGAGAAAATTATTAACTACAAGCATCAAGTATAATTGTTAATTCAATAAGAGGTGCCAAATCTGATATCACTGTCAACAAAAGAATTGCTCAATACACCTCAAAAAGGTAAAATATGAATGGGGGGAGCAGAGGAAAATGAGAGTGATTAAACAAAGCGGGTGACTTCATGGGTTGAGTAATAGCTAAATAGAAAAACTAGTCAGAGTTTAGAAAAGGAGCCAAGAGCATAAGAAAGATGACACTGAGGAGCTGGTCAGCTTTCGTGGGAAGGGAAGCAATCTGGAAATAAGCCAGAAAGTGACTAAAGTGATCAGGTACCGACTAGAATGTGAGTGTGTGTATTGATTGCATTTTCAGTGAGTGGAGTAAAGACAGAGCAAGAGCCACTCAGATTTGATAGTTCTGGAGCTTTCCTTGAAGACAATGGGAAGGTTTTCAAGCATCAGGAAGGAAGGATAAAGGAAAGTCAGGTTTTGAAGAGTAGTAACAAATTTCAGTTAATCAAAAAACATTCGATAAGTGTTTAATATTTACCAGACACTGTGTGTGCTCAGCATAACTGAAAGTCAAAAATACTTTTCTTATCCTCAAAGAATTCCCATTCTAACGGGGTATTTGATGGGCAGAACTATGCACAATGGTTAGAAATTTCAGTTCAGTATATAAGGCAACCTTTGCTAATCATTGTTGTTTAGTCATTTTTCAGTCATGTCTGACTCTTCATGACCCCTTTCTGGGCTTTTCTTGGCAAAGATACAGAAGTGGTTTGCCATGTCCTACGCTAGCTCATTTTACAGATAAGGAAACTAAGGCAAGCAGGGTTAAGTGACCTGTCCAAAGTTACAAATTCAGTAGGCATGTGAGGGCAGATTTGAATCCAGGTCTTCTTGACTCTGGGTCTGGGACTCCATCCATCGTACCACCTAAGTGCTCCTTCCTAATCATTAGTTGTCCAAAGGTGAAACAGACTATGTAGGAGGCACAGCAACAAGACACTCATGACTGGAAATCTTTTGAGTACAGGCTGGATGTCCCCCTATCAGAGATATTACAGAGAGAAATCCTGCTCAGGGTAGAAGGTACTAGATGTCCATAGCAGCAGAGAAGACATACTCTAAAGAAAACATCCATCCCTGCTTGCAAAGTGTCTAGCAATAATCAATCAGAGCTGAAAATCGAAAACCTACCAGGTATCAAGAAGATACTTCTAAAACTTAAAAGGGGGTGGGGGGGCACAGCAGGGTGAATCAGTGGATGGAGAGGCAGGCCTAGAGATGGGAGATCCTATATTCAAATCTGGCCTCAAGACACTTCCTAGCTGTGTGACCCTGGGTAAGTCACTTAACCTCCATTGACCAGCCCTTACCTCTCTTTTGTCTTGGAACCAATACACAATGTTGATTCTAAGATGGATGGGAAGGGTTTTTTGTTTGTTTGTTTGTTTTTTACAAATAAATAAATAAATGAAGCAGAACAAAACTTAAAAGTGACTTAATGGTATAAAAATGTTCCTTGAGTATGCAAACATCTCATAATTAGAAAAATGATGATGTCAGCATACCTACACACCTAACACACAAAACGTGTTTCAAAAGTTATGTACAGTAAAGACTCATTAATTTCTCTTTCAACAACTGAAACTTAGTATTAATTCAGACAGGGATTGAACAAACATTTACTTTGATACTAATTATGATTAAAATGTTTACTAATAAAAATAATTGAATGAAACAGGATGACAAGAGGATTAATGAAACCCATTTGTTCTCCACAGTAGCTTTAAGCACACCAAACTTCAGAATCATCCTTTTATTTAAAAAAAATGATGCAACTCCCAAATCATTCTTGTCTTTTCACTAAAGTAGGTCTCCTATTTATCTAAAAATCACAGGGGCAGTCCTGAAGCTCTTTTTTATCTTCAACAGTAGATCATTTCTTTAATGACTAGTCTAGAGAAATTAATAGTTCCAATTTAATCTTGACATTCATTGAGTGAGTATGAGTTATTAAAATATGATCATCATGGAACCTATGAGACTCTAAACATGCAAATCTTTCTTCATTTCTTACTTTCAATGGGCAAGTCACCATATTTAATTGTTAGTGAATTAATCAAGTGATAAAAATATTCTGGAAATTAATTAAGCATCTTTGTAGACTACAGCAGAGACTAGGCAAAACCCTTAACTTCTCAGTGCTTTAGACTTGTGGTGTCAAACTCAAGTAGAAACAAGAGCAACTAAACTGTGGATCTCTGTGGGTACATACTTAGAAAATCATATCTATCCCTGCTTTACTGCATTTTTATTTATTATGCCAATTGTTAAGTTTGGTTAAACTTTAATATGATTGGAAGACATTCAAAAGTGTTGTTAGTGGCACTTCTGATATCTCGGCTCTGAACAACTGTATATGACTGTTAAAACTGTAAAAGACTATACTGATCTGCATTAACAGAAGGACTTTCTTCACCTGAGAACCCCAAATACAAGTGGAATCACAGGTCTAGTGTCTATCCTAAATTCTATTCCTATGGAAATTGGCTGATTATGGGGTAGGAATCTTTTTTAATCCCTTTAAGGTTAAATATAAAGCCAGCTTTTCCTTTTAAGTTAATCCCCCCCCCCTTGATAGTAGGGGAGAATAATGGAAGGAGGTGGAATATAAATATAGCACTTTGAAAATAAATACCAAGCAAAATCCTTCAAAATGTGAAGTAATGATTTTAATTCCCTAATGCCATTATCAAAATAATAAAACATTGTAAATGGCTGAAATATAGTATGGGTCGAGACTCCCATAGTATGAGAAGTATAGTATAAAGCATATATACTACAAATGAAATATAATCTGTAGTATAAAGCATATATACTGCATACAGTAATATATAATCTATAGAAATATGGTATACATAGTAATATAAAGTGTATATAGTCAATGAAGTATATATACTCTGCAAATCTATAATCCACATATACCTATATCTATAATTTATATCTAAATATATAAATCTAGATATATATAGATCTGTACATATAGAGTATAAAGACGTGTAGTTAAAGAGTTCTGGAGTCAAATGATTTGGATTCAAATTTTCCTCTTCTCCTAATCCTTATGTGAACCTTGAACAGATTACATAAACCTCGAGTTTGATTTCCTCCTCCATAAAATGAGGTGGGATGAACTAGATAACTTCTGAGATCCCTTCCAGCACCAAATTTCTGATTTGGGTTCTAGTTCAGTCATTCCCTGGCTGTGTGACTTTGAGCAAGTTATTCAACCTCAGTGGTTCTCTGCTTCCTTACTGACAAAGAAAAGGTTGTGCTGGATCATCTCTAAATTCTCTTTCTTGTCTAAAAATCTAAGTCATTGCTTCCTAGCTCTATTAGGGCTAACAGACTAGTTCCTTTCCACTTATATACTAGCCCCTAACATGGACCCTTAAATCTGTTTCCTGATTAATTCACCAAGTTACCAAACACAATTTTCAGTATAGACATCACTACTGCATACAGGTAAAAGAGTCCAAAGACCCTAGGTTTCCTTCCCCTTTTGCCATTGAGGCAGAATTAGATCTGCTCTCTCAGTAGGCCACAGCATCCTTTAAGGGAATGTAAGATCAAAATGAAAACAGCTATTCTGTAAACATTGGCCTGATGCAAAACCCTAATAATGGCTAGGAACACAATCTCCTTGCCTCATCAAACAACAGCCACAACCTTCAAGGGAGCAGCCTCTTCTCTCCTTCACAAGATTGGATTTTTCTAACCAAGTAACAAAATGGAAAAAAAAATGTAATAGAAAAGGCAAATTTAGAATCCACAGTTATAACAAAAATTTTTTTTTAAGAATGGGGGGATAAAAACAACATTTTTCTAGGCTGTAACCTAATTTTCATCTATGAAATCTGGATGGATGCATGCTCAAACCCAAACTACAACCAGTTGATAGGAGCTAAAAAGGCTGCTATCAGAACAAAAAAAAAGGATAAAGATAACAATATATGATCCTGAATTTAACAAAAACATGCATTTTCTATATTTGCTCTTCTTTATCAGTTTCACTGATGGAGCTCTCCCACAAAAAATGTAATTGCTTTTTTGTCACATTTACACATGAGAGTAAGCTTGAGCTCTTACACTAAAATGGAATTTGTTCATTTCATTCACTGAAATTCCAGTGTCATTCCTAATCACTGGGCCTCTTCTCATCTAAAGAATCTTGTCTTTGAGAATTAAAGGGTAATTCATTAAAGAATGCTTCTTCCTAAGCAAACTCCAGACTGGAAACAAGTTGATATTTTCAATAGATGAATCATGTCTACACAGACTTGAAAATCACATGAAGAAAGGGGCTTTAAAGAGGTTGTTCTTCTCCCTTTCACTAAAGATGTTGGATTATAAATTCATGCCTTGTTTTCCCCATAAGCCACATTCCTGGAAAGAATCTTAGTTTTTTGAATTAGAACATAATGAGAGTCCATGAAATAGAAGTCTTTTTCAATAACCAGAAAGCCTTCATTTAGTTGTGACAGATTTATTACAAAAACTCTATTCCAATGACATCAATTAGTTACTAAAGCTTTAAAAAAAAATAACACTAAGTTAAAAAGTTGTTGCCTATAAACATATATATACAACTAGGAAAATTTTCTTAGATGGGAGGACACATTTCCTGTTCATTTTTTCATTCTGACAACAGGCTTTTGGGCCATCAGAAAACACCTAGATCCAACAGTTCTAAGATATGCGGGAATTATGGTATAATTCCAAGGGCAAAACTAATATAATTCTTGAGGCTCATGAGTTCTGGGCTGTAATGGGAAAATAAGTCAATCAAGTGCTCACACTTAGGCCAGGCTATTATTTTTTATTAGGTGCCAAGGGCTGCACATATTCACCACACCTCCCATTTGTTCAATATTAATTTTTAATTCTTGAGATAAGTGTCTCTCAACAGTCACAATAAAAATATTGATATTAAAAATATGGGAGTGACTTGGTTCATTGAGGAAATATTTCTAGAAGGAATATAAGGAAAGTTTCCAAAATTTACTCTGCCCACAGTAATACAACAAATATTTAAAGGTTGGTTGTTAGAGATTTAAAATGGGAATGTACATGAAAATAATGACATTGTAAGTATCTTGAGGGACAGATGATTTGTTCTAGAAAAAATTTTGCTCCTGACAGGGCTGTTTCCAACATATTAGCCAGACAGAAAGGTCCAGCATTTGAGGCTTCTTATTACCTCAAAAACACTTCAGAAGCAACATAAGACACATTCTTAATGAGGGGAGGGAGCAAAACCCAAGATTATACAATTAACATGATTCACGGCATCCCTACTAGGGAGTCAGATTCATCCTATCCATACTGGAGAGTCACTGTCTAAGACACATAAAGGTTAGTTTGTGTCTTTCTACTATTTATAGGTCATTTCCATAATTGGGCTCCCAGATCTGGAATAGTATGTGGATTAAAGAGAAGGTTAAAAATAAGGAGCAAGATCTTAAAAGTTCAGTAACACCCCTCAACAACTAAAATATTTTCTCTTGGGTGGTGATAAGGCTGATCCCCAAGATGAAATGTAACACTGCTGTACAATTTCGCTTTTTCAAACTCTTCATGAACTTAGTGTTTCCCTGTCCACATTTTTTAAGTCATTCATTACTTTCCTTTACCTTGTCTCTGTACCACCAATTGTCGCAACAGTAGATTACAGTTAAGACTGCAATGGCTTGGTCTGTCCTGCATTCCATATCTATATTTCAATTAAATTCAACAAGCATTTATTGTGTCTCTCTTGTGTGCCAGGCACCATGAGTATTAGAGACACAAAGACAAAATAAAAACAGTTCCTGTCCTCATGAACTACCAATAAGAGCTGACATTTAGCTAGCACATTAATGTTTGCAAAGGACTTTACACAATCTCATTTTATTCTAGCAACTTTTGAGAGATGTTATTTTTATCCCCAATTTAACGATGAGGAAACTGAATGTTGGAACATTTAAGTCCTCAGTGTCATAGCTAGTAAGTGTCTGAGGCAAGGTTCAAATTCAGATCTTTCTAAATTTAACCATATCTACCATACCTAGCTCATGCTCAGCATCACATTTCCTATAGGCATTATCCCAGATCATTTGATTTTCACAAAAATATCCCTCTTATTTATTTATTCTTTTAAGCTCTAGGATGGGAAATAATTTTGGTAGGAAAGAATTTAAACAAAAATTCCACTATTGTTAATGAGATAATACTAGAATATTCTAAGTCTGAAACAAAAATGATAATCCATAGAATTATGAATTTTAGATTGACATTTAAAAAAGAATATTGGCAATTTTCACCTCAGTAAAAATGATATTACTGAACTCCATGACATATACATCTAAAATTGGGGAGTAAAGGGGTGCAGAGAGCATAAAGAAGATAAATAAATGGATGGATGGATGGTTAGATGAATGGATAGATATAGACAGAGACACACACAGAGAGACACAACTAAGCAATGCTATTCTTAATTTTACTCATCTTGTTTTGACTAGTTAAGTCAAGAGTAGTCAAGGAAAATGGAGTTGGTGGGGAGTGTTGGGTGGTAAGGCAAGGCAGCACATTACTCAGGTATATATGAACTTCTTTTAATTTTATGATAAGTCCCTAGAATTTTATAAGGCTAATAATTCAAAGGGGATGTATTTTTCAAACTTTGCCTAAGGCCTTCATCTTGTCCTAGTTCCATCTGGTAGATGTTAGATGTGTCACTGAAAAACAGCTTTAGAGATGACCTTTCAAAATACCTGGATGAGTTAAAAAGGGCTCAAATACTAGGTGCCTCACCTTCAGTCTCAGTCAGTGTGGTCACCAACAACCACTTTTCATCTAGATGAGAGAGACGAGAGAGAGAGAGAGAGAGAGAGAGAGAGAGAGAGAGAGAGAGAGAGAGAGAGAGAGAGAGAGAGAGAGAGAGAGAGAGAGAGAGAGAGAGACAGAGAGAGAGAGACAGAGAGACAGAGACAGAGAGACAGAGACAGACAGAGACAGAGACAGAGAGACAGAGAGAGAGACAGACAGAGACAGACAGAGACAGACAGACAGAGACAGAGAGAGAGACAGACAGACAGACAGACAGACAGACAGACAGAGACAGACAGACAGAGAGAGACAGACAGACAGAGACAGAGAGAGACAGAGAGAGACAGAGACAGAGACAGAGAGACAGAGAGAGAGCCAGAGACAGGGAGACAGATGGGAGGGTGGTGGCACATGCCTTGTTATCTTCCACTTGAGGGAAAATAGGTACAAATCTTTCTCTTATTTAGGTCCCCAAAACATTCTTTACTATAGTATTTTCTGAATTCCTTAAGAGAACTTTTTGAATGGGTTCTGTGAATGTGTCAGGGCTCTCTCTAGGCAGCTTGCATATAAATACTTTGAATTATTTACAATTTACAGGCAAGGCGTAATGGGGTTAAGAACAGAAAGAACACAAGATTAGGAAAAAAGGAGACATGGGCTCTTAATTGTTCTTTGCCTTTAATGAGCTGTATGACTAAAAATTTTATTTAACTTCTCTGCCTCAATTTTCACACATGTAAAATGAAAGCACTGGACTATAAATTCCCTTGTTAGACTAAAATGGATTTTAAGTTCATTTAAAAACACATTTTACATGCTAACCCCCATTAGGTTCCTTTTAAAAATCTAGAAATCCCATTATAAAAAGCAAAGATTAGCAGTTTTCTGAACACAATTTACTGTATATTTTGAATCTGGGCTTCTGAGATTTCCATCTGTGTGAAATGGTAATAGTGCCAATGGGAAACAAAATGCACCATCGTTTAGATATGGGGTTGGCAGAGGGCCATTTCTCTGTCATTTCTTTTTATATTTATTTGTTTCAACAAACATTTATTAAGTCCACTATGTAAGTGCTTGCCCCTAGGCATACCATGACTCATTGGAGAGAAAAGACAAGACCCAAGGAACTTGGACACAAATTAGAATATGATCAGAATGTGAATATCATATGTGTATATAATCAAATCTAGATATCATTAGTACCTCTATTTATAGCCATGTATATTTTTTACATAACCTATGTGAAGGCCAATGAAACAGTTCTACATAATACACACAGACACATACAAATACATAGATAGTTAGAGGCAGGTCATTGAAACTTTTTCCCTAAAGTCTTCAGTAGCAAATTCTTAATTTTTTTTAATAATGGCTTCAATGAAGTTCATAGTTCAGCCAAGTAATGGGATGACTGTCCTGAGTACTTCCCTGTCTCTTCTGGTCTGTATTCTAATATTATTCAATTAAACAATTACATTAGACAAATTTTTATTAACAAATTATATACAAACTCCCAGGAGAGACAGTGAGGAAACAAGCACACAGAGCAGTGGGGAAATGATGAGATTCAGAGTATCCTGATTTGGACCTCATCTTTGTCATGCATGACAAAGATAAAACAGTCCCTACACCCTTAAAGGATTTACTTTTGCCGAGTGTAGTAAGGATATTTAATGGATTGTTGCCATTTATAAAATGCCTTTTCAGAGATTTGTACATTAAGTACTGTGGTAGAAATGACTCCCGCCTTCCTTATGAGGCTTCTCCTGAGCACAGCACTTCAGGGCTGCAGTCGTGGTGGCCCAGGTTTGGGGTCTTGGATCACACACACGACTGCCGTAGGAGGTAAGTCAGTGGGTAGAAAAGCCAGTTTCATCACCGAGGAGAAGAAACAGCAGCTGGCTTCTTAGAGGACAAAGGACCCTCTCTACCTGGTCTCCCAAGATTCTTCCCTTGAGTTTCAGGCCTCCTGCACTGACCTTACAGTTGTCCACCTCTCTGGAAGACTTCAATGGCTTCTTTATCTGGAAGTACCTGAACGATTTTCTCTATCCTGATTGACTTGCAGTTAACAAAACATCACACTTCTGAACTGTTTCCCAGAAAATCTGAAGAATAATTCAACATCTACCCACAAAGTGGACTTAAATATAACTGGATCTATTATACAAGTGAACTTTGATTCACACTTTGTTGTCATGGATAAACAGATAATTGAGAATACAATATTAATTCTCTCAGAAAAGAGACTATTAACAACAATGTAAATTTTAAATCATATCTTAAACTTGGTTTAATGTTTGGCATCAAAACTATCTACAAGTATTTACAAGCCTTCTAAATATCATGATCAGGGCTTTTTATTGAATTTCTTCTATGTATAACATGTGCTAAATATATAAAGTATTATGTCTTCAAATATCAGATTAGCAAGTGTTTTGCAATGTACAAGAGTGCTGCCTAGGGCACTGAAAAGTTCCACCATTTGCTTATAGTCACATAGCCAATATATGTCAGAGGTTACATTTGAAGCCAGTTCTTGAATAGTGGTGATTTGTTAGCTATATCATTAACCTCTAAATGTAATAAACTTTGCTCTAATACAGTTTTCAATTCCTAAGTAAAATGTAAGCTCCTTGAGTGAATGAGCTATTGTCTCTCTCTCTTTTTTTTTCTATCAAAATTGAAAAGGAGTCTGGCAACAGTAGGATTCTAACAAATATTTGTTGAATTGAATATGATTGCCAGCGTCCTAAGCAGAAAATATGGGCTGCTAGAGTAGCAAAAAAAAAAAAAAAAAAGAGCACCTAAAAATGAATGGAACTCAATCAAAGTCTTGAACGATTGGAAAAATCCAGACAAAAGAGGCATGGAAGATGGTATTTTATTTCAAACAGGAAAAACTATAAATTAAGGCAAGAAGAAGGCAGAAATAAGTAGGATGTTTTTTTAGAATAGAGTGGGAATATCACTTTGTTTGGAATATGGGATTCATGCAAAAGAACACTGAAGGATGTGTCAATGAGTTTGCGATGTCATCAATGACGGTTATCTCTGTATCAGTTCTATTCAATTCCTGGCTATGTTGCTTGATAAGATCTGCTTCTTTTTCTATTTCATTGAAAAATGGCATATATTCTACTCATTTATTATCTCTTATTCCTTCTACAAGAATGGTCTATCTCCTTTTCTATTTACAAGTCTTTTGTCTTTTACAACCTAGAAAAGTACTGCATAATTTCCCAGACATGATCCTATTCAATTCTGGGTACATACATAATATTATTCATCCGCAATATCAATCCTGAATAAATGGTAGATTAGTTGCTCTTCCAACTTCATAAAATAAAATGGGCAATTCTTCCTCTACTTGTTTTTCCTGTGTAGAATACAAGATGGATCTTTTGAATTACTACAGAAGTCCCAAGAAGGCCTGTTATAGTATTCTGGGGCTTGGCAACATGAAATACAATTTCATCTGCAAACAGAAATAACTGGAAAATCTCAACATTTATCAAGAATTTCTACTCACTTCTGGTTTCTTAAAGGATAGTATTCCTAATATTTTAGGCTTTTTGTGATATCCATCTTTAGATTGATACAAGCTTGGAAATGGCTCTGATGCTGATATTCAGGAGGTTTGTAAGATAATCTGTATATAGCTTTGATGCCAAACATCAAACAAAGCTTTGACTAAAATTATCTCTGTAGTCAAAGCTATCACAAAATCTTGTAAAATATTATGAAATACATAGGACACTTCTTGCTAAAGGAACATTTTAAAGGCTGCATTTTACTCTATCAAGTCAACTCTTTGTTTCCTTTTTAATATTCAGTTGTAAACATCATTGCAACTAATCTTTCTATGTAATGAGTAATGAAAGATGGGTTCTACTATAGATGATATTCTGCAAAATCTTTCATCGTCTTGTGTGTTTGTCAAAGACATCCGTAATGTGAGAGATGGTGAAAGATTAGTCTGGAAAAGTAGGTTAGGATCAGACTATGAAAGGTTTCCAATGATGGGTTAGGGTCTGGACACTTATATGAACTATAGGAAACCATTTAAAAGTTTTTTAAATGAAGAAAGTGATATTTTCATCTATTTAGTGTTAGACAGGACACAATAGCAGAGATTAAAGACTTGAGTCAAAGAAAACACCTAAAAGAATTATGTGATAAATGAGACAAAGTAATAAATCTAGATTTTCATACTAGTGGTAAGAATAGAAAGGAAAAAAAGATTTCTATGATTACCAAAGATAAACTGATAAGCTTTAGTGATTTACAGACAAGGGAGAGAGAGAAGGGGGATCAATTTGTGTTTTGAGCAAGAGAGATATAAATTTGTGAACAGGGGTGTATAAATGATCCATTCAGTTTTAGATACATGGAACATGAAGACATTATAGGAGATGAATGTTAAAAACAACAACAACAACAACAACAACAATAGGCAAATGGAATTTTGGAGTGGGAGCTCAAGAGAGAAGTCAAAACCTGGAATACAGATTTGGAATCCCAGTACCAGGGCACAAGGATCTTTCAAGGTTACCTAAAGCAACTCCCTTAATTTTAGTGCAGATAAAGTCATACAAACTGAGGTGATTGCTAAAGCTTAAAGGAATATGAGGGAATACCTGCAACAAACAATGACTACTGAGCTGCAGTAGGGAGAGAAGGAGAGAAATCAATGGAGACAAACCTGAAGGCTTAGATAAAGTAAATAAGCCAGCATGTTAGTGTTACAGGGGCAGTAGATTCACTGCCACTGTTCCCAAATTCTCTATCACTAGATAATTAAAATCAGAAAAGCCAAGCAAAGTCCACATAGCTTGTATTCTAAGGATTTCTTCAATATTGAAGCTATAAATAAGCATTAAACAATAATACGTGACCTCAGTCTTCTCACACTGACAATTAATCCCTAATCTTCTGCTGACTCCACAAAAGTTAGCAAGATACTTAACCCTTGTCTGATACATTCCAGGGTTTAATCACAAGCCTAAATCTTTTGTAAACATATTCATAACGCCATATTTAGACCAGGGAATTTACTTACTTTTTTAGAACCTATTTCCAAGTCAAGAGGAATTTCTCATGTCTTGCTGAGCTGAAAGCTCACATGTTCCTAAACTGTTATTTTAATGTGCATATAAACAAGCCAGAACATTTATTTGCCAAAGTACATACAAACATACATGCTGTGGTTAAATTAATGTACTGATATAAGAATGCAGCCATCAACACAATTAAATTATATGAATAAGCAGAGTGTCAACTCTTCTGGCTTTTTTTCAAAAATTTAAATACTCACCTTTATTACTTGTCTATTAAATTAAAAAATACTTTCATTAGTGATGATAGACACTGGGCAAAGGATAAAGGGCAGTTTTTCAACCCAGATTTCAAAACAAGCAGGAAATGAAAGCTAACATACATACATACTCTATTCCTCCTTGTTTTTCATGATTCTGACAGCTCAGGATACGACTTAAAGAACTGGCACAAAATTTGTTTGAAATAATAGTCAAATTCTATTTGTTAACATTCTTTATTCTTGCCAAGCCACAAGGGCAAAAAGTATTAAAAATAACTTTTAGAATACTTCAATAGAAACTAGAACATAAAAAAGCAGTTCATAATCAAAAAGAATCTTGCCTTCCAAGATCTGGAAAACCTAAAACTCTGACATGGATGACATACAAAAATAATCCAAATGAGAGCCAAAAACCAGCCCACAAGAAACACGGACTCTCAAGAATTGGAAGCAATCTCAATGGCCCTCTATTGTAACTCATAACTCACTGTGCCCGGCTTGTCTCTCCTCTCTAACTACTACCCTTACACGAACAGCCTCCAATAATCATACTGAGCGTCCCTCAAACATCCAAACTTCCCAAATCTGTAATATAACCACACAGAGATGGCTCTAACCTTGATCTAATCACCCACAAGTATCCAACTTCTATGATCATGAACCCTGAAATTCATCTCTCTGACCATAATCTTTTATCATTCCTTCTTCTTTTCCCCAATTCTTATAATCCTGTTTTTCATGGACAGCGTGCCTTGCACTCTCTCTACCTCTTAGTTCTCTCCCATGGCAACAACTCTGTATAGGTATATATTCACCCCCCTTCTCTATCTCAGTCATTTAATGAATCAGCCCAACTCCACACTATCCCTTAAATACTCAGATTTCTTGCTTCTTTGTCCTACCACCAGTCACGCCTTAATGTCTTGCTTTACCAAACTCTGGAAAGACATGACTGGTAGAAGAACAAGGCCCTTACTCCAATTCATGCGCTGAATAAAACTGGGGGGAAAAAAAAAACCTCCCATAACCATTCTGACTGGAGACACTGGAGACTGTCTGACTCTCTCTGTTTCTCTCCCACCACCTCTGCTAGCTATCGCCCCCCTCTATTTGTCCTATAGTCTTAAACCTGAGGAAACAATTAATATTCACTTCTTTATCTTCTATCCTTCCCTCTATACACTTCTGACCTTATTTCCCGGAAACTACTCTAATTTATAGCATTTACATAGTACTATAAGGTTTGCAAAGTGCTTCACAAATACCATGTCATTCTATTCTCATAATACCCTGGGAAGCAGGTACAGTGATCATCGCCACAGTACAGGTGAGGACCCTGAGGATAAGTGACTTGCCCAGGGTCACATAGCTAATAAATGTCTGAAGCCAGATCTGACTTCAGGTCCAGGACTGTATCTACTGGGTCACCAAGCATCAATGATCTTAACTGCCAAATCTAATGGGCATCTTAACCCCCATCCTTCTATGGAAAGGGAATTACCTTTCCCCCTTCTGACCACATGTCCCTGGGACGGGGCCCGGAAGAGAGGACTGTGTGAGGGAAATCATTGGGTAGAGTAGGTCACGAGGACAGAATGGCAGCAATGGACTCAAGAGTCATGAGGCCTGGGGCAGGGCGATTTCCCTGGACTGCACAGACACAGAGAGCCACGGTTGGCTCTTGAGATATTACTGTGAAAGTTAATGGGCAGAGAATAGGTTTGATAAACTGAGGCAAGAGCAAATTCCGGCTCTTCTCTTCCGTGTTTGTTGCTGACTGGACTGCCTTGTGAGTATGGTTAGGGGCCCTCATGGTGGCCGCAATCTACATGGAGCAATAAGGAAGGCCCCCTTTCAATCTCTCTCTTTCTAGCTATTTCTCACCTTTTACATATCCAAGTAATTTTAATAAACTTTGTTCATTTAAGCCAGTCTCATAATTTTAATTCTTACATTTTCTGACCGCTCTGTAGCCTTTGCCGCTCACAAGCACCCTCCTCCGGGTAGCATCGCCTCTGTAGAGGCTTTCGGGACATAAACCTCTCCTGGCTCTCCTACATCTCTGACCACTCCTCTAAGTGCCTTTTGCTTGACCATCATCCAGAGTACAGCCACCGCCTGGGAGTATCTGCCCAAGATTCCATCCCAGACCTCCCCTCTCAGGGCTGTCCATCATCAACTCTAGAGAGACAATTCCCAAATGTGTGGACACACACACGCACGCACACGCACACACACACACACGCGCGCGCGCGCGCACACATGCACACACGCACACACACGCACACACACACGCACACACACACGCGCACACACACGGGTGCACACGCACACACACGCGCACACACACACTCACACACCCCTGACTTCTCTCCCGAGATTCAGCCGCAGATCACCTATGAACATCTACAAGCGCTTGTCCCATGTGCATGTTTGATCCAGTGCATCCAAAGCCAAGAAAGTGGTCATGAGAACTAAAAGAGACAGAGGTATCTATATAAAAATGTGGGGAGTCCTGCTGTGGCAGGGCACACTACAACTGCTGTTCCTGGGCTCTGAGAAGCAGGTGCTGGCATTCTGAGCCGTAATGAGGCTAAGTAGATCAGGGATGTACAGATGAGAGCGGCCCACGTGTGTCCCAAGGCCCCCGGAGGAATGGGTGGGTGAGAGGCAAATTGACTCTAAAAAAAGAAGGCAAAGGAGGAGAAAGGAAAATGGATCGGGAAAGGGAAGGAGAAAATGAGGAAAGGAAGACGTAAGATTAAGTATGTAAGGAGAAAAGAAAAGTAGGGAAAAGGGAAGGATGCAGAGAATCAGAAAAAGCAGGGAAATGAAGGAAAAAATATGAAGAGAATAAAATGTTGTAAAGGTCTAAAAAGGTAGAAAGAAAGAAAAATGAGGATGAGGCTCATGTGTTTTGATGGAGCGAACATGGAAAAGTAGAGAAAGAAGAGGACTATGGAGAGTATTTCATCGCTGGAGATGCTATAAAACACATGGCTTGAGCTACCCCAGCTGTCTTATGGCAGCTGGCCCACCCCTCACCGCTGAGTTATGGAGGATCGGGCCCAAGGAGACGGCTCCCAAACAGCTCCTCATCCTGCCTGGATCTTCCCAGGTAACAGTCTCCCATCCACCACCCTGAGCAGGGGAAAACCACAAGGCAAGAAGGGATAAAGAGAGCCCTCACTGGAGAAGCACTCTGTGATTTCTACATTTCTACAAATGCAAAAACCAGTGAAGAAGAGCAGGAGAGTGTCCATGTGGTCCGATGCAGACTCGGCATGATGCCGGGGGGGGGGGGGGGGGGGGCTGTGTGGCATCCCGCCAATGGAAGGCCATAGCAGGAGGCAGACCAAAATACTGCTCATGCTGGCCTCAGAGTCTTAACAATTCTAACCCTAGAGCTTACCTACTGGTACAAGATTTTTGTTTTAAACTTTCAACATGCAATCCATCTTCCTTTTGCCTAATCACTCCAGCACAACTTCACACTTCTGCCATACTAGAGACAAGGTTAGTTCCTCGAGGTATCTATATTAAATTATTAAACATGAATATGTATCTTTCTTTAAAGAGGCTAAGAATTACAGTAATAAAGCATAGCAATTTGCATTTTAAATCTCTAAAATTCAATGTGAAACAAAAAAGATTATCCTATTACTGCAGTGAGGTATGTGACAGCATTTATAATTATTAGCTATTCTCACCTAGATTCTTATATACTATTATAGGTTGTAAGATATTAATGAAGATGAAGTTCATAACTCTGCTACTGACATTTGTCTAAATACTTACTTCGAACTTGCTTCTTGATTTCTTTAGAAGGATCCAGCCAGCTCTTTAAATAAAAAAAAGAAAAAATTAAATTAGCACTTTCATATTCTAATGCAAAAGGGAGTAAGGAAGGTACAGTGGAATAACACATAGCTATGTATATGCATCTTTTAATAAAGTTCAAGTAAAGATGAAGTATACAAGTTAAAAAAAACATTCTGAAGTCTTGCTCATCAGCTTATATTTGATTATATTATATTCATAATTACATAATTATACTGTTATTCCAATGTTGTCTAAATATCTTAGATATAAAATTTAAGTATACATATAACATACAGGGATTTGAATAAATTAAATTTTGCAGTTTTGTTCATTTGGATGTTTTATTAAATGACTATACAGGGCCTTGTGTCAGATATTAGGGAAGAGATGGCATTTAAACAACCTATTTTTATATTCAAAGAGAATTTATTATCTAAGAAATTGACAAAATTTTCTTAAGGATTACAAAATATTAAACAAATATG
Organism: Monodelphis domestica; assembly: GCF_027887165.1. NCBI lineage: Eukaryota > Metazoa > Chordata > Mammalia > Didelphimorphia > Didelphidae > Monodelphis > Monodelphis domestica. Next base: position 404,290,319 of record NC_077228.1, read on the forward strand.
ATTTGCTACATGTTATAGAAGGTCTAATGGGGAGGATAATAGCTGACCAAAAAAAAAAAAAACCTCAGGGAAGGCTTCATGTAGGAAGCATCTGAATAAGGTGCTAAAGGACAGTTAAAAATTTAACAGGCTAAGAAAGAGTGCATTCAGTCAGTCAATAAATATGTATTAAGTACCTGATATGTGTCAGGTACTATACTAAGAGTTAGAGATGCAAAAGACAGTCCCTGTCCTCAAAGAGGACATTGGAAAGTAAGAAAGACAGGATAATAAGAAAGAATATAGGGTATACTTGGGATAAGAAATGCCATCGAATTTTGGTTGAAGCACAGAATATAGGCAACAGGTTAATATGAGTTAGGGAAACCGCAGAGGACCTTTAATGCCATAGAAATCACCACATAATGACTATTAAGAGAATATTATTAAAAGAAGCCAGCACCCTACATATAATTGTACAAAAGAATCTGAAGTGGGTAAAAAGAAAAAATGTAAATAATATCCTTCTACTAAAATGTTTTGATAATTATTTTAAAATAATAATAACCTACCTCAACTTCTAACAGTGTAATATAATTACACTTTAATATGAACACTTCTGTCAGAACTTAGAGACCTCTTTCCCCGTGGTCTATTCAGTTCAACATTTATTAAAACCTACAGCTAAATGTTAGGATTTCAAAGATAAAAATAAAGTCATTATCTCAAGGAGCTAACCCAATACAGGGAAATGCAATAAGTAAGCATAATGTAAGCATTTTCTTCTTCTAGCATTCTACATTGCTATGAAGTTAAAAAAAAAGGAGGGGGGAATCTCCCCAAACTCTCTCTAAGCAGGTCCCAAAATGCAACATTATCTGATAAACTACAGAAAAATAAGTCATTGATTTATTTTGGAGGGAGTAGATGAACACATCTGGCTTTAAAGACAAAGCATACTGAAACTCAGTTTATAAGTAGCAATGCAGCTTTATGTGAAATTTCACATATAAACTGTAAAAAGTTATAAAGCAGAAGCTTTAGATGGTTTGGAGGCAGGGTTTAGACAGAAGATTTCATCACTATAGGAAACTTGGACAATAAATGAAGATCTGAAACTGCTTGGCAACTTAGAATCTTAAGAGTTACCTCTAAGGGTTACTTGGTAAAACATAAATTAAGCAATTTTCCCAGGAAAAGAGTACTAGTATACATCACAGAGTTGGGATTCAACCCAGGTTTCCCCAACTTGGAGCCTCATTTTCAAACCACAGTGCCTCTTCTTTAATGAACATGTAATCATAAATCAATTAAATCCTATTTTAAAATACCATGTCCTGTTTGAATACATTTGTTCCAAATGTTCTCATACATTTTGATTTGGTCATATGAAGCCTGGTGATAGAGTAGATGTTACAACCACCAATTACTAAGACAAAGATTACAGAGTTAAATGATATTAAGAATCATAAATTGAGCCCAAGCCTATCTTTCATGTTATAATACAACATACACTAATGAAAGAGGAAGAATAATAACTACTTCTATTAATACAGCACTTTAAGATTTACAAATCACTTTATGTACTTTGATTCTCACAATAATCCTGTAAGGCGGGTGTTGTTATAATATCCATCATGGAGATGAAGAAATTAGATCCCAGAAAAGAACAGCTTGCCTCTCTGGGCCACACAGTTAACATATATGAGGTCAGATGCAAACCTATGTGTTCCTGACTCCAGGTCCAAGTACAATATATCAGAAATTTTCCTGCCTCGTCTTTACATAGGCTGTTTGAAATTAACTGAATTTTATTTTAAAATCTTAATACTTTCCTTTCTTCTGCTCCTTCAGTCTGACTACTTTAAAAGTCATCTAGACTTTATCCTATCCTCTTTTTAGGCCAAATATTTTATGACAGAGAATGGGGCCAACATGACATTGCTTGATTGGTCTCTTTAGATGTTTCTCTTGGTGGTCTATCACCTCAAGTTTAACAAGTTGAAATTAAAATCAAGTCCCCCACATCTTACCCCAACTCCAATATCCAAATTGTTTCCTTTTCCTTTTGGAACATTTCTGTCAGAATTTAGAGACCTCTCTCCCCATGGTCTATTCAGTTCAACATTTATTTAAAACCTATGGCTAAATGTTAGGATTTCAAAGATAAAAACAGTCATTATTTCGAGGACCTGACCTAATGCAGGGAAATGCAATAAGTAAGCATAATTTTTAAAAACTGGGAGTGAATGAGTGAAAAGATCAAAACAAGTGTTCCAGGAATATCTGATGAAGAAGAGAACTCTAACAGCTGGTGGGGGGAGATCCAGGCAGGCTCCCAGAACCCAGGTCACCCCTAAACTAAGCCCAGGAGGGAGGGAAGGAGGGCATGTGCTCCATCCTCAGGTGACAGTCTGCCTAAATGCAGTGGAAGTCAAGCATGGCCTGATGGGTTTTGAAAGCTGGTGTGGTCAGAATGGAGAGTTCACAAAGGGCATAAATGATGGAAAGGCAGCCTGGAGGCAGCTGGGAGAGAACCATGTCAGGGCGAGAAGTCTCTGTTTTGCCCTACGTACAGGAGAGAGTTGGGGCAGAATAGGAAATTATTTTGGCCCCAGTTTGAAAGGGAGACACTGACAGCAACAAGAACAATAAGGAAACTATTATAATGGCTCATAATGATGAGTGTGCCTTAACTCGGGATAGGACCCAGACAGAAATGAAATTATTTATTCCTCTGCCCAATATTTATATGCTACTTAACTGCTTAGAAGCTACTTAATGGAACCAAATAAAAATTCTTCTCTTTAGTTTTTAAGGCTTCCCATGATCTTACTCCCACAATGTTTGTAGCAAATTTAATTTCCCATTATATGACATCATGTAATTTCTACTCTAACCTTGTGTCAAAATAAATCCTGTGTTTCTTCTCACCTCTATGCTATCTACCCCTTCTTGCTAAGAATGTCTTTCAGTCTCCCTTCCATTTAACCAAAGGCTTTCCTTCCAGGCCAAGTTCAAGTTCCATAATGGTCTAAGCTAGTTCCCACATCTCTCGCTAGTAATACACATTTCAAACATATTATTCCACATTTCCTAACTTTGCTTTCCCAGGTAAATTATGAGCTCTCTGAGGGCATGGGGCGGGGGAGCAAGGGGGAGAAGTCTTATTCTTTTGAATCTCTCATAGTACTAAGTACATCTTTGGGAAGGGAATACTTAAAAAAAATTATTCCATTGACAACCTAAAATTTCAGTTCATAGGATACTTTAGGGCTAAAAGAGACTTCAGATTTATTTAGTCAATCAACTCATTTTACAGGTGAGGAAAAAGGTCCAGAATTAAGTAATTTGCCCATGGTCACACATGTAAGCAAGAAGCAGAATAGGTCTTCTCCTTCCTTATGTTATGGCAACTAAGTGGTATTGTGTGGATCAAGTGCTGGGCCTACAGTCAGAAAGATGAGTTCAATTTCAGTTTCAGATATTTACAAGTTGTGTGGCCCTGGGCAAGTCACTTAACCTCCGTCTGCTTCGGTTTCCTCTTCTGATTAATAAGAATGATAAAAGCAACTACTTTACAGGGTTGTAGTGAGGATCAAATGAGGTAACGCTTAGCACAGTGCATGGCATAAAACAAGGATTTCATCCATCCATCCATCTATCCTTCTATCCTCCTTTGTTTTCTTCCTCCCTCCTTCCTTTCCTTCCTTCCAAGCGGATGAGGAAAGTCATGAATATTGAAAACTCTTGGCCAGCTTTATTACTGATGTCAATTAAATTTTACTTTTAAAATTTTGCTTTTTTTTAAAACAACTATATTCACTTCCATTTAAAGCCCATATTTTTACCAAAATTTGTATTTAGATTATAAAAGTTAAATATTGTTTTCTGACCAAACATTCTGTTGGAATGATTTTAACTTTTGAACGTTTTCTAAAATATTTTAGATTTTTAAAATGTATCATTTCATCCATGTGGTTTCCATCACTACTGTATAACTTCACAAGTCTTTACACATGATTGTGGTTCCCCAATTGGCCTACACTGGTCCTCAGGAAGCAGAGAGAGACTCTTGTAGCTCAGTAGGGCCTACTCAAGCATATGTGCTGTTGGCATAACTCTGCAGAACCCAGGTCACTTGACCCAGATGAGGCACCAGACCTCAGTAAATGTTCTAGGAAATCTATGTTGAAAAATGACCATTAGTCTACATAATTACAAGTCCAACTTTAGTGTAGTTTTCTCTGCATGGAACCTTTTTTAAAAAAGGAAATTCAGAGTAAGATTTTGTCAGATATGAATGGAAATGATTCTGTAGGATCATGTAATTCTTTTGTTTTAATTCTGTGCCCAACAAGAAACCAAATATATATTCTAAAGCTCATAAGGAAAAAATCTGTCGATGCTGTACTTTTTCATAGTTGATGATTAAATGGGGTTAGGAATGGCAAAAAAAAAAAAACCACAACTACATTAATTCTATTACTATTCCTTAATAAGTTGCTTTAAGTATGAAAAATCATATTATGGTGAACTCCTCTTATTCAGTATCTGAAACATGGCACTAGTACAGCATTTTTATGCCAAAGCTTATTAGCTATAACCAAAAATTCTGCTATATTCTGAGGATAAAAATATAAAGAGAAGATAAGCCACTGCCCTCAAGGAGTTTACATTGCATGAGTCATCAGTTGAATTTTGTAACTGGAAGGAAATAATTTTATTCCATGTATTCATTTTGGAAATGAGGAAAAAAACTAAGTCTGGCAGAGGTTTAGTGACTCTTCCCAAGTCACAGAAGAGAGCTCAGTCTAAAACAAAGATCTTCTGACATCCAGTTAAATATTCTTTAATACTATCTTATTCAAGTAAACACAAAAGTTGTACTGTATCTAAGAACATAGATAGCAATGAAAGTTAATGTTTTTGAAAGCAAAAAATGGGGTCTTGTGATTTAGATGATTAAACTATTCCATAATTTATATTACTCTACATCACTGAAATTATTTATAGATGTTGGCCTTTGTTTTTGAAAGGCTATCATACAGTTCATTGATTTTATGCACAATATGAATCTTATCCTTTCACTACACTATGCTTTAGAGGGAAAAGCAAAATGATATTTAATTAGTCCTCTAGTAATACATGAGATTTCTGTTTAAATACAAGTTTATAGAGTCACAAAAAAATTAAGCAATAAAAAATTTTAATTCTCTGAAACTTTCAAAAGTAAAGCAGCAGGGCATACACTTATTTATACTCACTTTTTTTTTTTGGAGAGGTGGGGGTGGGGAATGCTTGGAAAACAAGAGTAATGTTATGACGCCCATTTGGCCTTTACATCAACAGGACATCATTTTAGGGAATATTTGTAAAATGTTATAAAGATCCAGAGATACCCATCCTTCTACATTAGATTAGCCATTTTTGAAAAATCCCAATAAACAGAGTACTGAAATCAGTCTAGTTTTCTGTTATTCTGTGCTAACCAGCTGCCTCCATTACTGATGTGAGAGGTCAATGGGTTAGCCTCTAATGGGAGCCCTGGTGCTGGGTTAGGGAGCAGCTCAAATTCTGTCCTCAGAAGAGGGCTTAGCATTCACTCTCCACACCCTGCAGCTGCAGACCAGCACAACAGCTGGCTCATAAATGGAAGGCTGTGATGAGTGCACAAGAATGAAGGGAAAAAACCCATCATTCAGGATTTAGCACTGCCTGGACCTGGGGGGTGGAGGAAGGGAAGACCATGGGCTGGGCATTTTAATCTGAGGAGATAACAGCTACTACATGGGGGGGGGGGGGCAGATGAATGAGAGGAAGTGCTGGGGCCAAGAGAAAATATTTATGTATTCCTACATCCATCATCCTAGACCATGCAGCCATAGTGCTGGAAAGGACCTTCAGAGATCATCTCATCAAACCTTCTCGTTTCCCAGATGAAAAGCCTGAAATCCAGGGAGGCTGAAAAGTAATACCGAACAGAAATAAATTAAAGAGACTGGTTCTTCAGACCTGGAGAGAAGACTCTTCTAATCCCTGTTTGTTGTTGTAGAAATTAGCGTAGCATAGGGCAGTGAAGGATAATACCAGTTCCACAGACGATATCATTGACCAGGAGACTGCCAACAAGGAAAGGTTGGCTGGGTTGTCCAAGGAATTGGGGCAGCCAAGCTATGTCATCTTTTACAGCTCGCTGTAAGTCACTTGTCCCTGAAGGACACAATATTTTAGTGCCATTTATATGACATTTCTGCATGGCAAAGGGCACTTATTTAAAGATGCCAAACCATTGAGTGGAGCTGTGATTTATGCCCCAAAATCAAGCCAGTTCCTCTCCAAAGTCTCTGAATGATCACTTCTTGTGGGGCTACCAGGAGTCTGATCAAGACTGAGCTAGCTCGGCTTCCCAGGGTTGTTGCTGGAGCCAGCTCCTGCCAGAGTCAATCGTTAAATTTTCAGTGAGAACACTTAACATTTCAGAAACCTGCAAGTGCTACAATTTAAGACATGCTTTATCATTCTGTTGATTGTCCAGACTTGAGAAAGTGATGGAGAAAATGTTAATAATGCAAATTAAACTTAACAATGGGTCATGCATACATTCCCCATCCTACCTCCAACCATAGAACGCCAGTTGTTAAATATTACAAACACAACCTTGCATCCTCTTCCAAGTCAAATACTCTGAAAGGCACCTGATGAGAAAAGCAGATTAAAGGAATGGAACTCCAATTATTAGCTCATTTAACTCCCTCTCCCTTTTAAGTCACACTCTCTTCCACGGAAAGCTTTTAAGCACTACAACTTTTCAAGGACAGAAAATTATGGCGAAGGATCAGTCTACCCTCTCAATTGTTGGATCAATCAATAAGGATTTATTAAGCATATACTATGTGTCAAGCACTGTGCAAAGTATTGGGGAAGGGAAAAGAAAAGTTTCCTCAAATTCTATTGGGAGTAGGAGAGAGAGAGATACAGACTCATAGATAAATAACAAATAGGTAGAAAGATAGATGATATATAGGCAGTTTGGTAGAGATAGATAGATAGATAGATAGATAGATAGATAGATAGATGATGGATGAATAGATAGATAGATGATGGATGGATGGATGAATAGATAGATAGATAGATGATGGATGGATGGATAGATAGATGATAGATGGATGGATGAATAGATAGATAGATAGAGAGAGAGAGAGAGAGAGAGAGAGAGAGAGAGAGAGAGAGATGATGGATGGATGAATAGATAGATAGATGATGGATGGATGGATAGATAGATAGATAGATAGATAGATAGATAGATAGATGATGGATGGATGAATAGATAGATAGATAGATAGATAGATAGATAGATAGATGGATAGATGGATGGATAAATGGATGGATAAATGGATGGACGCATGGAAGCATGGATGGATGGATGGATGGATGGATGGATGGATGGATGGATGGATGGATGGATGGATGGATGGATGGACAGATGGATAGGTAGGGTAAATAGATGACTGATAAATAGGTAAATGGACAGAAGGGTAATAGGTAGATACAGACAATAGAAGATGGATAGTTCAGACTGATAAGACAAATGATAACTTCACAGACAGGCAGACAGACATAGATGTGTGTATAAATATACATATATAGATAATTTATCTTATATGTATATGTATATCTCACCCCTCTCCAAAGCTGGTTTGGAGCAGCTCCCTGAAGGACAACCCTGGGACTCTGCACAATGACTCTGAGAGACCTCTGAGCCCTTGATGTGAGAGACCTCTGAGCCCTTGATGTGAGAGACCTCTGAGGAGAGAAAAAAGCTAAATTCTAGAGATACTGACAGTCAAGGTGAGAACTGTGAAACAACAGATGAATGGCAGATGTGAGAGCCCTCTGAAGCAGCGACCCAACATTTCCCTTGATTCCCAGAACCTGCATTTCCAGAATCTGTTAGAAATTCCCCCAGGAGATCATTTGCTCCAAGATTATGTGAGATTTTACCTTGTGCCTGAGTCATTTACGCCTGTATATTTTATCATCTACTCAATCTCTGGAACTTCTCCAATTTGTTTCTTGTTGGTTAGATGTGATTAGCCTCGTATCCAAGATTTGTTTTTGTGTGACATTTGAAGGGTAAGCTACTACCCTTCCCTTAAAGAGTATCACACCCCTGCACTACCAATATTCAATAGATAGTAAATAGATCTAATTCTATCCCCATGGGCCATCCTGAAGACAGGAGAGTTAAAGATGTAAATCCAGCCACTGCTGATTGGATCCTACCTGCCCCTCTCCACTATACTACTGATAATTCAGCCAAGTTCTCATCTTTCTTTCCACTACAATAGAAATCAAAATCCTACCCCACCCCCCAGCTGGAAAAGGAATAGATCAAATGCCAGATCATTATATCTAGCATTATTCACATTTAGTATTTTGAGATTTGCAAAGGGCTTTACACAGGCCAACTCACTGAAGTCTCACAACCACCCTGTGAGGTAGGTGCTATTCTCATCCTTAAACAGCTTGCCAGCCACACAGCTAATGACTCGTTCAGGTCTCAAGCCCTGTGCTGTGTCCCCTGGCCCAGCTCACCTAGCCATCTCTAGATCTGTCCTTGCTGGCATAAGCTATCGTCTGAGCCCATCACCAATCTACATCTGTATTACACATCCCAGACAAGTGCAGAGGAGGGTGGCAGGGGGAGAAAGGGGAGCTTGCCAGGCTTGGGAACAGCCAGGGACGGAGTCCTGAGGAAGAGCCGGGAGACCAGAATAGTGACCAGGGCTGGGGACGGAGGGAGCACAGTTTAAGACTAAAAACACAGGAAAGGGACAAACATGCTAAGGCTTTAAACGCTAAACAAAAGAGGTGTCACCATTACTCTACTGGTTGTGTATGCTGCCACTCCTAGGACCAGTCAGAAATACTCGAGACCTTACAGATCAGGGAATGGACCACTGCTTTTGCCAGGTAGCAGGCATCCCACTTTAATGGTTTGCTATTTGCCAGTTTTATAATAGGACAAAGTTTCAGTTCAATATTGTACTTGACTTAATATTAATTGTTAATGAATGTGCTTGGGTCTATACCCCATCCTCTATGCCTCAATTTCTCATGTAAAGATTGATTACATTATAATCTTGTTTTATCTCAGTGCATGACATACAGTAGACACTGAAAACTTACTCTTTATATACTCAAGTCTCCCAGAGATCCTTCTTATCCTATGCTAAAATTATGTTTAAATCTAATTCTAAAATTATATGTTCTAGTGATTTAATGAAGATCCTTTAAGGTGGATCCTTAAGGTGGGGCCTTTAAGGTGCCAGAGGTGGCAACTGTACAGCACTTTAAGGTTTGCAAAGGGCTTTACAAATAATATGTTATCTTCACATCAACCCTAGGAAATAGGGGCTATTATTATCCCCATTCTACAGATAAGGAAATTGAAACACACTGAGCTTAGAGGACTTGCCCAAAGGTCACAGACCTAGTTATGTATGTGAGGTTATATCTGAACTCAGATATTACAGACTCCAGATTCACTGTGCAGCCTGTTGCCTCTAATGAATCAAATACTCATTTTTAGATAAGCAATGCATAGAGTGGAACTACATATTCTCTCAAATTTTTGGTCAATTGTGTAGCTTGTAACGCTTTGGTATGCAATAAAATACAATTTGTAAAAGGTTATTTATTGTTTCCTTCTCATATTTTCCAAAGGTACACTTCATAAGTATACAGATTATTCACAAAAAGATTTCACAAAGATGAAAAAAGCAAACATTTGCCTCACAAGTTTCCTTTGTCTTCTTGGTCTTCATTTTGGTAATAATTGTAAAACCAAACACTTATAAAAAATTTTTTTCTAAATGTCAAGTATCTCTTCTTTTTGGATCTCTTGAAAATCAATATTCCAGTTCCATAAAAAATAATGTCCCTTATGGCAGAGTTCTTTTTTTATTTTGATATGACACAAGTGCTCTTCCAGATGTCATCTACTTAAAGCTCCATTTTAATTTTCTCCTACAGTGTGTGCATGTGTTCTGTGGTATGTAAACAGAAGCCATGTCTTTACCTTTATCAATTTCACGTTTTCTCTGAGTAATTAAGTCAGATGAAGACTCAAGATATATTCTTATTGTAACTCTTTTCATTATGTGTTGATTTTTTTTTAACCCTTACCTTCCATCTTAGAGTCAATACTGTGTATTGGCTCCAAGGCAGAAGAGTGGTAAGGGCTAGGCAATGGGGGTCAAGTGACTTGCCCAGGGTCACACAGCTGGGAGGTGTCTGAGGCCAGATTTGAACCTAGGACCTCCTGTCTCTAGGTCTGGCTCTCAATCCACTGAGCTGCCCAGCTGTCCCCATGTGTTGATTTTAACCTATAATCTAGTATGCATTGGTGTTCCTACACATACAGATAGCTCCTATGAAATGGTTTTGACATCAGTAACCAGTCATTTAGTCTATGAAGATGATTACATTCATGTTTGATGATTTTGGGTGCTTACTCTGTCCAATACTTTCTATTACTTCTTTAACAAAGTATTCATAAACTAATATTGAAATGTTTTACATGACTTCAGATGTATAATCACTATCATATTGCCCACCCAATCAATGGATAAGAGTGGAGAGGGAGGAAAAGAACTTGGAAGTAAAAAAAAAATTTTAATGAATATTTTAAAATTTTGACACATAATCAGGAAATATTTAGCAAAATGAATGTGTTAAAATTTTAAGTATCTGACACATAGTTGCTATGGGATTTTTTTCCCTGTATAACCTCAAAGACTACAATTTATAAATTATTTTTCTCTATCTTTCCCTGTATTCTCGCCTTTGCATTTAAGTTTCAAGGTTTAGAGAAGTTTCTCAAGTTCAAAGAATTTCCCTACCACATACTTTGAAACAGATGTTGGTACACAAGCTACCTTGTTTTCTTGGTAGTATTTTTGCTTATGCTACTCATGAGCACTACAAAAACAAGATGAACAACTATCTCATAAAATCATGTTTCTAATTGCCTCTGCATACACCATGAAACCCACTCTGCTAACTCCTGTATTTTGCTTCTCCAAATTTAAGTGTTTTTCCAAAACTCAGGATAAATACTGTTTGCAGACCATTTTTATAAGATCAAGTAGAACAAGAGTTAAATTAAATGGAAAATATAAGTAATTATAGTATAATTCCAAAAGGAAGGTGGAAGGGTGATAGGTAGGGAGAGAAATGGTGAATAACATTTGTTCCTGGGAAAAAAGCCATATAAGAGTATAAGATATGAGTAAACAATGCTTAATAACTTGCATATATCTGCTTAGGTTAATAGCAAACAAGGACTCTGGCATTCCTCTACCAAAGGTCCTACTATCAGTTAATTAAAGAAGGGTCTTGCTGAGCAGGTAAATTTACCCTTTGCCTAACTCGAGGGCAAAAGATTCAGTGTTCTTAGGTCTCATGAAATAGGCAGCCTCCTCTAATATATGCCTTTTTTGATATGTTTCCATAACTTTGGTATTTCAAGGTAAAATGAGACCTATCTGCAAACTATGCTACATATGATCAAAGGAAAGTATATTTTTCTGCGTGCATAATTTTTAGTTTTAGTTTACAGCCAAAAAAATACTGTTTGCAGACCATTTTTATAAGATCAAGTAGAACAAGTTATAAGTTTATAAGATCAAGTAGAACATATATATATGCATATATATATCAAAGTATACTTTTTACAATTACATATATATACCCATATATACATATGTATATATAAAAATAGCCATTAAATGTCTGTTAACTATTTTTTCATAGGAAGCTAGCTATTAATATCAACTAGCACTGCTACTGAATTTCTCTTTAAATACACCATGTGGCAAAACATATTATAATCCATAGGCCAAATGCCAACATCAAAATTTCAAGGCAACATCTGTCCTTTAAAGAGAGTCCAAAATTCATAATGACAGTTCTTTTAGAAATGAACACAAGAATTATGTGGACATGGAATCTCTTCTAAAATGAAACATTGCTATTCAATGACATCAAGATTTCAAATGCCATTTTCCATAGCGAGATTTTACATAATGGTTCTCAACAGACATTAAAAAGATCTAATACTGAAATGGATGTTTATATACACTGTGAATTGAAACTCTTCCAATTTGGTGTCTAGCTAAAAAAACTGAGCTCTGGTTACATCAAAGGTAGGCTTGAGATTTTTGTTTCACTGGAAAAATCTTCTTACAAACAACAGTGGCCTTGGTTGGCCTTTTTTTAAAATGATAAATTGAAATGATAAGCAAGAGACTTTTGCAAAAGCAACAAAAATCTCACCCTGGAAAGTGGTAGCACTTTTTGTAATCTTGAGACACTTCAATAACCTAATGTTAAAATTGTATTTCACTGAAAAAAATCCAAGGCTATTCCTCAAGCTCCCTCTTCTCATTTCGTATCGTTTGATTGTCTCTTGCTACCATCTCCTCTCACACCCCTTTCTCACATGAAAAGGTGACCCTTCTCAAGGAAAACCTGTCATCTATGTCCAAGTGATCTCATCCCATCCCATTCTAAAAGATTGCCTCTGCTTTTCATCCCTATTCTCTCCTCCTGTCTAATGATTGCTTCCAACCTACCTACAACATTTCCCATCTTCAAATGTAAATTCCTTAAGGGGAAGAAATGTTTCATTTGTCTTTGTAAATCCAAAACATAGCATACTACCTGGTCACAGTGAGGACAGGGAATACTGACAGTGATTTTATTGATCCTGAAAGTACTGGGATGAAGAAATATGCTCTAATAACACCAGCAGTCATTTTATCTGCAACTTAGATACCTAGAGTACCAAAAGGTTATGTGATTTGTTAGGAGTCCATAGTATGTGAAAGGTCTTCCCAAATGAAATAGGAAATTGGTTTTTAAATACTTGAAGCCACTTGTAGGAAATGTTATTAACTATTCGGGATTGAGAATAAGGGAGTCAAGATTGCAAATGGGGTTGCTTGAGGACATCTAACCAAAAAACAAAACCTGAGATAGAGAAAGCAAGCAATCTGGGGTCACAGTTAGGAGGAAACCAAACTCTCCAGTTTCTTCTACA